>NC_071505.1:8834150-9474889 GCF_027887155.1 Malaclemys terrapin pileata | reverse complement strand
AGGCAAAGACTGGGAGAAAGGGAATGTTAAATAATAAATGGAGACATCCTACCTCCTAGAACTGGAAGGGACCTTGAAAGGTCATTTAGTCCAGCCCCCTGCCTTCACTAGCAGGACCAAGTGCTGATTTTTGCCCCAGACCCCTAGAGTGGCCCCCTCAAGGATTGAACTCACAACCCTGGGTTTAGCAGGCCAATGCTCAAACCACTGAGCTAACCCTGCCCCAGTTGTGAGCTACAACTGGGGGACTGACACACAGAGATTCAGGGACTTGCCAAGATCACCTGGCAAGTCTGTGGCAGGGCTGGGAATTTAACTGAACCCAGATCTCCTGATTTCCAGTCCAGTGCTTCAACCACCGAATCATCCGTCCTCTAAAGTAATGTATGATGAGAGCAGCCAGAGAGAAGTAGGAATGGTATCGTCGTTATTGCTCCATGGCATTGCAGCTACTTGGGGTGTAGTTTCCAATGAGATCCAAGGGCCCCTATTAGTCCCAGTTTTGTGTTCTATGTTTCAGTCTGTCAATGATTCTCAAGAGCGAATTACGTTGCCGGTGGCACCAGGCTGGGGGAAGCTGCCAACTCCCAGGAGGACAGAGGGGAAAATAAACCAGATCTAGAGGAATTGGCAGGAATTAATACAATGAGAATCCGCTGAGGAACATGCATCCAATGTGGAGTAAGCCCCAGAGCAGTTCTATGAAGGTGCCTGGAGAGCAGAAATGCTTTGGAAAGCCCCAAGGCAATACAGCAGGGCGCTAACGTCGTCTGGAGCCTACGGTGTGACGTGGTGATAAAAAGTCACTGCGGCACTGGGCTATGAATGCAGAGGCAACAGGGCAGGCAGCCCCGGGTTTGGCCCTATTTGGAAGAATATGTGTGAGATGGCAAGGACTCAGACAGGGACAAGGTTGGCTGGACCTGGTTTGTGATGCAAGGCTAGAAGAAGCTAAGAGGATATTTGCTCCACACTGGGGCTGGCCTGCTCCATGCCAGGCCTAGGGAGACCCTGGGTGGTGAAGTAGGCTCCCTCCAGGAGCAAGGGAGAACCTCAGCGGCCAGTTTTGTCTCCAGCAGCCTCAAGAGAGAATCCCCTGTACAGTCACTAGGACTGAGCTCCGCCCGTCTCTCCTGTGAGGGCGCTGCATGAGCCCAGCCACTGACCAGCCTTTGGCGGGGGAAGAGGAATGGTCTGGGGAGGAACGGCCTGAAGCAGGGATGCGACACTGAGCAAAGCGAAGTTGAGGCCAGAGCCCTGGAAAGGTTTCCGGAGGCTGAAGGTGACTAGCTTGTACAACACCCGTTGCTGGAGGGAGCCATTCAAACGTAGGCCGGGCAGAGCACTGGGCGAATACTGGAGGGAACACCCGGTAGATACTGAGTGGGCTGCACTGGGTAACCTAACCCTGCAAGGGGACTCTCCCTTTCTCTAATGGGTGTGAACCTGGCTGAGATGTAGAGAAATAAGTCACTATTGCAGAGGAACTGGTCAATCCACTATCCTACTTGTACCGGGGGCAATTGTCTAGGTTAGGAGAGCGCTGTACCTTTAACTACCTGACGCTGCTAAAACTCTAACGGAGAGGGCTCCTGTATCACACGGGGTTAGGGAGATGTGACTGTTTCCCTAGTCTAGGGGCTGGTCCTGCCAGCTACATACAGCTAAGGCGTTCTCCTGTAGGAGAAGTCACTGCTAAAGGGGCACGTTCGATCCCTGCTGACCGTGCAGACGCAGCCAGGACAATGCACTGAACTCCCATTCTGCCAGTCAGTTTCAGAGCAGGGAGGGGCGCTAGGACAGCCCAGCGGAGTTCTCTCAGCTTGGCAGTATTGATTGCCACCGTTTTGCTAAGATTTGGGCAGCTCCCATTGCCGCTAAGGAACATTTTATGCCACCAGAAATCCCACCTATTAGGCATCTGGCCCTTGTATCTGCAACCACGGGGGAAAGAGTCTGAACCAAACTGGACTTCAGGGAACGCCAGCTCTGAATCCAGCCAGTCATCCATCCCGATACCTGCAGATCTAGGTATCCAGCCTCTGTGGGGATGGACAGGTGACTGTCAAGGTCACTTCCAGCCCTATGTCTGGGACTCTGATCCCTTGAAGTGAACACCCCCCGGAAGACAAAAAGGCCGTTGAGGAGCAAGCACCCCTGACCCCGTGCAAACCCCCAGGCTGAGCCTGGCTAGGATAGAGCTACCGTGCTCTGGAGGGCTTAGTGGGGTGGGACACTTGATTGCCCTAGAATCCAAAGTCTCAGGTCCCAGCAATACCAGCTCAGCCCCTTTGTCCTTTTTAGGTGCACACTGAGTCCTGTGCCATTTACTCCCAGAGCTAAGGTACTGCCGGGGCATTAAGGAGCTCACTACACTTGCTGGAAGAACTGGGCTTTGTCCTGTGCCCTTGGCTAGATCTGCTCCCTTCCCGCGCGGTTTCTAGCAGTGTGCACGCTGCCCGGCTAGCCCAGTCTACCCCACCACTGGCTGCACAGACGGACCTTTGAGATGGCAGACACCGTATGAGCGTAAGACAGCTGCTATCTGAGCCACAACCAGGCAGTGGTCGTCAGGTTCAGGACCACTAGCCCTGGGCCTCAAGGTCTGACCCATTCACTTGTCATAGCCTAGCCAAATTCGCCCCCCTAGATTTTAAAGCACCGCTCTAATCTGCTTCCTGCAGGCTGGGCTCAGCATCCCACTCCAAACAAACAGAGCCCACCCTCGGCACAGCAGCTCACATTTGAGTTTGGTGAAAGAGGAGCATTTCCAGCTAATCTCAACTCCCTTCCTAGCAGCGCCCCTGGCATCAACCCACCAAGCACCCTCCCACAAGCTTCTCTTATACTTTGCTGAGGAAACTTAATTCAGGTCAGCTGCTGCTTCCTGGATTTAGAGCCTGCAGCTGTGGTTGTCCTGCTAGCAGGGAGAGATAACCCTTTCCTTGCCAATCCTCGGTGACTGCACAGCCACCCTGTGGTATTGGTATTGTTACGGCAAGGTTCATAAAGAAACGGCCTGTCTTTAACAGGCAGACACTCCGTGTGCTGCTGTTAGTCAAGGAGCTGCGAAGATGTGTCTCAGCACAGGAGCAGAGATGGAGATGGCTGTCATCACAATTACAAGGCTCTCAAAGCACATTAGAGAGGCGAATTCCCAACATGCCTTTGAGGTGGGTAAAAGCAGTGGAGCCTTTTTAGACATGAAATTTTATTTAGCCTGTGGGAGTTTCACTACAGCAAGAGAAGCCCTGGCCTTTTTTGGGGGTGGGGGGTGGGGATCTGTCTCCTATGTCGGAGAATAACATCAGAGCTCAGACCAGTCTAAGGCAGGTCAGGATTATGCACATTACAGATGGGGAAACTGAGGCACAAAATAATTGTACTCACTAAGCCAGCAGCTACTCCATGGGCTCAGTGGAGTGGAGCTTCTTCAGAGAGAATTTGCAAGGCATCCACTTGGATTAGGTCTTGTGAATTCACTAGACATCCCAAGACTGATGGCCTACACTCCCCAATTCCTATCCACGGCAGCCTGGTATCTTCAGATCCCTGCTTTGGGAGGAAGGTCCTACGCGCAGGGCTAACATTTAAAAAGAGAATTAAAACTCCCGTGAGACCTGTGGAGCCTTGAGAAAATATTTTGCTTTATTTCCCCTATGAGGACCCGATTCTACATTGTCAGTCACTTCCCGTGGACGAGGGCTGTCTGCCACACAGCCATCAGAGCGCAAGGAAAGCTGTTCTCACCTCTTCATTTTTTTGCTCTGATGAAAGCAGCGCTGGCAGGATGATCCCAGCCATGTGATTGGATACGATGGATGGCTGCAAAGTCGTTGAAAGCAATGTTTTCCCCATGATCTCTTTAAATATTAATGGGTCGTGGTAGCTCGTCTATGATTTTGTGTGTCTGTTTATGCCGGCTCGGAACAGGAGTTGTGGTCTTGGTGGGTAAGCAGTGATGGGGTGATATTTAAGATGCTTAGTTTTCCACTAACAAGCTTAATAAGGGCTCTTCTGGCCTGGAGAGTCCAATGCATCATGGGAAGTAGGCATGTGGATAGGGCACTGGACTGGGATTCAAGACACCTGGGTTCCCAGCAAGCTACATCCCCTTTCTGTGCACTGGGGGTAACAATACTCACCATTCTTTGTAAAGTGCTGTGAGATCTACCGACGAAGAGATGACTGTTATTAGTGGTCTGTGTCAAGCTGTCTGCAGTGGCTAAGGAGAATGACTGGGCAGACTGTTAAGAAGCAGGCACAAACCCCACACTGGTTGTGAGTTCTATGCTTTGATTTCACCACCCAAGTATCAAGTGTGAACTCCTCAAGCACTATAACAGCCTTACCCTGGAGTCACAGCCATTCCCCTCGGGCACTCCGGGCTATCTTGCCGCCCCGGCTAGCTCGCCTTTGTCATAGATGGTCCCTTAAACCACAAATCACAACAATATTCAGACTACTCCCAGTCTGAAAGGACCAGTCACTTACCCCAGGTCAGTTGCAGCGTAGATCCTATACCAGTGGTTTTCAAGATTTTTTCATTTGTGGACCCCTAAAACATTTCAAATGGAGGGGCAGACCCCTTTGGAAATCTTAGACACCCGCGGACCACTGGTTGAAAACCACCGTCCTATACCAAAGACAGTGCTTGTAGCCAATCCTATAATAAATTAACTAAAGATTTATAAACTAAGAAAAAGAAATGAGAGTTATTTACAAGGTTAAAGCAAGTAAACATATGTACACAAATGAGTGACAGTCAGGTTCCAAAAGGTTATAGAGGCTGCTGTAATATGCAAGCGCAATATGCCCTTTAGAGCTAACCCAGGCTAAGCACCTGGGGATCCCTTGCTTATGCTTAGAAGTCTTACCCTCCCAAAGTCCAAGCCGCACAGAGATACAGTTTCTTCTTGACAAGTCCACGTGCAGGTCTCCTCTTCATGGGTGTGGGGGGAGCAATCCACGATGTCTTTGTCTTTTGATGTTTCCCAATGGCTCATTTGGTTTCAATGGGCCCTCTGGTGTGCAGGACCCCATGTAGGAAGCCAGCTTTTACATTAATTAATGCTTCTTTCCTGTTTGCTGAGTAACACCGTTACAGAGGTTTACAATGCAAACACTTACTAAAATCTTATAACACGGGGGGGTGGGGGGAGAGGAGGCAGTTGTTAAGCGAGATTAACACATGCAGCATCCTACAAGCATTTCATAAAATCTAACCACTAAACACGTTTTATAAATGTAATACCCATTTTAACACCACTAACGCACAGGGGAGCCAGGCTGGTTCCCAGCTCTGCATTTGTCAGTGTTCAGTGAAGCCTAGGGGCCTTGGCGTGAGCTGGCACCTGGTCTGCCAGCGTCACGGTATCACGGTTACAGGGTGAACTGAGCTTTAGGCCCCTTCTAGTTCCTCTCAAGCACTCCCCTGTCCCTCACCTGGGTGGAACCCGCAGTCCGACCTCTCTCAGACCGGGGCTCTGGGCTGCAGCTCTCCTGGGTCCCTACGGTGTTCACAGGACAGGCCCAGCTGCACCGGGCACCTGTCAGCCCGTTCATTCCAAGGGCCAGTGACCAGTGAGCTGAGTCCAAACAGCATCTTCCAAACAAAGTCTTATTTATTCCTTCCCCCAAGGAAGAAAGCACGCCGAGAAAACCAAGCAAAGGCCTGCGCGCCTGGGTCACACTTACACCTTAATCTTGACTTGTCTCGCCGGCATTGGTGAGTTCCCCTCAGCCCAGCTAACCCCTGTCTCTGGCTGGGAGAAAACAGGCGGTCCGGCCTGCAGCACGCCCTCTCTGTTTTCTTGTCCCCTTACTAGCCTGTCAGCTTTTGCTGATGCTCCCCGGTCAGCCCCATCCTTTCCTAGGCCCGGGGCTCTGTGAGGGCTCAGCGTTGGATCTCGCTCTTCTCAGCCTTGGCAAAGCACTTCTGTCCCCGGGGCTGGGGCCATGGGGTCGCCTTTTCCCAGCTATGAACCTGGCTAGTGCGTTTGCTGGGGTACTTCTCCTGTAGGCCACTGTTCTACCTTTCCTGCTCGGTTCCTTTAGCAGCCCCTTTTGGCTCTCACTCCACAGCCAGTGACCCATAAGAAACACGCACCCCAGAGGCATGCACTGTGTTTGTAACAGATAATACAGCCAGCCCCAGTTTGTCACCCAGCGCGTGAGGCTCAGCCCTCGAGTTTCCTTGAGACTCTGGTGGGCGCAATGACTACCTGCCGGGGAGCACAGGTGCCAACTTTCAGCTTTCCCTCGGGTGCTCTACCCCTGCTCTGCCCCGAGGCCCCGCCCCCACTCTGCCCCTTGCCCAAAGGCCCCACCTGTGCTCCACCTCTTCTCACCCCTGCTCCTCCCCTCCCCCAAGCACGCACCAACCGCACTACTCCCCCTCCCCCCCCAGCGCCTCCTGCCCACCACCGAACAGCTGATTGGTAGCAGGCAGGAGGTGCTGGGGGGGAGGGGGAGGAGCTGATCGGGGGGACTGCCGGTGGGTGTTGAGCACCCACTATTTTTTTTCCATGGGTGCTCCATGGAGCACCTATGGAGTTGGCGCCTATGCTGGGGAGGGCTGGTAGTGTGGTCGAGGGACGGGGCATTGGGTGGGGAGTTGGGTCACTGGGAGTCGATTGTGGCTGTCACTGCATGAACTTGGGCTAGTCACTCCATTTATGTCTCTTCTCCCTCCCTTTGGGGTAGGGGACAATCTCCCTTAGTGGTACCACCTGCCCAGGTTTTCCCAGGCTCATTCCTTTTTTGAGGGAGCTGCCCTGGGAAATCTGCCAGGGTGCTCCGTACATACTGCCAGCTGGCCACTTTTATGGGCTCAGGACCGTCCTGGATAGCCTGGTTTTTTTTGTACCTCCGAGGTGGCAACCCTATTCTTACTATGTGTATGCACAGTGCCGGAGACAATGATCTCCTATGGCACCTCTGCATGCTACTGAAATACAAATAATTAATAATGGCTCCATCAGCGAGAGGAAATTCACAAAGAAGGGGTGGACATGAAAATCCTAAAATAGTTAGTGGGGTTTCTTGGTGCTACTGTAACATCAATAATAATACAACAAATTAGCTCTATCTTGGCCTATCACTTAAACTCTGCTAATCCCACAGTGGGGCCTTTTAGTCCGTTTTATTTATTTAAAAGAAGAAAGCCTGTGAGCTGGAGTAAGGGTTACATATGGGTGCGGCTGTTTTCTGGGATGGATTTGCGTCTTGGATGGGTTTTGCCTTCTGGGTCACCATATTGCAATTTCTATTGCTGAATTTCTGGGCATGTGGTTACAAGCTGAGACTCTGATGTAATCAAGAGACTCCAGAATGCCGGGCCCTACACACAGGCCTCCATCTTAATCCAGCCGGGAGGAGAGTTACACCCGTGTAACTGAGGGGGTGTTGGCTCGGAACGTACCTGCCAACTGTTATAAACTCTCTCTCATGGTCAGGTTAGCGGAAAGCATCCATCCACTCTGGGACTGTGGGGGGTGCTTGGGTTTATGGGTGGGGCCACCTCTCCCTCCTTGCCAATCTGACCCCTGCACATAACCACAGCAAGCCCCAAACTAGCTGATAGCCATCATTGAAAATGGTCTTGAGGGCTTTTTATTCTGGTTCTTCTACGCTATCTAGTAATCCCTTTTGCAACACAGGGTTGTTTGATAGCTGTGCTGAGAATTACCTTGTGTTTTCTTCACTCACAGCCCCCTAACTAGCAACAGCAGTGGCCATGCAAAAAAGGCAGCATGTTAGAACAATGATCTCTGTTGTCGTTGCCGTCGTTATTTTGATGCCGAACAAAAGGCCCGACACTCCCTTTGTCTCACCTTCAGTACTGTGTGTCAGCAGTCAATGCTGCAGATGTTGACTTAGCCCCGATGCTAGCAGGAGCCTTTAATACCTTTCAGATATGACAACAAAGAACAGATGTCAATTCATTGAGAGTGGAGAGAGATGTTTTGATCTGGGTTTTGGCAATAAAGGCGGCATGAAAATGAATTTCCAATTTGATAGGTTTTTGTTCCCCCTGGAATGCATATTAAATGCTGTTACCTGTTATCCTTGACCTTTCGAGCCTGTGAATTTGAAAATCCAATTCCCTGTGAAAAGCAATGAATACAACCTGGACTTTGAAGAAAATGCCAATGTGTGCGTTATTTTCTTTGCAGATCCTGCAAGAAGCTACAACAAGCGGAAATGAGGCTTCAGCATAACTTGGGTAGAATACAGCTGTCTCCGCCTCCTTTCAAGATGGAGGTTTTGGAAATTCTGCTATTGGAGATTTTGAAGAGCAGGTTAGACAAACACCTGTTAGGGACGGTCTAGATAATACTTAGTCCTGCCATGAGTGCAGGGGACTGGATTAGATGACCTCCTCCAAATGTGCCCGTGGTGTCCTGGTGGGATATTCCTTAAATGCCACCAGTTGTACTGAGTGCATCCTGGAAGGATGTCCCTCCCTTGTGCCAGATGCACCTTAGTGGTGCACCTCTCTAGAGATGTTGGTAAATCCTAGTGGAATATCCCTCACATGCTGCCAGATGTGCCCAGTGTTTCCTGGAAGAGTGCCTCTTCCTTGCTGCTGGCGAGTCCTGGCAGAGTGCCCCCAATGCAGCTAGATATTGTGATCAACCCTCCCCGTTTCCCCAAAAAACCTTGAATTATTTTCTCTGAGTGACCCAAAATGGTTCCCAGGGAAGAGCGATAGGCTGCTAACTCCATGGTTCTTGCATTACCAGGGCTAGATGACTTGAAATCTGCATCAGGTGTCGTAAAGAACGATGCTGAACAGAAAATAATTTTGAATGACAACGCCACTTTCATAAAGCTGGAATGTCTGCTGGAGCTTTGTCCTGTTTATAACCCAGTGCTACAGGGCAAGGCGGTCATGGAATTAGTGACTCAGCACAAAATACTCCCCACTCACCCCAGCTGCGTAGTCCATCGGTGCCAATGGGATGAGTGAGCAGTGAACAGGAGAGAGCGGACAGGAGTTCTGTGTCTCACGCCAAGCCAGAAATTAGGGCTCCCTTGCTTTTCCAAGTGCACGGCACATCTCTCGGCACCACGCGGCCACGTCTGGTGGTTTAAGAGCAGCACGAAACCAGAAAGCCTGAGGAAAAGGTTCTGAGAGCACGCCTAGGCGGGTACATAGTTTGAGGGAGGGTGATGGGGGTGTCCACCCCGCATAAGCCCTTAGCTGGTTACTGTGGGCCAGGAGGGGACAATTAACCTTAGGTGCTGCCCCTGGAGGGGAACCGGGGATTGACAGGGGCTAATGGCAGATGAAGCCCCGCTGGGGCAGGGGCTGGGGTAGGATTATGAAGTTAGAGTAGGAAGGGGGCTGCAGGGAGGAGGTCTGCAGTCAGGCCCTAGAGGGAAAGGGAGTTGGCCAGGGCCAAGGAGGAGATCCATGGAGACAGCAAGCCCTGGGGTTCTGCCCTGGATGGGGGCGTGAAGCAAGAGGCTGAGAGAGGCGAAGCAGCCACAGGGAGTAGAGAACATAGGCCAGGAGAGGTGGGGTAGGGAGGAGCCCAGGGAAACCGCAACAGGGTCTGAGATTGAGCACACCTAGGTGGCTAGTCATGGGATCTCTGGGCAGGAACCCGGAGGAGTGGGTAGGCCTGGATTTCCCAGCAGCCACTGGGAAAGTGGTACAGGACCTGGTCACTTGGAACAGCTTGTATGAAAGGGGCCGGGGATTGTATAGCAACCTGGCCAGAGAGCCACGTCATGAAGAAGGAGCACCCCGAGTCATGGAGAGAGAATGGGGCCACAGCATGAACAAATAACGGAAGGGGGTGCCACGCGGGCAGGAGCTAATTCCCAGACTCAGTCACTAGAAGGCACACCTGGGGTGAATGGAACCCCCTTCACAGGGTGGAAACAATGAAACCCAGCTTCTTAATGACATGGTCTTGACGTGAAACCAGATCTAGGACACTGGCTTTTGCAGGTGACAATGTCTCCCTCTAGTGGCTGTCCCCAAAGACTATAACAACCTGCTATGTTTGCCCAGACACAGGAGTTTTGCTGTAGATCAGATGTAGACACTAGCGTTTTCAATGCTGAAGATGCTGAGTTCAATCCCAGGATGTGAGTTCTTTGGGGCAGGGACCATAACTTACTATCTGCTTGTTCAGTGCCTGGAGCAATGGGGGGCCTGATCGTGACCGGGGCCTCCAGATGCTACCGCAATATAAATGAGACAGAATATATGCAGCTGTATTCAAGTAGTCGTGATTTGTTACACAAATAAAACACGTCGTTTAAATTAGGTTTGCTCTGATTTTCGCAGGCTGTGTGAACCCCAAAGTTGGTGTGAAAGTCAGGGACTGTGAATGCACTTGGATTTAATTCCCTGGAAGATTTGCACAACCCCTATGATGAAATCCACCAGGTTTTGGACAGCCCTAGGGCAGGATCTGGCCCTTTGTGGTGGACTTTGGAGTATCAAGTGTGTTTGGTGCTTACATGTTTCTCTGATTTAGTCTAGCTTCGACTCAGCAACTGCAGGGGACCAGCCTCCTGCCCTAACCTTCCCTTCTCTGGGTAGGTACATGAAGAGGGACAGATCTATCCAAGTTTGTTAACTGATAATGAATCCAGAGTTTAGGGACAGGGAGGATTACCAGCTCTGGCTGGGCCCAGGAATAGTGCAACCATCTGCGATCCAAGCCTCTCCCTCATCTCCCACCGGAGAGCTCTGTGCCATTCCAGCTTTCTACCTAACATAGATCTGCCAACTCACTGTGCTCCTGACCTGCGGACCCTGTCCCTAACTCTGGATAAACGCCCCTCTAGTCCGGCTGTGCAATGTGCCTGGCTCCTCTCAGGAGCTCTCATGGTGTTCTGTGTAGCGTACAGATGGGTGCTGGGCTGAGGACACCGCATGGATTTGAGCTTGTGACCTCAGGCTGGATTTGCACGCCAGAGGGGAGTGGTTCGTACCCTCAGCCTCTGAATCAGAGACGTGCCAGGATCTTATTTCCTGGCCTACAGTGTCCTGAGCTGTGGTAACAACCTGACCATTTCTCCTGTCTCAGTGCGTGCGTTCCCTGGCTCAGCGAAGCGTCCCTGCTGTAACTCCGTGCCCTGGGCTGCTCATCACTGCGACCGTTCTGGATCTCTCCCCCCTCTCCCTTCCCGGGTCCCCCTCCCTAGATTTCCTACAGCTTAACCCCCCCCGGGAGAGACTCCTGGCGTGAGCTACCCTTGCCCTGACTGATGGCGGACGCATTGTCTTGGGAGTGACGCCTGGAGACGTGGGTTCTAGCCCCAGCTGGGCAATGTGGATTCTGACAGGTCATGCAAGGCCTTGTTTTCCAAAGTACGGAATACCCCTGGCAGCTGCATATGCTTAGCAGTTCTGCAAATCTGGTCCTTAATCTGTGTGTGCCTCATTATCCCCCTGGGGATAACAATATTCACTCATCCACAAGGGTGTGCAGAGGCTAGATTCACTGATGCGTGTGAGATGCTTCTCCGGCACCCTGAGGACCTCAGAAATCTCTACAAATCCCTAAACCCCAGTAACCTGGTCCCATTGCCTGCCGTGGCCCCACGCTGCTCCCAGAAGCGGCTGGCTGCTGACACGTCTCTGCAGCCCCTGGCGGGGGCGGGAGGGGGAGGGACTGACCAATGGGAGCTACGGGGGCGGCGCTTGCGGGTGCAGGCAGTGCATGGAGACATGCTGTCCCCCTCCCCCCAGGGGCCGCAGAGATGTGCCAGCAGCCAGCCACTTCTGGGAGCAGTGTGGGGCTATGGCAGGCAGCCTGCTGGAGCTCTGCCTGTGGTAAGCGCCTCCCGGCCAGAGCCGGCACCTCACACCCCCTCCTGCACCTCAAACCCCTGCCCCAGGTCAGAATCCCCTCCTGCACCAAACTCCCTCCCAGACCCTGCACCCCCTCCTGCACCCCAACCCCCTGCCCCAGCCCCCTCCTGCACCAAACTCCCTCCCAGGAAAAAGACTTGTATACAGGGCCCCCAAAAAATCTAATAGCCCCGGGCCCACAGGAGAGTTAATCCAGCCCTGTCTGGCGTAGGTGGTGTTTCTCTATCGCCCCCACCACTTCCCTCTATTTAGACCTCAAGATTAAATTCAACTTAATTAGAAGGATTATACCTCATCTACATTTAATATTTAATATGCAAGCGTAGGCATTCTCTCGCCGCATCTTTATGACAGGGGTCCTAAGAGGGACATTACTGAGTGATGGTGTAGTAAAGAATAGGCAGGAAGGGGCGTGAGGAAGGGGGGCTGGAGACTCATGGAGGAGGAAGGAAGAAGGGGATACTGGCTGCACAGGAAAGATTGCTCCGAGTGCTGCTGCTGTCTCCCTGCCGCTCGGGGCGGGATAGATCCTGCTTCCACTGAAATCAGAGGGAATTTTGCCATGGAATTCAGAGGGAGCAGGATCTGGATTAGAGTGTGTGTGTGTGTCCTGTCGGATCTTTGATTTCACAGATTTTAATCCCCTCCCTGGTTTACCCAGGTCCGTGCTGATCACCCAGGGAAAGCGATCTCCTCTGAAAACACCTGTCAAGCTGTTCTGCAGTAACCTGAGGGCAAACTTAAGGACCAGGGCACAAACCCCAAATTGGCTGAGAGTCCTATGCGTAGATTTCACCAACCAATTATCAAGTGTGAACTTCTCAGGCACTATAACAGCCTTAACGTGGGGTCATAGACAGTACCCGGGGGTACTCTGATACACCCAGGTGGGTCTGCCTTTGTGATGGATGGTTCCTTACACCAAGTATCACAGCAATATTCAGGTTAATCCCAGTCCCAAAGGACCAGTCACTTACCCCAGGTCAATTGCACCTTAGATCTCTCACCAAACACTATGCTAGTCAGTCCTATAATTAACTATATAGAGGTTTATTAATAGGAAAAGGAAACAAGAGTTATTTACAAGGTTAAACCAGATAAACATAGATACACACCTGAGTTACGCTCTTAAGTTTCAAAGGTAATAGGAGCTTTTATCAGAAGCAAGCTCTATATGTCCTCTAGGGCTAACCCAGGCTAAGCAACTGGGGATCCCTTGCTTCTGCCTAGAAATCTTGCCCCCTGGAGTCCAAGCAGCACAGAGATACAGTTCATTTTGTTAGGGGATTTTATTCCTTCCCTCTCACCCCTCCAGCCCTGTGTGCTCTGAGCTGCAAATTCACCTCATGGGAGGAATTCACCTGCATGACTCAGCTTCATGGGCGGTGGATAGCAGAACAACAAAGGCTTTTGTCCTCTTTAACGTTCCACACTTTAGTTCATCTGGTGCCCATGGGCCTTCCTTGTTGGACAGAACATAACATCAGCTGGAGACCAGCATTTCACACTAAGGCTTTGTCTACACTACACAGCTTTTAGCGACACGGCCGTGTCGACGCAACCATGTCGCTAAAAGTCGGGCCGCTGTTTGTCGGCACGTTTGCTGACAAAATACTTCCACCCCCAACGAGCAGTGGTCGCGTTGTCGACAGGAGAGCACTCCTGCCAACAATGTGCTGTTCACACGGACACTTGCTGCGGCAAAACTTTTGTCTTTCGGGGAGGTGTGGGGGGGTGAGCCTCTCTCAACGACAAAAGTTTTGTTGCTCAATTGCCAGTGTAGTCATAGCCTTACTGTCTGGTGATTTACACAGTTACAGAGGCTTACAATACAAAGGCTGAAATATTACCTTACAATACGGGATACAGAGGTTATTAGTGAGATTAATGCAGGCAGCAACGCACAAGCATTCAATAAAGTCTAACCACTCAATACGTTCTTAGAGTGCTAATACCTATGGGAGCAATAGTAACACACAGAAGACCAGACAGGTTCCAGCTATGTATTTGTCAGAGTTCAGCTGACACATGGGGACGTTGGCATGAGCTGGCACCTGATCTGCCAGCGTCACCGGACCCGTCACTTTGCTCTGTGAATTGACTGACAATGGCAGGCTGTGACAATGCTGCCCGTGGGAGCCAGCTGAGATCACTCAGAATGGGGCAGACAAACCCCAAAAGCTGGTGGATATTTCAATACTTAGATTTACCAAGCCAACCCAAAACAGCCACTGTTACCTCACTGGTTACTCAGAAGTCCAAACAATGCAGTCCCCTTAAAGTGCCCAGCCTCAGGCCTCCATCCAGACGTACATGTCAAACATATGATGATAAATTCTGAAAATCTTATCTCATCATATAAAAGAAAAGGTTCTCCTGATCCCAAAGGACCAAGTCCCAGACCCAGGTCCATTGATAACTTAGATCTTACCCACAATATACCCTTATAGCCAATTCTTGTTAATTAAACTAAAATTTATTAAAAAAGAAAAGAGAGAGAGCGTTGGTTAAAAGATCAATGTACATACAGACTTGAGTTCAATTCTTGAGGTTCAGATACATAGCAGAGATGAGCTTGTAGTTGCCAAACGTCCTTTTGGAAATAGTCCATAGGTTATAGTCCAATGTCCATATTCAGGGTGACTCCAGTCCATGACTGGGGATCTCAATCCTTATGGTTTAAGGTTTCCTCTTCTTGAAACCCAAAGCAGCTCTGAGATGAAGAAGGATCATGTCCCAGGGTTTTTATACATTTCCTGCAGCCTTTTGGCCTGAGAAAACAATAGACTCAACTTTCCTTCTCCCAAACATCATGGCAATTAGCACAGGGTAATTTATTCATTAAACAGTTCAGATACAGGTTACTCCAACCTTCAAAGAGACTTATAGACAATAATACTATTTCACTCAAGTGTCTTCCTAAATGTTAATACTCCTTTTTTGATCTTTGAATCAAAGCTATAGCAATAGATAAGACTTCTTTGCTTACATCACAAGACCTGAACAAACATCTACCCTTCCAGGGCCGGCTCCAGGCACCAGCGTAGCAAGCAGGTGCCGGGGCGGCAAATGAAGAGGGGGGCGGCATGTCCGGCCATTCGGTGGCGGGGCCCTTACTCCCTCTCGGAGCGAAGGACCTGCTGCCGAATTGCCGCCGTAGAATGAAGCAGCGGTAGAGCTGCCACCGATTGCGGCTTTTTTTTTTTTTTTCTGCTTGGGGCGGCAAAAATACTAGAGCTGGCCCTGACCCTTCTATCTCTAACAATACAGGCTTGCATTTCAAAGCTCTATTCATTTACATATCTTCCTAACCAGTCGCTAAAGTTCAGCCATGGGTCAGGTGAGTCTGTGAGTTAATTAACTCTTTCTGGCCCTGTCACCTTTTAACGAGATATTAAATTACACTCATAGCGTCACACAGGCAAAGAAGACATCCACCCATGTGACTCAAACAGCTTGGGGGATCCTGTCACCTCCACGCCTCGAAAGCTCTCACTGCCCCACCTTCTCTGTCTCTCCATGGTGCTAAATGCCCCCCCAGCACGGTAGCGCCCCAGGATTTTAGGGCCTTATCCTCACCACGCCCCGGTGAGGTAAGGCAGTGCATTATCCCCATGGCACAGACGGGAGCTGAGGACAGAAGCCTTATCTATATGAACAGTCAACGGTGATGGAAGCGCCCTAAAAATGTGTGTGGGGGCCGCCGGTGCCCGAACTGTGGCCCCGTCCCCACGCCACTCCTTCCCCTGAGGGCCTGCCCCCGAGCTGCCACTTCCCCCTAAGGTCTTGCCCTCATGCCGCCCCTTCCCTGGAGGCCCCGCCCCTGCACCACCTCTCTCTCCTAAAACCCCACCCCCACTCGCTCCTCTCCACCCCGCTCCTCCCATTGCTTGCCCTTATGGCTGGTAAAAAGTGATGGGGCCATGGACCTCTGCCCTCCCTCCCGTCCCGGCGCCCCTGAAAACGGTCTGCAGCAAGGTGAGATGTAAATCTACCTTGCACTAGCCTGACATGTGCTACCTGTCCGTGGGGCCCTACTGCCGTGCACTGGAAGGTCTGCAGTGCGCAAAGCACGCTAGGCAATATTAATGCACAGCAGCAGTAGTGCAAGGTGGATTTACATCCCAGCCTGCCACACACTAACTCTTTTGCCTGGTCTACACTGGGGGGGATCGATCTAAGATATGCATCTTCAGCTTCGAGAATAGTGTAGCTGAAGTCGACGTAGCTTAGATCGACTTAGATTGACTTACTTCTCGTCCTCGCAGCGCGGGATCAACGGCCACTGCTCCCCCGTCGACTCCGCTTCCGCCTCTCGCCCTGGTGGAGTTCTGGAGTCGACGGGGAACGCGTTCGGGGATCGATGTATCGCGTCTAGACGAGACACGATACATCGATCCCTGATAGATCGATCACTACCCGCGGATCTGGCGGCCGGGTAATGTAGACATACCCTTTGTATAGACAAGTCCAAGGTGGCTTGTCCTGGGTCACCTAGTGCATAATTGAACTCAAGCCTCCCAAGTCCTAGGGTTAGGCCCCCTAATCACTGGACCATCCATCTCCAGCATATCAGGTTT
This sequence comes from Malaclemys terrapin pileata, assembly GCF_027887155.1. Classification (NCBI taxonomy): domain Eukaryota; kingdom Metazoa; phylum Chordata; order Testudines; family Emydidae; genus Malaclemys; species Malaclemys terrapin. The sequence goes on along the minus strand of NC_071505.1, from coordinate 9,458,467 downwards.
CAACTTCTTGTCCTCCCCTTTAGGTTTGGCAGCTAAATCGGACATTGGATCCAGGTTGCTGCTGGGGAGGCGGGGTTCAGACACAAATTCCAGTCCCATCTCTGGTGTGGGACAGCGGGTGCCGGGAGGAAGAGGAGGAGCAGTGGGAATGGAATAGGGGACAGTTTTGTATGGCAGATGGCTCTTCGTATCCGTGTTCTCCCTGAGCTCAGTTCCCCTGCCTCTGGTCAGGATTCCCCTCTCACCTGCAATGAAAAGTCAAGGCAGCAGTTTTCCTGTTGAGCTGCTTTGCTGCCCAGGCAGACCGAGCATAAGGCCAGTCTCATTCGCTGACTCCAGAGGGCTGAGCGGCGCCTGGGCAAGGCACTGTGATTTCACATGGCGGCTCGGCCACAGCTGTCTTCCTCACCACCCCCTCGCCACTTTTGGTGGGGTCGCTCAGCACCGTGTGCGTGCTGTAAAGACTCACGCCTCCTGTGCTCGCTCGCCGGCAATGTCCCCAGCGCAAACAGCACGTCAGGGCATCTGGCAGGGAAGGAGAGAACCTGCTGCGTACGGGAAGGAAGCCAAGGAGGAATCGAAATGCATCATTCCTAGGCCAGAAGGGCAGGTGAACGGGAGCTGGCAGCCAAGTTCAGGCAGTGGCGCGATCGTGGGTCAGCATGCTGCGTGGATAGCTCCACGCTCGCCTCCCAACCCCCCTGCACAGGATATCTGTAATTACAAACCGGGATTATGCTGGAGGTAGATGGAATCAGCAGTGAAATCCCAGTGGACAGCAGGGGAGCTTAGAAACCGGCTGCTCCTGTGCGATGGAGGCAGAGATAGGACTAATATACATGTGCGTGCCCCGTGTGCGTGTGAAACCTACGGGGATCCTGATAGCAGGATTTAAACTGGAGGAAAACATCTGATTAACACACTAATGCTCAACAACACGCCAAAAGCAAACAGAGCTCTGTAATGAATCTCGCTGAGCATGGGGATTCTGCCCAGTGCCCTCATTACAAGGCAGCGACACGGGCTTCCAACGGGAACGCGAGACACACTGGGCTGCAGTGGTGCAGCGCGGAGTGGCAACATGGTCGGGGTGGAGGGAGACAGCGCAGCAGTGGGAGGATGGGGAGAGGACCTGGCGGCAGATCCAGGGAGGATGCTGGGAAGGTGGCGCAGGACCTCATGGTGCTAGGTGCTGTACAAACATAGAACAAAAATATGGTTCCTGCCCCAAAGCGCTTACGACGCACCAGAGGAAGAAACCACAAGCCAGCCCAATGTTCCTCAGAAGACATTTGTTCAGAGAGTCCTGTTTAAAAGATACTTCTACCTGCCTCTCAGTGTAGGCAGTGATTGGGTATAAACAGTGCCCGCTGTGGGTACATAAGAACCTGTAGCATTGTTCATAGGACTGTAGGTTCAGCACTGCAAATGGCCCCGCTGCGGCCAGCTCCTGACAGAATTCCTCGCTGACGTGAGAGACGGCGGGTGGTTTCACGGTTTGCATGTGAGCAAGACTCGGCGTCGTTCAACCCCTCTTCCTGTCTCTGAGCACTGGCAAACTCTCCACTCCACGGAGAACGTTCTTTTTACACAAAGAGACGGTCGCTCATTGCAGCCCCAGTGCGTCGAAATCAAGGTGAGCTGCGACTGCCTTTGCCCGAGCCAAGAGCCTTTACTGTTTGCATTCTGAAGGCCACTTAGGAGGAGCGGGAGTGAAACTGTCTAGGGTATTTATATGTCCCCTGTCACTGTAGTACCGAGCACCTCACAATCTTTAATGGCTTTATCCTCACAGCACTAGGCTAGGGCAGTACTATTGTCCCCACTTACAGATGGGAGCTGAGGCACAGAGAGGTTAAGCGACAGGCCCAAGGTCACCCAAGAAGTCGGTGGCGCAGCCGAGAATTGCACCCAGGGCTTCTGGAAAGCGCCCTAACCCCTGGACCATCCTTCCTCTCACAGCTTCCTCTGAACCCTCCCCCATCCCCCAACTCCTCCAATCTCTGGGGCTCCACTTTCGAGCCCCGAGCTTCAATTTGAAGAGGCGGACAAGGGGCTTGGCGATGGGCCTCAGAGCCTTTTAGCACCACGTTCCTGTTTGAAACACAGTCCTGTGGGTCGTAGCTGAAGTAAGGAGCTGGCATTGGCTCGATGACCCGTCTGAAAGGAGTCGGTGGCTCGGTTCGTAGGGCGCTAGGCATTGACCTGTGCAGCCGGCCCTCATCGGCACCTGTGGCCTGAGTCTCTGCAGAGAGCACAGAGGTGGAGTCGGTCATGGAGAAAAAGTAGTTTTAACCTTCAGAGGTCATCTTTGCAAGGGCCAGTGTGGGAGGCTGGCCCAGCTGTCGGCTCCCTGTCTCGGTCCTAGCGATAGGGAGAAGGCTTTTAGAGGCAGTGCAACCTAGTGGATAGGGTACAAGACTGGGACGTGGCAGTTGTGGGTTTTATACCCAGCTTTGTGCCTCCTGGCTGACCTTGGGCAAGTCACTTCAACGCTCCCAGCCTCAGTTTTCCCATCTGTAAACTGACGATAAAGGTGCTGACCTCCTTTGTACCGTGCTTGGAGATCTACTGGTGAAAAGTGCTATCTAAAAGTGAGGCATTATAAAATAGACCGGCACCTTCCATCAGAACTAAATTCACCAGTGTTCTGAGAAAAGACTTCTAAGGGTTGCTCTACTTACGCTGATTTAAGCCAGGCTGGGAAACCCCTATTTGCTGCACATTAGTAAAGGATATTCCCTTTGTAGCTCACTCTCAAGAGTCACTGAGAGGAAGCCAGGACGTTTCAAGGGCTCCCAGCTGTTTCACTCCATAGCCCTTCTGTTTCTAGCCAGCGGGAGAGGGCCTGTCCAGTTTTAAAACTGGATTCTGGTGGGAAGCCCTCTCTTCTCCAACGCCCTTTCACTTCTGCAGTGCCGCACTCCAGCCTTGCCTCTCTGCCCCACCGTGCTCAACCAGCGCCTCGGGAGAAACACTGGATCCCACCAGAGGGGGCGCTAATTCAATGTGGTGCCACAATGTGTCTCCTATAGGCATTATGTGGTAGAGCTCACCTCCCATTACCGAAGGGAATGTCTCTGTGGCCAGTATGATAGGATCTTGTAAGGAAGGCCCTGTGTACTTCAGGCAGGTACTATTGTGATAGATTACACAAGAGGGCAGAGTTAAGGTCACCAGGGGAAGCTTTACTCTGAAATCCTTGGGTTTTGTGGCTATAAAATCACAGCCTTAATGTTGTGTTAACCTATCTATTGTGCCTTTGAATTCGAAGAATCCTCAAGTGCTCAGGCAGGAGTTACTGCAACTCACCACCATGGACTTCAGTGGAGTTGCAGTGCTGATCCGAGGGCTGACTAGGTATTGCAAGGTCAGTCCAGCAGAGACCTGTACTTTTAAGATACCTTCATCCCCCTGGGAAACCATTTATTTAGGTCTGCAAAGGTGAACCCCCTTGCTCCACTCCTGCGTGCTCCACAGATGCCCAGGGCTGGTATTGACATTCAGGTTGCAATGTACAGGGAGACCCCACTAGCTCTCCAATGGGTGACCCCCTGTGTTCTGTCTACACTGCGTTGTGAACCCAAGTCTTGGGCTTGTGGACTCGCTGTGTCCAAGTCCAGGCCCAAGCGTCCACACTGCGTTGGAAACCTGGGCTTACAGTTGCTGGACCTGGGCTCTCACAAGTGTGCTAACATGTCCATACTGCACTACGCAGAGCTTCTGGCTCGGGGCTGTGGCTTGAGCTGTGTCCACACTGCAAAATGACAGGACTTGGACCCAGGTCATAGCAGGGCATGGGCTCTGACCCATTCCCCGAGCAGGGTCCTAGGCCTCGGGTCCTGAGGGCTTGCTGACTGATTTCTGTGTGTGTGGAAGGGGACTTGGGCTCAAACCTGAATCAGAGCCCAGGCTTGGTGTGAAGTGTAGACAAGCTGGTCACCCAACCTATAGCTGGGGTGAGGGATAGCTCAGTGGTTTGAGCATTGGCCTGCTAAACCCAGGGTTGTGAGTTCAATCCTTCAGGAGGCCATTTTAGTGATCTTGGGCAAAAATCTGTCAGGGACAGTACTTGGTCCTGCTGTGAAGGCAGGGGACTGGACTCAAGGTCCCTTCCAGTCCTACACTTCTATGACTACCTACCCAGGACACTAGATGGCTGTAAACCACACACCTCCACTTTTGCACTGCCCTGTGCAGACACCAGGGATCTCACCAGACCGGCCCTTGCTGTTGGAGGGAAATCGAAATGGGCGAGAAGAGCTGAGGAATAAACCGCGGATGTTGCCATTCATCCGAGGAAGAAAAAAAGAAAAGGGGACAAGCTATTGTTTGGGTACAATCTGTGTTTGTAATTTTCCACATTGGTTCTTTTTATGAACACTGAAAAACAAGACAACAAAACGTGCGGCTTCAATCTGCACGGGGCTGGGAAACAATGGGAGAGATCGGATTTTAATCAACACTCAGCGAGGCTGTAATTAAATCTCGGGTTCTGTTTGGAAAACAAGAATCTCATTTAGTGCACTTGCCCTGCGCGCTCACATCTGCACCCGTGTTTTCTTGTGGGCAATTACCGAGCTCTCTGCAAAGTGATTAGCAACTACAGGTGCGGCGGTAGCTCGCTGAATGAGAGCTGCACGGGAGGGGGAGGAGGAGAGGGGGTCGTGGGGAGCTCCCAGGCAAACTTGGCACTAGCCCTGCACAGGTGTTACACCGCCTCTGCACACTGGCGTTGAGATTCCGGAGGCTAAACCAGCCGTAGGCTGCGCGCAGGGGGAGGGCAGCTCGTGCTCTAACATTGTGACACTGGTGTGCTAGCAAATGCAAGAAGACTCGGAGCCGAGGAAGGATCTTGTTAGAGCTCCGGAGCGACATGCAGGCACCGCTGTAGTTCTTTGCCATTGATCCATGCTCATCGGATCCGTGGCCTGGGGTGGCCAACCTGAGCCTGAGAAGGAGCCAGAATTTACCAATGTACATTGCCAAAGAGCCACAGTAATATGTCAGCAGCCCCCTAGCAGTTCCCGCTCCCACCCCCCCCCCCGCCCACCGGCAGCACCAACACCTCCTGATCGGCTGTTTCGTAGGGTGCAGGAGGCTCGGGGGTGGGGGGTGGAGCGAGGTCACGGCAGGCTCAGGGGAGGGGATGGGAAGGGGTGGGTGGGGGCAGGCCCTGTGGCAGAGCCGGGGTCTGAGCAGTGAGCTCCTGCACCCCATCTTCCATAGAGCAGGGGGGACACACGACAGGGCTCAGGACGGAGGGAGCTTGCTGGCAGCAGCTGCGGTCTCAGCAAGCTGATCTAATTAACAAGGCAGTGTACTTAAGTGTAGGGGCAGCGTACTTAAAGGGGTAATGCGCATCTCTCTCTCACGCACACATGGAGTGTGTCTCTGTCTGCCATGCTGTCTCCCCTCCCTCCATTCTTGCTGCCTTGTAGAGAGAGAGAGTTAACCCTTGAGGGCTCAGCCAATTCTAGTTCATCATTTAGCAGTAAGGGAAATATCCCACCTTCTGACTCCTCCACCTCAACCAAGCTTCACAGTCATCATCACTGTGTATCAGTATTAAATTGTTTGTTTAAAACTTATACTGTGTGGGTGTGTATATATACACCTAATATAGTCTTTTGTCAGGTGAAATTTTTCCCCCTGGAACCTAACCCCCTCATTTACATTAATTCTTATGGGGAAATTGGATTTGCTTAACATTGTTTTGCTTAAAGTTGCATTTTGCAGGAACATCACTACAATGTTAAGTGAGGAGTTACTGTATCTTCATATTTCTATCTTATCTCCAAGAACTGGAAGGGACCCTGAAAAGTCATTGAGACCAGCCCCCTGCCTTCACGAGCAGGACCAAGTACTGATTTTGCCCCAGATCCCTAAGTGGCCCCCTCAATGATTGAACTCACAACCTGGGGTTTAGCAGGCCAATGCTCAACCCACTGAGCTATCCCTCCCCCTATAGTTAGCACTATCCCTATTCCATTGGGAAGAGGCTGCTGTGGAAAGAGCATGCAGAATTCCTCTCTGAGATGTCTGGTATGTTTCAACTCCAGCTCTGCTAATTATGTGCAAGGGCTTGCTGAGAAAACCCTGCTCTACCATCTACTAGATGGGCTACATCCTCTGCTGGTGCCAATCGACATCGCTCCAGCTAAGAATCTGGCCCTATGTCTTTACCACCTCTCCCTTGATTGCAGCGAGAACACGAATACTGCTGTCACAGTGGCTCTGGGAAGCCCACATGTTCCTGCTTTAGCTTTTCCTGCCGAGCAGGTGCTGCTCCCTCGCTTTGTCTGCATGAGCCAGAGAAGGGAGGCTGCATTCAAAGTTCATTTGCATTCCAGAAACACAACTCCCTTCGCAGTATCTCCTGCCATCCATAAACCGATGCAAACAGAGATGAGCCAGGTAAAGCAAAAGAAGGTCACGTCTCCGGCACAATGACATCCAGCGCGGCTAGAAGTGAACTATCTTCCCTCTTGCTGCGTTTAGACAAGACACTGGAGACCTGGCATCTACACAACTTGGCAGAATTCCAGAGTCTGGGCACGGGCGGCTTGCACAGTCCCCTGGGCGGGGAGGGTCTCTTGGGGCATGGACGAACTCAGGAAACTTGCCTTCTTTCGGTGGCTTTTATATCCATTTAGCACTCGTGAAAGATGCCTGAAGCCGAGCCAGATCTCAGCTGCTGTAAATTTGCACCCCTACTTCAACTACCAAGGAGCTCCCCCGATTGATGCTGATTTACCCCAACTGAGGATCAAACCCTGAATTCTCTGTTTAGCCGCAGCAGGAACAGCGTCACTTCAAGTTGTTTGCGCCTCCACCTTGACCTGGAGCGACTGACGCTGTCTAGCACTGAGAGGGGATTTCACTCTCCATAGCCCAATGAGGCTTTGGCTGCTCCACTGGGACTGCCGGGAGCTGCTGAGTATTAGCTGTGATGGTGTTTTTAGTGATGTAGTCAGTGACAGATTAGCCCCTGGGCCAATGGGGCCCGTGTCTAGGGACCCCGGCCATCTGGGGGGCCCCTGGGAAAATGGGCACCCCTGCACCCCAACACGCTCCGCCTGCCCAGTGCTCCTGCTGGGGAATGGGGTCGGGGCACGGGGGCTTGCCCTGGTGGGAAGAGTCGGGTAAGTCCCTGTGCCCCAACCCCATTTCCCTGGCAGGAGCGCCGGGGAGGGGGGAAAGGGGGGAATACAGGCAGAAGGGGTGGGGAGGGGCCCCCACTTGTGCTGGCCCAGGGCCCCCAAAACCCCTAATCCGCCTCTGGTTGTAGTGTTTTAGAGACCAACCCGCGAGGCACTCATCTGAGAACTACCAGCTTCATTCTCACTGGTCACTGAAAGATGGCAGTGGCTTCTGGTTCCTACCAGCTGAGGTCAGGCTGTGACTGGGGGTCTACAGGAGACTGGCTCAGCATTGCATTGACAGTCAGGTACTCAGGAACGTCCAGTACAATGATGAAGGCAGAGGAACATCTGGAGATGCTTCTAAAACCACTGGGGATAATGATCCAGAACCACATAGATACATGACTGGAGCCAGCTGATCCTGGAAGACCTCTTCCGCAAAGAGGGGTCCACATTAAGCCACCAATACCCATCACCCTTTTCCATTTGTTGTCCGTGAACGCTGGGGCCTCATTTGCATGTACACTTGAGGAAAGTGAGTTTTAAATGCCCTGACATGAGCGTTCACCACCGAGAAACCTGGTCCTCAGAGTAAAGCTCATCCAAGCAGGGACAAGAAGCAATGTCATGTGACTGGCATGACCAATCACAACGAACCTGCCAGCCATGTCAAATAACTGCCCTTCATGATCAAACCACAGAGTAACAAAAATTCCCATACTAAGGAAAAAATCGGTGAAAACGGCAGTCTCCTGATGGACATTCCCCGAGCAGGAAATATGGCTGCATCCGATCAATTCCCAGCGAACAATCCACCCCGCTCCAAACACCATCTGTGCGCTGGCGAGATGACTCAGCCGAAAAAAAATCCAGGCAGAGTCAGCACGGGCTGTCCCTCCGGGGTCAGCATCTGTAAGGTGAGAGCCAAGTCGGTTAACAGGAGCCCGAGGGAAGCAAAACACTCTCAGCCCTGGGTGATGGGCTTGGCCTCCCCAAAGGCATTCTCCCCTCCGCCTTCCAAGCACTTGCTCCTTTGCCCCTGTAGAAGAGCAGACGGATGAGGAGCAGAGGTGTCACACATCTGGGCTGGCCAGGCACCCAGTCAGCAGGGAGCAAGGACCTCCTGGGCGGATAAACACCTGAGCAGGCCTGAGAGATCCCACCCAGCCGGGACAGTGCTGCAAATGCAGTAGGTTACCCTGGGGAATAGTTGTTAGCACCTTGCTCTCCCAGATAACACCCTCCTCTTCTGCCCTCTCCCTCAGCCGCCTCCTCTGAGAGACCATGTCATCTCTCCTGAGTGTTAACAGAAATCGCTCTTCCTAAGAGCCCGACATCTGCCCTAAATCTGCCGCTTCCATTTCATCCCCTCCTAAGCTTCCTTCTCGCTCCCTGGGTCATGCTGGTCTGCAACCGGCAGCTCTGGCTGACATTACCTGCGCCGGGTTAGGTGCGATGCCAATTCCCCCTTAACAAGGGAGATGCATACGCATGGCTGAGGAGGGCTTCCCAGCTGGCCTTATACACAGACTCAGGCCTCTCAGTCAGTCGGGGGAATCAATCCTTTTCCTCTGCACCTGCTCAAAACCTGTCCAGGGCCGCGGCACAAGAGTCTAAGCAGAATCTTTGATTGGAGATTCAAATAATCCCTCGCTTGATACCTCACCTTTATATTCTAGGGGCTGAGACCAGGCCGGGGTGTGTCTCAGCTTTGAGTGAAATTGTAGCTAGTGAAAAGAGCTGGTCTGAGCCGTGGAGACTGGTGTCCTCTCTTAGTCCTCCTGAATAAGTATGGTATGGCCAGGGCTGGTGGCTCTGTGCTGCTTGCCAACATGCCTCTCCTTCTGAGCTTGGAGGGTGCAGGTGGTAATGACCTGTCTCTGTTGATCCTCAGCAGGTGGGGGTTCAATTCCTAGTTCCGTGTTGATTCTTTAGTAGCTCACTTAATCTCTCTGCTCCTCATCTGTCAAATGGGGATAATGCTTGTCTCTGCTGTCTATTTAGACTGTAAGCTCTTTGGAGCAGGGACTGTCTGTTGCTGTGTGTTTGTACGTTGCCTAGCGCCCTGAGCTCAGCAGAGCCCTCTAGTAATACCCATTCATCCTTATTAGGGATTTGCCCTGCTGCCTTCCACTGGTGTCGCTGCACTAGTATAGACAAGCAAAGCCATTATTTGTGCAGGTGGAACTTAACCCTGGCTGCACTAGGGCAAACAGCAGCTTCCCCTATGTAAACTAGGCATGCCATTGGGCAGTCTAGACAAGGCCTTAGCGTGCTGTCTTTGGTCATCTCAATTGATCTCTCTGCTGTTCCCCCAGTGAGCGGAACAACGTGTGCACTTTACGGGTGACCCAAGCTTTGTCTGCAGTAAACCTTTTGGACAGCTCCTATCTTATCAAATCTCTATCTAGCTGTTGTGTGTCTGCTCGAAGGACTTACCAAGGCAAAGCAAAAATCTGAGAAATGAATTGCACTTAGTTCTGAAAGCAGTCAGCGGTGGCCTGCTTATTTCCCGTGGCAGTGAGTTCCACAGTCTACATCCAGCCTGTGGGAAGGTTCTGTGTCCTGCTCTCACAAGCCTCCCTGTACTGATTCGTTTTGTTATTCCATTGGAGCTTAGCTGTCATGGGAGAGGTGATGTCTGTGGTTACCAGAGCCAGTCCCATACAGGCCTTTGAATACCAGGGCAGAGAGACCTGAGTAGGGCTCTTTATTCCTTGGGGAGCTGGTGCAGAGAACAGGGCCCTGGGTTGCTATGTTTGCAGTGGCCTGTGTTGCTGAGAAGCTGTACCACTGGAAGCATTTTCAGTGGCTTCAATCCGAGACACGAGTTGCAGTAATCAAACCTGGAGGCCAGAAACGTGGGGTCGCTGTGGCCAGGTCTGTGTCTGATAGTACGGGTGTGATCTTCTGGCCAGTGGCAGGTCAGAGGTGGGTGGTTTTTGCCCTTATGGATATTTGTTTGACAATGCGGTTCTGGCGGAACCCAACTGAGAGTGCCAACTCAGGACAAATTGCTAAAACAGGGCAGTTACAGCCCAAGGCCGGGGTTTTTCCACCTCTAAGGCAAACCAAACCAGCCAGACTAAGACTTCGGTCTCACCCCACTGGCTAACCGCAAGTCTCACAAGCAATCTCCTTAGACGCTCCAGTTTCCCAGTATTACCACCAGTGCCACACGTTATGGGGACAAATGGTTATAAAAACCAATACCCCAGTAAAATAAAAAGGTTCTCCTGATCCCAAAGGACCAAGCCCCAGACCCAGGTCAATATACAAGTCAGACCTTACCCACAAATCACGCTACTGCCAATCCTTTAGAATCTAAAATCTAAAGGTTTATTCATAAAAGGGAAAAGATAGAGATGAGAATTAGAATTGGTTAAATGGAATCAATTACATACAGTAATGGCACAGTTCTTGGTTCAGGCTTGCAGCAGCGATGGAATAAACTGCAGGTTCAAATCAAGTCTCTGGAATACATCCCCCGCTGGGATGGGTCCTCAGTCCTTTGTTCAGAGCTTCAGTTTGTAGCAAAGTCCCTCCAGAGGTAAGAAGCAGGATTGAAGACCAGATGGAGATCAGGCATCAGCCTTATATAGTCTTTTCCAGGTGTAAGAACACCTCTTTGTTCTTACTGTCGAAAATTACAGCAAAATGGAGTCTGGAGTCACATGGGCCAGTCCCTGCATACTTTGCTGAGGTACAAGGCGTATCTGCCTTCTCTCAATGGGTCCATTGTATAGCTGATGGTCCTTAATGGGCCATCAAGCAGGCTAGGCAGAGCTAATCTCAGCTTGTCTGGGATGTCACCCAGAAGCATAGCATAAGTTTGCCATACAGACAGTATAGAGCCAATATTCATAACTTCAACTACAAAACTGATACATACATATAGACAGCATAATCATAACCAGTAAACCATAACCTTGTCCTAGACACCCCATTTGACCCCCTTTATACAAGATTTGGGTGCCACTACAGGACCTTGGTTGCAACAATGATCTATATGGTCCCAGTTTATGTCAATAACGTCACACCCCCAACGCAAAATTGATGCAGGAAGGGATGACACAAACATCACTGACTGCATCCCAAGAGCTCCCCATCCTGGGTTCTGTCTCACTACAGCTAGTATTGGGTTAGAAGCCGTACCAGTGTATAACAGAAACGGTTTATCAAAATCATGTTCAACCACATGATTGAACCTCTTTATAAACTCAAGGTAACACTTAGTTAGAACAATAGTGGATTGGATCTGCTCTGGCAGCATGGTTCCTGTATGTGTCATGTGATCTTGCCAAGAGCTAAAGAAAACTGCTACTTTATCCATACCAGCTCGGGCAAACGTTTGGAACCCCATTAACATCGAATAAATGCAAATATTGATGTTCTTCATAGTCCAGGAATCTTGGCATTTAGCCATGAAAGCAATATGGTAGTGTGCCTCAGTCTTCCTTTTCATACAGCACATTAGATCTGGAATGTCTTTTCCCCTGTGAAAAGTTCCCATAATGTTCATAGGCATTACCTGTGAAACCCCAGTGTAACAAGGCCTTTTAACATAACGTGTGTTCTCATGTATTCCTTTTAACATGTTCAAGGGATTCTCCAAAAGATTAGGCACATTGTTAATTACAAAATTTAGCAATAACAACAAGTTCATTGCAAGTGTCCATCTACAGTCATGTTTGTTATGCCACACCTTTGGCTCAATACCATTGGAGTTTGGGCATTTTAGGGTTAACCTGTGGCTTCCCTTTGCAAAATTCAGTGTTCTCTTTCCTCCTTGTCCTGCAGGATCAAACCCCGATTTCTCTTGCTTAACAGAATTCACTGGCTGATGGGGTGGGCCCTCTGTGCTAACAGCTATTAGCAAGTCCTTCCTTTCCCAGCCAGGCAAGTAATTTGCACTACCCCAGACCAGAGCCAGTCCACCAGTTTTCATATTCGTAACTGCTATCATCTCCAAGGCTGGACTCTGTCTTAAAGAGATACCACACCAATCCAAGGAGTCTGCGGGTGAGAGTTTGCTTGCTCTCCCCCGCATCCTCAAGCATTTAGCCATAAAACTGCTCTGCTCTGACACATCAGTAACCAAATCTGTCCTCAAACCCTGAAGCACAAACTGCTCATTTAAAGAATCAGAAAGGAGACATTCCTATTCCAACACCATTGTCTCCCCAACAAGTTGGCCCCACACAGCCACTTGGTTATAGGGCTGCCTCAATTCCTTAACAACTTTTACTTCCTCTGAAACCTTCTCAAAGCTACCCACACTGGATCTTTTAAAAGGAAAGTCAGAGGATCCATTCACAACAGACAATTTTTGGCTGCTAGGAACTGAAACTTCCTTGATTAAATCACTCTCACACCCTTCAGTTGCAGGGAACTGCTTGCACCGAGTACCATGAGGATTCCTTTCTCCAGGAGCTTTTCTAAGCAGCAATTCACCCCTCACAGAAATTCTGCCCTTACCCTCTTCACCTAGGGCTTGCTCTAAAGGCACATTTTCCTGAGCAACAACAGACTCTGTCTGGGACTTACTTACATTCAGGATCACCTCTGGCCCATCAGGCAGATCTCTACACAATCCCCTTTCAGGCGAACCCATAGACTTCCTAGATAAAAGGTTAGAAATATTTCCCTTCTCTTTGCCACACACCAGCTTAGAAATTTTTTCCTTTTTGCTACAAGTTGTTAAACTGTCCGTAGGTAACACAACCAAATTACCTTTCTGCTCTTCTTGTGCCCTGGCTAGGGTATCACCCTGATCAGACAGAGTTGTTACACCCTTCTCCAACCACACATGAGCAACAGGCCCAATACAAGCATCAGAATTGTCTGGTCTCTGGGATTTTGCTAAGACACTAACTGGATGCAACCTAGTTACGGTGCCATTCTCCCCAGCAGATGCAAACTTAGGACCATTCCCTTCCTGGGCTTTAGTTGAATCCAGAACCAACTCTGAGACAGCTAAATTACTCTCAACCATCACAGGCCGAAAGGCACCTTCTGTCTGCTCCACAGACAAAGAAGAGTTGGAGACACATTTTCCTTTACCCGACACACAGTTTGGGATTTCATTTCCCTTGTCCCAGCACACCGGGCTGTTCACAGACAACTGCTTGGAGACTGGGGTAGCTTCCTCCATAGGCAAGTCAATACCCCTGACAGACACAGGCACATTTCCTTCACTATCACTATTCTTCGCACAGGAAACAGATAAGGTATAGGGACACTCATCTTCCACTCTCCTTGCCTTCCCAAACTGCTGACTAGATGAAGCCATCAGCTCACATGACTGCCTAGGCTCATCCAAAATCTCCTTGTTCTCCTCTCCCTTCGCTTGATCTAATTCCAGATTTACTTCTGAGACATTAGATAGACATTCAGAAACTTCATTCACAGCCAAACCGCTACTTTCCAAAGACAAACCTTTGGAGAAACCCTCCATAGGCACAACCTTAGGATCAATCCTCTCTTGTGCCTGGTTTGTATTAACTTGACTGACCATAGCTTTAATATCATTTCCAATCATAATATCCTTAGGGATTATGTCTTTTACTCCCACAACCATAGTGCCCTCCAATCCCTTCCATTTCAGGTGGATCTTAGCCAAAGGCACCCTGACAAAATACTTAGATAAGGCTACAACAGTTATATCTTCACCTGGCAAATAATCTTCCTTCCTGACAAGACTTGCTTTAACCAGAGTAATATCTGCTGCGGTGTCCCTCCATGCCATACACCGGACTCCATTAACTTCTGCACTGCTAATAAACTCTGCATTATTTCCCCCATATTTAGCTCTAATGTGAGTTTTAAGGTCAAATTCTTCAGAGACCACAGAAACAGCATTTGCACACAGGGCACCAATGCTGGGCTCTGTGTGGCTTGCCTGTGAGTTTACAACAACAGGGTTAGCATTTGCCGTGGCATTTGGGGCTGCTGGTTTTGGGCTGCCCTTCAGTGTCGGGCAGTCTGGTCTCATGTGACCCAGCATACCACAGTGATAACATGTAACCTGTTCCGTCCTGGGATGTGAGTTCCTACCCCCCGGGCCCCCTTGAACTCCTTTAGAAGAGTCAGGTTTACTTTTAAATCCTTCCCTCCTCTTGAACTGGGGAGAATGGTGATCAGTTTTCCCCGGGGTTTTACACCCTTCTCGAGCCCTGTTTTGGGTATGGGCATCCGCAATCTCTGCTGCCCGTAGGACTGACTCAGGGTCCCTGTCACACACAGCTGCTCTCACATTGTCCGGCACAATGTTTAAGAACTGTTCCAAAGTTATTAAATCCAGCAGTTTTTCAAAACTCCCATGAACCTTGGCTCCCATAACCCACTTTTTAACAAAACCCATCAGCTTATGAGCACATTCTACAAAAGTACAATCCTTAGACATTTTAAACTCTCTAAACTTAACTCTGTAAGATTCAGGAGTAACCTTGAACCGCCTTAACACAGAATCCTTAAACCGCTCATAATTTAAGGCTTCTTGTTCCCCCAAGTCATTAAACACCTCCCTGGCTTTTCCAGTCAGTCTGGTCAGCAGGACAGGCATTCGCTGACCCTCAGGGATCTGGTACAGATTGCAGAGGCGTTCAAAGGTAGACAAAAACTCCTCTATATCCTCAGTATCATTGTAAATGGGACACATCCTTTCCCAGTTTTTCTCATGGTGGGGGGGAAGTGGAGTACCAGGTGGGGATGACTTTCTCCGCTCTTCCATTACTTGGAGCTGAAGTCTGGCCGTCTCCTGTTCAGCAGCGAGCAGTTCTAGATGTCCCTTACGAGCTCTCTCTTCTCTCTCAGCAGCCTCTTTCTCTCTCTCAGCAGCCTCTTTTTCTCTCTCTCTTTCTAACTCTGCTATTTTTTGCCTCTCCAGCAATCGAAGATCTGCTAGCTTCTGTTCATGCTCAAATTGCAGTTGACTTGTCACCCTTTGCATCCTAATCTTTTCTGCATCTTCTGCAGCCTCAGGTAAGGGCTGTGCTCTTGCCCCCTGATCACTGGCTATTAACAGATTTCTCAGTTCTTCCTTTGTAGCTTTCTTTCTAAAGCTTATCCTCTTTTCTGAACACAAATTTTCCAGGGCTTTTTTGCCAAGTCCCTCATATGCTCTTTGCTCAGCCATTGCAGCAGCTCTTTAACCAACAAAACTCTCAATCCCAAAATTCAAATTTGGATAGCGTGGGGTTCTGACCCAAAGCTTAATTGACCTGGTTCTGTGGATCCTGCCGACTACGCCACTGTGACAATGCGGTTCTGGCGGAACCCAACTGAGAGTGCCAACTCAGGACAAATTGCTAAAACAGGGCAGTTACAGCCCAAGGCCGGGGTTTTTCCACCTCTAAGGCAAACCAAACCAGCCAGACTAAGACTTCGGTCTCACCCCACTGGCTAACCGCAAGTCTCACAAGCAATCTCCTTAGACGCTCCAGTTTCCCAGTATTACCACCAGTGCCACACGTTATGGGGACAAATGGTTATAAAAACCAATACCCCAGTAAAATAAAAAGGTTCTCCTGATCCCAAAGGACCAAGCCCCAGACCCAGGTCAATATACAAGTCAGACCTTACCCACAAATCACGCTACTGCCAATCCTTTAGAATCTAAAATCTAAAGGTTTATTCATAAAAGGGAAAAGATAGAGATGAGAATTAGAATTGGTTAAATGGAATCAATTACATACAGTAATGGCACAGTTCTTGGTTCAGGCTTGCAGCAGCGATGGAATAAACTGCAGGTTCAAATCAAGTCTCTGGAATACATCCCCCGCTGGGATGGGTCCTCAGTCCTTTGTTCAGAGCTTCAGTTTGTAGCAAAGTCCCTCCAGAGGTAAGAAGCAGGATTGAAGACCAGATGGAGATCAGGCATCAGCCTTATATAGTCTTTTCCAGGTGTAAGAACACCTCTTTGTTCTTACTGTCGAAAATTACAGCAAAATGGAGTCTGGAGTCACATGGGCCAGTCCCTGCATACTTTGCTGAGGTACAAGGCGTATCTGCCTTCTCTCAATGGGTCCATTGTATAGCTGATGGTCCTTAATGGGCCATCAAGCAGGCTAGGCAGAGCTAATCTCAGCTTGTCTGGGATGTCACCCAGAAGCATAGCATAAGTTTGCCATACAGACAGTATAGAGCCAATATTCATAACTTCAACTACAAAACTGATACATACATATAGACAGCATAATCATAACCAGTAAACCATAACCTTGTCCTAGACACCCCATTTGACCCCCTTTATACAAGATTTGGGTGCCACTACAGGACCTTGGTTGCAACAATGATCTATATGGTCCCAGTTTATGTCAATAACGTCACAGACACGAGTTGCAGTAATCAAACCTGGAGGCCAGAAACGTGGGGTCGCTGTGGCCAGGTCTGTGTCTGATAGTACGGGTGTGATCTTCTGGCCAGTGGCAGGTCAGAGGTGGGTGGTTTTTGCCCTTATGGATATTTGTTTGTGCTTTCACATTGAGGACCCCAAGGGGGAAGGCTGACTTAGTTTGGGGGCAGATGCACTTGACAGTGGGGAATGTTGTGGCATCTCCAGTGGCTTAGCTCCTGGCCTCTCTTCTGCATATCTTCCACCCTCACCCTGCTGTTCTCCAGCCTGCTTTCCTCCCCCAGCACCACCCTGCTCCACCCGCCCCACAACACCCTTTCCTGTTCCAAACTCCCTAGGCTAGTGGTCTCCAAACTTTTTTGATCGCGCACCCCTATCAGTAAAACTTTTTTGAGCACGCACCCCCAGCCGTGCCAAAGCAAAAAAAAAGAAGCGCTCCTCCTGCCGCACACCCCCAAGGAACCTCTTGTGCACCCCCCACTTTGGAGACCACTGCCCTTGGCCACCATCCCTACTCCAGGCTCCCCCCAACACTCTCCTTTCCTGCTCTCAGCCCCCTGTGGCTTTCTCCCAGGCACACAGAGACTGGGAGCTGCAGAAGGGTAGGATGAGAACATAGAGGAAAGCTACCTCCAGAGAAGGGCCTTTACTTTGACGCAGCAGCTCTGCAACTTTTCCTCATTTTTATTGGGCGACAAGGGCCCAGGCACATGACTCAGGACCATGTGGCTTGATATCGATCCTCCTCCTCTCCCTGCTTCAGCCTTTCTTTGGTGCCTTGCCAGCCCCAGATTTCTTGACCTATTCCAGGGTCTTGCTGATGCTATCTGAGATCCCAAAATCTCTCCCTGTTGGGCCTGCCCAAGACATTGGCTCCCCATCTTGCAAGGGGCGGTTATTAAAGGGTTAGTGCCAGTCACACGGTGTAGCCAGACACTTGTCTCATCTATGCACCACACCTGAATCCTTGCATCCTGCATGCGTGATTCACACTTGTCTCATCTATGCACCACACCTGAATCCTTGCATCCTGCATGCGTGATTCATGCATATGTGGGTGGTGATGTCTCAACATGCTGCCTGGAGAGAGTGGAGATTGAGAGTGGAACTCGCTCCCAGACCCGATGGCACTGAGGAAGGCGACAGTATAGGGCAAGGCGCCTCCCTCTTTGATCCAGGTTCACCCCGCTAGCCACCCAGGAAGCAGCATTGAGTTGTACCCCATCCAGCCTCCCTTGCCTGGAGGAAACACCCCAGCAGCCAGTACATTGAGGGCAGAGAAAAGGGAGGAGACAAGCAGTAAATGCGGAGGCATGCCCAGGCTGTGAGAAGTGGGGAACACTGTCCGCAGGTAGAGGTCATATCTACTGATGGCTCCCGCACTGTTTTTGTGGGGTGAGTGGCTGCATTGACAGCCTTTGGCAGGAGGAGCCAAACCCCGGGGGCTGTTTTGCTCAAGTCGCGACACCGAACACGAAGGGAGATTTGTTCCTTTCTCCTCCACCTGCCGCAGC
This sequence comes from Malaclemys terrapin pileata, assembly GCF_027887155.1. Taxonomy (NCBI): domain Eukaryota; kingdom Metazoa; phylum Chordata; order Testudines; family Emydidae; genus Malaclemys; species Malaclemys terrapin. The sequence goes on along the minus strand of NC_071505.1, from coordinate 9,440,453 downwards.
AAAGAGTTCCTGCCCCGCGGGGGGTGAGCTGAATGCAAAGCACTGAGCCTAGGGTGCAGCAGCCATAGAAGTTTGTGGGCAGCAGACAAGGAGCGGGGAGACAAAATAAAGATAAGCGGGTGAAGGGAAGAGATCAGGTTGCAAAGAGAAGCGTGAGCACCAGGGCTGCTCCTGTATAAAACCAGCCTAGCGACGCTCACATGATACCATCCAGGGTAAGCGCTCCGGTAAATATTTTCACCCCGCCCTGGAGTTTTTCTAGCATGTTGCGGGAGGGGCCTGGAGGGCTCCGGGAAATACTCTATGAGAATTTCCACCCTGATATTATCACTTAAGGAGCTGACACAGGAGCCCTCATAGGAACTCCAGCTACCCCTCTGGCTTCAAATCCTTCTTGTCCTGGATGGACAAGAATCTTCCACCCTCTCCCTGGATGGAGCCCATATCTGAACAGATCTGGTGATTGAAATGTCCCTAGATATCAGTCTGAGGCACGATGGCAGAGAGAAGCTAGGCCTCTTTATCTATGGCTACGTCCTCACTGGGGGTGTGTGTGTGTGTCAATTTAAGATATGCAAATTCAGCTACGCGAATAGCGTAGCTGAATTTGACGTATCGGAGCTGACTTACCCCGCTGTGAGGACGGTAGCAAATCGACCTCCACGGCTCCCCCGTTGACGGCACTTACTCCTACCTCCCCTGGTGGAGTACAAGGGTCGATTTGGGGATCGAATGTCGCGTCCCGATGAGACGCGATAATTCGATCCCCGAGAGATCGATTTCTACCCGCCAATTCAGGCGGGTAGTGTAGACGTAGCCTATGTCCGAATGGTGAGAATGGCCTCATTACCCCAGGAGCTTAGCACCTCACCATCGCTTTAGCCTCTGGAGAAGTCAGGAAGTACTATCGCCATTTTGTAGGCGCACACAGTGGGTCGAGCGGTCACAGGTCACAGAAGACGGTGGCTGGGTTGGAATTGATCCCCAGTCTTCCCCAAGCGTTAGCCAGTAGACCACCCTTGTAACGCAGTGAGGCACCGTGTGGCGGGATATGTGATTCCCCATCTCTGGGGCTGTAGATTCAGCCATATTCACTAGTACTAAACACACTGGAAAGCGATGTTAAAAAACAAAACAAAACTGGGGAGAAGGATGCCTTGTTCTTTCCCTTCATAAATTAGGTGCCATCTCATCTCATTAGGGTTCATTGGCTTCATTTCTCTGGGAGATTGTTTGGAAATCAGCCCCTATCAGCAGCATGCAGCACAACACCTGCCCAGCCCGGTAGTAAGCTGTTTTCAGGAGCTATCATTTTGATTGCATGTTAATGTGACCCTAATGGCCTCATTAGTTTTAATTTGTTTGGCCACCAGATTTAGATGAGCCTCATTCTGGTGATAGCATGAGACCTGGAGAGAGAGAGAACAGAGACGAATGGATGCAGTTAAAGTGATTGCCTGGAGGCGTCCAGGCCAAGGCTGGAGTTTGGAGGCTCACATTCAAGCACCTGGCCGCTGCTGGTGGCAGCCATTCATTCACAGGCTTTGCCCTGTGGTGGAAGACAGAGAGGGCAAGATCCGAACTGGAGGGACAAAAGAAATCCAATCGAAATTCCCGTCCTAGGGATATTTTACTGCCTAGCCCACTTAAAGCTTGATCCACCGCCGGTTGGTATCAGTAAAGACTGACACTGAGTCCAATGGGCTTTGGAGCGACCGCATAGTGCTTGTGTGAAGGTGGCTGGCTGCCAGCTCTTGAGAGCAGGTTCACCAAGGAGGTCCCGCACAGGCTGTAGCAAGGGGCCTTTCCCAGCCATTTGCCTTGTCTCTGTTACAAACATCCCTCCCTCTTGACAACGACTGTCAGGAACGGGGGCCAGGCACAGACAAGGGCAAATGGGGTCCCGGACCAGTAAGGCTGCACCACCTGTCACTGCTGGCATAAACCCATGTCCCCACACCCTGCCCTGCATCCCCCCCCCGGGGCCCTTTTGCAGGGGGCATGTTAAGAGTCTCCTGGAGGGAGTCAGAACAGGGAAGGAAAATTTCCACCCAACGCTCCCTGGGCTTTGGGTGGGTTTTCTAGTGAGCACAGCTGTAGTCCACTGAGCAGTGTGTTTCAACTATTTCACATTTGGGGACAATATATACCTTCAAGTCAGCGGCACTGCTATGGGTACCCGCATGGCCCCACAATATGCCAACATTTTTATGGCTGACTTAGAACAACGCTTCCTTAGCTCTCGTCCCCTAACGCCCCTACTCTACTTGCGCTACATTGATGACATCTTCATCATCTGGACCCATGGAAAAGAAGCCCTTGAGGAATTTCACCATGATTTCAATAATTTTCATCCCACCATCAACCTCAGCCTAGATCAATCCACACAAGCGGTCCATTTCCTGGACACTACTGTGCTAATAAGCGATGGTCACATCAATACCACCCTATACCGGAAACCTACTGACCGCTACACTTACCTACATGCCTCCAGCTTCCATCCAGGACACACCACACGATCCATTGTCTACAGCCAAGCTCTAAGATATAACCGCATTTGCTCCAATCCCTCGGATAGAGACAAGCACCTACAAGATCTCTATCAAGCATTCTTAAAACTACAATACCCACCTGCTGAAGTGAAAAAACAGATTGACAGAGCCAGACGAGTACCCAGAAGTCACCTCCTACAAGACAGGCCCAACAAAGAAAATAACAGAACACCACTAGCTGTCACCTTCAGCTCCCAACTAAAACCTCTCCAGCGCATCATCAGAGATCTACAACCTATCCTGAAAGATGATCCTTTACTCTCACAGATCTTGGGAGACAGACCTGTCCTCGCTTACAGACAACCCCCCAACCTAAAGCAAATACTCACCAGCAACCACACATCACTGAACAAAACCACTAACCCAGGAACCTATCCTTGTAACAAACCCCGATGCCAACTCTGTCCACATATCTATTCAAGTGACATCATCATAGGACCTAATCACATCAGCCATACCATCAGGGGCTCGTTCACCTGCACATCTACCAATGTGATCTATGCCATCATGTGCCAGCAATGCCCCTCTGCCATGTACATTGGCCAAACCGGACAGTCTCTACGCAAAAGAATTAATGGACACAAATCTGACATCAGGAATCAAAATACTCAAAAACCAGTGGGAGAACACTTTAACCTGTCTGGTCATTCAGTGACAGACCTGCGGGTGGCTATATTACAACAGAAAAACTTCAAAAACAGACTCCAAAGAGAGACTGCAGAGCTAGAATTGATAGGCAAACTAGACACAATCAACTCCGGTTTGAATAAGGACTGGGAATGGCTGAGCCATTACAAACGTTGACTATCTCCCCTTGTAAGTACTCTCACACTTCTTATCACACTGTCTGTACTCGGCTAGCTTGATTATCACTTCAAAAGTTTTTTTTTTTTTTTCTCTTAATTAATTGGCCTCTCAGAGTTGGTAAGACAACTCCCACCTGTTTATGCTCTCTGTATGTGTGTATATATATCTCCTCATTATATGTTCCATTCTATATGCATCCGAAGAAGTGGGCTGTAGTCCACGAAAGCTTATGCTCTAATAAATTTGTTAGTCTCTAAGGTGCCACAAGTGCTCCTGTTCTTCTTTTTGAGCAGTGTGTGTTACACAGCCCTCTGTCTGCCTGGCTCATAAAGGTTGTGAGTCTTACAGCTTGTGCTTAGAAAGTCTGGCTTTTTAGCTCTGGATGTCCTCAGTTCAATGCCGGTGTCAGCTAAAATGGTGGCCGTCACGTCATGCCAGACCAGTATTTGGCCAGGAGCCTGTGTAAATACGGAAAGGAGCAATCCTGCCCTGGACGAGGGAGGGGATGGCAATGGGTTGGGTGAATGGGCAAAACAGATTTCTACGGCCAGTCCCTCAGCGGGTATAACTGGGCCTGGCTCTATTGACCTCAATGGCGCTATGGTGATTTACACCAGTTCTTAATGTTTCCGAGCCCAGGAAACGGAGCTGGAAATGCAATGAGAAAAGGTATCAGTATTATCTAGTATGCCCTGGCACTGCTCCTGTGGGAATTACCACACACAGAGCCCCAGTCATGGCACATTTGTGCCTCTGCATCTGTGCCAGACTAGGGAGTGGGGAGGAGCAGCCCCACTCGGGCGCCCCCTGCTGGACACTCATCAGGATGCTGTGTTTGGGTCCCACCACACATGTGCTCTTAAGCTTCTCTTGGTCTGGGTAGTCTCTAGCACTCTTGCTTTCTTTGGCCTCTCTGGCACACTTCCTGGGAACAGGCTGTCTGTCTGGTACCCCTCTTCTGGAAGGGGGATCTCCTGACCCAGCTGCCCTGGGAGCTCAGTGGTTTGAGCATTAGTCTGCTAAACCCCCAGTAGTGAGTTCAATCCTTGAGAGGGCCATTTAGGGTTCTGGGGCAAAAAATCTGTCTGGTGCTTGGTTCTGCTTTGAGAAGGGGGTTGGACTAGATGACCTCCTGAGATCCCTTCCAGCCCTGATATTCTATGATCCTCTTTCCCCCAAGACACTCCAGCATGGAGAAAAGGAGTTAATTTAACTTTCCCAGACCTCAGAAGAAAGCTAGTTTGAATGCCAGGGTTTGGTGTGAGTTGCATTTTATTCTAGATGAGTGAAAGATACTGCAGGGCCAAAGCCCCAGATGTGAACAGCCCCAGACTTTCAGAGTGTTATCAACCTGCCCCAGGTGTGGATTTTTTAAAATAGCCCCCCCTCTTTCTGAGGGGCTGACCCAGAACCCCAGCCAGGCTTTGCAGTGGGAAGTCCTCAGACCCCAAGCACCGTGCTGAGGCAGTGGGTCAGGATTGCCTAAAAGGAAGAGCCTTACTGAGTCACCATCACTACTGCCGAAAAACCCTACGCCAGCAGCAAAGCTATAAAGGGCACAGCTGAGACAGCGACCTATTCGCCTTCCTCATTGTCCTGCCTGTTCCCAAAGCGGGGAACGGCACTGTCAAGGTTACTGGGATCCTTAAGCCATACCAGAAAATAAAACACCTCCTCCAACCCCATCCCCTGCCCCGACTCCATCCTCCGGTGCTAAACGGCCTCATGGTGAGGTATTGCTGCAGGCTGTGAACAGGGGGGGTGTATTCGCAGGGTGTGTGTATCTGAATCACGCTCGCTGCTGCATGCTCTGAGTCATAGCTCCTTCCGAGAGCTATAAAAGATGTACATTGGGCACGGAACTTGCTGTTCTGACAGGGGCACCTCTGAGCAGAGAAAGGAAAGGGCTGAATTCTGGAGAGCAGAAAACTCCTGGCAGACAAGGGACAGAGACAGACTTTCTGCAACAAAAATATCCAATCCAGTTTTCCACGGCCAGGATGAAGGTCTTCCCAGGGCTCTCTGCTTTGTGGCAGCAGTTCAAAAGCCCCTGGAAAGTGGAGGGTTTGCAGTGTGGGTGAAAGGAATGAGAATGACTCCAGCTCCTTACAAACAGGATCCACTGGAGCACAGACTCAGCTGGGCTCAAATTGAGACTATGGCTTTAAAGAGGGGAAGCCTTGGGCAACCTATGTATCCAGCGTATGCCCCTGTATATAAAGAGGAGAAGGGAGGCTGAAAGCCTGTTTCTTGTACAGATCTGTGCACAACACCCGTTATTTCCAAAGAGGCCTGACACATCTCCTGCTCTGATTTACTCAGCGATTACTCAGAGCAGCTCCCACTAACTTCAGTGCCAGAGGGCCGGCTGAGTAAACAATGATGAAGGAGGTCAAGATTCACCCAAGCTTGCATGGCTTTCCCCCCAGTGACGGCAGGCAGCACCTCCTCTGCACCTTTGGGGATGGGACCCCAGAGCCGAAGCCTTTGGCCAAATGCTTCTGCTCTGCTTCCACCTCCCCTTGCAGGGCAGAAGCGAGGACCCCCCACTCATCCCTCCCGGGGACCTCCAGCCATGCTCGTCACAGTCACGGCTTCCAGATGAGGGTATCAAAGGTAACAGAGAGATAACTGAAGCTCAGTGACAGCAGAATGAGAGATGCCTAGTCTAGATGCTGGGCAGCGGCCTAGCAAGACGGGGTGTTGTCTAGTTACAGTCTATTGAGCAAACAGGATAAAGCCTCTTGCATCTCAGCAAGGTCTGCATTGCTTTTGCCAGCCGTGCACTGAGCGAGCCCATGCCAGCCTCCCTCTCCCTGGTTAGTGTGTGTCTCCTGGGCTGTGTCCCCTCTCGGCTTCCTGTTAAGCTTTGGGATTAAGATGTCAAACCACCTCACTAACACACACGGTGACAGAACGAACCCCTGTGTCCACACTTTACGCACGATTGTAACAGTCTTAGTACAAGCTGTGCCTGGTGGGGTATCATTTGAAAACTCGTAACTTGCTGATCAATAATATCATGGGGAAATGCAGGTCGCAGCGCTATATGTGAAGTTATAAACACAAGCGGAGATCGTGACGAAAAGTATGTTTTCCAGAGAAGTCTGGGGAGTGGCCAGGCCAGTTTCTCAGAGACAAAGGGCAAGCTGATGCCTCAGCTGGGCTGAAGGGCCATTGTTTGCTAAGTGGCCATTCTTTGGCAGGAAAGAGGGCAGGGGCAAAAAATCCACATCCTAGCAAACAAACAGCATGGAGTTCTCTTCCACACAGACTGTAGGGTTGCCACCTTTCTAGTTGCTGGTAATTGGACCCCCGAGGGCCCGCCCCCTGCCCCGTCTCTTCCCCCAAGGCCCAGCCCCACTCTGTCTCTTCCACCCAAGGCTCTGCCCATGTTCCACCTCTTCCCTTGAGGCCATGTCTCTTCTCTGCCTCTTCCCCAGATCCTGCCCCCTTCTCCACCTTTCCCCCAAGGCCCCGCCTCTGCTCTGCCTCTTCCCCCAAGGCCCCACCCTCATCACATGCTCCTCTCCCCCACATCGGTTGCTGGATCGTCTCCACCTCCTTCCATCCCCAGCTGGGCTTGCTCTGCTCCGGGGCTGGGATAGGATCTGCTGCAGCCTGACAAGGAGTCTGCCTGCATCTAGGAGGTGGCCCTGGCTCAGCAGGGGCTGGTGCAGGCTAATGACCCAGGGCCTCTTCCCACTCCACAGTAACCAGACTTTTGGGGTCCGGTCAGTACATCTGACTGGACACTGCCAGGTCCCCTTTTTGACTGGACTTTCTGGTCAGAAACTGGGCACGTGGCAACCCTAAATGGCACCCAGACACAAGCCAAACACCAGATTGTCTGAACCTGGCTGGGTGACAACCCTGACAGACTGCCTGTCACCTTGCTCCCTGCTGGAAATGCGTCCCAAAGGGACAACAGGACTATAAAACGAAGGGGCAGACACCCCAACGCCCACCTCCTCCTCCCTCTCTCTCTATCCATCGATTCACTGCATGAGAAGGGACAAAGGAAGTGGCCATTAAACAGAAGAAGGGACCCTGGCCTAAGAAATTTGGCCAATAGGACTGTTGAGAGCATGTGGTGAGAAAAACTTTGCTTTGAATTTAACATCCTTTGTTAAATTAGGCATGAGTGGCGGTTTATCTATATTTTTCTTGTAACCATTTCTGACTTTTATGCTTCATTACTTGTGCTCGCTTAAAATCTATCACTTTGTAGTTAATTAACTTGTTTTATTGTTTTATCAAATCCAGTTTTATTGAATTGGGGGAGGGATAGCTCAGGAGTTTGAGCATTGGCCTACTCAACCTAGGGTTGTGAGTTCAATCCTTGTGGGGGCCACTTAGGCGAAATCAGTACTTGGCCCTACTAGTGAAGGCAGGGGGCTGGACTCAATAACCCTTCGGGGTCCCTTCCGGCTCTATGAGATTAGTATATCTCCATATATTAGTGTATGTAAATTGAAGTGTCTGGGGAAATTCCATTTGGGGTAACAAAGCGTGCATGTTAATTCTACTAAAGAAATACAGACATTATATGAATTTGTTTTGCCCAGGAGCGGGCTGGGCAGTACAGGACATGTATTTCTGGGTGACAATCTAGGACTGGGGGTGTGGTGGGGTCACCCCGCAGTATAAAGAAGGCTGGTAAGAGCCAAAGTCTGGCTGGCTCGCTGCAGCACACAGCCCTAGCTGGGGGTGACTTGCATGCTAGAAGCTGTTTGGGAGCTGTTTGGGAGCCGTAAGAAGGCCTGGCAGGCCTGGCAGGGGTCATGTGCTCCTGGAGACAATCTGTGCACCATGACCATAGTGCCCCCACGGCCTGGTACGCACCTGTGGCAGAGTGCTGGCCGCAGCACCCTGATCACTGACCTTGCTGCAGCACAGAAAAGGCCGCAGGCTCAGGGGGAAGCAGCTAGCCACTTTTCTGTTGGGGGATTATGGGGTGGTAAAGACTAGGTAGTGATACAATTGGGAGGAGCTGGAAACATGGGGAGGAACTCAATGGGTGAGCTGTGCAGTGGTCTCCTCCTGCAGGATACCCATGGCGCGTTCTGTTTGCTGTAGAACTGAGGACGTAGTGAAAGGGAAACAGCCTGGGTGTGTTTGTGATGGAGGGACCCCGGAAAAAGGCTAGGCAGTGAGGTGCACTGGGTAGCCAAGGGAGAACCCTGTGACAACACTACAGCATGGATCCATTTGTAACTGAACTGATTTGGGCCTACACTAGCCACCCGGAATTGGTTTATATTTTGCCTTGCATCCCCTCTAGTGCTGTTGCTTGCAATGCCCTCTGGATACCTATCCCAGCTCAGCTCCCAGAAGCAGTGCATTGTGGGAGATTCTGCCAGGTCACCCTTGCACTGTAGGACAGAAGTGGGAGGACTAGTTGGGTTGTTTCAGCCTCTCTGCCTCTCCAGGCATTAACCCATTTCAAACTGAACCAGTTAAGCTCTAACCAGTTGTTAGACGTGCCGAGAAGAAGTGAGTTCTAACAGGTTATGGGACCGTTTGTAAACCCATGGGGCCGCATTTGTGCAATGGACTCTGGGGGTTAGCTGCTTACATTTCTGCAGAGCAGACTAGAGCCGGGTGGGAAACAGTTTTCTCTTGCTAAGAAAATGTCCACGATTTCAAAACGTTCTGTTTCTGCATCAGGATGAAAGTGAGCGCTGTCAAGGCTTTTTGTAATAATCAGGAGAGGGGCAGGGAAAGAGACCTAGTCCAGGGGCTTGGGCACACATGTGGATAGTGGAAGACACTAGTTCAAATCCCTATGCTGGGTAATTCAGAATAGGGACTCCCCACATCCCAGCTACATGTATTAATCTCCAGGCTGTTTTGAGGTAGGTTGCATTCTCTCTCTGGTTTTGACCAGACATTCCACTCCTACTCCTAAGAAACCTGCCCTGTTGGAACCAGGATGTTCCTGCAACATTTTTTTTTTTTGCTTTCGAGAAATTTTCCACCCAGCTCTCCTCTAAACCACGCCCCGGAGCTCCTGAAGCCAAAGCACTTCTGTGCAGTTGGGGGTAGTCAAAAAACAGCTCAAAATGTCAGTCAAAATGTTCCCCAGATTTGTCCTGTTTTTCTCCATCAAAATTTCAACCAGTTAATTAAGTTTCTCATCCCCCCAAATGTTGCTGAGGGACACTGGGTGGGGGATTCCTTCCCTGCTTGCCTTCGGGGCATAGTGAACATATCCAAGTTCAGTCGCTCACATCCACGAGTTCTTTTGATCCTCTGTCAGCGCTTGGCAAATGCACAAATAAGAATTCCCCCCTAGTTTAACCCCTGAGCATCATTCCAAACAATAGCGTGCCCTGCTGTTGTCTGGGCACACATTCCTTTTGGAAGAAGGTCTATTAGCGTTTCAATAGCCTCTCTCTCCCAGGAGGTGCCTTGACTTCCTTAGCTGAGTGGTTAGTTAGTTTAGCTGACTATTGGAAACATAAGTTTAAATGTACTGTACTTCTATGATAATTGCAATGCATACTGAGCAATCACGTTTTCAGCTGTCACAATAACAAACCGCTTAATATATATACATTGTTAGGCAATGCTCCCAGCTCCTGAGAGGCAAAGGAGAGTTTGGCTCAAAGAGTGAACTATTTCCTTGCTTGGAGAGAAATGAGTTGACACAGATATAGGATAAGCTAGGCTAGTCTTTGTTGACAAGTATGGCCAGGACTTGGCCGCAGGTAGTTATCCAATGAGATAAAATATTTCTCCTGGATATCATGCTGGAGATCTCTTTTAATCTACTCTGTCTAGCTTTGAACATGAACGCTAAGCCCTAAATTCCCCTCTTCTCATCTTCCTCCATCCTTTGAGTGGCGTTTTCTATTATTTATTTGTATTATGGTAGCAAGTGGAGGCCTCAACCTGTTATTGCCCCATTGTCCTGGGTGCTATATATGGACGTAAGAGACAGTCACTTATCTCTAAATAGATAAGACCGAGAAGGGTGGGAGGAAGGGGGTATTATACCCATTACGCAGCTGGGGAAGGAAGGCACATAAATTAAGCAATTTGGCCACCAAGGTCACCCAGGAAGCATATGGAGGAGCTGGGCATGGTTGTTGCATATTATTTGTGTTATGATAGCGCATAGGGAGGTCAGTCTTAGATCAGGACAGGGCTTAAATTCAGCCAGAGTTGTCCGGAGCAGAGCTCCAGTAAATATTTTCAACCCCCCCTAGAGTTTTTATGGCATATTGTGGGGAGGATGTGTGGGGCTCTGGGAAATACTCTCTAAGAATTGAAACTCAGGATCAGGACCCCCATGTTCAGGGCACTGTACAAACACAGAACAAAAAGACAGTCCCTGTCCCCAGGAGCTCACAACTTAAGTGCAAGATGAGACAGGCAGATATAGACAGATCATAGCATCATAGAATATCAGGGTTGGAAGGGACCTCAGGAGGTCATCTAGTCCAATCCCCTGCTCAAAGAAGGACCAACACCAACTAAATCATCCCAGCCAGGGCTTTGTCAAGCCGGGCCTTAAAAACCTCTAAGGATGGAGATTCCACCACCTCCCTAGGGAACCCATTCCAGTGCTTCACCACCCTCCTAGTGAAAGAGTGTTTCCTAATATCCAACCTAGACCTCCCCCACTGCAACTTGAGACCATTGCTTCTTGTTCTGTCATCTGCCACCACTGAGAACAGCTGAGGTCCATCCTCTTTGGAACCCCCCTTCAGGTAGTTGAAGGCTGCTATCAAATCCCCCCTCGTTCTTCTCTTCTGCAGACTAAGATGGAGCATAAGGAAACGGTGAGACTATGGGTAGTAAAGGATGAACCTCAGGATGTTTGCAGTTAAGGTTCCGTTTGGATCTGCACCAGAATTTCAGATGCTTCCCCAACTACTGAATCCTTGTCAGTCGGCAAATCTGGGCTGGCATTCTCCCCAGGAGCAGTCTCCCCATGGCTCGGCTAACGGTTCTTGTACCATGCCCATCACTGTGCTGTCGGAGGCTCTCTAGTGCTTTCTGTTTCCAGTGATGTAAAACTGGAGGAGGGTGCGTAGCGAATGAAGCAGAGGCCACCACACTGAGCAGTACATATCAAACAGCTGCTTCATGTGCTGTTGCACGGTCCAGCCTGCAGACTGAACAAGGCTGGGGTTCTACAGGAAAAAGGCTAAGGAATCGGGACAGGCTAGCAGAGCCTGTGCAAGAATGCAGGACTTTTCAGTGGAGTCACCCTGGGCTCACATGCTAAACCCTCCACCCGTCAGGCTAATTTCTGCTGGACAATTAGTCCTTACCAGGATATAAAGGGGCTGCGTGTGTCTCATTGGGAGAGTTTCAGAGGGAATCTCTAGGAAACACCTAAGTTCGGTGAGGACATTTTGGCTGAGATTTGTATTATGGTCTGACAGTTACCAATAAAGCCAAGCTCCAGGCCACTAACTCAGCGTCTTTTGAGGATGCCGGTTCTTGGCAATCGGCCTGAGCAACCATGCAGCTAAAAGATGCATTGTAATGCACGTGCACAAGGGGGCAGAGTACGCTGGTGTTTCTTAGGCCACGTCAACTCTATGAGCTAGGGGTGTGAGTCCCCTGCCTGAGTACGCAAACTTGCTGAGCGAGTGCCGGTATAACTAGTAGTGTAGCTGCACTAGTGGAGGCACAGCTGGGCCGTGCTGAGCGCCGGGGCGGCTCTATGTATTTTGCCGCCCTAAGCCCGGCAGTGAGGCAGCCTTCGGCGGTGTGCCTGCGGGAGGTCCGCTGGTAATGCGGATTCGGCGGCATGCCTGTGGGAGGTCTGCTGGTCCTGCGCCTTCGGTGTACCCGCCTCTGAATTGCTGCCGAAGCCGCGGGACCAGCGGACCTCCTGCAGGCATGCCGCCGAAGGCAGCCTCACTGCCAGCCTCACGGCGACCGGCATGCCGCCCCCCGTGGCTTGCCGCCCCAGGTACGCGCTTGGTGCACTGGTGCCTCGAGCCACCCCTGCTGAGCGCACGCCCATTGGTTTACGGTGGGTTCGTAGTTGGCCCAGCTCAGCCATACCTTCGCCGCTACGACCTGTGCTGCTACGGCTACACTGCGACTGATACTCGCGCTGCGTACAGGAGCAGGGGAATCACACCCCTCACTCATAGTGTCGACCTAACCTTGGTGTCCCAGGGGGCTTCACTTTGCAACTCTAACATAGAGTCATTTTTGCCTGGAATTTATAACAAAAGCTCTCAGGACTGTGCTGTCAAGGCTCCTGTTGACACTAATAAGTGTCTATAATTTCTGTGTTGAGTCCTTGCACTCCCCCATCTATTGGTATCCATCTGTTGTCTTATACTAAGATTTGAAGCTCCTTGGGGCGGGGACTGTCTTTTTGTCCTGTGTTTGTACAGCACCGAGCACCAGGGGCTCCTGTTCTCTGACTTGGGCTCCTAGTGCTGCGGTGTTATAAAGAACAATAATTTAGATGATGTGGTGTCATTAGCTGGAGCCCAGGCACATAACAAGACGTATATTCTAGGTATCCAGGAGAGTAATAATGGAGACCCGGGCTGCTGTGGGACATGCACGGGTTCTTACACTTCTCCTTCCTGCTGTTTTATTTTAGCATTTCTTTATTGCTGTTAAATTAGAAGAGACCTGTTTTTCCCCTCTGATGCAGAGTGGGTATGAAATGAGTCCTCAGTGCCAGGAGCCTAAGATCAAATCTATTTGGTGTGGTGCTAAGCTTCCCTGTCCATTGTCCTTTGTGCAGTGGCTGGGGGTAACGGCTCTACCCCGGGGAGAGGGTTTCATAGTGGCTATAAAAGAGAATCAAGCACAGGATTTGGGAATGTGCAAGTAATCACCAGAATTAACATACAAACGGCCTGCCTGAGACAGCCAGTGCTTCAGGCAAGGGATCCGTCTGGGGAGGCCGACACTTAGCAGCGGAATAAATACAAATAAAAGCAAACGGCAATGGCAGGCATTTACAAATAGGAAAGGGTCGAGGCAGCTGAAACAAAGAGTGCCTGCAAAGGGCTGCAGAAGGTGGGGGAAGGGTTTGTGGTGAGGCAAGATGGACCCACTGAACAGCTGACAGAGTGTCCCCTTGACTGCATTCCATTCACAAAGCGGGGTTACCAGAACCCCTCCTCATCGAAGGGTGGCAGGAGATCGGACAGGCTGCTGGAAGAAATATAATCTACGTGGCCATAATCCATGCCATATGGCTGTTTTAGCGGGGCATTTGTGGAAAGGGTGGGTTGATGGATTTTTGTGCAGGCATTCAGGGCAATAACAAATAATGGCCACGTTCTGTTCTGAAACCACAACGACAATATATATTTGATACTATTTATGGCGCAAGAGACCATAATCTATAATGTGTAAAGAAAACCATTAGCATTTTTGGCCTGGCTTTCAGCATTGCTGTGTCCCCACAACTCCCGGTGATGTTGGCTCGGTACCTCTGAAAAAATCCGACCATATGGTCTTTATGGATTAAAGCAGATGTAGTGGTTGATGGCTGTATCATAAAAGAACCGGAATCCCCATACTGCGCACTATATAAGGATCACATTGACCAGAGGCGCCAACTTTCTGAGTTCCTGAGGAGTGCTCAACCCCCACCCCCGCACCTTCCCACCCCCGCTCCTCCCCTAGCGCCTCCTGCCCGCCGCTGAACAGCTGATTGCGGCGGGCAGGAGGAGCTGGGGGAAAGGGGGAGGAGCTGATCCGCAGGGCTGCCAGTGGCTGATGAGTACCCCCAATTTTTTTTCCGTGGGTGCTCCAGCCCCGGAGAACTCACGGAGTCAGCGCCTATGACATTGATCATATATGTTATTGCACAGAGGTCTAGATCTCCGCCAAAAAAAAAAGGCCATAATCTATAAAAGCCATTTGTGCTCTACAAATCCTACAAGCCATATTATACAACTTCCCAGGCATTGGTGGGACAGGGATGTCCAGGTGGAGAATAGGAACAGGTGGCTTGACAGTATGCTCAAGGGAGAAGGGAACCAAGTAGCAAGGCAGTGTGTGCTGGGGGAGAGGAGGGTAAGGGATGCAGGGGAGCAAGGGATGAGAGAGGAGCAGAACTGATGAGCGATGAAATGAAGAGCGAGAGGCGAGAGCAGGACAGACCTTCTTGTAAAGGGGCCCACGACTTATTGCCTTAAAGTGCGCCAAATGCTGTGCTTCCCGCCAAAGCCACAGCTGCAGTTGCCACGGGGATGTAGCGGGAGGGGAGGTGGCAGTGCACCGAGTGGCCTCTCTATTAAGATGTGATCTACAGCAAGACCATTTCGGACGAGCCGCTGCCCAGGTCTATATCACTGCACGCTGCGGAAGGACCCAGGGATGGAAGTGGATATATCTCCGTCACACCTGCTTCTTCAAGGGTGCGCTGGGAGTGGGCAAAAGATGCTGTCTCTCTCTCTGACAGGCTCAAGGGCTTATTCCTTCCTCCTTCCCACTTTCAGGACAAAAAGGAGCAAGAGGCAGAGGATATTGTGCTGTTGCTGGCATCGGACAGGTTGTCATGTCAACAGAACACGGTGGAGAGCGGCCTGAGCCTGTAAAGCAGATGTGCCTTATGTAGCTACTCGCAAGTCTCCTTTCGGAGCTACGTGCCATCGAAGGGGGAGCGTTTGCTGTGTGCGAGTGTAGTGGTGCTGGGATATGGGCCAACTTGAATTCTGGGACGGGGAGAGCCTAAGCCCACCTCGGACAGAAGGCCTTGATTGAGGGAGGGGCCATGGAGCTCAGACAACAGATTCCTGGGACAAATAATGAAAAACTGAACAAACCAGCAACAGGAATGGGGGGTTAATGGTTCAAAATGAAGTTACCAGATGGGGACATCAAGCAGAGAACCCTGGACAGTACCCCCCACTCTGGGAAGGAGTCCAGCTGGAAGGTGTGGGCCTATTTGGATCCTAAGGTGGGCCTAAGAATATCTTAAACTAAAGGCCTACTCCTAGCTTGAGCATATTGCCAGTAATGTCGGCTTACTGCCTATGTGTCTCTCGGACTAGGAGTCATTTTGATATAGCTCCCATCTCTATGTTGCACCCGTGCAAGGAAACAAACATGACGTGCTACTGAAATATTACAAGCCACACAGTTGACATTCTGATGCCCAGCTCAGAAGTGTTTGATTCAGTGCTTTGGTTTGGACCCATCTACAGTTTCAGATACTAAATATTATCTTCCTTGTCAATCAGCTGGAGAAACTGAGGCACCCAAGCCAAGTGACCTGTCCCAGGTCACCCAGGAACTCAGCAGCAGAGCCAGGAACAGAACCCAGGTGTCTGGTGTCATCCTTTATGAATAAATCCTTGAGAATTTACTTCCATTGACTGCCGGATCTTTGGTAAATGTCTACCTTGATCTAAAATTCTGTATGTGATACACCAAATCTTTTAATCTTTCTCAGCCCTCACTCAGGCAAAATAGCCATTAAAGGGCATGAGGGTACTTTTGGGATTAAAGTGCTATTGTGAGATAGTAGTTAAATATTTGAAGACTGAGGAAACAATTGGCTCTGGTGGAGAAGCAGGCACAAGAGAAGGTGGTCCAGTGCCAAGATAGCCTCAACATTTACTAAAAATCCAGCAGTGAAGGGAAGTAAATTCCCAAGGATTCATGCACAGACCACCAAGAGATCAGGAGTCAGTATTCCTGACACTGCCACTGCATGGCTCTGTGGCCTTGGAGAGGTCACTTAGCTTGCATACCTCACTTACTTCAGCTGTAAAAGTGGGGACAGCAAGATTTAACTGCCGTGTAGTGAGGCTTTGTTGATGCTTAGACTGGGCTTTGAGACCGTTGGGTGAGAGATGTTAAACAAAGGCGCAATATTATCATGACGGCAAATCCCAAAAGGACATGACCTCCTTGCAAATCCAGCGCTACCCGGATTGATCTCCGGCAAGGTGCTTTAGATAGTCTGCTTGTCTATTCAGTTTATGTCTATCACTGTCAACTTTGTCACCCTACTGAAGCTTCTGATGCCCATGTGATCACGGGCCGCTTTGCGGCGTTCCTCGATACGTGCACTTTGGGATGCATTGTTCTTCCATTTTAATAATTAGAAAATACTGTTAAAATTATTACTAATTTTGACGTGATAATGTCCCAGCTATGTGTGGATTTCAGAGCGGGGTCTCTGTTTTTCTGAGCACAATTTTGCACCTGCAAATTATTGCGCCGGCGTCTTTGCACCCCCGGGGTGAAACTCCCTCCCACGCAGAGGGCAAGGGTAAAGCCCAGGCATCACTGAAATCTCAAGTCTTACATTCCCCCAAGGCATAAGTGGTGCATAGGTTTTGTGCTGAACTCCTGTACAGAGATGAAATTCACCCACAATGGACTGCTGGAACAAACAGCTCTGTACCTCCTTGTGACATCTATGTGTTCGCACCCAGAAACCAGGCACTTAGGGGCTGATTCAAAGTCTGTTGAAGTCAATGGATGATTTTCCATATGTTCCAAAGTCCCGATATTTGGGGCTTTTTCTTACATGGGTGCCTATTACCCCCCCCACCCTCTGTCCCAATTTTTCACACTTGCTATCTGGTCACCCTATTTGTATTACAGTAGCAGCCCGACGCTGCAGCTGAGATCAGAGCTCCATTGTGCTAGGCACAGTACAAATGTATTGTAAGAGACACTGTGACTACCTACTCCCTGTTTAAAATCTAAATAGACAAAGGAGGATGGTATTATCATTCTCGGATTGCAAATGGGGAACCAAGGCACAGAGAGAGAAAATGATTTACTTGAAGTCACACAGGGAGTCTGTGACAGAGATGGGATTTGAACTTAAAATGTCTGAGTTCTTAACCACTTAGACCATCTTTCTTCCTGTGGCTGCACCTTGTGAGTGCATGAGCACAGCTTCAATTATTTGGTACTGTCGAGATTCTGTTGAAACCTGTCTGAAAATGAGAACCCTATGGAAATATAAGGTTTATCTTTAGGAGTTTTCCATAAGGGATGAGATGCAATCTGAATCAGGTTGTTCTTTATTATTATTAGTTATTTAAATCAATCCCAATACAGAGCCATAGACACAAAGAAGGTTACACTTTTTGACAGATGCAAACTGATTTCTTAATGCACCCGGACCAGACAGCTCTGCTAATCCCTTTCAGAAAGGTGCAAATTGTTAATCTGATTTGAATGCTTGCCTGGCTGCTTTTGTCTTGCCAATTGGTGTCGAATTCACTAGTCGGTGACTAATAAATGAAAAGTTCTGACCAGGCTCCTGCGTGAAATGAATTTCTGATTGGCTTTTGCAGGAATCATCCCTGGGGCTGCTTTGTGCCTTTAAAAAATTAAAAGGGGGAAAACAATTAAATAAATAAAATAAAGGGAGACTGTTAATTAAGGTTTAAGAGCTCATATCACTCTGCTGACAAGCAGGTGGTAGATGGTATTGGCACATCTCAAGCCAACTCATTATAAAACAGACTACATCTTTGTGTTTTAATAGTTGGGGAAGGGATATTTAAATATCTAAGTTTCTTCCTCAAAGGTAGCTCTTTTTAATGTTATTTGTATTACAGTCACACAGCTATGGCAGACCCGGGAACAGAACGCAGCTTTTCTAATGCCCCTCAGGAGTGCCCCATTGCCTCCTAGACCCACCCTCTTCAAGGTCTGTAGATATTTTTGTAACCACCAGAGACTCTCATCAGCCTGTGGTTTATCATTTCGTCCCAGTCAAGTCATTGTGTGAAATGAATTGTTGGTTCCCACAAACAGGCAGATGTCCACATTCCTAAGACCCAGTTTAATGGTCACTAGAAAGGCCACGTATTGAATGAGCCCTGAAGGCTGTGCTAGGAATGGGCAAAACACTGGAGCTTAGATATGAACTGATCTGAGCCTTTGTCCAGGACTTGTACCTCTCGCTTCAAAAATATCCTGTCCAGTTTATTTTAATGCTCTGGAATACAGATTTACTGATCTCTGCCTGTCCAGACGTCCCTATTTACTGACCAACTAGTGTATTGCTAGGTAAATAGGGAAGTGCTGATAGGGGTGTGGTATCTCAGGAAGCTGTAGGCTTCTGTGCTTAAGATGAACTCTTCTTCATCTGCTGTCAAGCTTAGGAGATCTACAAGAATAGAGCATAAGCTTCATTCTTCTAGCGCTCCTGAACGTAGGGGCTCTAGAGAGCTTTTCCAGCTCTGCAGCACTTAGGTCCTGGATGGGACTGAAGCCTACAGGTAAGTTGGAAGTCTGGTGAGTGGGGCTTACAGGCTTCTGTTTTTCAAAAGTGAGTAGGTGCCATGCATGTGGCTTGGATCACTAGGACGCTCCTGTCTTTCAGTTTTGCTCTGCTCCTTCACTTCCGAGTTCCATCTGGCACCAGAAATGGCAAGACGCTGGAGGCACCAGGAATCTAGAGAGGGCGTTGCAGACTCCATAGGTACAGCTAGAATGGGAAAGCACCTGGGATGGTTGATGCAAGCATATGTGAATTGCTGAAGGCTTTGAATCCCATATCCTGATGGCTGGAGTCCCTGGGCCAATGCCCCTCCTTTCCTGTACACCCAGGGCTTAAATTCTCATAGAATATTTCCTGGAGCCCCTGGGCTCTGGGCTTCAGCCTGCAGGAAGCACCAGGGTTAGGGCTTCTGCCCCATGGGAGGCGCCCGAGCTTGGGGTTTCTGCCTCATAGAGGTGCTGGGGCTTCTGCCCAATGGAAGGCCCTGGGGTTTGGGGCTTCTGCCCCATGGGAGGCAGCAGAGCTCAGGGCTTCTGCCCCATGGGAGGCGCAGGGGCTCGGGTCTTTTGCCCCCGGGTTTGAAAATATTTACTGGAACTCCACTCTGGACAGCTCTGGCTGAATTTAAGCCCTGTGTACACCATAGAGCTTGGGAAGAAAGGACATGGATGACTCAAAGGATATATGAATGAGCTGCAGGGGCGTTTTGTTCTAGGCCAGACATTTGATTCTGGCCCAGGTAGGAGGTGCCCTAGAGTTTGTAAATGGTCAATAAGTGGATGGCTCTCAGTCCATTTCCTTTTGGACATGTGTCTATATTAAACTCTTTCCAAAGTGGCAATCTCAGCAGAGGGGCCAAGGACCAAACTGCCCTCTCAGACCTCCAAAAGCGGTGCTTCCGGAGCAAGACTGAGGTGACAGTTTGGGGAAATTGACACTGCTCCTGTGCCTTTTTTGTGCATAAAGGTTAGGCCTCAGGGCTGGAGATAAGCCTCCTTTACCAGCATTACATTCACTTACAAAATATTGGCACAACTTTTTCTCTTCATGAAAGAGAACCCTCTAAATCAGGTCCTAAGTTCAGAAAGGTGACAGCCACCCAGTCCTACAGCTTCCAGGACAGGCTATCTCTCTTAGGTTTTTATATTGCCCTCATTACCATAGTAACTGAGTGTGACAGATATGGCAGTTTCCTGCAGTGTCTTTGGGAGATTTTACTGTATTAAGATTATGTATCATTGTGGGCCAGGGATTGTAGGTAATTCCGTGGGGGAAGGGGACCACAGCCCTTCAGAAACTAAGTGGGGGGTGATTAGGTAAATTCACTTATGCTGTAACAACTCTTTGAAAGGTTCACATATACTCAGAGACATGGGAACTATCCCACATTTTACACGGAGCTCTGCTCCTGGCCCCACACATGGGCTGCCGGCCCCAAGCCCGGGGTCCCTGCCCGGCGCCCGGGGTTCCGCTCCTAGCCCCGGGCCCGCCCCCTGCTGTGGCCCCAGCCTCAGCCCCCTTACCCTTGTCCAGGTCCCGCCCTCCCAGAGACACGGCCCAGCTCCCGGCCCCAGCTCTGGGGGTGTGTGCAGACCGGGGTAAGGGGGCTGGCTTTCAGTACCCCCACAATTAAAAGTGTTCCAGCACCACTGCATATACTGGTTCAGGCTGGATTCTCCAGAGACCAACAGGCAAAGAAAGGACTTTCG
Source organism: Malaclemys terrapin pileata (assembly GCF_027887155.1). Taxonomy (NCBI): domain Eukaryota; kingdom Metazoa; phylum Chordata; order Testudines; family Emydidae; genus Malaclemys; species Malaclemys terrapin. Next base: position 9,420,183 of record NC_071505.1, on the reverse strand, counting down.
GATAAACTTGCCTGAGTTGAAGCTGACTCGCAGCCTTCTTTCTGATCCAGCAAGCAGACAGCACCTTCTGTCCAAGGGCACCCCAATCTTTTCTGGGAAAGGTTGGAAGGATGTTTGGCCTCCGGAGGTCCCATAAGTCTGGGTGATCTCTGGAAAGCTTGTAGCATGCATATAGGAACTTTGATTGTTGCTAATGTTTTCTCTGTAATTCTCTCACCTTAAGAATAAATAAATAATGGAGATATCCCATCTCCTAGAACTGGAAGGGACCTTGAAAGGTCATTGAGTCCAGCCCCCTGCCTTCACTAGCAGGACCAAGTACTGATTTTGCCCCAGATCCCTAAGTGGCCCCCTCAAGGATTGAACTCACAACCCTGGGTTTAGCAGGCCAATGCTCAAACCACTGAGCTATCTCTGCCCCCCCAAATGCTTGCTTATCATGGCCTGTGTGGTAACCTATAACTGCTGGCAATTACAGCGGTTCATAGCCTTCAAAGAGAAAGCAACATGCAGTTTCTGGCCTGTTTAGGCAGTCTGGCGTGCTGGGGAATAATACAGTGAAGGCAGGAAACTGTGCAGCCTGGAGAAAAACCCGATCAGAAGGGAGAGAAACGTGGGTCTCTGCCCAAGACAGGGGATGGCTGGGAGCCAGAAGCCTAAAAGTGGGTGTCCTCGCTGGACCGTGGAGGGCGAATACATGTGCAATTGCCCTGAATTTTTACTTTGAGCACCTCACAATATTTCACATACTGTATTTATTCTCACAACACTTCTGAGAGCTATGGAAGTACTATTCACACCATCGTACAGATGGAGAACAGAAGCACAGAGAGGCTAAATTCACACAGGACACATGTGACAGAGCAGGGAACGGAACCGAAGTCTCAGATTAGCACCTTCATCACCGGACAATCCTTCGTCTCCTATCCAGATTCAAAGGCTATTGGATTTTTGCACAGTACAAGCATTAATCCCACGCAATGCCCGGCTACTGCAGTAGGTTTGATGATTCCAGTCCGTGACACTTTGTTACCCAGCAGTGTTGTCAGGTCCATAACACAATATACTATAAGTCATCATTAATTAACGCTAAGTTACTAGGCACTTCTAGGGGAAATGACATATGAAATTGACATCAATGCAAGAAGAGTTCATTATGGTTAATGTTGCGACAATAAAAGCCTGAAGAATTAACGATGAATAGCAAGGCTGAGTGTTGCTATTCATATGCCGCAGTGCATAAGCGTTGACTCCATGGGTGCTCTGGGGCTGGAGCACCCATGGAAAAAAAATTGTGGGTGCTCATCACCCACCAGTCACCTGCCAATCAGCTGTTCAGTGGCCCCTTCCGATCAGCTGTTCGACGGTGGGCGTGAGGCGCTGAGGGGAGGGGGACAAAAGGGGGTGGGAAGAGGCAGAGTGAGGGTGAAGCCTTGGGGGAAGAGGTGGAGTGGGGGTGGGGTCTCGGAGCAGGCGGGGTGGAGCACCCATCCAGAAAAATGAAAGTCGGCGCCTGTGCCTCAAGGTATTGTATGTGGGGTGTGTGCGTTTCTTTTCAGTGGGGTACGGAGAGTATCTACAGCTTCATGAAACAACTACACTTGTATCCTACTGTCGTCAGATGTTTGGCTGTGTGTGTGTTCTCCCTGCTCTGCGTAGACAGCTGGCACAGCAGACCTCGAGCGAATCGCCCAATGACCACAACATCCGTTAAGGTGTGACGGCGCCCGGCCAGGTTTATAAGCACGGTAATAGCACTTGGCAGACTCTACGAGGATACTAAGACATGGATGCTGGTGACAACGGACGCAGCTCAGTCAGTGGTGGGACTTTCCACTGCTCCCTAGGCTGGTGAAAAACACTCCCTCTGAGATACATCTTTATACACCAATACAAACAAGTTAAGTACGGCCCCTCTGCCTTATTAGGGTGCCACCCATTGCCTTGTACTTGTAGGTTCAATCAGAACATCTCTATCCATCACACTGTCATCCTGACCTTATCGTTAGGATGGGTCAGTGTGTTCCTGTTCTTTTTAGGGAATGTGCTGGTATCGAGGTGGTCTGGTACACACTTCTGGAATGTGTTTGCATATATATTCTTGTGCCTAGCACTACTTAGGAATGTGTGGTTCTGCAATATCAGCCCTGTTCTTGCCAGATTCTGTGAGCAAGGCCTGCCTCTTGATCACAACTTAACTCTGCTTTATATTAGCAAGTTTTGACCATTGCTTTAGCCCAGCCCTCAGGTCTCATACCAGGCTTTTAATACAAGGCCTTATGTTTCAGGCCCTCTTTCTACTACACCTACAAAACCTCATATGCACATACACCCTACACCCAGGCTTCCTGACACCCCCGATAGAGAGATTGTGCCCTCCTCACACACATACACATACTCCAATACCACTGCATACATTTGTACATATAGATGCCCTATAGAACCTCACCCACATAGAGACACCCCTATAGACAAACCTTACTGGCCCACAAAGAGTTACAAATGCCTAAGTTTATGCTCCCAGGAACCAATTCGGTTCCCATTGAACTCAATGGGAGGTTTGCCATTGACTGATTTCTCCCCCGCATTTAAGGACCTACACTCCCTACAGATCTACATATATATATGCCCTGATCACACCCACCCATCACTTCCACTGTCCCCACATATACACACTGTCCTATGTCTCTCACACCAGAGGCGCAGACTTCGTGATTTCTCTGGCGGTGCTGGACCCCCGCTCCGCCCTACGCCCCGCCCCCATTCCACCCCTTCCCCCAAGCTCCCACCCCTGCCCCGCTCTTCTTGCCTGGGCAGGCCGCAGGGCTCCTAGGTGCACGCGACCGCACTGGCCAATCATGCCGGCCTGCAGGGCCCCCCAAAGCGTGGGGCCTGGAGTGGTTGCACACACCTAGGAGTGACGGGCGGTCCCAGCAGTGACAGATTCGTCACTTCCACCCCGGGCCCCACACGCCCCTAGGGACAGCCCTGGCCCTGGGGACCGGAATTGCTCTCGGCGCAGGCCCAGGAGAACAGTGGTGGAGGCACTGAGCGCTGCTTTGAGGGTGTCTGTGGGGATGTGTGAGAGTTACCAGAGAGTGTTGCGGGGGAGGCAACTCAATTCAATCAACTTGAGCCTCATGAAAATGGATGCAAAGTGCTGCCAAAGTTATATAATCAAGTATCTGCCAGGGATGATGGGGCTTTACACTCACCGTGATCCTCTGTACCTTGTGTCCATTTGATACTATTGTTCAATTCTAACCCAGCGACAGATTGTCACATCCTGAATTCAAGCTATTTCTGCCATCTCACTTCTTGGCAAATTATGCTCTTTTCCTCCTTGCTTTTTACTGGGTGATTTTCTTATACCTTCAGATAATTTGAGGAAGTGTCTTTCTTTGTATTTCTTTGTACCTGGAAAAGTGGAAAGGAAAATGTCTTTCACTTTCTGTCTCTTCTCCTAGGAGAGGAATCATTAAAGTCATTCATCCCTGGGTTTCCAGTTTTCATTTCGGGACTGTGATCACTGATGCTGTACTTGGTGGGGGTCTGTCTGTGTTTTGCAGGTAGCCTGCTGGCATGAAGCTCCTGTGTAGCGATCTACTGCAATCTATCTACTTGTTTTTGCTCTGATCTTGTTAGCACCTCATATATTGTTTTTTTAGGGTTTGCTCTGGGGTTTTAAGCATATTTGTTGCTCAGTGGGACTGTTTGCATCAAGAATCTTAGTATCCGTGTTATCTCAGTCTGGAAGTGCAGCTATGTAGGAGTGGAGTGTGGTTTTTATTGAATTTCTGGTTTTGATCTTCTGGTGTTTTATGATGGGGGGGAGCGTGTGTTGCTTTGATTGAGATCAGAACTGCCGGAACATTTTGTATATTGATTAGCCTAGGGAATTGTCCTAGTTCTGCTCGGCAGCCATTGTTGGGTGAGTTTCTGTGTAGGCATAGGAGTCGTGTGCAGAATTGCAGGGGTTCTGTTTGCGGTCCCAGCTGGGGACCCTACTACACCTCACTTTCCTAAAGCAGAAATGATCCTTTGGAGTATATTCATCAGTGGGCTGAATTTCTGAGGAGTTTTCCTTATTGCACAGGAAGCCTGCAGAGGTTTTTAGGTGGAGGAGTGTGTGCGTGCATGCATCTGGTAAAGGTCTCTTGGGGTACCTCTACACTGCAATTGGACACCCACAACTGGCAAGGGCTGGGGCACTGGAGCAGAGGGGGCCAAGGGGCCATGGTCCTCCCACTTTTGCAAGTGGATGCGCCTGAACTCGGGGGCCCTCCCCTCTCGCAGGGTCCCAAGCAGGGGCGGCTCTATGTTTTTTGCCGCCCCAAGCACAGCAGTCAGCCGGCTTTCGGCAGCATGCCTGCAGGAGGTCTGCCGGTCCCGTGGCTTCGGCGTACCTGCCGCCGAATTGCTGCCGAAGCCGCGGGACCGGCGGACCTCCCGCAGGCATGCCGCTGAAGGCAGCCTGACTGCCGCTCTCACGACAACCAGCACACCTCCCCCCACGGCTTGCCACCCTCCCAGGCACGCGCTTGGTGCGCTGGTGCCTGGAGCCGCCCCTGGTCCCAGGGCACGCCCAAATGTCTGCAGCGCGTGAGCCTGTAGCGGGCATTCAGTGGTGCTCTCTGATAAAATGTTAGTGTGGGAGTTTTTTCTGAAAGATCATGACCTCTAACTCCCCAGCCAGACCTGCCAGGCTAATGTGTCACAGTAAAGTCTTTCACAATTGGCTAGTTTTTTGAGGCCAGGCCGTGTGAGTGACAGGAGTAATGATCCAGTAGTCAGGGCACACTAGCTTGGGACTCAGGAGACCCATGCTGAATTCTCTGCTCTGCCACAGACTTCCCATGTGACCCTGAACAAGCGCTAAGGGCTGCGCTGCAAAGGTTAGTTCCAGTTACTACTCTCGACTTTGGGCTGGTCCACGCTAGAAAGTTAGGTCGACCTAGCCATGTTGCTCAGAGGGTGTGAAAAATTCACACCTCCGAGAGGTGTAGTTAAGCCAACCTACACCCCAGTGTAGACAGTGGTAGGTCAACGGAAGAATTCTTCGGTCGACTTAGGTACTGCCTCTCAGAGAACTGGATTTACTCCAGTGATGGAAGAAGTCCTTCGGTCGCTGTAGTATGTGGGTACACTAGTGCACTACACCTACATAACTGCACCGCTTCTAGTGTAGACATACCCTCCCTCTACAGCTAGCCTAGCTTGAGTGAGAGCAACCACACTGTGAAACACTCAGGCTCTGGATTAGCAGCACAGAGCTATTGGGTTAGCAGCTGCGTTGTTGTAATGCTGCATCCTCACACTAGCTTGAGCATCAGCAGCCCTCAGGCTTCAACCCACCCCGGCGGATTGGCCAGCCGGATCAAGCTACAGGATCACTTTAACTTGAGCTAGAGATTTTGGCGTGTGGATGGGGGGTTGGGTTAGGGGCAAAAAAACGAACGCTGCAGTGAAGACGTGCTCTGAGTCTCTCTGTGCCTTTAGTCCCGATTTGTAAAATGGGAGTCCCTACTTCACGGGGTGTTGTGAGGATAAATACACTAAAGACCGTGCGGTGCTGGGATACTATGGTAATGAGGGCTACCTAAGCCCCTGAGTTAGACAGTAAGTTAGTGTTCGCTATCCTGCTGTATAAATAGAGCTGCCACAAGGAATGTTCGTTTAGCAAGGTAAACGAGGCAAGGACATCGACAGGCGGAAAGGGAGTAGCGGTCACCTCGCCTGGCTACCTCGTGGTAATCACTACCAGTGTCTTGCCGCCGGTTAGGATTTTAGAGTGAGATCGCTAACATGGTCATTGACCTCATGATAAGAAACACGGCTTAGGCTCTGTCTACACTTGCGACAGTGGGTAGATTGCGGCACTGCCCGCTGCAGTGAAAGGCAGGCTGCGTCCACCCTTAGCACGGTGGTGTGTAGCTACACGCTGCAGTGAAAGGCTCTGGCACCTCCCTCGTTGTCACTGTGGCGAGGAAAGGCTCCAGCAGCAGGGAGGCAGTGGGACAATATCACTGTAGACCTGGGAGGCGTGGTTTGGGCACGCAGGGAGCTGTGTAGGGTATATAGCCTGGGGGTTCAGGCATGTAGGGCACTCTACTCCACTCCCCTGAGCCAGGACTCACCCTCTGCACCGCTGTTTATACCCATGCTAGCTGGGTGTGCTGTGTCTGGACTCTGTATGCTGCCGAAAGCGTAGACGTATTCTTTGTGCCAGTGAAGAGAACGTCTCGGAATCTCTAAGGCTACGTCCACCCTGGGACACAGCTCATATTCCCACTAGCAATCAGCTGTTCAGCGGCGTGCAGGAGGCATTGGGGAGGGCGGGGGAAGAGCAAGGGCAAAAAGGAGCAAGGGTGGAATGGGGTGGGAAGAGGCCCTTTTAAATTGCCCAGGTCCCTGGGCAATTGTCCCCTTTGCCCCTCCCATTGGCGGGCCTGCTCCCGGGTGCTCCCATATATCCATAGCCCACTGATTACTAACTGTGCAGATGATTGGTTTTACAGTTCACTGGCAGTTCTTCCCCCCAAATGTTCAAGACCGTTTCAGGCCGGACTGAAAATGAACATTTTCAAAAGCTTTGGTGACTTAAACAGTTACTAACAAAACAAGCAAAAACCACGTTGCAGGTGAACTATGAGTTTCATATGGATTTGGAGCTTTTGTTGACATTTTTGAATTTTTAAAAAAGAGCATTGAAGGAAATTTGTAAATGAAAAGTCGTTTTGAACCCAAACGTCGAAATGTTTCGTTTACAAAATGGCAACATGAAATTATTCAGCTTTTTCCCAGCACAAACAATTCACCAAAACCAACATGAATCTATGAAACAGTTTGGTTTAGCTGGATCTGCATTCTTCACCAAAAACACGTTTTGGCTGCAAAATTTCACCCAGCTTTACTGCTCACATACACCTATCCACCCTTAGGCCTGGTCTACACTGGCGGGGGCGGGGGTAGAGGGGGATCGATCTAAGTTACGCAGCTTCAGCTACGTGAATAATGTAGCTGAAGTCGACGTACTTAGATCTACTCACCGCAGTGTCGACTCCGCCTGCGCCTCTCGCCCTGGTGGAGTATCGGAGTCAACAAGAGAGCACTTGGCGGTTGATTTATCATGTCTAGACTAGATGCGATAAATCAACCCCCGCTGGATCGATCGCTGCCCGTCGATCCAGTGGGTAATGTAGACAAGCCCTTACTGTCTGCCTCTTACAGCCCTGCCCAGACACATAGGAATTGTCATGCCAGATCAGATCCCTGGTCCATATCTAGGGCCTGGTCCCCACTAACCCCCCACTTTGGACTAAGGTACGCAAATCCAGCTACGTGAATAACGTAGCTGAATTCGAAGTACCTTAGTCCGAACTTACTGCGGGTCCAGACGCGGCAGGGAGACTCCCCTGTCGATGCCGCGTACTCCTCTCGCCGAGCTGGAGTACCGGCGTCGACGGCGAGCACTTCCGGGATCGATCCGGGATTGATTTATCGCATCTAAACCAGATGCGATAAATCGATCCCAGAACATCGATTGCCTGCTGCCGGACCCTCCGGTAAGTGTAGACGTACCCTAGCTCAGTACCTGTCTCCAGCAGCAGCCAGCACCAGCTGCTTTAGAGGAGGTGCAGTAGGTTGCAAAAGGCACGTACAGGATAACCTCCCCCAGGGATGTTTCCTCCTGATCCTCAATACACACAGATTGACTAATTCTCTGAAGCTTGAGATTCATATCCCTATTTGAATAAAGATGTACTATTATAACTCTGGATTCTAGTGATCCAGACTGCGACGGGGTGTACTTGCCTTGTACTGGGGATGAAAGGCTTAAGACAGCACTCTTGGTGGTGAAAGCCACGCCCCCTCACTCCCACTGGGCCTGCTCCAACTGCTGCTGCAGTATAAAAGGGAGCAGCCTCGCTCAGTCTGGGCTGACTGCTGAGGAGGAAGGATGCACCATGCTGGCTCCAGCTGAGATCCCGGACCACGGGAGCAGGAGATGCTGAGGCCCAGGCAGGTACCCAGGTACCTGCAGATGCTCAAGGGAGATTGCAGCTGCCACCCGAGGAGCCCAGAGACTCCGAAGACATCCCGACTTCAACTGCTGGAGTGATGGGAGGAAGTAGTTCATGGAGGGACTACCCGTGTCCTGGCAGCAGTTGGCATGTTGAGGGCAGATTCCTCTCTGACTTAGTGGCGAACCTTTTCTCCACTAGCAGGGCCCTGGGCTGGGACCTGGTGGAGCAGGAAGGGCCCAGGTCCCCCTACCTTACCAACAGGGCCGGCTCCAAGTTTTCTGCTGCCCCAAGCGTTGGGGGAAAAAAAAAAAAAAAAAGCCGAGCAGCGGCACTTCAGCAGCAGCGCAATCACGCTGCTCCATTCTTCAGTGGCAGTTCGGCGGCGGGTCCTTCACTCCCTCTCTTCCTCTTCAGCGGCACTTCGGTGGCAGCTCAAAGAGGAAGAGAGGGACTGAGGGACCCGCCACCGAATTCCCGCCGAAGACCCGGACGTGCTGCCCCAATAGCGGACATAGTGCTGCCCCTTTGTATTGGCCGCCCCAAGCACCTGCTTCCTTAGCTGGTGCCTGGAGCCGGCCCTGCTTACCAAACCCGCTTCTATTGACTCCGGTCACTGGGCCCTGCAGTCCTGCGGCCGAGGGGAGTCCTATTGACTCCGGCCACTGCACTACCATACCCTTGCCCCACCCCCAGGGTGATGGGGTGTACTTGCCCCAGGATAACACATAGTTAATCCCTTTTTGAATCCTGCTTAACTCTTGGCCTCAATGTTATCTTGTGGTGGTGAGTCCCACAGGCTACATGTACATTATGTGAAGAAGCATTTCCTTCTGTCAGTTTTGAACTTGTCACTGAATGTCCATGCCGTTGTGTTATGAGACAGGGACACTAGATGATCCCAATCTGCCTTCTTTAGACCATTCATGATTGTATACACTTTTATCAGGTCCCCTCTCTAAGGTGAACAATCCCAATCTTTTCTATCTCTTCTTAGGAGAGTTTGTCCATCGCCTGCTCTGACTCCCCTGTAATCCTGCAGTCTCTTTCCTGACATGGGATCACCAACGCTGAACATGGTGTTCCACAGGATGGTGGATCATTGATTTACACAATGATTTCGCACACATAACTCCCTACACCACACATACACTCCAAGGCACCTCCTCCTTTCACACACCAACAATCTCCACAGTGAATACACAACAACCCCAACCTCTAAACACTTTTGTACATGCATACTGTAAGTCTCTCTCTCTCTCTCTCTCTCTCTCACACACACACACCATTTAGCTGGAGATCAAAGCCACTAATTGTGCAAAGTTAAATGATTATGGAGACAGTTACAATGCATACCCCATCCCCTTACTAATTCTCCATTCCCTGCTTGGAGTAATGCCCTTTTGTTTCCATGGATAAGTTCCTAATGATGTTAGGGGGCATCAGAAGAACACGGTGGCACCGGGGTGAGCTCGTTAATGAGATTAGCAGAGTTTTAATTTAGATGAAAAGCAAGCAAGGCGAGGACCATGGCCTTGCTGTTAGTTAGCATTACAAAAGCTGGGCTTAGAAGTCAGAGAGAGACGGATGCTCCAGTCAGAGGCTTGGGCCAAGTGCTGCTGGTAGAGGAACCCGGACTCTGTGACTTCTCTCCCACACTCCACTCCACCTGTCCGACCTGCCACATGCGTCATGCACATGTGCACCAGCAGACTAACACTGCATGAATTAAGAGCTCACTCCAGTCCAGTCAGGGACTTTTCTTTATTTAGTCAGGGTGTTTAACTGGGGTGTTGTCTACAGAGCATCTCTCCTGCCCTATGCAACACCTTTTCTTTAGGGTCCTTTCAGGGTCCCCTCCAGATTGCTCCGAGGTTGGCCAGAAGAACTGTTGCATGCACAGAGACCTGAAGCACTCATGATCTCTCCAGCCTACTCAGCTGTGAATAGAGCTCTGGTGAGTTACAGCAGGGCAGGTTTTAGGTTCTTTTTTACAGTGGCTTTGAGGGGCTCTTAGAACATCACCCCCAGAGCCCAATCAATAAACCACCTGACCGAGATAACCAGAGTCAGATTGCCTCTTCGCTGCATCTAATCTCTTTCCCAGTCCCTGGCGTGGCTCCAAAATGTGATTGCTTCATGCAGAGGGAGCCTTCCCAGCTACCACTTGGACCGGGCGTTATCACCTGGTAACTCCAGTCTTGTACCGTACCATTGAGTAAGAAGAAGCAGTCACGTGGCCATGCTTCCGCTCCACCCCACACACCAGCTAGTGCAGCTCATGTTGCCGTCTCCCAAGGGCAGGCCTAGCAGCTGTGAGCCTTAGGAACTCCTGGACACACGGTGCTTCAGGAGATCTCACAGGCATGGTGCATCTCTGCCTCACCTGTGCTGATGAGTAACAGGTATAATCTGGCCCTGTGTTATTACAGTGGACACTTGAATCAAGAGCCCAGGGAAATGTCAGCAGCCGCTCTTCCTTTTGGCCAACAAAGGTAGGAGCTGCTTCAATTGGCCTCCCTTCCATGACCCTCTTTGGATCCCAAGAGCATGCCAGGGAGGACAGAAGTCCGGCCATGCCAGGCTTCTATCTAAGATTAGCTACTGAGTCCGACGGTGGGTGACTGGGCCTTGCAGGCATGTAGATCAGCCTTGGGTTAGTGGAGACAGATGAGCCTGTGGCGTTAAGCAAACAGCCTGGGTAGGATGCCTTTAGATACTGCACAGCAGGTGCTAGAGATTAAATTCAGTAGTTAATGGACTTTAAAAGGTCCCATCCGAACCCAAATCTTGTTTGTATGTCATTATTATTGGCTCAGGCTGAGTCTGGAAGTGACATGGCAGCTGTTGACCACAGGTAGGAACGTTGTAAGTTAGCATAGAAAGCAGAGATGGTTAAAACCTGTCAGGCCCCTTCTGGACCATTCCCTAGGCCACGGGATTGTTCCTCCCAGATCCAAGTCGGGAGAGGATTTGAATCCACCCCTGGCAGGACCCTCTTCAGTGTGACAACCCCCTCGGGGCACACGCTCAATAAGGTAAGCCTCCTTGGCTTCATTGTCTCCTGGGATTAACCACAGAGCCTTCAGCACCCCTGATTCATGCTGCAAGCTCCCTGCAGTGAATACACCGCAGTAGGACACCTGGGGAAGCCTTGCATGCACCACCCCAAAAGGGAGCCATGTACCCCACCCCCGTCCTCAGTAAGCAGTGACTCTCAGCCAGCGTTGTAAAGACAAAAGGGTTTATTAGTTGTCTGGAAGAGGGGCTCTCAACCTTTTTCTTTCTGAGCCCCCCGCCCCTCCCCCCTCCCCAACATGCTATAAAAACTCCACGGCCCACCAGTGCCCCCAAAACTGTTTTTCTGCATATAAAAGCCAGGGCCAGCATTAGAGAATAGCAAGCAAGGCAATTGCTCAGGCCCCCACGCCACAGGAGGCCCCCGCAAAGCTAAGTTGCTCAGGCTTCAGCTTCGGCCCCAGGTGGCGGGGTTCAGGGTCCCGGGCTTCAGCCCTGCACAGCTGGGCTTTGGCTTTCTACCCTGGGCCCCAGCAAGTCTAACGTTGAGCCTTCTTGACGGACCCCCTGAAACCTGCTTGCGGCCCCCCAGGGGGCCCTGGACCTTTGGTTGAGAACCGCTGGTCTGGAACACAGCGTAGAAAGTTCTTTGTTAGCACAGAAAGCAGGAAATTACAGCAAAGTCCATCTGGGTGAGTCCAGGCTGGGACCGAAGGGTTTGGAGCGCAGGAGGGGGATCAGGGCAGGGGCAGAGGGTTGGAGCATGAGAGGAGGTCAGGGGTGTAGGCTCCAGGTGGCACTTTCCTCAAGAAGCTCTTGGAAGCAGCGGCATGTCCCCTCTCTGGCTCCTATGTGGAGGCGTGGCCAGGTGGCTCTGCATGCCACCCCATCTGCAGGTGCCGCCCCTGCAGCTCCCATTGGCTGCAGTTCCTGGCAAATGGGAGCTGCAGAGCCGGCACTTGGGGCGGGGGCAGCATGCGGAGCCCCCTGGCTGCCCCTATGCATAAGAGCTGGAGGAGAGACATGCTGCTGCTTCCGGGAGCTGCGCGGAGTGGGACAAGCCCCTGACCCTGCTACCCGGCGGGAGCTTGAGGGCTGGATTAAAAGGTCTGATTAGCCGGACATGGCCCGCGGGCCATCATTTTCCCACCCCTGCTTTACAAGCAAATGTAATCCCCTTACTCCCACCAATAGACAGTTATGCACCAAGATACCCATGGGGGAAGTATTCTCCTGACATCATGTAATTAATGACTGGCTCATGCCCTGAAGGTTTATATCTCTTATAAACTTTTATCCCTTCTAATCGGAATGTGGATGTTTTCATTATCCATATAAATGTCTAATCTTTGTTGGAAGCCTGCTAAGCTCTTGGTCAAAATCATATCATATGGCAGTGAGTTCCACAGGTTAAAGTAATGTGTAAAAAAGGATTTGATCTTAGTCGCTGGGTTCACACACAAGGAGAGTGGCTGTGTCTAAGATATGTAAGCACCAAATCAGTTAGAGCTTTATACCTAAAAACAGTATCTTGAATAGCACCTAGCAATAAACCGGAAGCCACTGCAGCCTCTGGAGAAGGTATGCTGACACGTGCTCACAGAGAGAAGCACCGCTAAAGAAGCAAGCAGCCAAGTTCGGCACCAAGAGGTCTTAAAATGTAGCCTCTAATAGAGCTTATTAGAGTAATCCAAGCTGGAGGTGTCCAAGTCATGGACAGATGTTTCCCAGTGCAGAGATAAAAGGAAGGGTAGCAATTTTTTGAAGGTCAGAAGGGTACAAGGGTTTCAGAAACCGGTCCAACAAAACCCCTAGGGCTTCACTGGTGCTTCAGTAACATGGCTACAGGTTGCCTCAGAAACACCCGAGGTGAATGAATGGATAGATGAACAGGTTCACCCCAGCTTTGCTTACGGGGTCTGATGAGACCACATCAATATGACTACCAGGCTTTTGCTTGTTTGTAGTTATTGGGCCAAATTCCCAGCTGGTGCAAATCAGTGTCGCTCCATTGATGTCAGTGAAGTTATGTCCATTTACAGCAGCTGAAGATCTGGCCCCACTGCATTTGCAACATCTTCAGCCCATATTAATTTCCCCCCAGTATTTTAAATGTTAGGAAGCAGCCAGGCCAGAGATGTGTGTGTGTGTGTGTGCGCGCGCACACACATACATGTAAAAGAATAAACTATCACTCAGGTAGAAGATACCACAAAACCTTTCCATGTAGAACAGAAGAATAAACCAATATTGTAGCCAATCCTGCCTGATGTCTTCTAAACCCTCCGACTCAGCTGGAAAAGCATGTGCCAGTCTGCAGCGAGCGAGGCCCCAGAGGCAGCGATCAGGCAGTTCTGCGGCTCTTGGCCAGATTAGCATCAGTAGCATCCCTCATTACAGCCCCTGAATTCAGATGTGGGAAGCAAGACGCCTCTGCTGGCCGTTTGTTCCCCTCTGACTCCGGGAGGCAGCAGGAGCTGCCGCATCTCTGCACTAAATAGGAACTGCATGGGCAGCGCACACTCCCTTGGGGCTGACATTAATTTTGAATGAGCATCTCTCGCTCTCTGTCTCCCACAGATCTTGGTGCTTTTCATGCAGGGCTTTTTTTCTTTTAAATCGGACGATGTCTGGGTTAAAAAAAAATGCCTAAAGACCTGAATCTGGATGCTGAAGCATCTCTCTCTGTGGGACTGGAACGGGAGGCAGAGGGAGTATAATCTGGCTGGTGTGATCTTAAAAGGCATATTGTGCTGTGCAGTAATCCCCAGGGCTGCCCCAAATAATGGCCCTTGTAGGTGCCTGTAGGCATAATAATACTTGGCACTTGTGGGTGCCTTCCATCTGAAGATTTCAAAGTGCCTGGCTGATATTAACGAATTGAGCCTCGTCATGCCTCTGTGAGTAGGGTGACCAGACGTTCTGATAAAGAAAAAGAAACGGTCCCGATTTTTCACACTTGCTATCGGGTCAACCTGTCTGTGAGGCAGGCAGTATTATCCCGAGATGAAGAACCAAAGGGACAGAGAGATTAGGCGCCTGGTTCATCTCCCACTGAGTGGGAATCTTTTTGTGGATTTCCACAGGAGTTGGATGGAGCCCCAAGTGTCTGGCATTGAAACATTAACAGAGACAGGGATAGTACCCAAAGCTCCTGCGGCCCAGGCCTCTGGCTTACTCACAAGACTACCTATCCTTGGGGTGCGGGGGAAGGTACAGAAGCCAGTGGAGCACCCTGGCAGATAGCTCCATGATGGCCCATTTTTGCCTGGGTTCTGCTGGGCACCATATGTGCTGGCCTCTGCATACCTCCAGTTCGTTTGTTATCACCTCCAGTGCCTACGATGCGACTAGAGCAGAGTGAATAATCTGCATGCCAGATGTAACCAGGGCCGGCTTAACCACAGAGCCTTCAGCACCCCTGATTCCTGCTGCAAGCGCCCTGCAGTGAATACACCGCAATCAGGGCCGGCTCCAGGCACCAGCTTAACAAGCAGGTGCTTGGGGCGGCCAAGGGAGAGGGGTGGCACCTGCGGCAATTCGGGGGCGGCAGGTCACTCCCTCTAGGAGTGAAGGACTTGCCGCTGAACTGCCGCCGCCAATTTTTTTTTTTTTTTGCTTGGGGCGGCAGAAATGCTGGAGCCAGCCCTGGGTGTAACCTCTAAACCGCTGACTTCAGTGATCTTCGGATAAGACACCAAAACGATGTAGCCTCAAACCCAGCAAAGCCAGTAAGCACATGTGCATGAGTTGTCCTGCTTAAGTCAATGAAAACACGCCTATTGACTTCAATGAGCTTTGGACAAGGTCTCTAGTCATCTGGAGAAAATCCAGGGACCGTGCGGTCTTTCTCTATTACAGATCTGTTCCCTCCTCCATCAGCGCCATCATCATTTTCATCAAAGTGCTCTGCTTCTGCTTGCTGATGAGTGCCCCGGTCCATAATAATCATTGGCCACCTCTGAATTTCTCCTCAACTCCTTTCCCCTTTGGGTTACTTCAGTGGCAAGGCTGCTCATGTGCTTAAAGTTCTGCCTATGCTTAGGGCTTTTGCTTGTATTAGTATTAGAGCTGAGTGGGTCTAATATTTAATTCTCTTTTTCATATATATAGGAATTAGATAGTGTTCTTGTGAGCTAATTTCTAAGTTATTATCTGCAAAAAAAAAAAAAAAAGCCTACAGTTTTCTGGTGCCTAAGTAGCCCCTGGAATCATGGTTAAAGTTGCCTCCCCCCCGCAGAAAAACCTGACATGATGCCCCTGGCGGTTAGTGAATTGCTGCCTCTAGCCCATGTGTCTGGCTCTGCCTTTCCCTCCACACCAAACGAAAGTAGTAGAGCTTTTGCTGAGCCAGCCAGAATCCTAGCAGGGAGGGACTCCCCTGGCAATGCAGACCCTGCTCACTCACTTGCCCCAAATGCGCCCCCTTAAAGCCACACTCTGGCCCTCAGGGCTGGGTGAATAATCAAATCACAGCCAGTCTGTCCTTTAGCCTGAGGTTTGAAAAAATCCACCCAGCTCTTACAAAGCTTGTTTTAGCTGATGCCTCTGGTTCCCAGTAGGGACTAGAGGCAAAACTACCCGAAAGCGGAGTGAGAGTCTGTTCCGGTCTCGGAACAGGAAGTGAAAGAAAACTCCTTGGAAAGGCGTTTCTCATTAGATTCCCAGCTCCCGAGGGTTATATCATTTGAGCAAGGTCCAGGTTAGCATCCCAGCCTCTAGGGATCTAGCTGAACTGAATCCAAATTCAAGACTTTTTATGGTGGTGTAATGTTTTAGTAGATTAAGGACTAGAAGATTTATCCCTTCAACTTTCTTTCAAGTGGAAGAACTGCTCAGAGCTCCTGTGCCTGTTTGTTTTCCTTTCCTGCTTGCAGTGGCTCTGATATAACTCAGAAGTCTCAATTTTTTTCTCAACTTTAAAATGTGGAATTTTCTTGGTGTTTGGTTTTAAATATTCTCCGGTGAGAACTACAACTCCATCATTGTAGTGTTGTGTCTAAGAGCCTTCTGGAAATAAACTAGCCTTTAAACAGAAATGAATGCAGTGTTGCTAACTCTCATAATTTTGGCATGAGTCTCATGATAATTATTGTTTTCCTTAAAGCCCCAGCTCCTGGAGTCAAATGATATGTGATGATTGCAGCCTTCATTCTTAAAGAAAAATGAAGTTTCTAGTCCTCCTGGCTGTGGAGAAAGTTTCAAAATGTGACCCTAGTGCATACTAAAGGCTCAAAAAGCAGAAGGCAAATAAAAAACACCAACTCTTTTATTTTTACAACATCTCATGATTTTTGGTGAGCACAGCCAAGTGTAGGCTGAGGTTCACTTTGTATTATTGTCTAATGAGTTACCACTCAAGCCAAACCCAGGGTTGCAAACGCTCATGATTTTATCATGAGTATCACAATATTGGCTGTTTTGCTGAAGTTTCTTTAGCTCCCAGCATCAAGCGATTTTGTGAGACTCTCACTTTTCATTAAGAAAAGTATCTGTCCCGCAAGGTTGCAAACCCTGAAAACATGGCCTCAAGGCTCAAAACCCAGATGGCAAATAAAGAGAACCCAACATTTACCATCACTGCTTTTTACATGCATTGCCTTTAAAGCAGTGGTTTTCAAACTTTTTTTCTGGCAACCCCGTTGAAGAAAATTGTTGATGCCCGTGACCCAACGAAGCTGGGGATGAGGGGTTTGGGGTGTGGGAGGGGCTCAGGGCTGGGGTATGGGTGTGAGGGCTTCAGGGTGGGGCCAGGAATGAGGGGTTCATTGTGGGAGGGGGCTCCGGGCTGGGGCACGGGTGGAGGTCAGGGCTCTGGGCTAGGGATGCAATCTCTGGGGTGAGGCTGGGGATGAGGGTTTGGGGGGGGGCTCAGGGCTGGGGCAGGGGATTGGGGCACAGGCTTATCTCAGGCAGCTCCTTGTTAGCAGTGCAGTGGGGATGCTAAGGCAGGCTTCCTGCCTGTCCTGGCGCCACGGACCACACGGTGCCCCAGAAGCAGCCAGCAGCAGCTCCGGTTCCTAGGCAGAGGCACACAAGCGGCTCCGAGTAGCTCTCGCCCGCAGGCACTACCCTCCCCAGTTCCCATAGGCTGGTTCCCAGCTGGTTCCCAGCCAATGGGAATGCGGAACTGGTGCTTGAGGTGGGGGCAGTGTGCAGAGCCCTGTGGCCTCCCCCCTGCCTAGGAGCCGGACTTGCTTCTGGCTGCTTCCTGGGCACAGCGTGGTGTCAGAACAGGTAGGGACTAGCCTGCCTGAGCCGGGAAGCACCGCTGACGGGAATTGTAACGGCCTGGTCAGCGGTGCTGACTAGAGTCGCCGGGACCCAGTGCCTTAAATTCCGCAACCCAGTATTGGGTCACGACCCGCAGTTTGAAAACCACTGCATTAAAGTGTTTATTTGCAATATATAATGCAGCCACTAGATGTCTCTGTGCACTGTGTAGCACTGAGATAGCATACGGTCCCTGGTAAACAAAGGAGACAAGGCTAGAATTTAAGCTGTTTGGAAATCTGCCCGCAATTGTGGTTGTTTTCGCTAATAAATGCTTTTTGTTCAAGACAGACAGTGAGTCTGTGGATTGTGACAATACAGACATACTCCACACTCTCTAGTGACAGAAATCAAGCCAATTTCCTGAAACCAAATTAAAAATAGCCATGGACAGTGCTTCCTTTGTCCCCATAGTCAGGGGCAAATGGTTATGCCTTTTGACGGTGCCATGATTCACCTTTGCCCCTGAGTGCCCCCTTGTGGCTCAGGAAAGTCATACCAGGCTTACTGCCTCAGTTTCCCTTCCCAGGCCTCTAAAAAACTCCACCACAAGTTCTCTTAGGTCCAGTACTACCCTTACCTGGGGGCAAGTATCACCCTTACCACATAGTGCAAACAGTCCATACAAGTCCTCAAACCCAGTCCAATGACACACCTCACATTCAAGTTCTGGCATATTCTACCACACCCAGGCTTCCTTCAGTCGCCACCTGCTCTTATGTCATAATCGTCACCCCAGCTGGAATCTTTCCAGGCTTCTTCCTGGCTTCCAAGTCTCTGCTTGGGAAAGATCAGTAGGCCTGCCACTCTGCAGGTCTCCTTGCCCTCAGCCCTTTTCAGCCTCCCAGCACTGGCTTACTAGAGTCAGCAGGTTTACTGATCTCTTGCCCTCGGCTTTCCCCAGGGAACTCCCGTCCAATCATAGCTGCCTTCCTCTCATTTATTAGCTCCAGATGCTGCCCCACCTTCTGAATCAGATCAACCTGGGATGAATCCTGGCTGGCACAGGGGGAACTGGACCCACTTCACTTAAAGGGGCCAGCCACCCTGTAACAGACAGTTGCATGCACATCTCCTAGGATAGAATTTGGCTGCTGGGCGTTCATGTGGGCTTGCTGCCCACTGTGAAGTGATAGAGAGCCTGGCTGCCTGGAAATATCTTCAGCACAATTAGCTTCCCTGAACAATGGGCCCTTTATTCTTCATTATAAAAAGGACGGAGAGAGAGAATTTGTTTTCAGAGATGTGAAATGAAGCCCTATCTGAGCAAGTAACCTTGCAAGCCAGACACAATAGCTCGTATCTAATCATCGCTCCCCCCCGACTCTCCCTCCCTCTGCACAGATGCTTTTGAATGGGAGTGTTTTGGTCGGCTCCCCCTGCCCGTGAATTATCCTCATTAATAATATTTTCATTTCACAAAAGTAATGAAAGCAACACAACAATAAAGGTGCCTCAGAGGTTGCTGCTGTAAGCCTGGGCTGATTGCTCTGTTTCCCCAAGTGCAGGAAGGTCACTGCTGCATGCTGGACAAGTGCCCATTCTGCGGAGAAGCTCTTTTATCAGTTCTGTTCAGATTATGTAACCTCTGGCTGTACCCTCTCTCCTCCAGCACCAAGTCTGGCCCAGAACAACCTTGTATTTTTAAAGGGTGACTCTCCAATAGCAAAGTCCCAAATCCTAGGCATAAAAGCGGGGTGACATCCTGATCTGTAGCTGGACAGCATTAAATCACAACCCACTTGCACTTTAGCGATGTTTGAATCTGACCATCTGATCGCTATCGTCATAGTTTGGGCTCTTTCTATGAAACGGATCTGAACAAAGACCCCTGAACCAAATACCCCTCTGCTTTGATCCAGACTTGGATGCTGAACTTTATGGCCTATGATTGAGGGACGTGATCGTTCCCCTCTATTTGGCATTGGTGAGGCCTCATCTGGAGTACTGTGTCCAGTTTTGGGCCCCGCACTACAAGAAGGATGTGGAAAAATTGGAAAGAGTCCAGCGGAGGGCAACAAAAATGATTAGGGGTCTGGAGCACATGACTTATGAGGAGAGGCTGAGGGAACTGGGATTGTTTAGTCTGCAGAAGAGAAGAATGAGGGGGGATTTGATAGCAGCTTTCAACTACCTGAAAGGGGGGTTCCAAAGAGGATGGATCTAGACTGTTCTCAGTGGTAGCAGATGACAGAACAAGGAGTAATGGTCTCGAGTTGCAGTGGGGGAGATTTAGGTTGGATATTAGGAAAAACTTTTTCACTAGGATGGTGGTGAAGCACTGGAATGGGTTACCCAGGGAGGTGGTGGAATCTCCTTCCTTCGAGGTTTTTAAGGTCAGGCTTGACAAAGCCCTGGCTGGGATGATTTAATTGGGGATTGGTCCTGCTTTGAGCAGGAGGTTGGACTAGATGACCTCCTGAGGTCCCTTCCAGCCCTGATATTCTATGATTCTATGCCCGTATTCACTAATATGAATTCAAATGCTATGATAAGTTTTTGTTTTAAGTTCAGTGAAAACAACTTTCTTATTTAAACTTTCCCCTGAAAGTCTGGAAAGCACAACAACATTGTCATAGCATACCAGAACCAGGCGCTCTCTTACTACCATTAGAATGGCTATGTAAGTACCTAGAATCCTAGATAGATAGAACCAGGAAGTGAAACTGACCTGTAACTGGACAGCAAAGTGAAACTGATCAGTCTAGGTTGCCGACCCCTGCACTAGACCATGCTGAAATGAAATAGAATGGGGACAGGAGACAGGGGGAACATGGTGGGGAGAAAATTAATCAAACTCTTTGGAACATAAAAAAAAAATCTGGTTCAATTCCTCGGCGAAAGCTAAGGGGAAGGGCTTGGCTCATTCATACTTTTAAAGCTGCTTCATTATTGGAGCCCAATTCTGCCCTTAGAATAACTTCATTCTTCATTAGGAGACGTCTGTGTCCAAAGGCCTGACGGAATCTTTGCCTCGGTGCTCTGAGTCCTGAGTGGGTCATGGGGTTGGTGGTTTTCCCTTATTCAGATAAGAACACAATGTCACCTGTTGAAACATTGAGTCTAATTCAAAATGGGCTTGAGCCACCGAATTCAGATGTGGATCTGGATTTCCATCGCCCCAAGGCTCAGGGCTGTTCAGAGACATGGCCAGCCCTTTGGCCCTGCTAGCTCCCCGTTGTGTTACTTCTACAGTGCAAATGGGACTCAAAGCTCAACTGGGATCCGCCTGGCACTGGGGAGTCCCCAAGTGGCATAAAGCCTGGTAGCCAATCTTATGCCAACCCTCTGGCATAGGGAGGCATACTGGAGAAGATGGAAGGAGGGTGGGCCTGGGTATAGCACTCTGCAGTACCCACTGGTGTCATAACCCTTGGGAGCCCTGGGGGTGGAGGAGCTGAAAACCTGTTTTGCCCCTCCCCTCCCCCACCATGCCTGAGTGTGGTTCGAGTGGAAGCCAAGGAACTGGCACCATAGAGCTGTAGTTCCTCTATATCTCAGAGTGGATTTCAAATGCATTTGACGTTTCGGGGTGCCCAGAGCCACCTCTTACTTCAATAACAGAAAGAAGCCACTATTTCTAGCCTGCAGGTAATTACCTGGGGGGGTATACCCTCCCAGTATATAATGGAAGGCACCGATTCTCTTTCCACGTCTATATAGAAAAGGACCAGCCCTACAGTCCTTTCTCAGGCAAGACTCCCATGAACTCCTGTGGGAGTTTTGCCTGAGTAAATACACCAGGATTTGGAACCATGGTCGGCAGGTTCTTGAAATTCGGTCATTCCACCTTTCAGGCCCAGTCCAGGCCTCATCTTTAGCTGGAGTAAACTGAAATCCAATGGAGCTGCTCTGATTTATACCAGCAGAGGATAGTTATGATCAAAGAGTTGGTGATATACAAAATTGTACTTTCTTACTCCAGCTCTCTGACCACTATAGGTCATCGAATCATGTCTGCTGACTTTACTGTGAAATATAGGAAGTTTCATTGCACGTAGCCGGGCAGGCCCCAAGAACCTCCAGCAAGGCAAGCTGGATTCTTTCCTGGCTCACATATCATAGCCAAACAGAATATGTCCGCCCAGCTCCAGTTGCAGATGCTTTATTCCCGGTGATGTTAGAGGCAGAAAGGACCCAGCTGGGTTTCCAGATCCCAAGCGTCTGCAGAGCTAGAGGTTAGAAGAAGAGACTTTTGATCTGTGAGCTGATTTTGCAAATAAACTGGGGCAGTGATGACATGAAAAGGAAATCTCCCCGTCCCTCTCCAAGTGCATGGACATTACCTGTATAGACGTCCATCCCCAGGACCGCAACTCCAACCCTCCCCTTTACCTTATGGCAGCACAATACATCAGCCATAGGGATGCACTAGCCTCATTTGGCTGCCTGCCCCTAGACCTGTCCTCCTTAATAATTCACACTGGCTGGCTCCAAGTGGGAGTGGGTTTCTCTCCCTGCCTTGGGGATTCCAGAATGTCTCCAGTTCAGCTCAGGGTTTTTAAAGAGACACACAAACTACAGCTGCAAACACAATCCCAGGGAGATAGGCGTGTACGTTTTTTTCAGAGAGAGAGATCCGGATAGAGACACTATGACCTTTATACCAAGGATACCAGTGTCCAAGTTCAGAGCAACTGCACCTGTATTTGCACCTCATGGCCCAGCCAGGGTGAACACTCTAGGCTCCTGGCTCCTCAGCTGTCACCTCTCTTGGGCAGAGACCCACGTCTCTCTCCCACCTGACTGGGGTTTTCCAGGCTGCATAGTTCCCTGCCTATGCTGTATGTTGTCCAGCAAGTCAGATTGCCTAAGCAGCTCTCCTCTGCTTTCTCCTTAGAGGCTATAAACAGCGTAATTGCCCACAGTTATAAGTCCCCACATAGCCTTGTCTAAGCAAGCACATTTATTCTTAGGGCAAAAGCATTAAAGAGAAATTATATAAAAAACCATTAAAGAACCTACACACAAGCTAATACGCTTCCCAGCGATCACCCCAGCTCCAGCAGGGGCTCTGGCAAGTGATCAGTCCTTCAAACCCCGCCAAAGGGGTTTTCTGTAGTTACAAGTTCATACAACGGTTAGCTCAGAACAAATACTCCCATGAATCTGTGCGTCTCTCCTTTATACAACTGCTTTGACCTTGAGATTGCAGGAATAGGTAATCAGCAGAAAATGGGTTCCTCTTCAGGGCGGAGCTTCAAAAGATTGGGCCTGGAGGTGGGAATTTGCATTCTCCCCCTCCCAAGTATTTCCTCGGAAACCCACTTAACTTCGTTTGTCCTGAAAGTTCCCTTTTGTTTGGTACACTGTTTAAAATAGTCCTTTAAGCTCGTTACACTTCCCAGGGTTAAGTATCAGAGGGGTAGCCGTGTTAGTCTGAATCTGTTAAAAGCAACGGAGGGTCCTGTGGCACCTTTAAGACTAACAGAAGTATTGGGAGCATAAGCTTTCGTGGGTAAGAACCTCACTTCTTCAGATGCACTGGTCACGTCTCCCCCCTGGAGAAGTAACACACAATTCCACCATAAGACATTAACTTTCCATGCACATGTTTGTTCCCCTGTCACCCTCTTGCCTGCAAAGTTCTAGCACTTTGGTAGCTAAGAACTATGGTCAGATAATTAACGTACATCAGAGAGGATCTGCGTGAAATAAATCAGTGCAGGAAAGAAAAAGGGGTGTGTGTGTGGAAGCTGAAGTTTGTCAGCAAATGTGTTAGAGACAACGCAAGTTCTTCCCAGCTGCCTCTGTCCCCCACACATCTCCCTGCCGAGCACAATGTGGATGTCGTTGCTAAGGTCACCCAGTCTGCAGTTTAACAAGCAAAATGAACAGATGAGCAGGGCTTCCTCCTGCTATAATACCATATGGTGGAAGGAGAGTGATTGACTGGTGTTCTGTGATTTTCAATAAAATGTCTTAAAGCAAGAAAAGTTCCAGGTGACTAGAAATAAGCAATCATCGTGCCAGTCTTACAGCAAAAAGGGTCGTGGTCTGAGTGCAACAACCAGAGGGGAAAAGGCAGTTTTTTATAGCCAGTAATATCTCTTCTGACAATGGTAGTGAACTGCTTCCAACCACACTTGGCTGGGAAAGTGCTAAGATGAATAGCTTTGTCTTTCAGTAAGGATTACCGTGAGCGCTGGGAAGAAAGAGAAATGGGCAGCACAGTAAGTAATATTGAAAGATCCTGTTTCTCCTCACAGGGACCTAATTAAAAAGAAACAACGTCCACTAGGAATTTGGGCAATGCACAAAAACCGAAACCCACCCAGCTTGGTAAGTCATGTTAACGATGTGACATAATGAGTCAGGGCTTCAACGTCAAACCCGTGCTTTGCTCAGAACTCACCCTCGATGTTCCAGTTTACCTAGCCAATTGCTTGTATTATGATAGTGCCTAGAGGCCACAACTGAGATCAGGGCCCTATTGTGCTAGGCTCTGTATATACTTACAGCGAGAGACAGTATCTGCCTTGATAGACAAAGGGTGGCAGGAAGGGAGTGTTGTTATCCCCATTTTTCAGATAGGACATGGAAGCACCCGAGGGATTAAGTGACTTTCCCAAGGTCACATCCACGGTTTGTGGCCAAGCCAGAATTTAACTCAGATCTCCTCTCTCCCTGTCCTATGCTCTAAGAATAAGACTGCCACTCAGTGTTACTGCATGTAGGATATTGTCTCATCTTCCAAGCAATCAAAAAGGGTTTTGTCTCCTGTTAGGGGCTACTTCCTTGAAGGGACAAGGGCTTGGACCATCAGAAGCAAAAGCATGGATGCCCTCCACTTGAGCGAAAGGAGATTTCTGTGAGCTGTTCAGTGAGCATCATGCTCGTCTCCTTTCTTTGGGTGGAGACATGAGGAAACACACACTTAGCCCGTGTATAATTGGCTCTTGTCTCTTAGACAAGCCTGCACAGGAGTTCAGACCCCAGAGGGGGTAAGGACTCACAGCAGGAGAGAGTAGAAGCCAGGCTCTTTAGAACAAGTTTCTATCCTATGATGTAAAGAAGTCGCTCCACCAGCTGTGAGCATGCAGCAGGCTTTTTTCCTCATTGCAAGCCTACCACTAGAGGCGCACTTGGTCTAATGTGTGCCAAGCCAGTCTAGCAACCTAGCCTCAGCATGAGCTAGCGTGGACAGTACAACCAACAGCAGCCTAGGCTGGGGGTCACCATGTGAAGCCTGTAATCACAAAGCTTAACATCTGTGTGTAAATAAATCTCCCTAAACCTAAGAAGGCTTCCTGATTGAACAGGGGGCCCCTCAGCAGGCCTCTTTTTGCTTGTAGAACGTTTATCTCTGCCGTGCCAGCCAAGAGATAAGGCAAGATCTTGAGATGAGAGCTCATCGAGCTTGCACGAGCGTGCATGACTAATTTACAGTCTGTAAAAGTTAATTTCCTAGTGTAATCCGGCTGGCTCATCACGCTATGCCTTAGATTATTATCGAGAATATTTTAAGGTTCAAATATAATGTCAGCTGAAAAGTTTAACTGGCTGGAAAGAGCAGGGGAAAATAGAAGAGGGGAGCAGAGAACCACGTAGATAACAACCGTTCCTTTCCTAGGGTATCCATTGAAATGCTACAGGGCCCTTGCTTTCCGGTTGCATGGCTCTTTATGGAGCGCCCCGGTGCATGGCACTGTCAGCTCTGAATCTGACAAAGGTAACTCTGCCTAGGCTGGGCAGCAAAGCCGTTGGCCTATGACCCTGTCACAGAAGCATCTGGGAGGAATTATGGGGTTGCTATCATCCTGGTAAACTTCATCATTTTTTTTCCTAAATCAGGCGAGGCGAGGGAGGGAGGGAGAGGGAGCAGGGAGATATCCAGATGACAAACTATGGGACCATCTATCTCAGCTCATGTTTTAATCAAACAAAGCCCCTTTACCTTAGAAACAGGCATGATCTACTCACTAAAATTGCCATCAATGATTCCACGTCGCATTGTTATCTTCAGTGTTATCAGTGCACTTTTTTTGTGGGAGCTTCCATGACCTAGCTCACCCTCCAACCCCCTCCTCAGCATAATATCCCTGCAAGCCTCCCCCCTAGCTGAGGAGTGTCTGAATGCAACTCTAGCAGGAAGCCCATCAGTGCTACTCTGAGCACCAGCTAAAGGGAGGGCGGGAGGGAATCACTTGAAAGTGACACAGTCCTTTCCCCGGAATGAATGTGTTGCCGACTACCACATCGGGAGAGAATTTAACATTGAATAACTTGCCTTGCTTCATCTCAGGGGCACACAAAGGCTCAAGGAAGCTGGGATCCACCAATATTTCAAACCTCACAACATTCCACCCTCCTGGACGGACTTTTCCAACCCAGCTCCCACCTAGGGTGACCAGACAACAAGTGTGAAAAATCGGGACACAGGGTGGGGGGTAATAGGCGCCTATATAAGACAATGTCCCAAATATCGGGACTGTCCCTATAAAATCGGGACATCTGGTCACCCTACTCCCACCTCCAAGGTGGACTTTTCCCAAGCACCTTAGGATAGACTCTTGCCTACTTTTTCCTACAGACAAGGCAAACAACCTCTTGAGGCCAGTCGTGTGGTTTGCTGTGGCCCACTGGGTTAAAATCCAATCACTTGGACCCCGTGCCTAGTTCCTTCTTGCAGATATTTGAAGCTTGGTCCGTTAGCCTGTTTAGTGCCGGGACTCTGGTGATGGCTAGAGGAATTTTTTTTTGCTCGCAGCCCTTATGTCTATCTATGATATCTAGCACAGCACAGTACGCCCATCACCGTGGTATCTGTGCTAGCAGTAGGGCATGCTGGGGCATTGCTTTTAGCCTCAACCCAGTGCCACAGAAATGGTTACTGTATCACAGGCATCCGCGAGCAGGACATATATATATGAGCAGTCTCAGATATAAAGCCACCATCAACAAAAAACGAACCAAACTTCTTCAAACTGCAACGTAAATTCAGTTCAGGTTTGGCTAAAGTCCTGGGGAAGTTTCAAGTCACCTCTTATTTCATCCGATCTAGATCACCCTTCCCCCTAAAAATACCCACCCCCTCCATGCTGCAGTACCACTAGTGATCTCTTCTCCATGCCTACAAAGCAGAGGTGGGTTAAACATAGGATGGGTTAAATAGCATATCTTTGCTTCTGTTGTAAATGAGGATTACTACTTTTTTAGTCTGGGGTAGGAGAATGCCTATAAGGCACATGGGGCTCTAAGATCTCCTTTAAACCCTTAATTCCAAAAGATCATTACAATCAAGGAGACTTTAAATCTCCAGATAAGTCTCTGTAAAGGGATGATGAATAGATAAGAAGCAGCAGCAGCAGCATGACATCTGCAGTAATGTTCACCCACAGAGCGACTGAAGTACTTTTACTGAGGGCAGGGGTCTGTGAGAGCAAAGAGAATTTAGAACCAAGTGGGGAAATCTGCACTGTGCAATCTGGCTGGTGTGCAAGAGAGAGATGACACACGGGGAAGCAAAACTGGTCTCCCCCCAAAATACGGAACTTTCTCATTTTCGTCCCCTTTCACATCTTATAACACCAACGTGCAGGGCTCAAAATATACAGTACTCCCAGTACGTGCAGGGCTCAAAATATACAGTACTGTTTTTGCATGTGTAAGGGGACTGTTGCCCCCTTACTAACATTCAGTGGGGGTGTTTTGGTTGCTAGCTCCCAGCACTAAAAGGGGAGGGGTCGATGGCAAATCAGGAGCCTGAGACTGACTGTCCCCAGGAACAATGGGGAGAGGCCAATGCTCCAGATGAGCCTGATTGACAGGGCGGGCAGGCTAATCAGGGAGTCAGGAGGCCAGAGGGGGTCCTGTCCTCCGTGTGAACTGGAATGGCCTGAGTCAGACTGAGTGGGGCCGAGCTAAGGAGAGAGCAGGGGCCCAAGCTGAGCTGGAGAGCAGAACCGTGCCAGATCCAGAGCCAGAGATGCAGCCCGGGGAGAGCAGATCCTGTGCTGGGAGCAGAGCTGCAGCCGCAGAGCCAGAGACGCAGCCCGGGGAGAGCAGATCCTGTGCTGGGAGCAGAGCTGCAGCCGCAGAGCCAGAGACGCAGCCCAGGGGGAGCAGATCCTGTGCTGGGAGCAAAGGTGCAGCCACAGAGCCAGAGACACAGCCCAGGGAGAGCAGATCCTGTGCTGGGAGCAGAGCTGCAGCCACAGAGCCAGAGACGCAGCCCGGGGAGAGCAGATCCTGTGCTGGGAGCAGAGCTGCAGCCGCAGAGCCAGAGACGCAGCCCAGGGGGAGCAGATCCTGTGCTGGGAGCAGAGCTGCAGCCACAGAGCCAGAGACGCAGCCCAGGGGGAGCAGATCCTGTGCTGGGAGCAAAGGTGCAGCCACAGAGCCAGAGACGCAGCCCAGGGAGAGCAGATCCTGTGCTGGGAGCAGAGCTGCAGCCACAGAGCCAGAGACGCAGCCCGGGGAGAGCAGATCCTGTGCTGGGAGCAGAGCTGCAGCCGCAGAGCCAGAGACGCAGCCCAGGGGGAGCAGATCCTGTGCTGGGAGCAGAGCTGCAGCCGCAGAGCCAGAGACGCAGCCCAGGGGGAGCAGATCCTGTGCTGGGAGCAGAGCTGCAGCCACAGAGCCAGGTGTGGTGAGCAAGTGGGGCCAGCCAAGGGGGAACCTGGGCAAAGGGCCCAGCACAGAAAGACACCACCAGACAAGGGCCCTTGCAGGCCAGACTGGGAGGGGGACCTTAACCCTACGGGGGGCTGACGCTGGGAAGAAGGGTCCCACCACTCAAAGCCCGGAGGTGTGTGGCCACCACCATTGCAAGTGTCCAACCCGCAACGTCTCTGCAGCACGGCCTGGGCCTGAGAAGGAGGCCTGGGACCTACAAGGAACAGACTGTGACCTGCCCTGACATTCCAGAGACACTGGTTGTGATGTTCCCGGCCACAGAGCGGGGTGATGTGTTTTCCTTTAACCTTTCCCATTTTTCCTTGTTCTTTTCTTTAAATTAATTGTTAATTAAACAACTTGTATTTGCTTCAAATTGTATGGAATAATCAATGGGTCAGGGAGGTGCCCAGTGCGGAGAGAGTACCCCGGAGTGGGGACACCCTAGCCCCTGTCCTAGGTGACCACAGCAGGGTTGGGGGTCGAGCCCCCCAGGAATCCTGGGCCCAGCCTTGTTGGGGTTACGAGGACTCAGCCAGACAGGAGATTGGAAGGGGAACCCTCAAGGGCAGGGAGGCCTCTGGGTAAAGGAAGTGGGAGCGGGGACTCAGATCCTTTCGCTAGCCCATCTCACCGGGGTAGTGCAGAAGTCAGGAAATTTCCCCACAATAGCATTCCCCCGCTTACACATGCCAACCTGGAAATGCAGTGGGTCCACCACCGCCATGAGACATTCCCACATGGGTTCATCTCCCCTGCCCGACTGAAATCTACTGAATTTGTGTGTGTGTGATGTTGCTGTCTTGTGGCTGATCCACAGAGAGGACAAAGGACCTTCTGCTACAGCCAGTTAAAGGGGAACATTGTTTAGCTCAAGTGTCTGAGGCCACATGTATTGGCGCACTAGACCTGACACCAGGCTCTTGCTTCCCTTGCCATCGTTCTGTGTAGCAGACTAGGGTTCAAATCCTGGTTATCTAGGCATACAGATGTGTGCTTTATACAGGGCCTGATTTTTAGAGGTACGTCTGAACACCCTCAACTCTGTTTGAAGTCAATGGCGGTTTTAGGTGCTCAGCACCCCGAAAATCAGGCCCAGAATAATTGTGTTTGTGGTACATGCATTTGTACACATCGTGCGCTGCAGATCACCAGGAAGAGATCCTGGGACCTACAGTCTGAGGATCATACAGCATGGCTAGAACTAGACATGAGCATTTGTATCTAGTAATAGGTGGGTTTGTAGGAGACAGTGCTGAGCTGTTCTGCTGTCTGATAAAATACCAGAGTCAAGGAGCAGCCAATTACCGAATGAGTCAGCAGAGAAACCCAGCAGGTGAGTCTGGTTAATTGTGAGCATCTGTTTTTTCCTTGTTATAGTGTGAAATTGGGTTCTCACTGTTGTCTGGAATTTGTTTTCCTCTTGCAGGGCAGGGGGTTTGGATACAGAATTGGCAAAGTTAGAGGAGGAGAGCAACAATCACTGAGTCATTTGGAAAGAAAGAATAATTCTTACTTCGACTGAGCTGTGATTAGAATGACAGTTCCCCTGGATTATTACAGACCTGCCACAACAGCCCTTAGGTTGCCCCCCCTGAAGCCAATGTCAAAACTCCCATTGACTTCATCATGAACAGGAGCTGGCCGAGGATCTTGTGATATTTTAATTATTCCTCTCCCTGCTTGACAGTTTGGGACTTTCAACAAGATTTCTGCAACATTCCCTCTGGCAGCCTTTTTTTCCTGACAACTTGCCTTCTTTTATACGCCCATGTACTGGCAATGCCCAATGGAATGTAGGTGTTGGCGCTCTGCTCCCCTGAGCTATGCAAGGTACTGCCCAGGGTCCTTGCTTTCTCTGAAATCCTTCCGTCCCAGTATCAAGAGGGATGCCATCTCAATGTATTAGAGGCCCCAAAGGAGCTAGAATGCCTATCACAGCATCACAAAGCACTTTACAGGCCTCACAGTGGCCCCAGGGAGGTAGGTGAATATTGCTATCCCCATTTTAGAGATAGGGAAACTAGTTTAGTGATTTACTGAAGGTCACACAGGGAATTTGAGGTAGAGCTGCGAATAGAACCCAGATCTATCCATCTATCATCTCTCTCTTTTGTTTGCAGTGTTATTGTAGCTGTGTGGGTCCCAGGATATGAGAGAGAGAAGGTGAGGGAGGTAATATCTTTTATTGGACCAACTTCTGTATCTATCTAATCTGTCAGACCTGGATGAAATGTTCATTTTCTTTTTAAACAAAAATGACCTTTTAAGCCAAAAATTTTGGGAAAAGCTTTCAATTTTTTTAAATTTTCCAGTTTCATAACCAAATGTTATGAAATTTTATTTTTTTTCCTTTCTCCTCCTTTTTTCCTTTTTGCTGCTGAATGCAATAGAATGACATCTAGATTTTTTTCGCCATTTTAATTTTTTTTCCTTTTTCCATTTTGTAATGTTTTAAAACGTCTTCCACTTTGGAAAAGGGAAACTGTAAATTTGCCGTTTGCAGAGTTGGAGAAGTTTTGAAACGGTACGGAGTGGAAAAATGAAAAATGTGCGTGTGTAAAATCAGGGCATAATTCATTGTATTGATCTCTGGCAAAGAGGAAAAAAGAGGGAGAAAGGGGGGAAGTATACAAATTCAAAATGTTGAGAATCTGAAATGGTTTGAAAAAATGAAAAATTATTCCATGTGGAAGCCTGCAGCATAGAAACAACTCTGAAATTTTTCACATCATTGCTTTCCTATTTTTCAACCAGTTCTATTATCCAGGCATTTCTCACTGTGGCATTTGGGTACTTGTCCCGTGCTTTAACCACAAGACCATCCTTCCACCTATGTTTTTATTGGCTTTAAGGAGGAGAGGGAGAAAGGAATTATTAAATTGGCCAGGGGAAGAGCCTTCATTATTTTATTGTTTACTGCAGAGATGTGCAGTTGTCTCAATTTATATTGATCCTTTGGAAATAGATATTTTTTGTTCAACTGGTTTTGCTCGAAGCAGATTTGCATTCACACAATGCTAACATCTATGTTCAATCAATCACATTTCCAGATACTTGAATTGCTTTAAGGCTAACTTTGGAATGTGTAAAATGTAACCATCTACATTTATATGACCACTGACTATCTTACAATGAGATAAGTGATGCTGTACTGATAAGTAATGAACTGAAAGCCAAACACATGCTGATGAGTTCTGCAACTTGTGTTTAAGAAGGTCATCTTTAGCACTTTTATTAGGAGGTATAAAAGATTTTTACAGTGATAGCCCTTAAAAACTGATCACCATAATACATTACTGTAGGGGGCCCTGGTCTAATAAATGGCAATGCTATAAATACCATGGTTATCAAAGGCAATGAAGGACAGTTTGTAAGGATGACACGTGTATCTTGCACATGAGGATGTTTAGGGATATTGACTACTTGGATATTGATCCTTATCATCTGGGGCTATGTCTAGTTTGTAAAGTTGCCTTAGAGTACTAGGAAAAATGGGGATTAATTATTACGAACTCAAGAACATACTTGTAATTTCATTCAGTTAATAACATCAAGTAATTCTTTTTGGATATTAACTTACTGATTGTAAAAAGGCACCAGCATGACAGCATTAGAAACAAGTGGTGAAATCCTGCCCCCTATATAAGTCAATGGGAGTGTGACATTATCTGATTAAAATAGGACCATGCAAATCATTGTTGTGACCACTGTTATATAATTGCAACGAATCTTATACAAAGGGTGTCGATAGAAAGGGTTAAGCAGCTCGCAGGCTAAATGGCCCAGAGTCAACCTTTAGAGACATGTTAGAAAAGTATGTGAATGGTAATTAGGGCCATTCCATGTTAGATAGGCTAGAACTTTGAAATGCAAATCTGTTTGGTTAGAGAATTAGAGGTGAAACTAATTGTATGTGTGTACTTATATCTTGTTAGATGTTAACAATGTAATTGAGCAGGCCTGGTCTATGCTGTATTCCGTTAATTCAGAGATCAAAAGGGAATATTAACATTGTAATGAACTGTAAACGTAGTGATATCACTCTCTGTATGTGTGTATATATATCTCCTCATTATATGTTCCACTCTATATGCATCCGAAGAAGTGGGCTGTAGTCCACGAAAGCTTATGCTCTAATAAATTTGTTAGTCTCTAAGGTGCCACAAGTACTCCTGTTCTTCTTTTAGTGATATCACTGTATTCATCTCTCTTTGAAATGTATAGCAAATCACCTGCGAATGGTGGAAAATAGGCAATTGCCTTATGTTAATCCGTGTAGCTAATTACCAGTGATGCTTAGGAAATAGGTCTACTTCAAAGTCTCTGTGTTTGCCCATTGTTCGCCTAAGGACTCTGACCTGTCAAAAGAAGGCCTGGAACGGTATAAAGATGTCTTGGGTCCTGATCCTTTTTATCTCAGATTTGCTTAATGCTTCATGCAGGGGAAACTTAAATTGTAAGATTGAGATCTCCAGTCCTATCTGGAAAAAGAACAGGAGTACTTGTGGCACCTTAGAGACTAACAAATTTATTAGAGCATAAGCTTTCGTGGGCTACAGCTTATGCTCTAAGAAATTTGTTAGTTTCTAAGGTGCCACAAGTACTCCTGTTCTTTTTGCGGATACAGACTAACATGGCTGCTACTCTGAAACCAGTCCTATCTGGATCACCCTGAATATGAACATTGAACTATAATCCATGGACTAATTCTGAAAGAACTCTTTGAAGCTACAAAGCTCACCATCTCTACTATGAATCTGATCTCAGAACTGTATTCATGTCTGTATGTATACTGATCTTTTAACCAATACTCTCTCTTTTCTTTTTTAATAAATTTTAATTTGGTTAACAAGAATTGGCTGTAGTGTGTAAGATCTGAAATATTCATTAACCTGGGAGGTCATGTGTCAGATCCTTTGGGATTGATAGAATTTTCTTATATGATGAATAAGATTTTCAGTAATCCTCATCAGATTTGACTAGGACGTCTCGGTGGAGGCCTGAGGCTGGGTTGCTTTAGGAGAACTGTGTTGTTGGCTTCTGGGCAACCAGTAAGGTATTATAGAAGCCTTTTTGTGCTGCGTTGGTGAATCTAAGTATTGGAACATCCACTAGCTTTGGGGACTGTCTCCCCCATTCTTTGCAGTTCACCTTAACTGAGTAACTCAGCGTGGCTCCCGGGACTCCGGTCACAGGAGTTTTACCATTGAATTCAACAGAGCCAGGATTTCACCTAAGAACCCTCTGTCCATCCACTGAACAGATATGGCATGAATAGAAACAATGCGAGCTTCCCACATGCTGCCCCTGAGCCTCTGCAATGACCTGGAGGGACCGCTGATAGGAATTCAAGGAGATTCCAGTCCCCATGGCCCATGCAGTCCATGACTTCTCTGCATAGTCTTCCACCTATGGTGCCAGTTGTGATTGTGCTTTTGCTCACCAATGCTGCCAATTCGTTTCCTAGAGGCCCGTGGATAGCTGGGCACCTTTCAGGCATTATCATGGTGGGATGCTTTCAAACCCATAAGCTGGAGGCAAGGGGCTCCATATCCCATAGCCAACCCCCCTGAGTCATTGATTTTTATAAACGTTATCACAAAAGAAAAGATCAAGAGCTACCGGAAAAAAAATCTGTTGCACTGGAAGTCACAACAAGTTACTCTTATTATCCAAAGAATTTAAAATAAGATTAATACTCTGGCAAAACCTGCTTTGAGTATAAAGAAAGCTCCTGACCCAAATGCCCATCGACATCTTCCCCTTGGCTGGAAGGGAGAGGTCATCACATTGGGGAGTCCACGAATATATCAAATTACAGTGAAATCAAACTAAATCCCTTGATAGCTTTGGACAGTAAACTGCTGGTCTTAATCTTAAACATCAGTAATGTTATCAAAATGGATTCTGTTTGCTTAGCTCTATCAGGGGATCTGTGGCCCAGCACAACTACTTAATCATTGAATGGAGGGTTGGAGAGACACAATGATGGTGGCATTGCACTGGGATGCTTGCCTCCTGAAGTGGCATTGCCAGCCTCAGAGTTTTTACATATGAATGCAACAGCAGGGTATCTATCCGCAAATACTTTGTGTCTCTCTGCAGCTCCATATAATAATGCTCAGTATTTGCATGTGGTTGCACTTTTCATTCAAGTGTGTCAAGGCACTTGCTGTCTCCTCAGTTTTATACCAGGGAAAAATGAGGCTCAGAGGGGTTGAATGATTCCTCTTAGTCGTAGTATTACAAAATGGAGATTAGAGACCCATTTGTGCTAGGCGCTGTACAGAACATAGAGCAAACCCTTGCCCTGAAGAGTTTATGATCTAACTCAACTAGGCAGACAAAGGGTGGAAGAAAGGAAGGATTGTTATTCTTATTTTACAGATGGGGAGCTGAGACAGTGAGAGATGATGGACCAGATTTTCAAGTGCAGTTGAACCCAGACCTTCTGAATTCTAGTCCAGAACCTTAACCACAAGACCATCCTTCCTTCTGCCATATAGCAAATCAATGTCAGAGGTGGGAGTAGACCAAGGTCTCCTAGTCCACTGACTCTATCTGCTAGACTGCTAGTTTCTCATTCCATTTTTCCATCTCTGTTGTCTAGGATTATCATCACCCCCTAATCAGAATATTGTCAGGAGCAAAGAAGAGCTCGGACTAGAAGGAAAGCTAATTTCCAAGTGGTTCACAAGAATAATTTCTGGAATTTGATGTGATCCTTTGAAGAATGTCTCTCAGCTTTCCAGGAGGCCACCAGGTAGTTGCTGCTGTTAGGCATAGATGAAATCTCCCAGGCTATAAGACCCACCACTGGACTATTCATATAATTACTGATTTCTCTTGGCTAGTGCCTTGAAATTATTAACAAAACATTTGGGAATGGAAGCTCTGTGCATGAAAAAGGAGAGAGTAAAATATCTCTATTAATTTGCCTAATTGAAAGTAAGTAACAGCATGAGGTTGGCTTCATATTCCAGGGCTTCCAAAGGGAGCTCAATATTGACAATTGGGAAAAACCTGAATTCTTTACTCTTCCTTTATCATTCTTTACTCTTGTTCAAATCCTGAGTGGTCCTGAGCACTTGCAGCTCCGTTACAAGAAGGCTTGGCCCTGAGAGTTTTGCCTGAGCTAGGACTCCACAGAAACTGAGGAAGAACCCCAAAATGTTGGCTCATTGTCATCATTAAGAGTTTTGCCTGAGTAGGTGTAGCACAGACTGGATCAGGGAGCTCTGAGCAGGCCTGTGTGACACCATGTCAGGCAGTGGTGCAGGCTGGAGTAGGAAGCACTGAGGGGCACATGTGGCACCGTGTCAAGCCATGGCACAGCTGGAGCAGGGAGTGCTGAGGTGCTGTGTGACACTGTGCCAGGCCTAGGGCTGACAACTTTCTATTCACACAAAACCGAACACCCTTGCCCTGCCTCTCCTCTGAGGTCCAGTCCCCCACTCACTCCATCCCCCCTCCCTCTGTCGCTCGCTCTCCCCACCCTCACTCACTCACTTATTTTCCCCTGGTTGGCTCAGGGGATTGGGGTGGGGGTCAGGGCTCTGGCTGGGGGTGCGGGCTCCAGGCTCCGGGGTAGGACCAGGAATGAGGGGTTTGGGGTGAAAGAGGGGGCTCTGGGCTGGGGGTTGGAGCCGAGTAGTATGGAAGGGCTCTGGGCTGAGGCAGGGGGTTGGCGTGTGGGAGGGAGTACGGGCTCTGGGCTGGGGTGTGGGTTCCAGGGTGGGGCCAGAAATGAGGGGTTCAGGGTGCGGGAGCAGGCTCAGACCTGGGGGTGCGGGCCCTGTGTGGGGCCAGGAATGAGGGATTTGGGGTGCAGGAGGGGGCTCCGGGGTGGGATCGAAGGGTTCAGATGGCGGGATGGGGATCAAGGCTGGGGCAGAGGATTGGGGTGTGGGAGGGAGTCAGGGGTGCCGGCTCCAGGCGGCACTTACCTCAGGTTGCTCCCGGGAGCAGTGGCATAACCCCCACTCCGGAGGCTCAGCCAACAGTCTCTGCGCATTGCCCCATCTGCAGGCACCTCCTCCATAGCTCCCATTGGCCGTGGTTCCTGGCCAATGGGAGCTGCAGAGCCAGCGTTTGGGGCGGGGGCAGAGTGTGGAGCCCCTTGGCTGCCCCTATGCATACGAGTCGGAGAATGGAGATGCTGCTGCTTCTGGGAGCCGCGCTGAGCCACGG
Source organism: Malaclemys terrapin pileata (assembly GCF_027887155.1). Classification (NCBI taxonomy): domain Eukaryota; kingdom Metazoa; phylum Chordata; order Testudines; family Emydidae; genus Malaclemys; species Malaclemys terrapin. Next base: position 9,384,058 of record NC_071505.1, on the reverse strand, counting down.
CAGGCAGGGAGCCTGCCTTAGCCCCGCCGACCAGACTTTTAATAACCCGAGCCACCAGGGTCCCTTTTTGACCAGACACCTGGCAACCCTAGGACTCAGGCGGTGGTGCAGGCAGGAGCAGGGAGCGCTGAGGTGCCCGTGTGGCATTGTGTCAGGCCATGGTGCAGGCCGGAGCAGGGAGTGTTGAAGGGCCCCTTTGACTCCGTGTCGGGCCAGAACAGGCAGTGCTGACAGGCCTGTGTAATGCTGAGTCAGGCTGTAGCGCAGACCCAAGCAGGTAGCACTGAGGGGCTCGTGTGACACCATGACAGTCCGTGGTACAGGCTGGAACAGGGAGCGCTGAGGGACTCGTGTGATTCCTGAGTCTGGCTGTGGCGCAGGGCGGAGCAGGAGGCGGTCAGGGGCTCATGTGATGTTGACAGGGTTGCCAACTTTCTAATCTCACAAAACCGAACATCCTAGCCCCGCCCCTTCCCTGCGGCCACGCCCCTCCCACCCGTTCCCTGAGGCCTCATTCCCGCTCACTACATTCCCCCTCCCTCAGTGGTGCGCTCTCCCCCACCGTCACTCACTTTCACTGGGCTGGGGGAGGGGGTTGGGGTGTGGGAAGGGGTGAGGGCTCTAACGGGGGTGTAGGCTCCAGGGGCCAGAAATGAGGGGTCAGGGTGCGGGAGGGGGCTCTGGGCTGTGACAGGGAGTTGGGGTGCAGGAGGGGGGAGGGCTCCACTGGGGGTGGGGCTGGGGGTGAGGGGTTTGTGATGCAGGAGGGGGCTCCAGGCTAATGGGTGGGGCTGAGAGATTTGGAATGTGGGAGAGAGCTGCGGGTTGAGGCAGGAGGTTGGGGTGTGGGAGGGGGTACAGGCTCTGGGCTGTACCCCCAGATTTTGAATGGCTCGGTTGGCGGTGCTGACCGGAGCCGTCAGGGTCCCTTTTCAACTGGGCATTCCGGTTGAAAACTGGACACCTGGCAATCCTAGATGCCGAGTCGGGCTGTGTCACAGGGACCCATGTGACACTGCATCAGGCCGTGGTGCAGGCTGGAGCAGGGAGCGCTGAGGGGTCCACGTAATTCAGAGACAGACTGTGGAGCAGGGCGGAGCAGTGGGAGGCCTGTGTGGCTACACCAGAGATAAGTGCTTTATCAGTGATAACCTGCAAGTCACACAGCTGTCAGCTCTTCTTCTGTGAGACCTACAGTATTAACTCTTAAAATTCCTGCTAGCAGTAGCTGGTCCCTTGGGTAACTTGGGACAGTCCCGGGGCAACTCTATTGATCAGGACCAAACCCCTGTAGTTTGGGCACCAAAGTAAAGAACAGAGCATGAGAACTATGCTGAGCAGATGGAATATTGTAAACTGAATCAACTGTGACATTTTTAAGGATGGCCTATTAATACCTATGTAGCACTCCCTCTCCACCTGGTTACTTTCTTTAATGCCAGTCTCCTTACAGGTTTTGGTGAACAGGTCTGGGTTCTTCTGGATCCTGCCTCCACCTCAGCAGGGTGTATCTTCTTTATTTTTCCCTATGAAATTATTTGGCAGGGCTTCCACCCCCCTTGCTCCTTCCTGGCAGGGTCACCAGGGCAGCTTGGGAGGAAAATTCTAATGACAGGGTAACCCCCACTTATCTGCCAGATAGTTGAAGACTCCCAAGAAATAACACAAATACATACAATATATTCAACACAATAATTATATTAAAGAGGTGACAAATATAACATAAAAGCGTAAAACACTATTATTAGGGTCACTGGTGCCCATGCTGATAACACCTGTGACTTTCCCTAGTCATGTGACCTGATGTAGGAAATGTAAGATCAGTGTCCCGTTGGTATGCATACTTTGTAGGGGCCCTTGTTGACCTATGACCACGAGATCTTCTCTACAGTGGTTTAGCAGGGTGGCTGACTAGCTTCAGTACAGCCCAAAGGACTCACAAGTGGGAGGTGGTGAGTCCTTCCACAGGTTTAATACGTAGCAGGTTATAAAATCCCCAAACCCTCACTCCCTGGCTTGAGGACACAGTTCAGGGAGTAGGAGGTCCCCAAAACAATTTCCCTGACTAACTAAAAGATGGTGCACTCACAAACTCCATGAATGATCCTCAGGTTCAGAGCTGACTCTGGACTCCTCAGTCACTGCAGAGGGGTTGATCTCTGCTGGCAGGGATCCTCTTCAGGCAGGAGTCAGGCTGCTTCAGTCCCAGGATTTCCCCTCCCCACAAAGGGGTGCAGAGCTCAAAGTGCAGATTACACAACTATACTAAAATCCAAGCTGTAGTCTTCTAGCCCAGTGTCCAGACACGCTCACAGCAGGCAGCAGCCCTGGACTAGCAGCCAGAGCAGAGCTGACCGTGTGGTGACTGGTCTCACCTAGGGAATTGGGAGGGCTAACTCAGCCTGGCTGGGGAAGTTTCCCAGCAAAATTCTACAGAGTGGGAGTCTTCAGTGGAGAGGGAAAAGCCCAGCTGAGGGATCTTGCTTTCAGGTCCCTAGAGGCCAGTTCTCAGGGGGAACCTTGCATGCAGGCCTGGGACTCACCAGCTCCCCACACAGCCCGTCCTGCCCTTGTCCTGGCTGGCTCCAGACTTCCTCAAAAAATGGCTTCTCCCCTTTCCTGAGCTCCCTGGGACGGGCCTCTCACTCCCTATTGGTTGCCAGGCTGACTCTGAGTCTGCCTTGGCTCCCCCGCCCTACCAGGGACAGTGCGCCTCTCTCTGAGCTGCAAGCAGACAGAGCCCCAGGAATCTAGGTCATCTCCTTGGGGGTTACACTTAGGTACAGAGATTCTTGGCAGCCTCAGCAGGGAAACCAGGGACCAGTAGGCCGTGGAGACTGAGCTCCACTCTGACCCTTACAGGTGATTTCTCACGGGAATGATGGTTAGGGCGGCATGTGGCAAAAACCTGTACTGCTGCTACTGTTGGTGCTGTACCTCTCTGCCTGCTCCTTCTCGCCAGTGCTAAATGTGAAAACCGAGGGTTTTGCAACACATTAACCCCAATGCGAGCAAACAGCATTCCCCCGCTGTTTCCAGCATGCTGTGTCTTCTGCATTCCTGAATGCGAATGTGGGATGCTGGGCCACAGTTCAGCTTCCTGTGGACGTCGTTACATAGCCAGAGCCATTACTATGAAATTACCAAATAAAACATATACATTTTCTTTCCACATGATAATAAAATGATCGGAGTGCCTCTCCTGTGACAATTATAACAAGCTAATACACAACTCCTGACTGGTTCCAATAGCCATAAAAAAAAAATCAAAGCACATTCAACAAGCCATTAGTACTTGTCTCGGCTGCAAGCATTTCCCTTTCTGAGGGGATAATAAGGTAATCAAATTATGTTTAAAAAGGTGAAAGATCTATTTTCAACCCCCATGACAAGTTCTCGCCAGAATAATGCCATTATGATGAGTTGCATGGGATGGCATGATTGTTTATTGCTTTTGGTCTAGACACCAAAGGACATTAAGACATTTTCCCCTGCCGAGCGTACTGCTTATATTTCAAGCACTCAGGCCACTTTGATGATAAAGAGCAGCAATTTTTTCTGCACACCTAAAACTCACTAACTAAATCACTATATTCATACAGAGTCACAGAATAGTGGCAAAGAAGTTATTGACAGACAATGGCCTATTTGGTTATCTAGTCTTTCCTGTTTCCTAGTGCAGAATTATTCCCTATAGTAGATCAAATTTCCTTTAAAAGAATAATGCTTGTATGGTTACAGATGTTTTTAACAGTCTCTGGGCGCCTCTTTGAACAACCCAGGGAGCAGCATTTGTAAGCCTGCTTTAAATTTAAATTAGTGGAGATATCCTGTCTCCTAGAACTGGAAGGGACCTTGAAAGGTCATTGAGTCCAGCCCGCTGCCTTCACTAGCAGGACCAGTACTGAGTTTTGCCCCAGACTCCTAAGTGGCCCCCTCAAGGAGGGAGCTCATAACCCTGGGTTTAGCAGGCCAATGCTCAAACCACTGAGCTGTCCCTCCCGCACATGGTCTCTTGGTCACAAACACACCCAGGCAGTTTCCCTTTCACCATGTGAACATTTACTTTGAGTAATGACTGATGTGATTAGGTCCTATGATGGTGTCCCCTGAATAGATATGTGGACAGAGTTGGCAACGGGCTTTGTTGCAAGGATAGGTTCCTGGGTCAGTGTTTTTGTTGTGTGGTGTGAGGTTGCTGGTGAGTATTTGCTTCAGGTTGGGGGGCTGTTTGTAATCACATCAGCCACACTATCAGAGGCTCGTTCACCTGCACATCTACCAGTGTGATATATGCCATCATGTGCCAGCAATGCCCTCAGCCATGTACATTGGCCAAACCGGACAGTCTCTGCACAAAAGAATAAATGGACACAAATCAGACATCAAGAATTATAACATTCAAAAACCAGTCGGAGAACACTTCAACCTTTCTGGTCACTCGATTACAGACCTCAAAGTCGCAATACTCCAACAAAAAAACTTCAAAAACAGACTCCAACGAGAAACTGCTGAATTGGAATTAATTTGCAAACTTGACATCATTAAATTAGGTTTGAATAAAGACTGGGAGTGGATGGGTCATTACGCAAAGTAAAACCTATTTCCCCATGCTATTTCCCCCCCTACTGTAACTCACACCTTCTTGTCAACTGTCTGAAATGGGCCATCTTGATTATCACTACAAAAGTGTTTTTTCTCCTGCTGATAATAGCTCACCTTAACTGATTACTCTTGTTATGGTTAGTATGGCAACACCCATTTTTTCATGTCCTCTGTGTATCTCTTCTTACTGTATTTTCCACTGCATGCATCCGATGAAGTGGGTTTTAGCCCATGAAAGCTTATGCTCAAATAAATTTGTTAGTCTCTAAGGTGCCACAAGTAGAAGGAGACTTACACACAACCTTCTCTCTTCCCCCAGCTCACCCACTTCCTAGTCCTCCAATTATATATACTCCCATTAGCTCAGCAACTACCACAGGGGTGTCAGTAATCCCCCCCCAACAGAAACTTCCAGTTAAGCCCCCAGCCTTCTCTGTGCTAGAGACACCTCAGTGACAGCTAGTACTCTGTCACAATGACAACCATGATCTTCACCATCACTGGGACCTCCAGAGTGAAGAGTTTGATCTACTACAGACCCAGCTAAATGGCTAAATCCTTTAGCTGGCAGCTGTAGTAGACTCATATCATCTGTGGATCAGGCGCTGAGTGGGTTGTATAACATACAAGGATCAGTCAGTGCCAAGTATTCAAGGCCTATAGCAGATTAAATCTATGGGGAACTCTTACTTTGACAATGATCATCATCTTGGTCCTCACCAGGAATTGTACAGAGGACTTTCATGGCTAAGACCATCAACCTCTAATCGCTGGAGCTAAAGAATTGACTCCTGCAACTAGCAGCTGTAGCAAGCTCACCTCCATTGTGGATCAGGCACAGAGAGGAATATTTAACACACACTGAGCAGTGGGTTAAAAACGTAAGGCATTGATGTGTATGGTAGCAAATGTGTGTGTGCACATATTGTCTTTGGGACAGAGAATGAGTCTTTCTGGGTGTCCAGAGCTGATAACAGTATTCCAGATAACATCTCGCTGGTTTTGAAAAAGGAAAAGAAAACAAAACCAAACATTCTGTATAATCTCCCAAGCTGCCTGTCAGTAATTCAACTCTGGATACTCTCCCGCTGCTACTGTATCTTCAGCCATAGATCTGTCTCATCTCCGTTGTAAATGAGCCCCACTGTGGCAGGTAACATTTTGTCTTAGTACATAAACACACGTACCACTATATATATTTTAACACTATCTAAGCCACAAGCCCCTCCAGTAGTGTAGCAGTTGTGTATTTTATTGCCTCATGGGTATCTTGGTTGCTGCTTCTTCCAATTCTCCCACTGCTCATCAGAACAGACAGATTGTTTTTCCATGTCTGCTCTCCTTCTCTGAAAGTCATTACCCAGAATGCCCAGGTTCCTTGAAGAAGCACTGAACAAGCTGTGCTGTTTTTTCCCTGTAGGCTTTTTTTACAGCAGTTCTTGCAGGAAGAAGTAATTTATCCAGAATTAAAGCATCTGGTTATCCTGCTACCTGAGTAAGTTAGCATCAAAATAAAAGAGAAGCATATTGTCACCATCACAGGAGCTTTGGAACCTGTCTTGTGGTTCCTCCAGGTAGCAAGAAGCCAAGCTCTCCCTGACAGAAGGACTGGGTGGGTTTAGCAAAGTGGCCAAGTAGAGATGAGATACGTGTGTAGTTTTCTGAAGCTAAAGGTGTCAGAGTAAGCTGGTATTTTATCATGCACCATCTTTTTATCTACTTAATTGTTATAATGCAGTAGCTCCTAGAGACCCCAGTCAGGTTCAGGGCCTCACTGTGCTAGGCACTGTACAAACACAGAAGATTGTCCCTGATCTGAGGCTCTTGCCATCTACCTATCACTCTGTCTGTTCATGTGTTAAGTTTCTGTAGAGCAGCTGCTGGCAGAAAGGTGCCACATGTCTAGAATATCTGGGGCTAATGTCCTAACTTCGGTGTAAACCGGTGATCAGACTCACCAGCTGGGGAAGGAAAAATAGAGTCAGAACTACAGGTCTCTTCAAATCCCTTCTCTAAGCAGTTTCAAGACCAGAATACATCAACGCAAACTACTGGGTAGTAAACTTCTGCCCCCCTTCCAGCTTTAGCTAGCTGGGTGGGGAGGGAATATGCCCATGTCCCCTTCCATGTGATAAGCAAGCGCTGGGTAACCCATTATGTGCCAGAGAGCCTTCACCCCTTGTCACAGTTGGCATCTCTTACTACTGCTGAATAGTCTCCCAAGGGAAGTGGCAGAAGCCCCTTTGCTTGGAATATTGAAGACAGAAGTGGACAAAGCCCTGGAGAATCCTGGACTGGTCATGGATGCATGGATTAAATAGCTTGCCAGGTGTTTCCCACTTCTCATCACTATGCCTTTGTGAGAACTTTCCTGGGTACTGGTGAGTCTTGCCACAAGTCTTTTGTTCCCTTAGAGTAGACTGCTCTGCAGTAGCTATAAATACGTTTGGGTTCCATAAGAATGACTTTACTTACAGGCAGAATAGGCATTTATCTAGGGCAGCAAAATATTCAGAGCAGCAGAAGTTCAGTAACTGTTTGTATGGGCGACTGCAGAATGGCAGGTTAGGACATTTGCCAAGGGCAGCAGAGCCCCTGAAGCCAGCCCAGGGTATGAAGAGCTCTGCATTGTATGTAGGTATGCTGGTGAACTGGAGTGGGGTTGGGGCACCAGAGATCCCTCTCAGCCTCCTCTAGTACTCTCTTTAAGTTCCCTCCACCCTGTCCAGTGCTCCATTCCCCCCTTGTTATTCTGCTCCCTCCAATGCTCTCTCATTCTCCTTTGCACTATAAAGACTCAGCAATCCTGAGGGCGTAAATGGGACTTAGCAGATCACAAGCCCTGGGATCCCCTACACAGGGATGAATTTCACCCGTCTTGCTTGAAATATGTTTACATGCAGCTGTATATTATTCAGCCATTAGATGTCTGTGCTTTATATCATTCCAAATGATATGGGGCTCCCTAGTAAACAAGGCAGTCAAAATTAGAACTCAAGATGTGGGGGTGACAGTTCTCGGGGTACAAAGGACTGTGAGGCACCCTGTTATCCCCTGCCTCTGGTATGAGGGACTTGCTTGTGCTGCACTAGGTGTCAGCTCCCTGACACCACCAGCCTGTGAACCACCCAAGCATTCTCGTTCGGGCTCAGCCAGCCCTTACTTTCATAGATTCATAGATTCTAGGACTGGAAGGGACCTCGAGCGGTCATCGAGTCCAGTCCCCTGCCCTCATGGCAGGACCAAATACTGTCTAGACCATCCCTGATAGACATTTATCTAACCTACTCTTAAATATCTCCAGAGATGGAGATTCCACAACCTCCCTACGCAGTTTATTCCAGTGTTTAACCACCCTGACAGTTAGGAACTTTTTCCTAATGTCCAACCTAAACCTCCCTTGCTGCAATTTAAGCCCATTGCTTCTTGTTCTCTCCTTAGAGGCTAAGATGGACAAGTTTTCTCCCTCCTCCTTATGACACCCTTTTAGATACCTGAAAACTGCTATCATGTCCCCTCTCAGTCTTCTCTTTTCCAAACTAAACAAACCCAATTCTTTCAGCCTTCCTTCATAGGTCATGTTCTCAAGACCTTTAATCATTCTTGTTGCTCTTCTCTGGACCCTCTCCAATTTCTCCACATCTTTCTTGAAATGCGGTGTCCAGAACTGGACACAATACTCCAGCTGAGGCCTAACCAGCGCAGAGTAGAGTGGAAGACTTTGCCCTGCAGTTTAACGTTAGGTGCAGTCCAATCCTTGAATCCTTGTAGTTTCCAGCCCCTTGTCCACTGAACATTTACAGATATACCAGGTCTGTTGTCCCCAACGGAACAGTGCACACACCAGCTTGTATGATTCAACTCAGGTTCAGCACCTTGCTTATTACCACAGCACTGAGATATAGTTAGAGTGAAAAAAACAGTAAGTTTATTATTAAAGATTCAAGAGATAGCTAGTAAGGAGAATGAAAACAAGTTTACATATAAAACAAAACCATAACACAATTTCTAGAGACTAAACTTAACTAACAGGCTAACCTCCTGTCTAAAAAATTTTATCTCACTCCAAAATCCCCAAAGCTCATTGTGATCCCATTTTCATGAATGTAAATGCACTGCCTGCTTACTTCCTAGGTGCAATATAAGGGGGTGTCTTCATTGCCTTCTCTTTATATCCCAAGCATTCATTGTCTGTACTCAGAGGCAGTATAACCCCATTGCTTGTTTTTCCTGAGTGCTATTCCCTGTTGACATCATATATCTCTGTTGACTTCATAGGTAAATGTGCATCCATTGTGTTAGCTTACAATGCTTAATTTACACGCTGACAGAGACACAAGTGAATAAACATCTTTTGTTTGTCAGAAAACCTATTTCTCCACCTCTGCTATGACACAGAATCTAAGAACATATTTGTGTCACTATATCTCAGTGGTCACAGCTGAGGATGCCAAATTCAGGACAAGCTGCCGAGAAATAGGGCAGACACTCCCCCAAACTGGTGGTTAGTCTATCATAAGATATACCAAGCTAATAACAGCTAAAGTGTTACTCAGTCTTAGTTTGTGAAAAATTACAGACACATGAGCCAGGGTCACATGGGCCAGTCACATGCCCTTGCATGCTTTGATGCCTCATAGGAGTAGCCATTACCCATATTCTGGCTAAATCATGCCCAGGAAGGCTCACTGGGAAGGGACAAGCTTCTTCTATGGCCCATTGTGTTCATTAATGGGCTATCAACTTGAATGGTCCATTCGCAATGTGCTGGCTAGACTGGATATAAACTACCCTGTGGGTGTTACCCCAGGAGCAAACACATTTGAAATACTGGTACATAGTCAATATTCATAACATTAGATACAAAGATGATACATGCATACAAACAGGATAATCATATTTTATCTATTGTAACTTTTCCATTGATACCTTACATGACATACTTGCAATTGCAATTGTCTAAAGTGGCAATATTAATGGTCATATTTCAATCATACAGCATCACAACACGCACAACTCCTTATATAGTATATGTACACACATTTCAAAACAATAACAATGACAGTGTGACCATGGTGTTCATTTAAGACCTCACATAACATTCCTTGGTGAGCCAGAATTAGGGTGACCAGATGTCCCAATTTTATAGGGACAGTCCCGATTTTCAGGGCTTTTTCTTATATGGGTACCTATTACCTCCCCACACTCTGTCCCAATTTTTCATACTTGCTCTCTGGTCACCCTAGCCAGAATTATATACCGGAATCAAGATATTCTTGTAACGTCTTTTCCAGTTGGGATTGACAGGTTCTCAGGTCACAGTTGAGAAGCCGGTTTGTTTGTGTCTGTAGATGTAGCTGTTTTCTTTAACAATTGCCTCCTGGTTAAGATGGTCTGTGATCCCATATATAATGACAAAATTCTGTCAGCTCTTTTAGCCTGTCCTAGTTGGCCTCCAATAGTTTCTGTTGACTGGGGTTGAACAGAACCATCAAAGAGGAGTGTGATGGTAATTTTATATGCCTAATGTACCCAGTCACTCCACCTTTCTGCTAAGCTCTCCAGGGAAAGCATCTTCTATTATCATGCGTGTGTGCAGTGCTTTTGTTGGTGCCTTTAGAAGATACAAATAATAAATAATAACAATAAATGATCACCAATCACTTGGAGATCGAGTCCTCTGTTTCTAAATCAGTTTGAAATTGGTTTTCTCTTGGTTTGAATAATTTGGTGGCAATTTTTAAATGCAGTCTTGATGGTTTTATTTCCTTTCCTCCTCCCAGTAATGAAAATACACTTTATCAGCATTCCAAAATATGATTAATGCTTGACCTTTCAAAAGTTCCATGCTATGCAGCTGATGGCACTTCTGTGTTCTGAGGAATCAAACTGAAAGGTATTTCTAGCCACAATGAAGTATTTTTCATTAATGATTGGACCAGGAACTCCAAGAATGCCTTCCCATTCTTTTTTTTTTCATAAATCCGGGGCTGTTTAATCAATTGGAGTGGGTAGAAAACATCAATGCATTTATGAATTTCCTTGCTTTCTTTTCTAAAGTTGGAATAAAAACTCTATTAGTTCATTATAGTGGGTCAGAGATCATTTTTAGCTCCCTTTAGCCAACACCTGTGCTATCAAGAACATTCATAACTGAGATCAATCAAAATTAAATTTGATGTCTGACTTCAGCTGTATCTGAAAAGGGACTCAGAAGCATGAAAGGAATACGTGCTGCAAAAGCAGGACAAGAACACATGCTGCACAGACCAGAAAAGATAATACAGAGGGTCCTGTTTCCAACTCGAATGCCGAGTCACAAATCTGGGTGCTTTACTCTGGCCTGTGGGCCTGCCCTTGCACCCATTCAAATCGATGGCAAAGCTTCCATTGACTTTAGTGGAGTAGCATCCTGTCCTTAGACTCCCAGACTAGCTATATGAATGTCTGTTTGCCAGCCTGAGCACTCAAATACAAAATCGATCACCTTAACATGGATGCATGAGTTTGAAAACAGGGCCCGTTTGGTGAAATTCACCTGTGCAGACGCTCAGCACAAGGCCTGGGCTGGGTTAGGACCCCTACAATTATAACACCATGAAATTTCAGATTTAAATAGCTGAAATCATGAAATTTATGATTTTTAAAATCCTCTGACCGTGAAATTGACCAAAATGGACCATGGATTTGGTAGGGCCCTATTTATAGAACAATAACACTTTCCCTTTCTATAGTATCTTGCATCCAAGAACCTTAGAACCTAAACAGTAAGGGCCAATCCAGCTCCCACTGAAGTCAAAGTGAGTTTTGCCATTGATTTAAATAAAAATAGGATTGGGCCTTACCTCATTAGGCCTCACAACATTTGTGAGGTAGATAAGGAATATACTGCCTAAAGGAACTTAGGGCAAGCATTATACAGCCCACACCTCTGGAGTGGAGCACATCAGCTGTTTGATAGTACTCAGCAGGGTAAAGGGAGTGTGGAAGATTACTGTATCCATTTGAGACTGCAGGTGGAATTGAGGGTGGTAGAATGTAATTACTTACGTTGGAAATTGGCCGGGACACCAGAGTTAATACCTCTGCTCTTGCAAAGTATGCGAAGGGATCTATTGCCACAAGAGATAGAATCCAGTGTATTTTGATCTCATCTGTGAGATGGCATCGCTTGTACCAGAATACCATGCAGGCGAGTGCCACTGACGGAAGCATCGACACCACCTTCTGCAGTACGCTGGATAGTTTTTGGCAGGCTGCGATCTATGTACTGACTCAGCCTGTCACTATGCAGTTAGCAAGAGCTGAAAGGATCAAGCACCAGGTGATATGACTGCAGGCTCACAAAGCATTTTTAAAAGTGACTCCTATTCTGTTTATCTAATTCTTCAGTGCAAGGAGCCATAGGCAAAATTCTTCTCTGGAACCCGTGCAGCTGAGTGCAGAATAAAAATGATGTATTATATCTCAGCCCCAACAATCCCCCCTATTTTGGTGAAAGCAAGACATTGCCGCTGAGACAGCTCCTTGGCAGCCCATGTGAAATGAGTTGGTGGCCCTTACTCCAGCTCCTAATGCCCCCCCTTTTGACAATCTCAGTAGAAAAGCCAAGAACTGAATGAACTGGCAGCAGTTCTTAAACCATGGTCCCTGAGGCATGTGGACAGGCAGTTGGTTGCATGAAGTATAGTCCCAGCCACTGACAAGCTTTAAAAGAAGTACAAATACACTGAATACTGTTATCACTCTTCTGTGTAGGTATTTGCTTTTGTCACCTAAAGAATGTTACAGGATTGCAAAGGGAACTGCACAATTGGGAACGGGCGGGGAGGTGATCAAAGCAATTACAGAGGGGTGGAGAGGTGGTCTGCTTGACTGGGAATGGGTGGGGAGGTGATCATGAATGGAATGGATAATGGGGTTATCTGTATGGTCAGGAATGCAAGCAATCTATTAAATGATGGTCCACACTATGAAAACGTTTGGGAATCCCTGAACTGCCTAGTCTGAACATCCCTCTGACTCCTTAAAGGTGGTCTCTCCGAGTCTGGGATGCAACTCAGACCATTGAGGGGCTGTGTCATTGACAGTGGGTGCTTTAAATGCTCTGCCGCTGTGGCTCACAGCTTGAACACTGACAGCCAGCAGACAAGCATGCACCGAGTGTCTGTGTGTTAAACAGCTCTGAACCAGAAACTCCGACTCCAAGAGCCTGCTCGTTACATCCCAGCCACACTCAGGTGTACACCAATTGTGGTTACACCTGGCAAGATGACCCCAACATTTCCTAATGCCGAATTTTCCTGTGTGCTCTGCAACCTCCAGCCCTTTCAGAGGAATAACAAGGTTTGTTCACTCCTCTAAAGAGACAAAATGCACAGCTTGTCATTTGAACTGGAATTAGCAATCACTTCAGTTCAAACACAGTACTGGTTTGGTTTACATTGAAAGTAAAATAAGTTTATTAATAAAAGAAGATAGGATTTTAAGTGAATTACAGTATAAAATATTGTAAAAAGCAACAGAGGGTCCTGTGGCACCTTTAAAACTAACAGAAGTATTGGGAGCATAAGCTTTCGTGGGTAAGAACCTCACTTCTTCAGATGCAAGATGACTTGCATCTGAAGAAGTGAGGTTCTTAAAAAAAGATGGTGATAGAAATGGTTACAAGCAAATAAAAGTGAAAAAAAAACCCACGCTTTCTAGTGGCTAAGACTTAATACAATAAGCTACAGCCTTTGTTCAAGGTAGTTTCCTTACCAATCTACCTCCCAGCAAGATGGCTGACCATTGCGCTGGTCAGGATCTGCCACAAAGTCCAAAGTACTCGGTTCCTTTGTCTTCTTAGATGAAAGATAATTTGGGGTTCATTACCCATCTTTTTTATATTCCAGTAAACCTTTGACATTGATTCTTCAGAAGGTTACCCCCAAAGTCAAGTTCATTCAAGCTGTGAGGAAAGGAGACATGGAGTCTCATGGTGAGGGAAGTTTCATGCAGGTTTCTTCCCCCCCACTGGTGTTTGATAAAATGCAAATGGGAGCTGTTTTCTACAATCTCCTCCCCCTGCCATGATGCTGAGTGGTTATCTCCTCCCCTTTTGCCTTGATGGTTCTAATGACCTTTTATGTAAATTGCATTCCCATTATCCCTTAATGTACCTTGGAAATACCTTCAAGGTGGCAGAACCATATTCCTTTGTCTAGGGTGTGGTAACTTCAACCTTGTGTGGCAGACACACTTTTAGAACATAATTCCCAATATGTTTGTGATTTTGAATTTGTCAGTAATATTTATGATCAGTACATTATTAGCTTTCTATTGACATCTTACATCAACACCTTTTTCATACAGGCTATAACATTAATGAGTTGGGGTACACTCAACTGGTCAGGCCCACTGAAACTCACTACCAGATGCCAGTGAGTTTCTTGCCATCTCGCATAGGGATGCTATTAGGTCCACAATCTGAGACTCTCAAAGCAATGGACAAAGGTAGGGAAATATTATTAATCCCATTAATAGACCATTAGTGTACATACAACCCCTCCCCCCCACACACACACACCTCAGGTCTCTGTGAAAGGCTCTAGACACACACAGGTGAGAATAATACCCTGAAGCTCTGACTCCTTGACCCACTCCTCTGGACCGTGCTGCCATCCTGCCTGATTCACTCCTTGATGTGGTAGTCTAGCATTAAGTTAGCTGCATCACATTGGTATTACAAGGATTCAGCCGTTAATGTTTGCAAAGCTCTTTAAGATCCATGGATCAAAGGCACTATAGAATTGCAAGTATTATTATATTTTATTTATATTATTATTATTATTATTATTTATTACTTGCAAACATTTCAGGTCACTTATCTCCACTCATATCCTTGGACCCGCTTACATTATTTGCAGTAGGGATGTCTCAGGCCATTAGTGACTAATGCTCTGAATAATTAGGCTGTGAAAATCTAACTGCAGGGATTTTTTTGTATTAGCAATTTTCCGTTCTGTTGTATTAATTCCATTTGGTGTCGGTCTGTTTTCGTAGTGAACAATGATCACTAATACAAAATCATTTCCATGCAAAATGCTTTTCATCATCTGATTTAACGGACCATAAAATGTCTTAAGTTGATTTTATTTTACATTTTCAACCTAGTGTTGATGTTCCAATGACTTTAATTTCTTGCTTTCACTCCTCATGGAGTATTTACTTTGAACCTCTCTCTCCCCCTTCTGTTCTCTCTGTTTTCTTTCATTTTTCTATTTTTTTCCTCTCTCTCTCTCCTTCGCATAACAAATGATTTCTTTTTTGCCCAGTGTTGGAAACTTGACCCTTGTGCTCATTATCTCCGAGACAGCCACATACCTGCATGCTCCTAGAGTGTGCACGGGACACTTCTGCTATTATGGAATGCGGGGGGCCCACCTGGGACATTGCTTTTTCTGCACAGATAACACTATTCCCTCCAACAACTCTGCTTTGCTGCTCTACACGCCCCTTAGTACTGGGGAGCATAGGCGCTCTCTCTCTCTATCTTTCTTTCCTGCTCTGGCCGTGGTGCTGAATGCTAATTAGCCAGGACCCATTGCAGCCTCTGCAGTTATTTTCATCCCAACAGAGTGCACTTTTGAACAACAGCATTCATCCTACAAAGCCAACTAGAATTCCTGTAAGCAAAGAGGGGGTTATGCACAATATTCCTACTGGCTCTGGTCCAGCAAAGCACTTAAGCACACACTTAATTTTAAGTATGTGAGCAGTCCAGTTGATTTCCATGATCACGTCTACAGACTGTATCTGAAGTGACCAGCGAGCAGGAAGTTCAGTCTTCATGAGCTTATTCAGACCTTGGTCCCTCTGCTGAGACTGTAAAAAAGGCGAATTAGCTGGAATCCAGGGGCCTTTCGTGCTGTCTCAGTTTGTGACGGAGAACCCCCGACTCATTTCACCTGGCAATAAGTATTCTTAATGAAAGAGTAAGTTTCTGTTTTACCAGGGTGCTCTGGCATGTTTAACCCATTGAATGACACTGAAGAGGAGTACAATTGAAAGAATACAATTGTTATACAAATACCTTCAGTGGTAGGCTTACAAGAGGAACAATGGCAGAAAGGAAGAATGGTCTTGTAGTCATGACACTAGACTGGAGCTCTTGATATGTTAGTTCAGCTCCAGGCTTTGCCACAGACTGTGTGGCCTCAGGAAAGTCACTGAATCTCTTAGACAAAGGAAGCACTGTCTCCATTTTACAGATAATGAACTGTTTCCATTGTGAACTCTTTTTATGGGTCTGTACAGTACCCAACACAATGAGGCCCCAATATCAGTTGGAGGCTCCAGATGGGTACTGTAATATAAATCACAAGAATGATACACCGTGAATGGGAGAGACAACATGTACATGACCATTTCTATAGTTGGCTGGAATTTCTAAGAGTAGCTTTCATGAGCCTATTCTATATGAATAAAATACAGCTGAATCCTTTCCCATGTTGGCTTTATTAAAATGCCATGAAGGAAGAGCACCATCTATTGAATTACCATCACCACTTCCTGTGGGGTCCTGCCTTTTTGTCAGCATCTCCCATACAATAACTGACTAGGCCTAACTCTGTTTAAGTTGGGAGACCTCCTGAGAGGCCTGCCGTGGCCTCCTCAAATCACTCAGGGATTAAAACACTAGGCATTTTTCAACCTTTTGGCAGTGATGACATATAACTCTTCTCTTCCTCTGCCCTTCACCCATCCTCTCTCCGCCATCTTATTATTTTTAATTATTTGTATTACAGCAGCATTGCACTAGGCCCTGTACATATGCAACCAGACAGTCCCTGAGAGTGTACAGTCTAAATATTCATTATTATCATTTTATTATTACAATTTGTATTGTGGACTCAGAATCCATTGTGCTAGGCATTGAATAAACACAGAACAAAAAGTCCCCAAAAGTCCCTGCCCTAAAGAGCTTATAATCTAGGTATAAGACAAGAGGTGAATACAGAAGAACAGATGGAGGAGTACAAGGAAACAATATTGGTCAACATGATGGGCAGGGGTCTTGGCACACCCACTGGCTAACCATTGCTACCATAAGGGGTAGCATGGAAGAAAGCACAAAGGTAAATAGTCAAGATGAAAGTAGAAACAGAGACAAAGGGACATGCCTGAGGTCACTGACAGAGCTGGGATTAGAATCCAAGTCTCTGGACTACCTCTTTGGTATTTCATTCACTAGACCAGGCTGCTACCTGCTTTTGTGTTGTTCCTTAAGTCTCTCTCACTCTCTTTTTTCTTCCCCTCTGTGCGTGTCTCTCTCTATCTCCCAATTCCAAACCAAAGCTTTTTTGACTAATGGCAAAGCATGTGAAGAACAAATTTGCTTTGAGCCTCTCTAACTTAACTTTAAAAATGGTCTTCTGCGTGTGCCATTCACCTCACAAATCAGCGACTCTCCGACGCCTTCTGCATTCCCTGCTCTCCAGTAAACTCTGCTCATTTATCTGAAACTCTCGAAAAAATCATTTTTCCTCACAACAAAATGCTGTTGTCAAAAACTTCAAATCATCCCATCCATCAAGTGCATTTGCGTGTATGTGTTTGTGTGTGTGTGTGCGGGTGGGAGGGTGCATGCGAAATACATACAGCTGACACGTTCGTTCTGTCACTGAACTGACACCACATCTTGTCGGAATCTGTTGGGTTTAACAGGCACAACAGCATTCTATATAGATAGATACACACACACACACCCTGAATTATTGGTCAAACATTTCTTGTGGGCTAAATTAAATACACCAGAGAAATGCTCTTTGTGGAAGATGCTGTAATGTTGCAGGGGAAAAAAACATCCCATTAAAACCATTGCCTGCAGCAAGCTTGTAATCCTCTATAGGATTTGTAAAGGAAAGGGCTTATTGCTAACAAACCTATAGCTACCCCACTGCTCACTCCTCAGCCCATTCGTTACACCAGTTTGCTCCTTCTAGAAAGGGGGTCGGAAACGTATTTTCTTCTTTTCTCCTGTGGTGCGCTTTGTGCATTTCTTGTATAGTTGGTGACTGAAATCATTGCCTACTGGAGGCTCAGCTCCAAAGAAGTCCCAGTAGGTAGCACCATAGTGAGTGACCAGAGTCGGGTTTAAATGCTGTGCTAGGAGTGTGGGTTTATACTGGTGCTGAGATTAGGGAATGGAGGATGCTGCATTTTTAAAAATACCATCTTGGATTAAAGCCCGGGATGGGGAGTCAGGACACCTGTGTTCTATTCCCAGCTCTGCTACTGACTTGCTATGGGACCTTGGGAAAGTGGTTTCCCCTTTTGTGCCTCAGTTTCCCCATCTGTAAAATGGAGATAATCATAGAGGAGCTTGGAGGATTAAAGTTTTTATAGAGTACTTTGTGATTTGGCAATGCTCTAACTGTCCAAAGTATTATTCCTGGGCCATTTGCACTCTGGGGCTGTGCCAGCTTCTGTGGTTGCAGACACTGATGCAGGACCTGAGGTAGAAAGTTTGCCTAAGGGGTATGTCTGGGGGAATGCAACTATAATGCTGGGAAGTGTTATATCTCGCCTAGTACGGAAGTACTGGGAGTTTGTTATAACGAATACAAAGGAGTGTCTTTAATGAGGCTTCTGGGCACAGACAGGACCTTGTGGTTCTCCCTAGCTCTTTACCTCTACAGGCTGCCCAGGGTCTGGCCTACGTTAAGTAATCCTGGAAGAGGCTGCTGGCCACAGTGCAGAAAACAAGCCCAACCTCCTCTTTAAAGGGCAAGACAGGCCATAAAGAGCTAGTGGAGCTTAGATCCTGAATGGTGTTGGTTGGGAAAGGTGCATGGCCAGGGATGTGCTGGTTTGTCACCTCCCCCAGCTGCATTTGCTCACAAAAAGCAATTCTTTCCCAAATGGGAATCCTAATTCTCTTCCTTCCTGGGGGGTGAATTCTACCTGGGGCACAAGGGGCCTTGCTTATGCTGGAAGTTATCAGTCACCTTGGCTTGTTCCTTGGTGGCTGCCATGCAAGTGAGAGTTAAAACTCCCACAGTACCTTATGATATACCCTGTTCCTTGGCTGAGGCTCCCTCTGTCATCAGTTAAGCAGAGTCTAACATCCCACAATATTGGGGGATACTGCAGAGGACTCAGACCTTGCTCCATTTGGCGGAATGGTCCCAACCGTGCTGACAGCTAAATCACGGCTCTGTCAGTCTCCTCGGAGAGTCTTGAGTATCCAAAATGCGTCAGATACAGCCAAATGCTAATCTGAGCTTTCAGCTGCCTCTCTGGGTTTGCCTCCTGTCCTGCTGGCGAATGGCTCTGTGCAGAGTTTCACTTAGAGAGGTTGGAGAAGGACAGAGTTGATTCAGCTGCTGCTGGCCCTGGTGAGTCATGCTCATGCTTGGCAAGGATGACTAGTTCTGCGGATTAAGGCTGAAGGGACTGGGAACCAGCAGAGCCCAAGTCACGTGCTCACACACAAGCCGTGTAGGCAGATTCTGTGTCCTTGCTTGTTTTGCCCCATCTGCGCCTTCAGCTGTGGCCTGAAGGAGCTGGAAGGAACCTAACCTCAGAGCTGCTTCTCTCCTCCAGAGGAACAGAGCTTGCCTCGCAAGTCCTGACAGCTTGAAATATTAACCCTACAAAAGCATTGCTAAGTGGAAGCATACAAGAGTTTCCCTGTTTGCAGGAATCTGAGTTCTTGTTAGAGCATTTGGTGATTATATATGTATATTAATAACAGTCTGTGTTAATGAACGTTAAGATAGCCTGGTAAAACACTCAAAAGTTAGGAGATGCCAGAATTATATTTGCTCTTGTACCTCCTAGTGCAGATGCATTGGGATTCAGCCTTTTATTCGATGGTCATATATTTCACATTTCCTAGGTTATTAACACAATATAAAATCAAAGGTAAACTAATTTAACTTCAAATGTAGATGAACTAAATATGCCAGACAGTTTTCACTATAATTTTGTGTTATACATAATGGGTAGCATGCTTTTTAAGGATACTTTGCTCTTTTCATAGGATGGGATTCTGTAAATAAAACAATCATAATGAATATATAACAGGGCAGGCTGGAAAACAAGAATTGAATTTCTCCAAAACATTCTGAGATTTTGAAATTGTTTTTTTATTCTGATGTGGAATGAGAACAAGACCTTTTGAGATTTTTCATGACAAAGAAAAGAAAGAAAATGCAGGGAAGTGCCAGCCCAGCACAGTCAATAACTATGGTGCTCACCTCATATGTGGGAGATACAGGTTCAAGACCATACTCTGAAGCTCTACTCCACAGCCTAGGTGAGTGCCCTAACCGGTGGGCTATAGAATCAGTCAACCTGGCATAGTGAGTATTTAATCACTTATATAAAATGGAACACCGTCAACAGGAGAGATTGATTCTACAGTCGATGGTTAGTGCACTCAGCTACGATGTGGGTGACTTGGGTGCAAGAGTCTGTTTTGAATCAAGCAGAGAAGGACTTGAGTCTCTCACATCCCATCAGAGCTATTCTGAGATGACGCTCTCCAGGTTAGCTGCAGGTGAATTTCAGAGCGGCCAAATGACGTCCTCCCTCTCCAATGCTGATTTGGCAAATTGAAGCCCCTAAGGTCGGCCCTGCTCTCTCTTTCTGACCAGAAAGTCCATCTTGGACTTGAGAAACCTTCCTGTTGAAATTGATATGCTTTTATGAAAAAAATCGGTTTAAATGAATCGGCATTTTCCAGCTAAAACTATTTCATTGAAAAAATCCCAACCCGCTCTAGTATGTAATCCACTTTGATTGGGCCATCAGCAGGGCTTGAACTCAGGATATATAGGGCTAGATGCTTTATTGCTTGAGTATCAAGGACTGAATTCATTAGCTACAAGCAGGATCAGACTGATAAGTGGACCAACCACTAAAGGAACAAAGACCTGAATTTGCTTAGGGCATGTCCACATAGCAGCTGGGAATATGCTTCCCAACTTGGGTACACAGACACCCACTGGTTCTGCTAGAGTTAGCATGCCAAAAATAGCATATAGCCAGGGGTGGCTCAGACTAGCGGTGTGAATACAAGCCCACCTGGACCCCCGTGTACATAGATTCATAGATTCTAGGACTGGAAGGGACCTCGAGAGGTCATCGAGTCTAGTCCCCTGCCCTCATGGCAGGACCAAATACTGTCTAGACCATCCCTGATAAACATTTATCTAACCTACTCTTAAATATCTCCAGAGATGGAGATTCCACAACCTCCCTAGGCAATTTGTTCCAGTGTTTAACCACCCTGACAGTTAGGAACTTTTTCCTAATGTCCAACCTAGACCTCCCTTGCTGCAGTTTAAGCCCAAATACTTAGGTGGAGCTGCTACCCTTGGCTACACTGCTACTTTTAGTGTACTCCCAGCTGCAGTGTAGACATACCCTTAGAATGGGCTAGGTGCACACAAAGGGGCAGAGTTCAGGTGGTGCGGGCAATCTTAACACTTCCATTTCCTGACTTCTGAGAACTTGTCTGTGCAACCTTCATGTCAGAAGATATTTGGCCAATGTCCTATCTTTTCATTCCCTGGGGACAGGCACAGTTGGTGCCTCTGTATAATAAATAATTTTCAGTGGCTCATAGCTTGGCCAAATCAAAACCAAATAGATAATATATATATTATTTTTCTCAAAAATGGCTAATCTGATTTGCTCTAATTTCCCCCAAAATATTAACTTTTAGGCCGGCTGAGCCTGGAAAATTTTAGCCCACTAGTTGAAAGTTACAGAAGGTAATATATAACTGAAAGCAGGAGTTTAGGATTGAAATGGTTAAATAACCTTAACTACAGCGATCATGAGCACTACAGCTCTAAACTCTGAGTAGGAGTGTTAGCTCTGAGAACCTGCCCAAATTCTCATTTCGGTAACTGTCAGGGCTATGAGACTTTGCGGACGAAAGAAAGTCACAGAATGTTTTGCCAATATGTTCACAATTTTGTTTTGGGCAGTTCAGTTCCTATGACACGTTCATTCAATTTTGTGGACTGGGTTTTTTTTTTTGCATGGGAAAATGTGCAAAACATATCACATTTTCACCTGTTTCTGTTGCAAATTCACATAGGCCTGGAAATGGGCCTAGTCTTGCTCAAATTTTTGCTCTTTTTTGTGCAAAATTTTTGCCATTTTCAGCTCAACCTTTTTGTCATTTTCAGCTCAAAATTTCCACCCCAAATGGCCCCATTTCCCTGTGCACATTTGCAAAAATAAGGCAGTTTTCAGTTTCACAACAAAATGTGAAAAATCCCTCACATTTCAAGGGTTATTAGTTTTACTGTAGAAATTTCTCAGCTCTAGTAACTCCATTGCCTACATTTCCTCTATAGCTCCTGCTCTATGGGGCCTCTGTCAAACACAGCTTTCCTTCTGTTGCCTGGGCCCCTTAATTTCCCTCTCCCTTGGCTATTAATTATTGTCAAAGGGCTCAATGAAGTCAATGCAAAGATTCCAATTGATTTCAATGGGCTTTGGAGCAAGACTTCACTCTAAAACATTTTGGGAGACAGCTTGCATGAAAGACACTATTCAAAATAAAGGTCCAGTCCTAAAATCATTAGTCAGATGAGTGCTGCTCACACAAATAATGGCTTCTTATGTGAGGAAAGGTTTGCAGCATCAGACCCAGGAGTCGTTTTGTTTTGTATTAAATGACTGATAGGGAAGGGAGAAGTGGGCGCCCTGCAGAACCATGTGGTACATTAGAAATGTTGGCAGATAGCAGTCTCTGCTTTGGCTGATTCCCCTCCCAGCTGTCTAAGATCTGAATTGCTACAGTCCCTGATGATTGTATTTGCAAAGCTGTACTTGCTGTGTTGCTGCAAGTCTCTCCAACTGGGGAATTTTACATCATAAAGATAACAGAATAATCACCGCAAAGTTGCTGTGATTTATTGCAATGTCTTCTGTCCTTGATAAGTTGGAATCTTTGCAAAGCAGCTGTTTGGTACACAGGCGCTGTCCCTGTGTTTGAGCTTCTGCAGCGATCCCAGCAGCCAGCACTGCTGTGAGCTGCAGCATTCCTGGTGAGTCATGCGGGTATTGGCATTTTGGGGTTCTCCCTCACAGTACTATCCAAAGTAATATGCTACCGACACCGGCAAAGTGCTACATCTCTGAGCAAGGAAGAGACATGTGTCCTTGGGGGGAATGGCTGTGTACATCTTATTAAAGAATTCCTCCCCACAGCCATGTGCCTCATCACTAGGGTTACCATATTTCCACAATCAAAAAAGAGGACACTGGGGGGGGGAAGCCCCACCCTAGCCCCGCCCCCATCCACCCCCTCCCACTTCCCACCCCCTGACTGCCCCCCTCAGAACCCCAACCCCCCTGCTTTTTGTCCCCCTGACTGCCCCCTGCTGAGAACCCCCCACCCTAACTGCCCCCCCCCCAGGACCCTACCTGCCCCCTGACTGCCCCGACCCTTATCCACTTGCATGGGTGGCAGGGTTGTAGAAATTTTGGTGGTGCCCAGAACCCCCCCCCACACCTGCCTAAGGCTCTGGGAGGGGGGTTGGGTGGGGGGAGGAAGTCTGGGGTGCAGGTCCTGGGCTGGGGATTAGGGAGCAGGAGGGGTGCAGGGTACAGGTTCTGGGATAGAGTTTGGGTGCTGGGTGCAGGCTCTGGGCTGGGGCGGGGGGGTATGCAGAAGGGGGTGAGGGGTGCAGGCTCTGGGATAGAGTTTGGGGGTGGGAGGCAGTGCAAAGGGAGGGGGTGCAGGCTTTGGGAGGGAGTTTGAGGGCAGAAGGGGGTGTGTGGGAAGGGGGAAGGGCGTTTGGGAGGGAGTTTGGGGATAGGAAGGGATGCAGGGGTGAAGGCTGTGGGTCTGAGGATGAGGGGTTCATGATGCAGGAGGGGGCTCAGGGCTGGGGCAGAGGATTAGGGTGCGGGGGGATGAGGGTTGGGTCTGAGGATGAGGGGTTCATGATGCAGGAGGGGGCTCAGGGCTGGGGCAGAGGATTAGGGTGCGGGGGGATAAGGGTTGGGTCTGAGGATGAGGGGTTCATGATGGAGGAGGGGGCTCAGGGCTGGGGCAGAGGATTAGGGTGCGGGGGGATAAGGGTTGGGTCTGAGGATGAGGGGTTCATGATGCAGGAGGGGGCTCAGGGCTGGGGCAGAGGATTAGGGTGTGGGGTCTGAGGGCTGGGGCTGAGAGGTTTGGGGTATTGGAGAGGCTCAGGGCTAGGGTGGAAGGGCAGGGTAAGGGCAGCCTGTCTTCCCATTAGTGGATGGGGACGCTAAGACCCGGGGGCAGCAGACAGCAGTTGCTGCTGGCTCTGGCAGTACAAGCAGGCAAGGGAGAGGCTGGGGGGCAAGGGGGGAAGGACGCGTGGAGGGGGGGTGGCAGGTGGAGGCCAGGGACCCATCCAACACTCCCCCGCTCCCTGACTGCCCCCCCCTGGACTCCCCTTACCATTCTGGCTCCACGTGTTTGCAAAACACGCTGCCCGGTGGGTCGGTTTGTGTGTTACACAGGGCTGCAGACAGAGGGAGGGGGGAGCAGGGGAGGGCTCTGGCTGCTGGAGGCCAATGGGAGCGGCTCAATCGGCCCAGCCGCCGAATCAGCAGCCACACTCTGCATGGAAGGGAGGCAAGGGAGAAAAAACCTCTGGACATTTTAACCTTGTTACCAATTCCTCCCGGATGGCTATGTAGAGACGCAAAAGCTGGACATGTCCGGGGAAATAGGGACAGATGGTAACCCTACTCATCACCACGTGTGTGTCTAGAAACAGAACCAGCTGTAGATTTTGAGTCATGGCCTGCACTGGAGGCAGCATAGAGGAGTGATGCTGCAGCAGGAGCTCCTGCGAACAATCCTGGCTGAGCCAACCAGAATTCCTCTGAGGAATGCATTCGGCTGCAGTAGTGCCATCACCCTTTAACTGGGTGTAGCATCCTCTGCCTTCCAGCATCATGGCTTCACCCCACCCTACTCCTCCCATTCCAGATAAGCATCCCTCCCAAGAGCTCTTTGCTCAGCTCCCACTAGTCTCTAGTCCAGGCTGGTTAATCCCAGATTTCTGCAGTCTCTTGGCATATGTAATTCCCATGCAGACCTCTAACCATCTTCACTATCCTTCTATGGACCTGTTCAATCTCCACTATATCATTCTCAGTGTGAGGTCACCAAAGTGGGGCATAGCTCTTCAGACGAGGCCATGCCATCGTTTTATATCATGCCGGTGCTGTACTTAGATAGGGAGCTCATATGTCTTTATTTTCTGCATACTGTACCTTTAAGGACTCTGCTGTCTGAAGGGACAGATGCATGTTCAGTTCAATGCAGAGGAGGCAGTCATGCTGGGCACTCTCGCTCATGGAGGCTTCATTGATCAGTTAATCTACAATCTTTGTGCTTGTGCACCAGGTTGGTCTATTGTGTGAGTTTCTGTCTCGCCCTGGTGGTTAGTCTCAATACCTGTAACAGCATGCTACTCTCCCCAAACTAAGGAAGCTCTCCCTTAAGAGTGGATACTGATGCCTGCTTTTTTTGGTGTTGAAGGTGGAGGGTTTGAATCCTACCAACAACTGTGGTATCTTTTCACGTGCAGCCACAATTTGTTACATTTGGAAGAACATAAGGAGAATTCTGGCCACAAAGATGGGATTGTGAAACAACAAATTGTTCAGAGGAAGTTAGGAGGCTTCCTGCTTACAAAGGAAGTGAGAAAAGGTACAACGGTTACTGATGGGAATATGGAAGGTGTCCAGTTTCATGAAAAAGAGGAACAATTTCAAATATATGTACAAAAGCATAAGAGGGACGTAGCCACTGTAAATACACCACCATTCCTTCGTCATATTCTCTGTATTATTCCCTATCTCGTTTTTAGAGCTGATCCAACTCCCATTAAAGTTAAGGGAAAACCTCCCATTGACTTCCATGCGATTGGGCTTGGATCCTTAACACATGAAAGCATCTGATTTGTTTATTTTTCTCTCCTGCTCCATACAGGGCAGACATCTTTCTTGAACTGACTTCATCATGAGCATTCAGATGCCAGAGCCTTTTTCCTATAGATTCACCACCCAGCAACGTGCATAAAATGTTTAGATTACACTGGTCTACAATTTTTGAGAAGTCGTCTGCTTCAGAGATAAAATGTGCTATTTATTATGTATTTTGATGTGCTGAATTCAAATATGACAAAACAACTGATTGGCTACTGTTTCTAAGATATTTAAGTTTTTACATTTTATGTCTATGTATATTGTGTAGATAGTAGAGTTTTAATCATAAATTGTAAACCTAGGTCTTTTCATGTGTTTATGGTTGCTTTACATGATAATATTTCACCTATCCTGTTTATGTAACACTTAAAAATCAGCAAAAGGGTTATATAAATAAAATTTATTATGAAACAAAAGGCAAAAAACTATTATGTACATAGTTTAGTCCTATTCAGTGTCTACTCGGTGCTTCTTGGCTTGTCTCTTGTATTCATTAAATGGAGCATCTCTTGTCACTGTCCAGCAATAGTCTGCAAGCATTGATGGGCTCCATTTGCCCTGATAGCGTTTCTTCATTGTTGCAATGTCCTGGTGAAATCGCTCGCCGTGCTCGTCGCTCACTGCTCCGCAGTTCGGTGGAAAAAAATCTAGATGAGAATGCAAAAAATGTATCTTTAGTGACATGTTGCAACCAAGGCTTTTGTATGCCTTGAGGAGCTTTTCCACTAACAACCTGTAGTTGTCTGCCTTGTTGTTTCCGAGAAAATTTATTGCCACTAACTGGAAGGCTTTCCATGCCGTCTTTTCCTTGCCACGCAGTGCATGGTCAAATGCATCATCTCAAAGTTGTTCACGAATCTGAGGACCAACAAAGACACCTTCCTTTATCTTAGCTTCACTTAACCTTGGAAATTTTCCACGGAGGTACGTGAAAGCTGCTTGTGTTTTGTCAATGGCCTTGATAAAGTTCTTCATCAGACCCAGCTTGATGTGTAAGAGTGGTAACAAAATCTTTCTTGATTCAACAAGTGGTGGATGCTGAACACTTTTCCTCCCAGGCTCCAATGACTGTTGGAGTGGCCAATCTTTCTTGATGTAGTGGGAATCTCTTGCACAACTATCCCATTCGCAGAGAAAACAGCAGTACTTTGTGTATCCAGTCTGCAGACCAAGCAAGAGAGCAACAACCTTCAAATCGCCACAAAGCTGCCACTGATGTTAGTCATAGTTTATGCACCTCAAAAGTTGTTTCATGGTGTCATAGGTTTCCTTCATATGGACTGCATGACCAACTGGAATTGATGGCAAAACATTGCCATTATGCAGTAAAACAGCTTTAAGACTCGTCTTCGATGAGTCAATGAACAGTCTCCACTCATCTGGATCGTGAACGATGTTGAGGGCTGCCATCACACCATCGATGTTGTTGCAGGCTACAAGATCACCTTCCGTGAAGAAGAATGGGACAAGATCCTTTTGACGGTCACGGAATATGGAAACCCTAACATCACCTGCCAGGAGATTCCACTGCTGTAGTCTGGAGCCCAACACCTCTACCTTACTCTTGGGTAGTTCCAAATCCCTGACAAGGTCATTCAGTTCACCTTGTGTTATGAGGTGTGCTTCAGAGGAGGAGGATGGGAGAAATTGTGGGTCCTGTGACATTGATGGTTCAGGACCAGAAGTTTCATCCTCTTCCTCGTCTGACTCAAGTGAGAATGATTCTGGTGCATCAGGAACTGTCAGTCCTTGTCCGTGGGGTACTGGGCGTATAGCTGATGGAATGTTTGGATAATGCACTGTCCACTTTTTCTTCTTTGACACACCTTTCCCAACTGGAGGCACCATGCAGAAATAACAATTACTGGTCTGATCTGTTGGCTCTCTCCAAATAATTGGCACTGCAAAAGGCATAGATTTCCTTTTCCTGTTCAACCACTGGCGAAGATTTGTTGCACAAGTGTTGCAGCATATGTGTGGGGCCTGATCTCCAATTTTGCAGCCAAAATAAAGGTGATAGGCTTTCTTAACCATAGTGGTTATACTGCGCTTTTGTGATGCAAAAGTCACTTCACCACAAACATAGCAGAAGTTATCTTCACTGTTCACAAAAGTATGAGGCATCTCTGCTCACTTTGGCTAAACAGAAATGTGTCCCTTTGCAAAATCAAACACTGACAAATAAAAGAGCACGACACTGTATGATTTCTAGAGCTGATATAGGGCAATTTGTTCAGCAGAGTGATGTAAGCTTCGTTATGATTGCATCATCCATGACTTCTAGGAATAACATGATGCAATTCATATCATGTATGAGGCAATACCAGCTTCAGATTGCATCATTCATTGTTTTGCCTAAAAAGCAAGTACTGTCCAAACCCAGTCATAGATTTAGTCATAGATCCAGTCAAAGATGTATTTTAGTCATTTCTGGTTTAAATTGAGATCCATTCCCTTTATAACTCACTTATGCTCCGCCATTCCCAAGTCAAGGGTCGTATATACTGACCCAATAGCATATCTTGAAAACTAGAGCCAATCAACAATTTTAAGCATCATTTTCGTTCTCGGTGACCCAGAATTAGTAAAGTTTGACTACATTTACTTCAGAAGCATTTTGGCTGTAGAGCAGTGTTATTTTTGCCAATGTGCGTTTGCCTTATACATGTACATGCTGTACTGTGTCAGCCATCCTGCTGCTCACCCACTCTGCATTTAAAATCTTTCTGAAGCTTCCTCCAGTCCCCCATAACTTTGCTAACCGAAACAGCCTGGTATCATTCACAACTTCTCCAACTCACTGTCTGCCTCCTCCTCCTCCATATCACTGTAAAATACATTAAATAGCAGGGTGCCAAGTTAGGGGTGATTGAATTATTCATTGCGGAGGGACAAATGTAGCCCTTTTTTTCTGTGAACTGATCCTGATCTTACTGAATGCATTTGTTATTCATAAGCATTCTCCAGATAATTTGGATGAACATATTTCAAGCCTCCCAGCTGTTTCTAAATTGTTCACTACAGCTATCCACTTTTGTTTTTCTGTGGTGGGTGTTTGTCTGCATAAGTCACATGATATTGTGGCTGAACGGACGACTGAAACTTCAGAAAGAGGAGAATAAGGAAAGATGAACAGCAAATGAGAAATAGTGAATGCAGTGTTTGTGCACGGATATCCTTATTCCTATGCACATGTGAATATCCTGATGAGGATCAGGCATCCCCCCAACACTAATGTGAGCAAAAATCCCTTTGTATGAAAGTTAATTAGTAGCACACAACAAGGAGCTTGGACACTGTCAAACAGAACAGCTGTTTAGAATTCAGACAAATGTCCATAAATGCTGCTTGTCCCAGCACAAACTCTTAAGGTTCCCTGCTATTAATTTCCAGCTATTAATCTTGTTCCACTCTAAAGAGTAGCCATTCACTATGGTCTGGTCCACACTCAACATTTAGGTTGATGGAGCTACAGTGCTCAGAGGTAGCTATGCTCCCTGATATAGATGCAGCTAGATCGATGGAAGAATGCTTCCTTCAACCTAGCTACTGTGGCTGGAGGAGGCGGTGTTCCTACAGCAATGGTGTCCTTTCCATTGCTTTAGGCTCGGTCTACACTATGGGGTGATGCTGGCATAGCTACGAAGCCATAGCAATGCTGCTATAGTTGCTAGAGTGTAGACATGATTTTTTGTTTCCTGTTTATGCACATTTTGATTAGAGGTGGACCTGAGTAACCAAGCTCAGACTTGGATCTAGGTCTGAACTTCTTCAGTCTGGAGGTGTCTGGATCCAGGGTATTTTTTCAGCCCATATGGAGATAGGACTCAGTTCATTTAGAGAAAAGGGCCAATGATTGGGATTTGTGTCATATAACATATCTAGAATTTTGTTTCTGACCCAGCTCTAATTTTAACTACAAGACTTACCCGGCTCCTTACCCTGCTTTCCTGAATAGGAACCTTGACAAAGGCCTATGGAAAATCCAGGTAAATTATGTTGCTTGAGCTGCCCTTATTGGCTAGTTTATTAATATTTCCAGAGATTTCTAGCAGATTACAGGAACGTGACTTGTTTTTGCAGAAGCCATCTTGGTTTAGTCCCCTCAAATGTGGTACAAATGTGGTACAGGGACCTCAGAGTTTGCACAGTGTCTGTCAGTAGATCTGGGATCTATTCTTCTTTCACCAGCAAATACTCTTCTTGATTCTGCTCCTGGTAGGCTGCAAAATCTGTACAGCTGTGCAGGAGCGAGCTGGATTCTACATGATCTCCTCATGCATTGCCTTCCAAATTGCCAGTATCTTGATCACTGACGGATGATTCTCAATGCAATCAGAGCACAGCTGGATTTTTCAGAGGTCAGGTGTTACTTGCAGCAGAGACAAGAGAAGCTAAAAACCCATCTTTTGCCTTGCAAATTGAGCAGATCTGATCTGGAAGTCATGGAGAGAGAATAAATGTGGCGCTCTACGGTGTCATTTCCACAGACTCGCTTTTTTAGATTATAGCCATTAACTTAGAAACAGTTATCGTTCTTCCACCTGCATCATTGATAACAGACTCAGAGCCAGAAAAGACGACCTGGGGTGTGTTGTGTTACATTTTCTGTAGCACAAAGAAGAAGGCTAAAGGCTGGTAAACACAACTGTACTGGTTAAGATGTAATACTACCACAGGAACAATAGTCCAATTTCTGGTTCAGGAGCCCCTGCTAGTTCATCCCTCTTAGAGGATGCATGTCCAAAAACTCTTAACCATTGACTGAACATTCCCATATTATATAGACCAATGTGCTTGCAGGAATACCAACCAAGCTGGCAGATTGTACAGAGATGGGAGAGGGCTGACATGCTGTGGATCTCAATTCACAGGGTTTATCTACGCTGTAGCTGGGAGCTGTAATTCCCAGCTCAGGTAGATGGACATATGCTAGCTTTGATTGAGCAAGTGCAAGAAAAATAGTGCGTGGGATATAGCCAAATATACATCAAGGATCTTGGATGGAACTGTACTCCGGTGGCTAGCCCATACTGCTGCCTGTGACACCGTGACTACGTTCTTCTTTCAAATCTAGTGTGTGTACATCTACCTGCACTCAGATTTACACCTTCCAGCGCCTGTGCAGATGTACCCACAGATAGGTTAAACCTGCCGGCCCTGAAGGATTGTAATGGTGACAGGGTGGTATGGCATTTATGTTAGTGAGACACCGATGACCTGGTACCATGTCATTGTGATGCATTGACAAAACACTACACTTTGATGACCGCCATGGCACACAGTGAGGAGCCCCCACTCCACACATCAGCAGCAGCGTGGGAGAGCTGGCCGTGCCCTTGGAGCTCTGAATGATCCAGGATGGGCAGAGAGGAGAAGCAGGTCTCTTCATCACCCCAGGTCCTCGGATGGCTACCGACTAGAGCTGGTAGGAAACACCACCTCTACTTCCTACTGCCAGCTCTCCTCTGATTGGAGCAATGCCATTTGAGAAAGGATTGCACGGATGCCAGCTGAGAGTGGGGCTGGGGAACAGGCTCAGGGAGGCACCTGAGTGCAGAATCCCTGTGTGCCTGCGCTACACATAAGAATTGGCCACTGCCCAATGAGAAGGAGGTGCCTTATCCAGATCTAAGGGGCTGAGATTGGAGGGGCCATCAAGACTGTCTGACTGATGGATGTCGAATTCCTTTTAGACACCCAGGCTTTACGTTATACTCCCACTGACTGACTGCTCTTCTCAGTGACACTGGGGTTCAGTCCATCCTGCTAAAGGCACTGGGACAGATCTGGAGCAATTCCTGGGTGAATTCCTGCCCCCTCGAAGATTGCAAGAGTTTTGAACAACGTAGCAGGGAAGGGAGACTCCACTGCAGTGGAAGCCCGATCCACGCTCCGTCTGTAACCGTCACTCCCCACAGCGGTGGCCAGGTAGACGGGCACCTCAACGTAGAAGAGCTCTCCCACTTCATGTTGCCACCCCAGCTGAGAGATCACATGACAGAAGCACCATTCTGTAAGGGCAGAAATGTTATAGCCTCTGTTATAACGCAGCTGGTGTGAAACCCTAGCGGCAGCTGCTCTAAGCTTTTCTAATGCCACCTTCATAGCCAAGTGCAAATCCACACCTGGGTCACTGATTTTCAGTTTTGTTTCCCCTTAGGCCCTCAGGTGCCTTAAATAGCTCACAGTTTGGCACGCTGGGCACTTTGTTCAACAGAGACCTGTGGATCAGAACTGAGGTGTACTGGCTAAGCTGAGAGAGCCCAGGACTGGAAGACGAGGGGCGACGTCAGACAGGACTAAGGAGCATTAACAGACTCGGGGGGATTGCATGGGGTAATACAGGCCAGGACTGGAGTACGTAGATTTGTGTGACCCCAGAACCGGAACAGTCAGGGGTAATGCTAGCCAACGTTGAGGTGCCTGGGCAAAGCAGATAGTGGGAGGAGCATGTAGAATCCCTGCTCTCTCTTTGCCCAGGTCTAGGAAATGCTCTCAGCCCCTCACGCTCAGAGGCAGAACTAAATTCACTCGCAGTCAGATAAAAGGGATAGAAAAGGACAATGTCAGCTACTTTATAGAAAGAAAAACTACTGCCCGGCATGAACATCCCAGGGATTCTGCTTCCAACATGAGTCCCACACTGAGCCCCTGCTAGAAACTGCTCAGTCAGGCTTCCCACAAAGGGTCTCTCTCTCTCCTCATATCTATTCATTCCTAGCGCCACTTCTTTTCTCTCCTAGTTTATTTCCTCTTATTTAACGTTAACATCCTGATGTGTTTTGTGACTCTGTTTTTTTCCTTTTTGGTGTACTTGGGCATAAAGATTTGGAACTAGAAAGACCAGCACCCTTCAGCCTTTGTATCGTCCGTACAGTAAAAACAACAGGAAAACAATCACAATTCAGAAACACCTTGCCTCTCTCCCCGCACCCCCCAGATCTGCGCATGCACTTGAATCCTGACCTGACGCACCCGCTGCTGTTCCAGGATTAGACCTCCTCCCACCCCTGCCAATGCACCACAGTCCTCCTATTCCACATGCACCTCAGTCTTGATGTCAGTCAGAATCAGCTTGCCTGGGGTTCTGCCACACAACCCTCTTTATCTTCATCTGTGGGGTCAGGACCTGCGTCCGCCTTTCCACCCACCCTCAAGGATTTGTATAAATAATTTAAATCACTGGTTTAGTGTTACATGCACGTACTTGATTGCCTGGACCCTCAGCAGGTGCAAATCATCTGAGCTCCATTCACTTTAACAAAGCTTGGCCGATTTACAGTGGTCAAGGATCCACCCCATACCTTACTCAAATCAACATTGGAGATCAGACTCACCCAGACGGGGTTTGCACTGCAGCCCTTGGCAGATGCTGTTACCTTAGTGTCAAGTTGAGTTAACTATAAATCCCATTGAAACGGATGGGCCACTAAACGTAGGCACTCGAGCTCTTAGATTAAATTCATGCTTAGCCCAAGCATGTGAAACTGCACTGCCTTCAGTGACAGATCTGAATTTGGCCCAATGTTTAAGAGAAAGGGTTGTTAATACTTGAATTCAGGTGGGCTTCTTTTTTGTTTTGCATATTAGCCAATTTGTTTTGTGGCTCCTCCCCTGCCTTAAATGAGCTGCAAGGGAGTAGTTTAAAACCAAGTATTAACTCTTTTCACTGGTTTCCAGAGGCAAGGCAAAGTAACCCTCTGTGCAAACAAAACATTCATATCTGCAGCTTGAAACGACAAAACCAAATGGGCTGTAGCCACAAAGAGCCACAGGGGATCTTCCTGCCGCTTTCTTAGGGGGGTCTCTATTCACATTTTATTCCTGAGGGTTTAAAACCTGGAAGCAACGGGCTTCATTCTCAGATCCTCTGATCTTGCACTTGGGGCAGAGATGGATGGAGATGGTGCAAAAATGGCTTTCAGCAACCATTGCACCCCCTGTCTTGTGTGGCTGTGAAGACGCCTTCCCAGCTATCGGTGTAAGTGAGGGGTTCAGGCAGTGGCATATTATCGCCTAGGCCGACAAGGCCTAGGGTGGCAAATTTGCAGGGGTGGCAAATTTGAGCACCCACGGAGAAGCTCCCCTGCTCCAGCTCACCTCCTCTGTGAGCGCGTCTCCACGTCCTGTTTCTCTCCCCTCCCTCCCAGTGCTTGCACCGTGAACAGGTGTTTCACGGGGCAGGGAGGGAGGGGGGAGGAGGGAGAACGCAGCGCGCTGGGGGAAGAGGCGGGGCCGGGGATTTGGGAAAGGGATCCAATGGGGCAGGGAGGGGGCGGAGTTGGGGCAGGACTTTGGTTAAGGGGTTGGAATGGGGGCGGGGAAAGGGCGGGGCAGGCCAGGGCGGCAATCATTTCAGGGCCTAGGGGCGGCAAAATCATTAATCCACCACTGGGTTCAGGGCAACCCCAAAATACAGGAAGCAAAGAGTATGTGGTGCTCTGGCTGCATCCCTAATCTACCCCTTACATCCTACCAGGAGCTGGGATCAGGATCAGTGCAGAGCACTTACATCATCTTTACTCCAGCCAGGGAAGCCTTCTGCACAGAAGGGATTCTCAGGGGGCCATTTATGCCCATTGTAAAGGCCCCTTTACCCTGTCAGAGCAGCATAAAAGGGCTCAGGGCCGTCCTTACCCATATGCAAAGTACGCAGCTGCGTGCTGGTCCAGCCCCTGCTCCGGCTCTTCCCCAGGGCCCCCGCCCCTGCTCCACCCCTGCCTCACCTCTTCCCCGCCCCTCCCCCAAGGAGGCCTGGGGACGGGCCCCACACAGCCCCCCTGCAGGGGGGGGGTGCGTAGGGCACCAAAATAGCTGAAAAGGTCTTAACTTATTTGAGAATCAGCCCGTTTTCTCTCTCTCTCTCTCTGTCTCTGATACACACACACACACACTTGAGTTCTATTTCTTGAACAAATGAGCAGGAAGATATCATTAATAAAAAAAAAAAGAGAGAGGAATTATTTAAGCTCGTCCGCTTTGTACCATAAGGCGGTGATAAGATGCAGCTAAAGTGGCAGCCTGCACTTTGTTCTCAATGAAGTATTATTCTGATAAGATGGAGGCAAGAGATCTTCATTGGGGTAAGGGAAAAAATCACGGTTTAAGGTTATTAAGCAGGAAGCGCCCTGCTGCACGAAATCTATAGGAAATTGCATAGTCTGTCACATTTACTTATTGAATCCCAATTTCATCGTAGCATAAGAAAAAAAATACATCAACCTCCCTTGTAGCTCTTATTAGATTTCACAACCTTTCAATATTAAAATGTCAGTGGCTGGTAGCAGAGTTTCTCTCTCCTTTTTTCCCCCTACATCACTGCAGTATTGTAGGTGTGGTAAAGAAACCCTAGCACAGAAACACTTCCTCTTTGAACCTAAATGCCATATACAGAGATGGAAATACCAACCCCATTCATTTGGACCTTTCCTATTGTCCTGGGAGGATTTATTTTTACAGGGTAGGGGACAATCCTCACACCTCTCTAAACTTATCAGTTCCATGGATCAGTAACTTCCCAGCCCAGGAATGGATCCCATCGCCCCCTGCTCCCTCCAGCTTATAGGTCAAATTTGCTGTCACTTACAGCAGGTTAAATCTGTTGGAACACCAATGAGTTCAGTTTATGCTGATTTAGCTGAGAGCAGAATTTGGCTCAGTGGTTTGCATGAGTATGTTATGATACTCCATTTAACTTCACCCACACTGCTGTGATCCTTCCCCCCACCCCAAGATTTTCCCAAATAAATTCACCTGGTTCTTCTCCCCCTATCTCTAGAGAAATGAATAACAAGGTAACCTTCCACCCCAGCTAAAATCAAAGGCACTTCTCTGATGGCCCCAGCCTTATAAATCTTCTCTTGTTATGTGGGAGCTGCCGGGGAGACTGGCTGTGGAGTGAGCAGGTGTTTAGTATTTCAGAGATGGACTGGGAGGGCCATGCCATTAAGCTGTCAATCCCCTTCAAATGTACAGTGCATAGTAGCTGCTTCAGGGCAAAGCATGCCGTTTCCTATGTTCTTAAAAATTCTCATCACCATGTAAACAGATCAGTGAAAACAAATGGTTTCTCTCAGTTAAATCTGAAGGCTAGTTTTTCAAAGGAGAGTTCAGGGCTTGATTTCATATGAGTTGCTGGGAAAAGACAAAGTACATGAGTTCTGAAGAAATGAATTCTCAGTCTCTGCAGAGTGGGCCTTGTGAATCCAATCTTAATAGCCTCCAGGAATGGCTTTTAATTCTGGCCCAGTTAGGGTAGAAATCCTTGTGTGATCTGAATTTATAATAGGCCTCAGGAAAAATAACTTCTGTACCTAGGTAATAGGGACAGTGATGGGGGAACTTCCAAAGGGTCAAAGGTTTAGTCTGGATAAACACCGTAGCTAATTAGCTGAATCTCACACATACTGCCCAGACCTCCTGAGTCCGCAAAACTGGGCTAGAAACCTCAAGAGACCAGCCTCTCATATAATGTTTCAGCATCTCTACTTCTAGCCCTGGTCCCAATCAGAAAGTGCAGAGCTCAGTGAAAGGGATAAGAAATAAGAACAGATTTCAGGTTCAGTTCTACGGTGAACATAGCTACAAAACTCAGCTCCTTTAGTTTCTGTGTATGGTACCTTTATATTTCTAAGAGTTCTGCCTGTCTGCTAACCCTAGAGGCAAAGAAGCCACCATTCTATCCCTCCTTATCCACTTAACCCCTACGCCTACCTCCCTCCTTTTCACAGATCAACACCGGATCCAAATGGTCGGGTGCAACAAGCTGGGGTGGAAAGCTACAGCTAGACTAACTGTTCATCTGGACCCTGCAGTCACACACTGAAAGTTCCCTGTGTGTTTTTATCTATTCTGCTTTGAAATGGGAGGAGATAAGGAAATTTTAGTGTGCAGTTGCAGTGTCCAGATGGCCAGTTAGTGCACAGCACGTTAGTGTGCTGTAACTTTACACTCCATTACCTGTTGGTCTAGCCATGTCACTAACTGTTGGTCTAGACAAGGTGTCAGTTACAACAAAGCCCGTTGCTAACTCTGTCCACATATCTATTCAAGGGACACCATCATAGGACCTAATCACATCAGTCACACCATCAGGGGCTCGTTCACCTGCACATCTACCAACGTGATATATGCCGTCATGTGCCAGCAATGCCCCTCTGCCATGTACATTGGCCAAACCGGACAGTCTCTACGCAAAAGAATAAATGGACACAAATCAGACGTCAAGAATCATAACATTCAAAAACCAGTCGGAGAACACTTCAGCCTCCCTAGTCACTCAATTACAGACCTAAAAGTCACAATACTCCAACAAAAAGCTTCAAAAACAGACTCCAACAAGAAACTGCTGAATTGGAATTAATTGGACACCATTAAATTAGGCTTGAATAAAGACTGGGAGTGGATGGGTCATTACACAAAGTAAAACTATTTCCCCATGCTATTTTTTTCCCCTACTGTTACTCACACCTTCTTGTCAACTGTTGGAAATGGGCCATCCTGATTATCACCACAAAAGTTTTTTTTCTCCTGCTGATAATAACCCATCTTAATTGATTACTGTCATTATAGCTGGTATGGCAACACCCATTTTTTCATGTTCTCTGTGTATATATAGCTTCCTACTGTATTTGCCATTGCATGCATCTGATGAAGTGGGTTTTAGCCCACAAAAGCTTATGCCCAATTAAATTTTTAGTCTCTATTGTGCCACAAGTACTCCTCGTTCTTTTTGCTGATACAGACTAATACGGCTTCTACTCTGAAACCTCTCATTCTTTTTGCTGATACAGACTAACACGGCTACACTCTGAAACCAGTTACACCTCGGTGACCTTCTTGGCTTGAATTGATTTGCACTGTGGTAACTGACTAGAACTTAGTAAGCAACTTTGGATGAAGCACTTAGGTACCACGATGGAGGGCGTAATTTTAGAATAGAACGAATAGGACAGCATATCATGGCCTTAGCTGTGTTGACTCTGCAGGGTTAATGGGAGTTGTGATGCTGGTAAACCACGTGCCAGCTCTGGCCAAGGCAGTGGGTGTTAGCTAAGAACTGTCAGCCTCATAGTTGGAAACCAAACCGGCTCACCTGTATGTTAGTTTTGTTCAAAAGAGGTATTAGTCTTATAAAAATGCATTTAGTGTTTAGACTCTATGAAATGCTTGTAAATTGCTACATGCATTAATCTCACTTGTAATGTCTGTATTCCAAGCTACAAGGTAAAATAAAAGTTTGTTTTATAACTATAAAAATGCCTGCTCTGAGCTTGTGAACTCAGATGGAGAGATTGGCACCCCCGACCCATCCAGGAGGAATATCAAAAATTAAGTGGACCATCACAGGGCAAAAGCTTTGTTAAGTGTCCCATCCACCCATGGAGAAGTATGTGCAGAAGGCCTCATCCCATCCGTTTGAATGCTGGAAGAGGGAGATAAAAATAGCTACCATGAAGATTTCTCATCTCTTTGCTGTTTGGACTCTCACAAGGGCTGGAGCTAAGAAACAAAAAGCAGAGATCCCCAGGGTCGCCCTGGGTTAAGCCCTAAAAAGACATTCAGTGCAGACAGATTACTACATATCTGTCACATTTTGAATCACGGACTGAAACTCGTTTGTGTATATATGCTTGCTTGCTTTAACCTGTAAATAGCTCTCCTATTTCCCCCCTAGTTAATATACCTTTAGTTAGTTTATTACAGGATTGGCTACAGGTGTTGTCTTTGGTGTGAGAGCTAAGGTGCAAATTGATCTGGGGTAAGTGACTGGTCTCTTGGGACTGGAAGCAACTTGCATACTTTGTGATTTTTCGTGTAAGTGTCCATTTATCATTAAGTCTAGCTTGCCTGGGTGGCAAAATAGAAGAGTCTAAGGGGATTGTCTGTGATTCCATGGTAAGACTGTTCCAGTGATCTAAGAGTTCACATTTGTTACTGGGTTGGTGAATTCTAATTATAGAACACACCACCATTTTGGGGTGTCTGCACTCCTTTGACAGTCTGCCCTGAGGTTGGCAGTCTTGGTCGTGAGCCACTCAGATAGTGTGACGGGAGTAAAAAGGGCTAAAAGCTTATTTTAGGAGCACTAGCGCTAAATAACAATAATAATTAATAATACCTGGCTATAGCACTTTCCATCCACAGATCTCAAAGTACTTTACAAAGGAAGGTGAGTATTATTATGCCCATTTTATGGATGGGGAGACAAAGACACACATGGGGAGCCAATATGTTGGCCGAGATGGTGCCAGTTTTCACATTGCATAGCACAGCTTTTCTTTACAAATAAAGACATCAGGCCAGATCCTCCACTGCTGTAAATGGACCCAATGATTTCAAAGGAGAATCCCGCATTTACACCAGTGGAGGATCGTGCTCATTGTCTGAATATAAGGACTTCTTATTCGTTTGAAAAGAGATGCACAACATTACATTATTCCCAGGGGCCAGAGCCAAATTTTGAGGGTCTTTCCTAATTTTTTACTCAGTCCTTAGTCAAGAAAACTCCCACTGAAATCAATAGGAACTTTGTCACAGTAAGGACTGAGTAAAATCTAAGACCTTAGGCTTTGGCCCTCTCACAGTGTTTCTTTACTATTGTTTCTAGCTAGGCCATCTGTGTTATTAGCTGCCAGTATTCCTAAGGGATATTCATAGTCAGCAGGGCCAGAAAAGCCCAGTTACCTCCTGCCCTTCTTATATATGCCGGGCCTGCGTCATTCTCACTGACATCTCAGCCATTCCTGAATGTCCACCACATGTGTCTCACATGCTTCTCCTGAGAGTCTATTTCATCACCCAGGTGTGCAAAAACGTTAGTGTAGCCTGGACTTTTCCTTCCTTAGCTACAGGCCATTTCTCCTTGCCCTGTTGCCTTCTCAGACTAATTCCCTTCCTTGACTTATATTATTACCTTGAAGGTTTTTATAGGTTGGGACCATATCCCTCCTGAGCCTTCCCTTTTCTCGTCTGTATACATTGCTCTCCCTCGCTCTCAGTCTCATCCCACAGAGTGTATCTTTCCCTCCAGTTCATATTGCATTCCAAAAATATTTTCCTCTGAGTTAGCCATACCTTTCCTCCATTGTGGGGACTAGCAGAACTATGGGCTCACAGTGATGGTTCTGGTGTGAAGGGGGCAGCAGGGAGATGAATAGCTCTGGGATAAGAAAGGCGTGGGTAACACAAGGCAGCAGTTCATTATAGATCTCCTCACCATCTGCTCAGGTGGAGGTTCTTTGTTAAGATAGTGCTGGGATGACAGCACTGAAGCCTGAGGGCCAGAGCCACAGCCGGTGTAAATTGGTGTAACTCTGATGACTTCAGTGTAGGTCTCTAATATGGAGGGTGTCTTCATTGGCAGTAAGCCAGCTTACTTCAGTTAAGGTGCTGGACATGAGCTCTTCTCTTTACCCACAGGACAGAAGCATCAATCCAGAGCTGCTGGGGCCTCCTCCAGGGTGAAAGGGCTGTTTAGAGTCCATTGCCCACTCAGTCAGTGGCCTCTATGCTCACACTACCAGCAGTGAGCATTCGCACACTTATATGCTAGAAAAATTGATTGAGACGCACAAAGTTGGAGGTTGGGGACCAATGTTCCCTCTAATTTTTTCCATCCATGTGCGGAATGAATTTTGTTATGTTCACCAATATCGAGGTGACGTGCGGATGTGCGCCACCAGTGGAAACAAAATCCTAGATATAATGTATATTTTTAAAATGTTACCGTAGGGATAATAGCTCCAGCCAGGACAGGCTAGGCATTTTAGAGCTCACTACTGAAAGAATTAAATTTAAGCATAAGAGAGAAATAAAAATTATGAAATGCATAGCCCAGTCAAAAAACTAAAATAACAGCACTTTGAAAGAATAAAATTACAGAGAATATATGCAAAAAGAACGAGGAGTACTTGTGGCACCTTAGAGACTAACAAATTGATTTGAGCATAAGTTTTCGTGGGCTACAGCCCACTTCATCAGATAGCCCATATTTATGCTCAAATAAATTTGTTAGTCTCTAAGGCCTGGTCTACACTAACCCCCCAATTTGAACTAAGGTACGCAACTTCAGCTACGTGAATAACGTAGCTGAAGTCGATGTACCTTAGTTCGAATTTACCGCGGTCCAGACGCGGCAGGCAGGCTCCCCCGTCGACTCCATGTACTCTTCGCGCCGAGCAGGATTACCGGAGTCGACGGGGAGCACTTCTGGGTTCGATTTATCACGTCCAGACAAGACGCGATAAATCGAACCCAGAAGTTCAATTGCCTGCCGCCAAGCCAGCGCATAAGTATAGACAAGCTCTAAGTACTCCTGTTCTTTTTGTGGATACAGACTAACACGGCTGCTCCTCTGAAACCAGAGAATATATGTGCATTGCAGGAAGTATCAAGAAGTAACAACTACAATAATACAAGTATGTGTTGGGGGGTGAGTGTGAAAGACAGTGTGTGGTGTGTGTGTGTGTGTGTGAGAGAGAGAGACAGAGACAGTGTGTGTCTGAGAGACAGAGACTGTGTGTGTGTGTATGTGTGTGTGTGTGAGAGAGAGAGAGAGACAGAGACAGTGTGTGTGAGAGAGACAGAGACAGTGTGTGTGTGTGTGTGTGTGTGTGTGTGTGTGAGAGAGAGAGAGAGACAGAGACAGTGTGTGTGAGAGAGACAGAGACAGTGTGTGTGTGTGTGTGTGTGTGTGTGAGAGAGAGAGAGAGAGACAGAGAGAGTGTGTGTGTGTGTGTGTCTGTGTGAGAGAGAGACAGACAGTGTGTGTGAGAGAGACAGAGACAGTGTGTGTGTGTGTGTGAGAGAGAGAGACCTGCTGTGTGTGTGTGAGAGAGAGACATGCTGTGTGTGTGTGTGTGTGTGTGTGTGTGTGGTAGAGAGAGAGAGAGAGACAGAGACAGTGTGTGTGTGTGTGTGTGTGTGTGAGAGAGAGAGAGAGAGACAGAGAGACAGAGAGAGTGTGTGTGTGTGTGAGAGAGAGAGAGACAGAGACAGTGTGTGAGAGAGAGACAGACAGTGTGTGTGTGTGTGAGACAGAGACAGTGTGTATGTGTGTGAGAGAGAGAGAAAGACATGCTGTGTGTGTGTGTGTGTGTGTGTGTGTGTGTGTGTGTGTGTGTGAGAGAGAGAGAGAGACATGCTGTATGTGTGTGTGTGAGAGAGAGAGAGAGACATGCTGTGTGTGTGTGTGTTTGTGTGTGGTAGAGAGAGAGAGAGAGACAGAGACAGTGTGTGTGTGTGTGTGTGT
The DNA here is from genome assembly GCF_027887155.1 of Malaclemys terrapin pileata. Classification (NCBI taxonomy): domain Eukaryota; kingdom Metazoa; phylum Chordata; order Testudines; family Emydidae; genus Malaclemys; species Malaclemys terrapin. The sequence continues at coordinate 9,342,210 of NC_071505.1, read as the reverse complement.
GTGTGTGAGAGAGAGACAGAGAGACAGAGAGACAGAGAGAGTGTGTGTGTGTGTGAGAGAGAGAGAGACAGAGACAGTGTGTGAGAGAGAGACAGACAGTGTGTGTGTGTGTGAGACAGAGACAGTGTGTATGTGTGTGAGAGAGAGAGAAAGACATGCTGTGTGTGTGTGTGTGTGTGTGTGTGTGTGTGAGAGAGAGAGAGAGAGACATGCTGTATGTGTGTGTGTGAGAGAGAGAGAGAGACATGCTGTGTGTGTGTGTGTGTGAGAGAGAGAGAGAGAGAGAGACAGAGAGACTTGCTGTCCCTTTAGGTAGATCAGCACTCACCAGTCTGAAGCCTGTTTGTTCAGACACAGCAGCAGCCGCCAGCAAGCTCTGTCCCACATCCCACTCCTGAGCCCTGTCATGTCCCCCGCCCCCGCTCTGCGGAGATGGGGTAGAGGGGCAGGAGGGTGGGGGAGGGGGACATTTTGACATCAGCGACCCCCTTCCCCACCACTCTGCACAGCAAGCAAGAGGCTCCCGGGAGCCGCTGGCCAGGGGCTCCAAGGCAGAGGGAGGGAGAGGCACCTGAAGTGCGTGGCACTTGACAGAGTGCTGGGCGGCCGCGCAGCTTAGAAGGAACTTAGTTGGGGACAGAGGTTCACTTCCGTGCTCCACCATAGACTTCCTGGCTAAGACTTCTTGGGTTAGTCACTTAGCTTCTCTGTGCCTCAGTTCCAATCAGTAAAAGGGGGATAATAGCACTGCCTTACCTCACAGGCTGTGTGTGTGGCTAAAACCATTAAAGATTCTGAAGTGCTCAGATACCACAGTGCCATTTAAGTACTTTATCTAGCACTCATTTCCTATAGGCCATGGAACAGCCATCGGACGGTAACAGCGTTCGATCCCTGCCAAGCTGGGCTGGAGTTGAACCCGTGAATTGGAGGTGAAAATCTGTATTTAAAACACACGCCCCCTGAATTACCCAACACATCCAGCTAACAGAGATTCTAGCAGCTGTTTCATGCTTGCTGTAATAACAGGCCAAGGCCATCTATACAATTGATGGAGAACCCACCAATCCACCTCCAATTGCTTTGTCCCATAAATCTGCAAGATCCATCCCAGAGGGCACCCAGGGCCCGATTCTGGTCACACGCACACTGGTTTACACAGGCATCCCTTCACTGAGTTCATTAGAGTTACTCCTGATTTATACCAGTGTAAATGGGATCAGAATCAGGCCCTCCTGAATGCCTCCCCCTCACCTCAGATTCTGTTAATGGTTGTAAGTGGTGACCTGTAACCCTTCCGCCTGGTAATTTTGCAAGGGAATCAACAATTTTTCTAAGCAGAAAGATGGCCCATAATAACATTGCAAGCATTACTAGGTCAATGTTGCTGAAATATAAGGCCAGTCACACTGGGTAAAGGGTTTTATTTAGCTGTTGTGTTTGGCATTAATGTTACTCCATGATGTCTGAATGATGGAACTGCGTATGTGTGCAAAATGATGGTTTCCTGTTGTGTTAATTCCTTCTGAAGCAGCTGGCCACTGTTGGAAGACAGGAAATTGGGCTAGATGGACCTTTGGTCTGACCTAGTGTGGCTGTTTTTATATTCTTATGTTCAACGTTAACCTGTCAAATGACCCCTCTTGAAATACATCATCAGACTGATATTGGGGAAGATTTGGATACACTATGAATACACTGTGTATTGATGTCATCAAAATCAGTGGCTGCTTTTGTCAAGGCAGGCCTTAATAAATGACATCCTGAGAAATCCATGTTTAAATCCCTAGCTTGTAGACCACATGCAAATAGGGTTGCCAACCCTCCAGGATTGTCTGGGAGTCTCCAGGAATTAAAGATTAATCTTTAATTAAAGATGATGTCATGTGATGAAACCTCCAGGAATTCAGCCAACCAAACTTGGCAACCCTACATGCAAATGACCTGATCCTCATTTCTCATGCACCGAGAAGACCTATTATGCAGCACTTTCCCCGCTCCTTTCGGGGGCAACCAGCCTGAGTTAAAGTGAATTGATAGGCAGGTTATTCCTTAACTGCCTTCCTAGGGCTTCTTGCAACTTCCCCCGAAGTAGCTGGTACTGGCCACTGTCATGGAGAGGGTACTGAACTAGAGGGATCAGTGGTCTGACCCCTATGGCTGTTCCTGTATTCTTATCATCAGATTGCCAGGACAGAAGCTTCCCTTTGATTCTTAAGTTTTGGTCATTTTTAATATGCATAAGACACCTGTACCATTTTATTTTAATGTTTTAGGCCCTGAGCTTGCAGATTCGTACACGTGCTTAATCTGAAACAAGCGCTGTCTTACCTGACATCAGTGGGACTACCGGTCTGCTTGAAGCTAAGATAACTTTTAGCCTAGTGGTTAGAGCATTCACCTGGGGTGTGGATAGGGTGACCAGACAGCAAATGTGAAAAATCGGAACAGGGAGTGGGGGGTAATAGGAGCCTATATAAGAAAAAGATGCAAAAATTGGGACTGTCCCTATAACATCGGGACATCTGGTCACCCTAGGTGTGGACGATCTGGGTACAATTCCTTCCTCTGCCTGATGAGGAGGAGGGATTTGAACAAGGGTCTACTCCCATTTCTGATGAGAGTGCCCTAACCATCTGATGGTGGGGCTCCCTCAGTCTTTCCTGGTGAAGCAGTTCCACTTTGAATAAATACCTACAGAGGCACTGGGCCAGAGAGTGAGCCCCAGACAGAGAAAAAAACCTCTGTAGCCTAGGGGTTAGGATAGGCTCATTAAAGCTGTGAGTAACCCCTGTTCAAATCCTTTCTCCCGCTCAGGCAGAGGGGGGAATTGAACCTAGATCTCCTACCGCACAGGAAAATGCTTGAACCACTAGCCTAAAAGTAATAAAGTGTGTTCCTCTTCTAGCCAGATTTTGAATGGGGCCTGATTGGGTAGGCAACCTCTGAGCACTCCAGCTGGATCAGGTCCCATGGGTGAGATAGGGGTTTCTCTGCCTATTTCCCCCACAGTTTTGGATTGTTCTCGGGCTTTGGCAGGAGGGAGGCATCCAGACATTTAGGAAGCAGCAGTGCATAGCCTCAGAGACAGAAACAGAGGCATCTGGGGAACTTGTATAGCAAAATTTATGTGCCGAGTGAGCTTAGGCACGTACAGGGTTAGGTTAGCCCCCCTGGCCGAGCGACTCCCTCTGGCGGCCGGCCGGCCCAGGCCAAGAGGCTCTGGCCCCGGCGTCTCCCGCCCGGCTCGGCTCGGGCCCTGGTGCGCCGGCCCCCGGCCGAGCACCTCCGGCCCCGGCCCTGGCCCCAGCCCCGGCCCGGCCCCGCACCGTCGGGCCCCGGCCGGGCACCACCGGGCCCCGGCCGGGCACCACCGGACCCTCCCTCCCTATTTTCCTGGACATGTCCGGCTTTTTGGGATTTCCTCCCGGACGGGGATTTGAGGCCCAAAAAGCCGGACATGTCCGGGAAAATCCGGACTTATGGTAACCCTAACAGTGTCTATGTACCTTTGTGGATCTGCGCCTATGTCCACAGCTTGGACCACAAGGGCTCAAAAGTGCTGAGTCAGACCCCTTCAAAAATCATGACTGGCTTAAAAATCATGAGATTAAAAATACAAATCCATAAACTGGATTGGTTTACGGTCTGCCATCTGATTTTTGAGCCTTAAGTGGATTTCCCCTGCCACCAAAACGTGTGATTTCTTAAGCTTGTAGGGAATTCCTCTGTCCTTCATCTCTGCTGCCAGCCTTCCTCTCTGTCCCCCTACAGTCATACCGAGTGTGCAGGGGCAGCCATGTTCACTGAGGTCAACCTGGCTTCAGTCCCATTGAAAACAGTGGGAGTGGGTGGTCATTTTGAATTAGGGCAACAGTTCACAAGGTTATTGCAAGAGATCATAAGAATCTTTTTTCTTAAAACAAACATCTAATATTGTGAACCAGCCAATCTCTATATCTATATCTATATCTACATTGGTATTGCTCTTGGACAGAAGCCACGAAGTTAAGATGGAAGTTAAGATCCAAATTTCCCCTGAATTTGGGTAGTGGTTGCATCTGGGATTTTGGTTTGACTCATGATAGTTAAACGAGCTAGATGGAAAGTTTGGATCCAACTTTTTCAAAGTTTGAACCAAGGGTCTGGCTAGGTCTCATCTCCAATGTTTTTATACAGTGTTAGCCTTGGCTGACTAGGAGAGTTACACACCTGAGCTGTGCTTGTTTACCCAGATGAATTGGTATTCAGTGCCCTGAAGAATTAACTTTGAAGACTGGAAGTCATGCCCGGTGTATTCTGTGAAGGAAGCAACTGCAGTAGCCATCAGTTGTGGCATTGATCCTGAAGAGAAATGAACCAGCTGAACTCAGGCGTGCTGTGGAATCAGTGATTCTCAGCAGTTGCTAACTTCATTTGCAATTCACCAGTGTTAATGCATTTAAAGCATCGATCCTCCCTAATGTGTTTGCAGCTCAGGCTCCTTTTTGGCATAGCTAACACAACACTCAGCTCTTTCCAAAGCGGGGATGAGCAAGCAGAACCTTTCGCCCCCTAAAACAAACTCATTATTCAAAACGCTTGTCGGCTCGCTGCTGCAATTGAATTTGGCAAAAAAGGACCGTGGCAGATAAAATCGGATTATTTCAGAGCATGGAAAAAGAACAGGCAGAGGAAACATCCTACTTGTTGTCTGGGGAAAAAGCTCCGGTGCTTGCCTTATTACCATTCAAGTTTTTATATGTACATATCATGAGAGATTGCAAAGAATTGCTGAATTATCTGGATATAATGGGAACAGCAGGTAGCAAGTGTATCCATTGCCTTGCAGAGTCATTGCAAACAGGCGATTTGCCAGTCAAGCCCGTTAGGACATGTACAGACATAGGGCACACGTTTGGAATGATACTACCTGTTTTATTTAATTTAGAGGGTTCCTGGAGGAAAAGCCTGATACCCCATTCATCGTTCCTATAAAATAGTTTGATGTTCTTTCATAGCACAGAATACGTCTGAATATTTTCAGGATAAATCAAATCTGAAACCTGGGAGTGTCTGTTTCTAGCTTCGTCCTCCTCCTGTCTATCAGCGTCTCACACAGTTATCTCTATGCTTTCTTCCACATGGCCCCCTATGTATGTATGACCTCCCTGAGCTACCCTCTCCATATTCAAGTGCCTCTTCAAGACACCCCCGCCTCACCATGCTGCTTAAATACATCATGTTATTGTCTACATTCCCTGTTGTTGGTCCCCTTCCCCTCACCTCAGCCTACTTGTCTGTCCTTAGACTGGAAGCTCCTCAGAGCAGGGACCACCCTTCAGAAGTGTTTGGAAAGCACCTATCAATAGCAAAGCACGCTAATGATAATTAATAATGTACACTAGACAGGCAGCACCAAGTCCATTATTGCTGGTGACTTCCATTTTTACTGATTAGGAGCAGACTTGTGGGCAGCGGATCAATTGGATGGGATGGACCCTTGGCCACAAACTCAGACCAGGTACTGCAGTCAGCCGGATCTAATAACGACGCATGTGGAATCGAGAATAGGACTCACAAAGACATTACTTGGGGCTCAGAAGTGATTCTTCCCTGGTTCACAATGAGCTGTAACTTTGCACACCAAAGCTAAAAGGAAAGTGACATTTTCAAGCATGGTGAATGGGCCTAAGATGTCATCTTCCTTTACATTCTTATGTCTGTACAAAAGTCTGATCCTCTTTCTTTAACTTCTGTTATTTTCCTTGTACCACCTGGTATTCTCTGATCCTGTCTGTACCGTCTGGTACTTTTTGAGAGTCTCTGTATGGTCTGGTACTTTCTAATACTAACTCTGATAGTCCCTCTTTACTATCTTGCCCTGATACTCTCCCCATACTACCTGGTACTTTCAAGTTGCTTCTCTCACGGCACTATCCTTATCTTCTATTCTATTCTGGTTCTTATACAGCATCCTCACCATAATATCACACCTCTCTCTGACAGATTTTCCCTCTGCTATCTGATATTCCTACCTACGCTCCTTAGTATTCACTCTCCCTGAGATGTGTGTGACCTTTCAGGGACGTAGCAGCTATTTCAGCTCCAGCAAATGTGCAATACATTTCCAAACAGCAGCAAAATAACCTTAACAAAATGCACTCTGTGTGTGTGTGTGTGTGTGTGTGTGTGTGTGCGCGCACGCTTTAGGTAGCAAGAGAGCTGGTGTAATTTACTATGAATCAGAAGTTAGCTTTACAATCTCATAATTAGGGAGGATGCTAATGTTGCATGATTGGAAAATGTCATCCTGCACAACTAATTTGCCAGCAGGGCCTAATTGAAGTTCAGCATCATCTCCAGCTCGTCTAACAATAACTTTTTCAGTAGGTGCTGCAGCAGTTTAGGAGAAAGCAATTTATTACCCTGTTTCATGGCAGATAGGAAGAGTCTGGCGTGAGCTGGCTGGAAAGTGGAAACGTTCCGTACCAGAGCTTAGCGTAGAAGGGCTGGTGGAACAAAGGGCTTTATATATAACCGCAAATGACAGGGTTAATTATCCTGTGGCTGTTGGAGGGAGCAGAGAACATCTTTAGGCATTCTCTCCTGCAGAGCACAAGAAGACAGGTGGATTGGGCATGTCATCGTATCACAATGCAATGTCACCATGATACAGATGGGTCTGTTCTTATCTAAAGTACATTTGGAATTGCTTTGTATCCTGAGTACAAGGGAGGCAGTGCTATCTCGGGATTAGAGCACAGGGCTCCTGGTTTCTAATTTCAGCTCTGCCACTTTGTGTGGCCTTGGGTAAAGCCCAGATCCTGCTCTCATTTAGACAATGTAAATCCAGAGGAACTCCCTTGATGTCTATGGCATTATTCCAGATGTACACTAATGCGAATTAGATCAGAATCTAGCCCTTACAGTGCTGTGTGCTACAAAAAAACCTAGATAGATAGAAACCAGATAGAGATGCACCATGCCTACGTTTCCCCATCTGTAACATGGGGATGACATTTATTATTTATAACGTGGGAGGGGCCTGAAGTACAAAGTTGGGGATCAGGAGCTGTGCTGGGTATGGGGGCTGGGTTTGGCCTGTTAGGGAGAAGTGGAAGGTGTGAGATGCAGATGGGAGATTGGGATCCAGCGCCTATCCCGATGTTTGTGGGTGTCTGAATCCGAGGTTTCGGCTTGGGCCCATCTTTATCTGACCAAGCAGGTGATTGGGTGACTCCGAGCAACAGCAAAATGAGGCGCTTTCCTCCTGTGAAAAAGAAACGGCAAGAAGCTGCTTCTCAGTCTGCCTGCAGCTGCAGGATGCAGCATTGGCTCTGAAGTGTGCCAAGGGTTCCTTCTCCCACCCCCTTCAAAACAGTCTCCTTCTCCCACCCACAGTGCAAGAGATAAAGGATGCAGAATCTCTTGGGGGAGTAGGGGTTAGGTGAGGAGGACTCCGGTATTCACTGATGGGGAAAAGACCCACAGCACCTTTTTCAAGTGGGAGGAGGGATGGGGGCAACTATAATATTATGGTTCAGCTCTGAGATAGGCAGTGCAGGGGGGAGATGGGAAAGCAGGAGAGCAAGGGCAGGGCAGAGCTGGGAAGAAAAGCATCTTTCTGTGTAGACAGGAACGCAGAGGCGCTCTTGTAGTGCAGTGGAGAAACAGGCTGTAGTGAGCAGGGCCGGCTCCAGCTTTTTTGCCGCCCCAAGCGGCGAAGGGAAAAAAAAGAAAAAAAGATAAAGCCGCGATCGGCGGCACTTCGGCGGCAGCTCTACCGCGCCGCTCCAATCTTCGGCGGTAATTCGGCGGCCGGTCCTTCCCTCCGAGAGGGACTGAGGGACCCGCAGCTGAATGGCCGCCGAAGACCCGGACGTGCCGCCCCTTTCCATTGGCCGCCCCAGGCACCTGCTTCCTGCGCTGGTGCCTGGAGCCGGCCCTGGTAGTGAGCCTCCCAAACCGCATTGGCAGAGATGGACAGGTATAGCTGCTGGCAGATTTTTTGCCATTTCTGATTTCTATTAATATTTCATCAGTGGCTGGCATCTCCAGTTCGGCATCTAATTCATTTTCCTGGCCAATCTATCAGTGTCATTTTATGGCGGCAGCCTAGGTGGATCTGCAAGTTCCCACACAATTTAGTGGCTTATTCCAGCCTATAATTTTGGCACAATTTGCTGTTACACTTGACAGTGTCTTCTCTCCATCCTCTGCTCCCTCTCCACTTGCCAAAATTGAGACTGGCCTAGCTGGCAGAGCTGTGTTACTGACTTTGCATGACGCCCAGGTCACAGTGAAGCCCATAGGAGTTTTCTTTTGACTTAAATGGGCTCAGGATTTGACCCTTTAGATGTGGGCTCATGGAGAGAGGTCTAGTGCTAGTGGTAGTTGATGAAAGGCCTCAGGTATTGTCATTGGCTGACAGAAGCCACCAATCAATGCCTGCCATGTCAAGGAAGGCCTCCCCGAGGCCCATTTGGATCATTTTTGCTCGTTATATAGCTGCTTTTACAAGGGAGCTTGGACTGGGATGCATATAAAGGATAGAAATTTGGCAGGATGGAGGGAATGGGGTGCAATCTCCTGGCTCTCTCTTGACTTGGGCTTCATGCTGTTCTCGTCACATTCTGGAATGACCTGGAGAACCATGCCAAAGAGTTTGACGTGGTTGGCTCCACAACTCATGGGAATGGCTGAAGCAGAAAGGCTTTGGCTACAACCCAGCATCCTTTCCACTGAGCCACGCCTTTGGGGGCTGAGGGTGATTGTTGGCTGGGTCTTCCACCCCTCCCCCATTTAATTCATTGATAGGAGAGAGAGACAAAAGAAGTCTGAATCTGGCAGATAGAAACCCCCAATCCCCATATTCCATGGTTAACAGGATCATAAGAAGTGGTGAGATTTCATTTCAAAGACAGTATTTCTCCTGCTATTCTTTAATATAAATTACATAACACTCTCTAATGAGACCTCTCTCCTCACAAGGGGGAGAATTCTGCAGCCTCTTTGTGAGTTTAGTCAACTTTAGCTCCCTCCACATGGTGGTGACCTCAGTTTTATATATCCTGATTCCAGGGCCCCTTGGAGGAGGCCACCCTCTGATGTCTATTGGGCATTTGATTAATGAATGCGCAGATATCATCTTCTGTTTCTCTGCTGCTTCCATTGGTATCCAGCAGAGGGCGATGGTGTGTAACATATTTCTTCAATCCTTTTCTGATCGGAGGCTTTTTATGTTTGATTCATATCAAGGATTGAAGTATTTACTGGATTTTCCCAACTTTTTAGCAATTTTTTAAAATAGTTCAGAGTTATACTCTGGTTAGGTGATCATATGTTTCAACTTTCCTTTTTGTGCTATACAATGCCTATTGCTTCTGGAGTGCAACAATCATTTACCCAGAAAACAAACAACATCCATTATAGTCTTCTAAATTTGGTGGATATGCCCCATGCATTCTTTGATTGTATATAAGCATTTCACATTATTTAGGACTTACGACAGAACAAGAAATATTCCCTACATATAGAGAGAGAGTTTATCCCATTCACAGAGGAGACAAATGTGCAGCTTCCAATTTGGGGTGAAAGACAAATTAACAGGACAAAGCAGACTATCCTTGGTATATTTGATTTATAAGGCAAGCAAATATATAGTTTATAATTTGGGGGTGAAAACATGTGGTTCGGATTTCTTGGGGTAACAGGCTGTTTGCCCTATTTGATCTTCAGTCGCAGGGCTAGTTATCTCTAGTTTGGTTAACTCACACTTCGCCACCCATTTTTTGATCCACTCAGGCCTTGTCGACACGATAGAGTTTTGTCGACAAAAGGCAGCTTTTGGCAACAAAACAGTGAATGCTTACACACCACGATGCGACTTTTGGCAGCAAAATAAAACCCCGACGAGAGACGTAAGACTTTTTGCGCAACATTTTTGTCCAAAAAGTGCTCGTGTAGACACCACACTTGATTTTATGGCTTTAATTGGCCTCCTGGAGGTGTCCCACAATGCCCATCCTGACCGCGCTGGTCAGAAGTTTGAACTCCACTGCCCTGCAGCCAGGTGAACAACCATTGGCCCATCCCCCTTAGAAGCCCCGGGAATTTTTGAAATTCCATTTCCTGTTGGCTTGGTGTGGAGAGGTCTCATTACATCTTCCCAGGTGACCATGGCAGCTTATCACAGCAAACGCTCTCCCGCGTGGACCCCTATGGAGCTGCTGGATCTGCTCAGTATATGGGGAGAGGAGGCTGTGCAGTCCCAGCTACTCTTCAGCTGTAAGAATTTTGTTACCTACGGGCAGATTTCTCGAGGCTTGTGCGAAAAGGGCTATGATCAGGACATGCTGCAGTGTGGCGCGAAGATAAAGGAGCTGAGGCAGGTGTACCATAAGGCAAGGGAGGCAAACTGTCGCTTCGGTACTACACCTAACACCTGCTGGTTCTATAAGGAGCTGGACGCTATCCTCGGTGGCGACTCCACCTCCTCCACCAAGAGCCCCGTGGATACTTTGGCGGGCCTGGAGGCAGTGGAAAGAGGACCTAACCCGGAGGACAAAGTCATTGATGAAGAGTTGGAGTTAGATGAGGATGTGGAGCTCCCAGCAGGGTCGCCTGATGGGGCAGGCAGCCAGGAACTGTTTTCCACTCTGGAGGTGTCTAGCCAGTCTCAGCAGTTGCTCTCCGGCGAGCAAGAAGCAGGAGAGGAGATGCCTGGTAAGTGGCTGTGGCTTGTGTAGTGCGGAGGTGGGTTCAGGGTATAAAAATGTACAAGGCTGGCTGTGTTTATGGGAGCTGGACATTTCCCTGTGAAGCTAATCAGTACAGCGGAACAAGGTGTTGATGCATGCCAAGATCTCACGGGAATCCTCCAGAGAGATCTCTAGGAAAGTTTCCTAGAGGCACTCGGTAATCCTCTGCCACAGGTTCCTTGGCAGAGCAACTTTGTTCCTTCCCCCCTTGTAGGAAACTTTCCCGCGCCATTCAGCAATCACTTGTGCAGGGACCAAAGCAGCAAGTGAGCAGCATAGGGACCAGGGCAGAAGCGACCAGTGTGTAGTAGATGTACCCTTGCTTCCCTGCTTACTCTCAGCAGTGAGATATCTGCTACAATGACCTCCGCCCGTGGAAAAGTATGGGAGCATTTTAGAATTTTTTCCCTAGTCGGCTGCACTGCAACCCTCGGAGAGTGCTCTTTTCCCCATGTAGAGCACCCTCCCCCATCCAACACTCACCGTGCTTTGGGTGTTCTCCGAGATGTATGCTTGCCAAGGTCAGTGAGAAAATGATTGTTATTTTACCAGAGGTGTATTTCACTGAAATGTTTCAATACTTGTGCGTGAACTTAACAATCATGCTTCTGTGCATTGTTCCTTCTGCTTCGGCAGATATGGCCTTGAGGAACACCCCCCGCCACACACACCGGCCGAGCGTCTCTGCCAGATAAGAAAACACTGAAGATGGAGCAAAGAAGACATGTTCTGGGAGGTACTGCACTTCTCCAATGCTGAGAAAAGGGAACGCAAGAAGGGAGGGAAGCTGAAAGGCAGGACAGAAAAGAAAATCAGGAATTTGTTAAGGACGCTACTGAGCGGATGATTAAAGTAATGGAGAAGCAAACTCAGATGCTGAAAGTCCTTAATGCTGCAGACTGAGCAGATGCATGCCGGCCCTCCCCTGCAGCACATTCAGAATTCTTTTCTGTGTCCCCCCAAACTCCGCCCACACAGTCCTTTCCGCTTTCTGGGACTTCTCGGTTTCCCCTTCACTCCACCCCCTCGGACAACCTTCAAAACAATAGGTGGACATACACACAGCTCTGAAAGTCTGCCCTTCTCTGGTACCTCCTTTTCCTGTGTGTGTGTGTGCGTCAGTCAACAAAAGCAAAGTTTTTGAACGGTAGCTCATCTTATTTGTTTTTTACAAATTGACATAGCAGGCACTAACAATACACACAGGGAGTTTAATCATTTGCTTACTGGAATATAAGGCCCCAAATTTCACTACTGCTTCCTAGGAAAACTACATGTAATGTAACATTGAAGCACCAATCACAGAGATATACATTACTGGTTGTCATTTTCAAAGTGTTGCCTCAAGGCCTCCCTGATACAAAACTACTCAAGATAGTTAAGTCCCAGGCAGATTGTGAAGAGCTACAAAAGGATCTCTCAAAACTAGATGACTGGGCAACAAAATGGCAGATGAAACGCAATGATAATAAATGCAAAGTAATGCACATTGGAAAACATAATCCCCACTATACATATAAAATGATGGGGGTCTAAATTAGCTGTTACCACTCAAGAAAGAGATCTTGGAGTCATTGTGGATAGTTCTCTGAAAACATCCACTCAATGTGCAGTGGCAGTCAAAAAGTGAACAGAATGTTGGGCATCATTAAGAAAGGGATAGATCCCTCTATATAAATCCATGGTATGCCCACATCTTGAATACCGCATGCAGATGTGGTCACCCTATCTGAAAAAAAAAAGATATATTGGAATTGGAAAAGGTTTAGAAAAGGGCAACAAAAATTATTAGGGGTATGGAATGGTATGAGGAGCGATTAATAAGACTGGGACTTTTCAGCTTGGAAAAGAGACGACTAAGGGGGTGATATGATTGAGGTCTATAAAATCATGACTGGTTTGGAGAAAGTAAATAAGGAAGTGTTATTTACTCCTTCTCATAACACAAGAACTAGGGGTCACCAAATGAAATTAATAGGCAGAAGGTTTAAAACAAACAAAAAGAAGTATTTCTTCACCCAACGCACAGTCAACTTTGTGGAACTCTTTGCCAGAGGATGTTGTGAAGGCCAAGACTATAACAAGGTTCAAAAAAGAACTAGATAAGTTCATGGAGGATAGGTCCATCAATGGCTATTAGCCAGGATGGGCAGCGATGGTGTCCCTAGCCTCTGTTTGCCAGAAGCTGGGAATGGGTGACAAGGGATGGATCACTTGGTGATTACCTGTACTGTTCATTCCCTCTGGAGCACCTGGCATTGACCACTATCAGAAGACCGGGTACTGGGATAGATGGACCTTTGGTCTGACCCAGTATAGCCGTTCTTATCTTCTTATGATTCAAATTGCCCCCCATCTGGACCCCTCTGATAGCCCTGGTATCTGGCTGCTCAAATTCAGCAGCCAAGCGGTCTGCCTCAACACTCCACCCCTGAGAAAACCTTGCACCCTTAGCTTCACATAGATTATGCAACATACAACATGTGGCTTTGACCATGGGAATATTATCCTCATAGAGGTCTAACCTGCCATAAAGGCATCGCCAGCGTGTCTTTAATCTGCCAAAGGCACATTCCACTGTCATCCGGCACCTACTCAGCCTGTTGTTGAACCACTCCTTACTGCTGTCCAGGTTTTCCATGTAAGGTTTCACGAGCCATGGCTGTAAGGGGTACACCAGGTTTCCCAGGATCACTATGGGCATTTCAACCTCCCCCACTGTAATCTTCTGGTCTGGAAGGTCCCTGCTTGTAGCTTTCTATACAGGCCAGTGTTCCTGAAGATGCATGCATCATGCACCTTTCCGGACCACCCCACATTGATGTCAATGAAACTCCCACGGTGATCCACAAGCACCTGCAACACCATGAAGAAGTACCCCTTCCTATTGATGTATTCTGTCACAAGGTGGTCTGGTGCCAAAACTGGAGTATTTGTGCCATCGATCACCCCTCCACAGTTAGGGAACCCCATTTTTGCAAAGCCATCCACTATTTCATGCACATTTCCCAGAGTCACAGTTCTTTGTAGCAGGATGAGATTAATTGCCCTGAACATTCGCATTAATGCAGCCCCAACCGTCGACTTCCCAACTCAAAACTGATTCATGACCGACTGGTAGCAGTCTGGAGTCGCCAGCTTCCACACAGGGATTGCCACATGCTTCTCTACCAATAGGGCAGCTCTCATTCTAGTGTCCTTGAACCGTAGTGTTGGGGCAAGCTCCGCACACAGTTCCAGGAAGGTGGCTTTCCACATCCAAAAGTTCTGTAGCCACTGCTCATCATCCCAGACCTGCATGACGATATGACCCCACCATTCAGTGCTTGTTTCCCGAGCCCAAAAGCGAAGGTCTACCATGTGCAGTTGTTCCATGAATGCTAAAAGCAATCTAAGCTTGCTCCTATCCATATCACACAGCGTGTCAGGCAACTTGGAGTCTTGTTCAGTTAGGACCTTTGTGATTAACTGCACTGCCATCCACAATGTCTTAATGACAGTTATCAGAGCATGAGAGAGCAGTGCAGGATCCATCCCTTCTCACAAAGATGCTGGAGTGCACAGCAAACAAAGGCCATTGAAAAATGCCATGAAAGAAAGCCAGAAGCCCATGGAATGCTGGGACAGAAAACAATGCATCATGGAACATTGAGCCTGGTCCCAAGATGCACCATAATCCGCTCTGCCTTCCCACAAGACCTAGCGGCAGAATGTATCGAGCTGGACTGTGGGATAGGTACCCACAGTGCATTGCACTGTCGATGATAGCGCCCCAATTGTGAATGCACTCTGCCGACAGAGGGAGCAAGTATGAACATGCAATACCGATTTTTATTATAGCGCTTTCTGAGTGTCTAGATGACTTTTGTCAACAAAGCTCTGTAGTGTAGACAAGGCCTCAGTGTGCAGTGGGCCACTTCCCAAATGAAAGCAGGGTGTGACCCTGTCTGGTAACTATTTGGAGTTCTTTTGAGCTAAGTTGGGAGAGAGAAAGAAGTTTTATCCATGTGCAGATTATGAGAGATTCTTGCCTAGGTGAGTAAGGATAAACTCATTTAGCCATTTTGTTTCTATTTTTGGGGAGTGGAACTCTCAAGCTTGAAAATCCACACCCTTAAGAGACATAGCTATATTGACCTAACCCTGTTGTAGACAGTGCTAGGTTGACGGAAGAATTCTTCCATTGAACCAGCTACCACCTCTTGGGGAGATGCATTACCTGTGACAATGGGATAACCCCTCTTGTTGGTACAGGTAGGCCTGGTCTACACTAGGGGTACGTCTTCACTACCCGTCGTATTGGCAGGTAGCAATTGATTTATCCGGGAGTGATATATCAATCCCCAAACGCGCTCACCGTCAACTCCGGAACTCCACCAGAGCGAGCGGTGGTAGCGCAGTCGACGGGGGAGCCGCGGCCATCGATCCCGCACCATGTGGACCCCAGGTAATTCGATCTAACATACTTCGACTTCAGCTATGCTATTCGCGTATCTTAGATCAATCCCCCCCCAGTGTAAAAAGTTAGGTTGACCCAGCTGTGTTGCTCAGGGGTGTGAAAAATCCACACCCCTGAGCAGTGTAGTTAAGTCAACCTAACCCCTGGTGTAGACAATACTAGGTCAAGGGAAGAATTCTTCTGTCGACCTAGTTACTGCCTCTCTGGGAGGTGGATTACCTACGCCGATGGGAGAATGCCTGCCTCTATTTGGCATAGATGGTGTCTACATTGGAGTGCTACTGCCGTGCAGGTGTAGCATGTCAAGTGTAGACAAGCACATAATGTCTGTTACACATGTACGCAGAGACATATTGTTACACACACAGACACACGGAGCTTTAATGGCTTACACACACATACACACAAGTAGAGATTTAATGTCCCACGAGCACCCAAAGGGAAATCACAGCAGTTCTATAGACTCCCCTGCACTACATTACACAAGAGTTAATTCACTAGGGGAAGCTATAATCTGATTTCAGCTTTCAGCTTTACAAGTCAGCATTATTATTCTGTTCCTTTCTATTCTTTCATGCTTAAACTGATCTGCTGTCATTCTTTGTCTCTCTCCACCTCCCTCCCGTATCGCTTTCAGCGCAGCCTGTCTCCATGTTATTTTCCACCTCCTAATATTTAATTTCATTTTAAAGACATCCCATTCCCAGCTGTGCAAATCCTCCCATGACACAGCTTTCCTCTCTGTGATTTCTCCCCCCTCTCTTCATTATCAGCATGTCAGATTAGGATCTGACAAGAAAGTAGAATCGACTGTTCGTCCGGAGCTTTAAAGCCTAAGAAGGATTATTTATCCTGATATAAAGGACATTTTCATTTTCTTTAACCGGAAAATATCTAAAGATTCCCAGCATCTAACTGAACCTTTGGGCCTATGGGCTGCGTGTAATAAGGAATGGACAATCCATCAGACATCAGCCCCCCCTTGTGCTCTCTGATTTACTTTAAGCAGGCTAAAGGTGAACCAGGTCTTGGATGGGAGACCTCCAAGGAAAACTGAGAGGATCAAGTTCAAAGGTGGGGTACTTGAAGATGCAAGTTATAAAGATTGAATAGATTTTAAGGCCAGAAGGGATCTATTATGACTACTTAGTCTCATCTCCTGCAACAATTATGTGCTGTGTGAAAAAACATTTCCTTTCTACCCTTTGCCATCTTTCAATTTCATTGAGTGCCCCCTTGCTCTGGTGTTACGAGAGAGGGAGAAGAGAAGTTCCCAACCCAGCTTCATTATTTTGTATACATCATCATGCCCCCTCTGACTCATCTCCTTTCTAATGTAGATAATCTCTATTTCTTAACCTCTCTTTACAGGACAGCTTTTCCACGCAGCTAGTCATTCTCATTGCTGTTCTCTGAACCCTCTCTAATTCTGCAATATCCTTTTGAAGTAGAGTGACCAGTAATGTATACACTGTTCCAGATGATGTAACGCCATCAATTTGTATAAAGCACTAAAATATTCTCTGTATTATTCAGCATCCCATTCCTTATGCAACCTAACGTCTTGTTTGTTTTGTGACCACATCTGCATATTGAGGAGTGGTCTTCATTTAGCTGTCTACAATGATGCTCAGGTCCTTTCTCAAGTTGATACAGTTAATCTAGAACCATGCAAAGTGTGTAAATGGTCTAAATTTTTCTCTTCACTCTGCATTTCTTTTAATTTATCAGCACTGAATTTTATCTACCATCATGTTGCTCATTAATGTAGCTTATGTAGATAGAATCATAGAATCATAGAACATCAGGGTTGGAAGGGACCTCAAGAGGTCATCTAGTCCAACCCCCTGCTCAAAGCAGGACCAATTCCCAACTAAATCATCCCAGCCAGGCCTTTGTCAAGCCGGGCCTTAAAAACCTCCAAGGAAGGAGACTCCACCACTTCCCTAGGTAACGCATTCCAGTGCTTCACCACCCTCCTAGTGAAATAGTGTTTCCTAATATCCAACCTGGACCTCCCCCACTGCAACTTGAGACCATTGCTCCTTGTTCTGTCATCTGCCACCACTGAGAACAGCCGAGCTCCATCCTCTTTGGAACCCCCTTTCAGTTAGTTGAAGGCTGCTATCAAATCCCCCCTCATCGGAAGCTCTCACAGTTTTCTCTGGATTTGACTAACCTAAATAACTTTGGGTCATCTGGCAATTTTGTTATGTTACCATTCACTCCCCTTTCCAGATCATTAATAAATAACATCAGAGGACCTAGTACTGGTGATTGCTACATCCCTACCCTTCCACACACAACTTGCACGTACATAGAGCTGGACTGAGACTGCAAAAAAAAAATATATCCGTGAACATTGGTCTGAATCAAAACCAAGAATTTACTTTAACAATCCTCTCTATGTGTTCTTTCAGAGTGTTCATGTAGCCCACATTAACTCAATGAGGATCTTTGACCCACTTCCAGAGGTTTGACCACATTAAGGGGTTTATGAGCCTACCATTGAATTTATGTGCCAGTCCATTGGCTCAAGTGGTGGAGGCTTGTGGCTTTAGCTCATGGGGTGTCTGGTTCAATCTCTGTGGGTAACTCAGCCAAGGTTGTCATTATGCTCAGTTGAGAGATTTTTACATCTCATGAATACAAATGTGAAAGTCTGCATGGTCATCTTGAAATCTCTTTGATCATTCCTCCCTACTATTTATAAAAGTTTTATCATACAAGGGGACAGAAAACAAAGATGATGGAAATTGGCCATTGGATCCTACTCTTTGTTTTCTGTCTCAGAGCCAATTTTTGATTCACGACACACTTTTCTTCTTGCTTCCCGACTACTGAGTTTCATGGTATAACTGACCCCAGAATTTAGTCCATCCATCTTGGCAAGGTACAAAACCCCAAATCCTGCCAATTTGTAGCCATTCTAAGTTTGCATGGCACTTAATGTTTTGCAAGAATTAGTGATTCCTCTTATAAAATGCTGTGAGATGAAAGATGCAATCTCTGGGTAAGCTTTCATTATAACCAGTGGTTCCCAAACTTTAACAACCTGTGAACCCCTTTCACTCAAATGTCAAGTCTCGCGAACCCCCTCCTAAAAATGAATATTTTCAGGGATTTTCTCCTTTACCTGCGTATAAATTATAAAAGCAGTGATCTTGGAAATATAAAATTGGTTTTTATGACATGATTATTACACACTATTTATTATTATTTATCATTACAGTATTTTTTTTTTACATTATGAAAACGGCAACACTTTTCCAAGATCTCACTTTCATAGCTTGTATCACTTTGAATAAGCCTGTTATAAAACAAGGCTCCTATGTTTCATCAAGGAGTATCAGATGTGAAACAGCAGGAAGGTATTTAAGACGCCAACTCAAACAGTTCCTCCTACACAAGCATTCAGGTCTTGAGCAGTCCAGGCAAACAACGCACGTTACAACAAAGCTTAAACTTGTTCTTCATAATAATTTTAAAAACAATACTAGCTGCCTATTTCATTTTAAAAACAGCAGAAAATATCCACCTCCCTTTCTATTTCTTGTGAGGAGTCTTGACATTTAAATCTCCTCAGTGTGATAGACGTGCTTGCTTTGATCTGCTTAGCTCTTGGAAGCCCACAGGCTGCTGGTCCCGTGTTGCCCGGGGTGCTAGGGAAAGCTCTGTCCGCCATTAGGGAATTTTTCCCCGAGAACCCCCTGTAACATTTCACGAACTCCCAGGGGTTCATGAACCCCAGTTTGGGAACCACTGCATTATAACAATTACTAATGCCTAATGGCACAGGATGAGATATACACTTAACCAAAGAAGTTTAGAGTGTGTGTGTGTGTGTGTGTGTGTGTTGGGGGGTACATATGAGGAGGTAAAATTGAGTAGAAATTAACGTCTAAGTGAGACTAGCTCAGTGTGGCTTCTACTAGCTCAACACTAGAGGGGAAGCTCATCCAAGACAACTCCTGCCTTCTTAGGGGCCCTCCTTTCAGTCAGTTTCACACACACACACACACAGAGCAAATCCAGTTTCGTAATGTGTGCTCTTGTGTCTGACGGCCTGTTAGCAAACACCCCAGCAGACTGCAGGCTCTGGGAAAGATACAAGAGAACCCAGGGCCGGTGCAACCATTTAGGCAAACTAGGTGGCCACCTAGGGCGCCTAGTGGTTGGGGGCGCCTAAAAGCCCGCTCAGGTGAGGAGGTGGAATGGAGGTGAGCTGGGGCGGCGGGGGGAGGGGGGGCGGAGAGGGCCACCCGCAGTAATGGTGGGGGGGGGGGCGCACAGGAGAACCACTCCCCGCCCCAGATCACCTCCACTCTGCCTCCTCCACTGAGCACACAGCCCCCACTCTAAGTCTCCTCCAATCGGCGCTGCAAGCCTGGGAGGGGAGGAGAATTAGAGTGGCGCCGGCATGCTCAGGGGAGGAGGCGGAGTGGAGGTGAGCTGGGGCAGGCTCCCCGGGCGGGGTTAGCTGCCGCGCGGGAGTGGGGGGCTCCCCGGGCGGGGTTAGCTGCGGCAGAGGGGGGATAGCTGCTGGGGGGTGGCGGGCTCCCCGGGTGTGGGGCTGGGTTAGCTGCCGCGGGGGGTGGGGGGGGAGGTTAGCTGGGTGGGAGGGTGGCGCAAGCTTGAAGTTTTGCCTAGGGCACGAAACTTCCTTGCACCGGCCCTGAGAGAACCTCTCCCAGGCAAAAACATAATAGAAAATCCATAAAGAGTTCCCAGTTTACTCATTGCAGAGGGGCACAGGAATTAGCTGTGGACTAGGGACGCTGGGAATCTGTGTGCTTCTCTTCTGCCAACAGTGCTTACATGCCATTGCAAACTGTCGGCATTAGATTGGTCCTTGTCCTGATGGCTGCTGTTTGCTTCTTCCACTTGCTTGATAGGGAAGGAGAAAAATGCCTTCTGCAGTCATGACCATATGAGCGAATAAACATAAAGTAGTGCACTTCTCCATGGCCATTGGGAACCTGCCCCAAGCACTGGGCTGTGAAAGTGGGAGAGCAAGAGCAGGAAGAGAAAGGGAGAGACAGGGAAGAGAAATGAAAGAAGGACAGAGAGAGGCAGAAAAGAGATGTCTGTACGAGAGAGAAAAATGAGGAGAGAGAAAAGAAACAGAGAAAAGAAACATGCCCAACGGCATTATCAAAATCTGTACATAAAAGGATACAAGAAGTGAAGAACACCTCAATCAGGCATCACACATGGGCGACTAATGTATCTCCAATGCCAATTCACCTAAAACATTATTAATGCACCACATCAACGGAAATGTGGTCAAACGATCCAGTAGCTTGTAGAAGGGATAATCATTTGGCAGCCTGGCCACAATCAGCATGTGGGACACACACACACACCCCACTTTTCTTTATGGAATTTTTCAGAGGAATTGATTTGGCTGAGCTGATAAAACAAGAAACAGGTCATGATGGGATACTGTACTGAGAGAATGGGGAGAGACAGAAAGAGAAAGAGCGAGAGGGCCTCAGAGGGTAGCTGATCCTCTGAAGGGGTCAGGGGCCCAGGATACCTCTGACAGGTTCCACCAGGGGGAATACATCAGCTGAGGTTCACGTGGGAGGAGTTAACTTCTTTGTAAAGAGGAAGCAGATATTATGCAGGGATGCACCTGAGCGTGATAAAGGTTAAGGACCTCACTTAGAGGGGGAAGCTGCAGAGGAGACAGATGATAGCCAGAGACACAGAGGCCTTGTAGAGAGAGGATCCCTCTAACAGACTGGTTAGACAATATCAGTGCTCTAATGAGGCAGAAACAGGGCAGGAGGCTGGGGGATACTACAGAGATGGGAAGTAGCTCAAGGAATAGTGAAGGACTGGTTCTGGCTGTCTCAATCCAAACAAGGGCCCTGAGCTGGAATTCAGTAGAGTGGGTGGGTCTAGGTTTCCCTATCTACCCCAAGCAGGGACTTTTAGAGAAGGAGATCCTAAACTCAGAAGATGTAAGGCTGATTAGCCCCCTCTAGAGTCACACTCAGTCTCACGGGGATGCTCTGGAGGTGATGATGCCCCTTCTGCAGAGGGAAAGAAAGAAAGTGGGAAGTGAGAATGAAAGGAAAAGAAGGGGGTACAGAGGAGAAGAATGAAAAAACAAGAGCAGAAAGACAGTGAGAAAGAAGACTGAGAGCCCAAGGCTAACCCGGGAAGATGAATCCTGTGGGAGTGGGTGTTATTTTTCACATTACTCTCTCCTAATCTGGCTGTAAAAACAATAAGTGGAGGAATATTTTCCCTCGGTTGCATACAAACTCCCACTTTGAAAACTCATTTTCTGTCTGAAGCCATTCATTTGAATATTGATACCCCCACCTCTTGCCACTGCACCTGGGGACTCACTCGCCCCTCGGCAAGACCCGGCTGTTCTCACCGTAAGCTCCCTCCTTCCTTAAGGATCATCCTCTGTGATAGGCTTTAGGGACACAGGTGCCAGCCTCCAGTTCAGTCTGTGCACCTCAGCTCTGCTACAAACCCCAATCTGGCCTGTTCTGAGCGTAGGAACAGCAGCGCAAGTTATATGCTAGGCAGGGTAGATACATACAGCTGACTGGGGGTGAGCAGCAGGGTCCAGTGCTGGGTCTAAGGTTAGGAAAGGACTGAACTAGTTTCACACACTTGGTATTTTGGGTGAGAGACTTGCCCCAGCTTAAATCCCTGATAGTTCTCTCTCTCGCGCTCCTCCTGTCTTTGGCCATTTGGCACGGACTTCTCTGATACTTCACTAAATCCAGCCCCTGGTGGGATGAGAGCTTATTCCTCTGCAGCTCCTGCTCTCTGAAACAGCCTCCCACTCTCTCTCCATCTCATTGTACCCCTTTAAGATATGGGTCATTTCTGAACCCCAGATAAGCATGGCATAGATTGATTAGCTAGAGAGCCATCATCCCACATCTCCATGAATTAGGTGTGTTAGTCCCTGGGTGCTGGCCAGTTTGGGTAACTGCATTCTACTTCCCTGCAGTATCTACCGAATACAGGATTCTTGTCATGGACTCTTTTAAATTATTATCTTTTGTGTTACAGAAGCACTTGGCGGCCCGACTGAGATTAGGGCCCCATTGTGCTAGGCGCTGTACACATGCATAATAAAAGGCAGTCCCTGCCTCCAAGTGCTCACAGTCTGAAGAGATAAGACTGACAAAAGGTGCGTGGGAGGGAAAGTGAATTGCCCCAAATCACACCAGAGCTCAGTGGCAGAGTGAGAAATAGAACCCGCATCTCCTGATTCCCAGACCTGTGCCTGAGACACTAGCCATCATCACCACCGCTACCTTCAGGCCTTTTAAACTGCTGTGAAGTATTACTGCTTAATTATAAAACGGTCACCCCCATTCCTCCACAGATCTGGAAAGAAATCTAAAATCACTGCTAATAAAATTTGTGAATGACATCAAGATTGGTGAAATGGTAAATAATGAGGAGGACAGGCCAGTGACTGAGCAATATGTCTCACTCGGTAAGCTGGGCCCATTCAAGCAAAATGTGTTTTACTATAGCCAAATGTGACATTGCACAACTAGGAACAAGGAACACAGGCCATCCCTACAGACTGGAGGACTATAACTTGGAAAGGGGTGACAGAGACCCAGGTCAGGTCTACACTACCCGCCGGATCAGCGGTTAATGATCGATCTATCAGGGGTCGATTTATTGCGTCTTGTCTAGATGTGATAAATCGATCCCCGAGCGCTCTCCCGTTGACTCCGGTACTCCACTGTCATGAGAGACACAAGCAGAATCGACGGGGGAGCGGCAGCAGTCGACTCAGTGCTGTGAAGGCGCCGCGGTAAATCGACCTAAATACCTCGACTTCAGCTACGCTATTCTTGTAGATGATGTTGCATATTTTAGGTCAATCCCCACCCCTAGTGTAGACCAGGGCTCAGAGAACAAGCAACTTATCATGATCTCCCAGTGCAATGCTGTGGCAAAAAGTTTTGGGCTAATGGGATTCTTGGATGTATCAATAGGAGAATAGGGGTGGGAAGGTGATTTTACCTTTGTATACAGTACTGGCAAGACTGATACTGAAGTACTGTGTACAGTTCTGGTGTCCACATTTTAAAAAGGATGTTGAAAAACTGGAGAGTGTGCAGAAAAGAGCTAAAATAAAAAATTGCTGGCTGGAGAAAATGCCTTACAGTGAGAGACTTAAAGGCCTCAATCTGACTGAGAGGTGACTTGAATACAGTGTGTAAAATACCTTCACAGCAAGAAAATACTAGGTACTAAAGGACTCTTTAATCTAGCAGAGAAAGATGTAATAAGATCCAATGGCTGGAAGCTAAAGCCAAACAAATTCAACGGAGAAATAAGGCACACGATTAACAGTTGGAACAAACTACCAAAGGAAGTGATGGATTATTTATCGCTTGATGCCTTCAGATCAAGACTGGATGCCTTTCTGGAAGATACACTTTAGCCAAAACACAAGTTATGCTTTAATCATAAGGGATTGGGCTCAACACAGGGGTAACTGGGTGAAATGTAATGATCTCTGTTATACATTAATGTCAAACTAAATAATCTAATGTTCCCTTCTGGCTTCAAATTTACGAATCTATGAATGTGACCATACTTGGGTGAAGCGAATCCTGGTCGTCTGTAACGTGCTTGGGGAGTCAGTGTTTCAGGATGGGTTCTTAATCTCTCTGGTCCTCAGATCCCCATCTCTAAAACAGGAAGGAACACCTCTCCTGATTTTCTCAGTTTCAAAAGTTTGCTGATATGTTCAGTGATAGTATAGCTGGTAAAAATCGGTTGAGGGGAATTAATACAAACTTAGTTGTTGTTTTTAACATATTTCTTTTGAATATTGAAATTTTACCAAATTCTACCAGCTCCAGTGCTGCTGCTAAATTCATATGTTTATAAAGAGGTTCTTTATTGAAAGTAATTATTATTGAGCCTCCAGATACAATGGAGGACCGTAGACATGTGTGAGGAAATAAAGTAATTATATAATTCTGGGATTCAGAATCTACAAGCAGTTGGACTTGAATTCTGACTCTATCAGGAGCTGAAAGTCAGATCATATGGTACTGGAAAGGAAGCTTCCCTAAGCCTTACAATAATTCGTTATGATTGTACACACTTCTTCAGGCAGGTCCCATCCATAGTGAAATATTCATTTAGTATTTCCACATGGAGGATGGATGGCCCTGTGGCTCAGTGATGATTGCGATGTAGCTCACATGACTTGGATTCTCTTCCTGCTTCTATTCCAGTTGTCCTGTGTCCCCCCAAGCCTAGTTTACAAGTCTCTTACTCCTGCCAATGACCAGATACTGGAGAGAGAGACAAGCTTTTGGGCCACACAGAGCTAGACAATCTGTTCCACCTTGCATGTTGCTGTGACACTGGGAGTAGCTTTCCCAGACCCGAAGAAGAGCTCTGTGTAGCTTGAAAATTCTCTCTCTCACCAACAGAAGTTGGTCCAATAAAAGATATTATCTCATCGCCCTTCTCTCTCTAATACCCGGGGAGGGACTGACACAGCTACAACTCCACTGCACACAATGATCAGATACTCAGATAAGTAGACCTTTTAAAGACATACACTTAATATTGCCATTGATGTAAAAGGGATTTCTAGCAGTATCTTCTCACCACTGAGGGTAAGGGATTCACAATTGGGCCCTTCATCTCTCTAGGTTAAATTCAGTCCCATTGAGGTAAGGGGAGTTTTGCCATTGACTTCAACAGGAAGAGGATTTCACCCTGTGCATCCCATACCCAGCAGAAGACTTGCATGTTCTCGCCCTTTTTTCCATACTTTGTCTCTCTTGTCTTTTTAGAATATAAGCTCTTTGGACAGGGACTGTTTTATACAATATATTTGTACTGTACCTGATATAATCCTGATGTTGGTGGGGGCGACTTTAACACAAATAAATGAAATCTCCTACCCACCCTGGGGCTGTGACGTGGCCTTCCACTAAGAACAGAATTCCCCTTTGAAAATTCACCTCAGCTTTTGTGTGGTATCCAAGCACCTCACAATCTTTAATGGATTTATCTTCACAACATCCCTGCGGGGCAGGGCAGGGCTGTTATCCACACTGTACACAGAGGGAATGGAGGCACACAGAAGCTAAGCGATTTGCCTAAAGTCCCATAGGAATTCTGGAGCAGAGCAGGAGGTTGAAGTCATGTTTCTCAAGATCTTAACCACTGGATAAACTCTCTCACTTACTACAAAAAGGAAAAAAAGCTCTGCACCATTTCAGTAAGTTTGCTCCATGGGCTTTGGAAGCTCAGTTTCATTACAAACTGCTACCCACAGCTGTGCAAGGATAGGAGTGATTTGGATAATGCTTGATTGGCCTGACACATGCACTTAAGGGCAAGACACTCCAGGAGCATCTGAAGTGGTGATGAGATGGAGCCGGGCCTATTTAAAGCAGTGCTTTAAATTTAATTTCCTAGTTTGCGGGCAGTGGGGGAAGGCAACAGCTGTCTTATTATCCCACTGAGAGTTCCCTTAAGTGAAAATGGAATAGATTAGTCATGGAGAAAATTAAGACAAGGTCTTTAAGTCATCAGTAGTAATCCCCTATATGAATGCGGGGAAGGGGATGTGGGGGTGGGGGAGGGAGTCTGAATTTTTTCAGTCCAGCATGATGGGGCTTTTATTTCATTTTTAGGTGTGTTTTGGAGCTGGAAGTGGATAATCACTTAAAATCGGGCCAAAATCTTCTTCCCAGTGATGAGTGAACCCCATAGGTCTGACCCGTCCTCCCCATATCAGCCATGACTCAGTGCTGCTCAGGGAAGTGGAGTTACTCTGTTGGCGTAATGGAGCGCTTACATGAGTGGGAGACAAACTGAAATGTGGACACATACATAACTAGGTCGACGCAAGACAGCTTATGGTGACTTAACTTTGTTGTGTAGACCAGGCCTTCGTCTCTGTGCATCGGTTTAAAGTGCAGATAACAGCACTTCTTTACTCACCCAGACTTTCCGGTACTGCTGGGAACAGTGTGAGCCTGTCCCCGCGGGTGTGACCTCGCAGGCACAATGTGCACGAGGTCACACCACCCAAGAGGTGCCATTTTGAACAGCAGGCCGCCTCCCCCAGCCAGTGTTACCTTGTACAGACAGCGTGTGTGGGGTCATGCCGACAGGGGCGGAGCAGTGTGCGCTCCATTATGGCGTCCCCCATCTGATACCAGACAAAATGGGGGGGGGCAAACATTGCCAAAGCGGGATTGTCCGGTTTAAAACAGGACAAGTGGCCTGCCTACTCACAGGGGTGTTGGGAGGATAAATACATTAAAGACTGGGAGGTGCTCTGATACTGGGGTAATGGGAGCCAGACCTGAAATAGATGGGGATCTGCAGATATGATGCCCCCCGCTGGGAAGGGGCTACTGTCCCCCCCATCCCTCCCACAGCTTGGCTATTCTCTGACAGCAAGGGAGCTTGTAGGGCTCCAAACTAGCTATCTTGATTTAAAATCCTAGTGCAGACAGGGCATAGCTACGTGAGGGAAACCCCAGGTGTGGGGATAAAGTTGACATTGGCTGCGTACCTTAAGTTAAAAACTACCTGTGCCTTGTCTCCACTAGACTTGTATAATGAAATAGCTCTCTTAATGTAAAACACATATCTTTTTTGTAATGAAGACAAAGACTCACTTTTTCTGCTTGACTGTAAAGTTTCTGTGCAGACCTTCCCCAACCCTTCTGCCTGTCTGCTAGTTGCTACAGATCTAAAGAAACGGTGCACATCCTTATGCCACTGCTCTTTATCCTAAACTGGACACTTCTGTCAATTCGTACAGAATGGATAACAAGTGAAACTTCTGATGGAAAGGCATCGTATCTTATATATTTAGCAAAACCTAGAATCTGCACTGGATGAAAAATTTCTACACGTGCGAAATCCCCAGAATTAAAAAATCACTATCACCAAACCAATGATGCAGGTTTCTCCAGACTTGGCTTGATTTTTAAGTCTCACCAAAATCTGCAAACAAGCTAGATTTGACATTTCCAGCCTATTTGATGAAGTTTCTCCACAATAATCAGAGTGACATTGTTAACATCTCTTCATTTCATCTTCCTTTCCAAATGTTCTCTCCTTCTACACATGCTTTTTCTGCCACCCAGCACTTTTCTGCTCCTCCTTATTGCCGTAGGCACTGTACAAACACTGTGGCAGAGCTCCGACCTGGTCCCCGTGGGTCCCGCGCTTCTAGGCGGTATATACTAGCCTCAGAGGCTCACTGCGACCCTCCACGTAGCCTTTCTCTCTCTAGGGCCAGGGTTACAGTCTACTTAGCCCTTTTCATCATAGGCCAGCAAGGAGGTTGGTGAGAGAACTCCCACACTCTCTGTTGTCCCTCTCTGTTGTTTCAGAACAGTTTAGCCTCCTGTCCTGACAGAGGTCTGACTTCCCCACCCAGGAGGTGTTCCTGTAGTGGTGGGTTGGGGGGAACCCAGGCCCGCCCTCTACTCCAAGTTCGGGCCCAGGGACCCTAATGGTAGCAGCTGTTGGCAGCCAACCTTTCACTGTCAGAGTTGCTACATTTCCCTGGGCCACTTCCCCACAGCTCTCCTGCTTCTCCCTTCTTCACCCTTACCAGTGACTTGAGGGTGTCTTCATTACTTAGCCCTTCAGCCGCACTTCCTCTCCTCTGGCTCCCCAGCTCTCCTCTGCCTGACTGGAGTGAGTCTTTTTATAGACTCAGAGGGGCCTTAATTAGAGTCAGGTGGTCACATTAGCTTAATGGCCTCACCTGATTCTTTGCAGGTTAATTGGAGTCAGGTGTTCTCATTAGTCTGGAGCAGTCCCTGCTCTGGTCAGTCAGGGAACAGAAAACTGTTAATCCAGTGGCCAGTATATCTGCCTTCTGCTACTCTGCTGTACCCAACTGGCCTGGGTCTATCACAACACATAGAAAGAGACAGTCCCCGCCCCAAAGAATTTACTATTAAACAAACCAGACAGACAGAGTGGGAGGGGAAACAGAAGCACAGAGACATGCACTGACTTCCCAGTGCCCCCCAGCAGCTGTTTGGCAGGGCCAGGAATGGCACACAAGTCTCCCAAGTTTCAAGCCAATGCCCTAACTGACTAGACTACACTGATTCACATTAGTCAGTACCTGGAAAAGCATATTGTAACATATGCATGGCTACCTAGGACTTCACAGATGTTACTAGGGAGCACACTATGGCTACCTAGACATTCTTTCTTAGGCTTGGTCTACATTACCCCCCCTAATTCGAACTAAGGTACGCAACTTCAGCTACGTGAATAACGTAGCTGAAGTCGAAGTACCTTAGTTCGAACTTACCTTGGTCCACACGCGGCAGGCAGGCTCCCCCGTCGACTCCGCGGTACTCCTCTCGCCGAGCTGGAGTACCACAGTCGACGGCAAGCACTTCCGGGTTCGACTTATCGCGTCCAGACTAGACGCGATAAGTCGAACCCAGAACTTCGATTTCCAGCCGTCGAACTAGCTGGTAAGTGTAGCCAAGGCCTTAGTAGCAAAGGAAATAGAACATTGACCCACCAGATCTGAAAGCCCAGCTCCCCGCCTCCAGCGCTAAAGGACAATCTCTGTCACTTGTTGGACACATAGGGTCTATGACATGCAGCCGAACAGTTGTGATTCTATCCAGGAGAGAGTAATGGTGTGAATGCACCTGCTAACCAGCTCAGCGGAGTATTTTTGGACCAGGTATCTGTTTCCGAGCACTACACTGCATCACCGACAAGGGCTTTTCTCTTGAAAATGAACCCAGAGCTATACCGCGGGCAGTGAACATGCCACATTTGCGGCGTGTCCAGGGAACAGTTTAATGCAGAACCATGTATTTGTTTCCATCCGATTGAGTGGGCAATGTACACTTAGGGCATTTACCCTTGCTCACCGAATCCCTGGGTGAGCATATTCCAAATATCAATACCGCTAACGATCCATGCTTTGATGAAGCAAAGGCTGCATCTCTGACGCAAACCAGCCACAGGGTTTCCGATAGGTCTTTGGAACTAAGCTACAGAATTGATTAGAGAATTGCTTCCCCATTTACAAGTTGGTTCAAGAAACCTATATCGAGGATCTTATCCTCTCAAATTCTATAGGGATTTAGAGGAATTTCCACAGAACCTTGTCATATATCTATTGAACCCTACGGGTTTATCGTTAAAAAAAATTATAGGACTTTTCTATATACTATCATAGAACCATAGAAATGTAGCTCTGGAAGGGACCTCAAGGTCATCTCTGAGGGAGGATTAAGTATACCTAGACCATCCCTGACAGGTGTTTGTCTAATCTGTTCTTAAAAACCTCCAAGGACAGGGCTTCCACAACCTGTTCCAGTGCTTAACGAGTGTTGTCAGGGGCGGCTCCAGGCACCAGCGCAGCAAGCACGTGCCTGGGGTGGCAAGCCACGGGGGGCGGCCTGCCAGTCGCTGTGAGGGTGGCAGTCAGGCTGCCATCGGCGGTGTGCCTGCAGGAGGTCCGCCGATCCCGTGGCTTTGGCGGCAATTCGGCGGCGGGTACGCCGAAGGCGCGGGACCAGCGGACCTCCCGCAGGCATCCTTCTGAATCTGCGTTACCAGCCGAAGGCTGCCTCACTGCCGTGCTTGGGGCGGCAAAATACATAAAGCCACCCCAGAGTGTTGTAGCTAGTAAGTTTTTCCTAATATCTAACTTGAATCCCCCTTGTTGCAAATTAAGCCAATTACTTCTTATTCTACCTTCGGAGGACTGGAGAACACTTGAACAAATGTGTGTTTGTGTCCGTATGTGTGTGTTTGTGTATAGATGTGCATATCTGGGGTGGGAGGCCCTCAATCTTTCCTGGGATTTCCTGGTCTTCAGAGGCAACTACATTGGCTAGCATTGAGTTCCTGTAAAACAATGTCACCCCTTTCCTGCAGGGCAGGTGGCACCAGGATGGTAGTGAAAATACTTGCTAGCAACATCCCAGACAAAACCCACCCCCAGTATAGGAGACTCAAGTCCAATAAATGACAGAAAACAATATTGCCCTACCCAGTTGTTCCCACTATTCCTTGCCCAGTAAAGCTACTGAATGGATCCGCGTTGCTGCAGCAAATCTGCCGACCGCTTTTTGTGGCATTTGTCTTAATGCTGGAATAAATCCTCCAGAATTTATTTCAAATTTGCTGATTGTAATAACAAAATGACATCATATGCCGATGTCTTGCTACTTTTTAAAAACCCAATTTCTGTGAAATGAACATTTGATTCAGTCTTTGTGTTGGGAGTGTGTGTCAGAGAAAGCGAACGTGTGTGTGAGATGGAGCGTGTGATGAGACAGTGACAGAAAGTCAGAGGGGGAGTGTGTGAGTGATAGTGTGTGACAGAGAAGGGAGAGGGCGTGTGTCGGGAGGGGAACAGCAATGTTGTGGAGCTGTGTACAAGCTGCTTTAGGTTCTGTGATTTAGGTGATGCAACTCACATGAATGAGGTGTGTTTTTTTAATGAAAGTATAGAGCTTCTTACTTAGGGGAAATGCCCACAGACTGCAATATTTTTAACAATATTGACTGCAGTGGGCGGTTTGCCTAAATACAAGAGAGTTCAGAGCTTGGGAACGTTTTCCGTAGTTGTCCGTTTGCGGAGGAGCTGACCAAATAATTAAGCCTCATAGCATCCCTGTGAGGAAGATGAATAATACTATCCTCATTTTACAAATGGGGAAACTGAGGCACAGAGACACTAAGTGACCTACCAAAGATCACAAAGCAGAGCAGTGGCAGAGCTAGGAACCAAACATTAGAGTGATGCAATGGGTTCTTAGTGTGACTGAGAATCAGGCCCATTGGTTCTGATTCTATTCTCTCACACCAGTGTAAATCCAGAGACACTCTGCTGAAATCCTTACAGTTATGCTGATGTAAAGACTGTATGAGTCAGATCAGGATCAGACCCATTGTATTCAGACAAGACCCTAGTGAACCCTTGACAGTCTGTGGTGAAGGCAAATTATTGGCAACCTTAATGAGAGAGCTTGTGGCTAAACCTTGGTGATGCTGCTCTGGCATCCGGCTGACATTTCTAGGCTCAATTTCCTACTCAAGCCTTTGGCAACTTTTAGCTGAGTTGAATCATAAGTAAATGAGTTGTGGCGTGCATCTGGAATTTTAGAAGAATGCTGCAAATAATGCACACAACTTGCTCAGGATTGCAGGTTGCCTAAATGAAATTGTTTTGTTAAGTCATTTAGTGCCAGCGAAAGGTATCACATTGACAACTCTGGAGAAGGAAGTCCTCCCTTTATCCCCAGAGCAATCACTACACAAGCAAGCTTCCCACAACACTGCCCTGACTAACATGCCTCAACAATGCTCCCTAGAGGCCATTCAATCCTTGGTCTCTTCTGAGACTGCCAAGAAGGGGGTTAGTTCATACCAGCTGCAGTGCAGGTGTGATGTGGACATCAGGATATTGGGAATTGGTCTGAGAACAACTACCCATTTCATAGGACATCAAATAACCATTGTCTCTTTTTTAACTCATACCCATTCTACTATGCCCCATTCCCTGACTTCACATACACACATGCACACACACAGGTACCCAACCACTAGAGGGCATAAATTAACCCATGCTAAACAGTGTAGCTCAGGGGTCAGCAACCTTTCAGAAGTGGTGTGCCGAGTCTTCATTTATTCACTCTGATTTAAGGTTTCGCGCGCCAGTCATCCATTTTAACGTTTTTAGAAGGTCTCTTTCTATAAGTCTATAATATAGAACTAAACTATTGTTGTATGTAAAGTAAATAAGGTTTTTAAAATGTTTAAGCAGCTTCATTTAAAATTAAATTAAAATGCAGAGCCCCCCGGACCAGTGACCAGGACCCGGGCAGTGTGAGTGCCACTGAAAATCAGCTCGCGTGCTGCTTTTGGTACACGTGCCATAGGTTGCCTACCCCTGGTTTAGCTCTTTGTCCCCCTCCAGTGACTGATGTACATAAGAGGATAAGAGTCTACTACTGCTGTAAACTAGGGGAGTTGTTTCTTTAGGCATTCTGCTTTTAGTGCGGCAGGTCCCAGGCTCAAGTTCAGTCCCTATTGATGACTCCTGCTGGGGCAGTCTTGACAGTTGCTTGGATAAACCTGTGTGGATGACTTCTGCAGTCGCTGCCTGAATTCGTGTAATTTCTGTAGTAAGAGGAGGCCCTGAGATATAAACCATTGTATCAGAGGCCCAGTATGAGGCCTAAGGCCTGAACTAAAGTAATGGTCAAGACTTGGCTAACATAAAGCAAAGTTAAGCTGTGAGCCAGAGGCAGGCCCTGCTCACAGAAGCTGGCAAGGAAAGGGCTGATGCTGCAAAAAGAGACATACCTAACAGGTACTGGACACCAGATATCAGAACATACACTATACCGGAACATTCCACAGATAACGTGGAACAGGCCAACCCATCCCAATGACAGGAGCAAAAGGGTAAAATGATGGATAGAGTTGTTTTGATCGAACCAACATGTACAAGGTGAGAGGCGGCACCTTACTACGTAGAGGGGTTGTACCTTGCTACGTAGAGGGGTTGCACCTCAATACGTCAGGAGTGATGTGTAACTTGTTTGTACCTGTGTATAAGAATGTATCCCTGGGGTGGTGTCTTTGTCCGGCCACGGGGGCAGTGGAAAGTCCCGCCACTGAGCTGGGTCCTTGCCAAGAGGCACTTTCTCGTAGTATGCCCGGTAGACTAAGTAATTTACGGGGAACTGCCATTGTGTCTGAGGTTGCAATAAACCTAGTCGATGTGGCTTTGCATCTTACTAGACTCTGTGGTTATTGGGGTTTCTCTTCGGATCTGCTGGGTCAGCTATCTGCGCAGAGCTGGGGCAGCACACAGAGGGAACACACACACGCACGCAGCCGAGTGATATCAACAGGAGAAAGCAGAGCACCACACCGGTAGCATCTGACAACCATTTCTAGATGTGCAGCCTGTCCCACCCATTCAATGCCAAGCTCATGGTAAAGCAGCTGGACTATAGGGGGTACCATGCACGTCGATAATAAATCACTCAGTTATTTGGCTCAAAGGAAGAATCACTGGATGACATTTTGCAGTCTGTTATGTGAAAGATCAGAATAGAAAAACATAATAGTTCACGTTAGCCTTAAAATCTGTGAAAGTTTTTAATATGGGGCGATACGGTGAATAGGGATTCTCCATCTGCAAAAGCACAGCAGACCATTTGAGCTAAAGCCGGCTGTTTGCAGTATTGGGTTTATGACACATGGCACCGGAGAGAGCAGCAATATACATACACACTAGCCAGTTCATCACACTACAGTCCAGACAGAAAACACTGCGTGACTAGAAGATGGTTTTGCAGGATTTATATTTTTAACATAGGTGTTAGGCCTCTCCTGAGTTTGGCATATTAAAATTCAAAGGCTCTCTTATGCTCTTGCCCAGTTCTGGATTGCAAATACCAAAGGGAAATTTTAAATCCAATTCCCCATCTCTTCCTTTAAAATCCCCTTGGAAAAAAGAAATACCAAGAGAAGATTTTAAATATTGAAAGCAAGAGAGCTGTGGGTTGCAATAGAAATATCTTGTTCAGGTGAAATATTTTGAACTACCATAAGCCTCCATGTATTCATATCCATTAACTACTATTGAGGGAGGAAATATTTTTTTCTGAAAGAACTAAGCCACCGCTAATAGATTGTTAAGAAATCCGTTAGGTGTTTTCTAAGCCTAGTGTGGCAGCTGAACCACTAAGTGGATAATACTGAGTTTAGGATGTGGAGTAGGTTATTTTTTATGCAAAGGAAACAAAATTATTGGGGATTGGAAATATGGAAAACGCGGGCATCTCATTCTGCAGAGCTGTAGGCCAGGATTTTCAAAAGCAGCTAGTGATTCGGAGTGCCCATTTTGAGTCGCCTTAACAGGGCCTGATTTTTAGAAAGCGCTGTGCACCCATACTCTGTAGATCAGGTCCCTTTAAGGTGTCTTACGCTGGGCACCCCCCAAAAAGGAGGCACTGTAAATCACTAGTTACTTTTGACACTTCTAGACAGAAGTCTCAATTTTTGCATCAACTTAGTTGCAAAGAAACACTTTGTGTTAGCGTGACAGGTATCTGGATGCTAGCCGCAGGAGCTGAAGACAGAACTTTCAGCACTGAAAGCATGAACTGCTACACCCTGAGCTAACGATGCTCTCTCCTGTATGTCTATCAGTCTCATATCCTTTGTGGGCACAGAGTGAGCCCTCCACTCACTCGTGGGCTATATTAGCAGTCTCCAGCTTCAGCATTTGTGAGGATGGCGAGACACCATGCACTATAGTTGCCAAAAGCAAAAGAGACAGCAATTTGGAACAGCTCAGGTTAAACATCCAAATTTGGGGATTTTCCTTCCAGATCCCTAAGCTGTGTGATATAGAAGTGCCTTGTCTTTTGTATGGTTCACATGCATTAATAAAAGATAGCAATCAGATGCTTGGTTCCCCAAGGCTGCCCAGTCATGCATGGAGTCATTTAGGGTGGTACACTGGTCGCCATCACCATTGAGAAATGGGTGAACTGAAACTGAAGACTAAATAATCAGCAAACACTTCCTAGCAGGGGGATAATCTGGGCTGTGGAATAGCCGTAGGGACATGATAAAAGCCACAACCCAGAGAACAGTCCTGCACCAACCAGGGAGGGTCATGGGACTGACAACCTCATAGAATATACCCATCTCTAGTTTCTATGATAAGCTGGTTGTAATGAGATTACCCAGAGGAAGGCAGGGCCTAATAAAGACCTGTTCCCGGGGCCTTCTTCCACCATCCAGTGAATGGGGCGATGCAGCTGTTATCCATTTACAGAGTATTTGTGAGAGATTGAACAACATCTTCCACTGGAGACAGCAGCTGGTATCCATGCTGCCCTAGGAACGAGATATGATTTATCCTGCTAATTGTCCAGATCTAGTTGTTGCAAGGAACAGGGAGAGATTCTGAATTTAAAGAAATTCCCCACCCCGCCTTTGGAGGATGAAGGACATAAATCCACACTGTGTAAAGGTCAAGCATAGGAGTTTATTACACACCGCGCTGGCGGAGTGTCACCTTGCTTATTAGGCTCAGAGACACTGTCAATCAATTGATTACAATAGAATATATAGATTTTCCATGGGCGGGGGAAAGTTACGGGGTAGGCAGTTCCACACCCCAGGATAGGTTTTGCAGCAAGACAAGATAGCACATTAGCCAATGGTTAAAAGGTTACATAATGTCTCCGCCCATGGTCTCATGTTAGCAAGTTAACATTTAATTAATACTTTGATAAAATGTTATTAGTATAAAATATATATGTTGAATTCTGATTTGGGGTCCATAGGAATGGAGCAACTCTCTTGATTGTCCAACAGGTACATTCCTAGGGGTTAAAGCAAAGAAACAGTGAAAGTATATGACAAAACAGATTGTCTCCTTTATGCCTTAAGGCAAACATTGGTCCCTGGGAAGGGAGGTGGAAAGATGCCATAGCTTTACACTGACATGTGCCAACTTTTCATAAACTCAAGGTTGGATCTGTGGGAAGAATGTTTCCCCACAGGAGAAACACAATAGGAACAGGGATCCTTTGTTCAATTTGAAACATTGGATGAAACATAATTATTCAGTTATTGCTCCAACATCTGGCATTTCTACTGACCAAGCAGATCTTAGCAAAGGCAATGTTATCTTGTTTACCCCAGCTTTCTCTTAGCTGATCACTATTTGCTAGGCCTCTGGTCTCTCGATCATACTCTGGACTTTGGGTCTGAATAAGACTTGGCACAATCCATATACCAGGTTGTTATATAAAATGCACATGGATTTTAACCCTTCAGAGGAGGTCTGGCTCCTTTCCACACCACTACCTGATAGAGATAAGGGGACTGCTGCCCCAGCCCTGCCTCCAGTCCTATCACATTAGTCATGCTGCATCCAGTCCTCCATGCCCCAGGAAGAAGGGAGGGCAGGTCATTAAACCCAGATAGATCTAGCTCGGTCTCCTGCACAAAACAACTTGCTTTTAGCACCTTTTCTGTAGTCCAAGGTCATCTTGTCTTCTAGTGATTCCTTGGCCAAGGTCAGTTGATTATGATTTCTTTGGATTACAGTTACAGCTGTCAAAAATGCCAATTATTTTTGTGGGAAATGAATATATTTATGTATATTTTAAAAATCCTGTGAACAGTTTTTGAGTTTCTGATGAAAAACTCAAACCAGAAAAATGTTCAGTTTCCAGTAACCAAAAAAATGTGTATCGAAAACGGAACATTTTACTAAAAAATATTTGGCTTCTGGTTTTTGGTGACAATTTGTGTTTTGGGTCGAAAATCCACTTTTTGTAGGTGGGGGGGAACGAGCAGTTTCAACCAGCTCTAATTACAGTAGCACTTAGAGACCCTGAATGAGATCAAGGCCTTGTTATGCTAGGCGTAGTACATACACATAGTGTGACAGTTCCCGCCTGGAGAGTTTATCATCTAAACAGAAAAAAGGGGCAGATAGGAAGTAATCTCTCCATTTTACAGATAGGGAACTGAGGCACAGGGAATGAAGTCACTTGACTGTGGTTGCATGGGTTATCAGCCAGTGCCTTAGCTAGTAGACCACCTTTCTTTAGCTAAATTGCACACTGCCAGCCTCAGCTCACCTCTGAATATATTTTACTTCTTTTTAAGCACTGGACTGGCATTTCTTTTTCAAAGCTAACAATGGTGACACTCTGCCTATCTGAACTCATGGTACTGACACTGAAAGTGGAGGTGTTGGGATCCCTGTGTTTTGAATTTGTCTTCCACCATTAAAATTATGCACCACCTTTCATTCATTGTCTTTAGCTTCCTCTTTCCTTTGTGTTTTCATTCCAGGCATCCTTTGTTCCACCTGATTTCTAATATGATTCCTTTCCTCCTCTCTCTGTGAATGTTGACTCCAAACCTCCTTGCTGGACGAATGCATTTACAAACCAATATATATTGTAATTACAACCTAGAGTTTATACAGGGTTTCCTAGATGATATCTTTACCCAGGGTTTGTAGTGGTGGAAAATAATGAACAAAGGATGTGAGCTAGAATATCTCTCACCAGAAGTTGTGTGTGTTGGTAAAAGCAAAGTAGTCTTCAGCTGGCAGTCTTGGAAGCAACCATTTTAAAGAAGTATCAGTAGGGGAAAGTGATGGGAAGATTCCTATTCTGTGTGGGAGAGATTCCCCATGATGCCTTGCGTTACTCTGACTCTCTAGAGGGATATCTAACCTCTCTTTCAAAGGGGAGGAGATTACTGAAGGGAAGAGGGACACTACATAAAGTTTGCAATCTACATTTCATAGAGAATTTTTAACAGTCAGAACAGGATGCTTATATTTGCAAGTTTTACCTAGTGGCTAGAGCACACAATTGTGAGTCAAGAGTTGTGAGTTTAAATCTTGGGTCTGCCACCAACTTGCTGTGTGAACCTGGGCAACTCACGTAGTCTCTCTGTGCTTCAGTTTCCCCAAGGACAAACCCAGTTTTCTTAGTTCTGTTCCTTTTTGTCCTGCAATCTGGCAACATAGTTAAAGTTGCCTCCAAATGTATTTTGTATATTGAGACATCAAAACGGCACGGCACGGCATGGAATGGCATTGCTTCGTGATGACGCCTTATGACCTGTTGATGCAAATGTTGCAACTTCATGGAGAGACATGCAAGGCAGCTTTCATGCAACACTAATGTATATAGGTGGGGTGGTTGATGCCTCATTGCCTAGTTAGAGTCGCTGGATGATTCTGCCACATAGCTGGATCTGGGGAATTGACATGCAATAGTCTTCTCTGTTGGATGTTGGAGGTCCACAATCCAGTATGTGATTGCTACATCTCACTTTAGCTAGATGACTGCAACTGCATCTGTGAGGTGGACCATGCCACTGCTGTCCAGGTCTTTGTGGCTTCCTGACTGGATGACCATGATATGCCTTGAAGACCACTCAGATCCTTCAGCCAGTGCACCTGTTTATTCAGCAGTGACCGCCATATAGTGCATGTAACAGCTATTTTCCAAAGTCTACACTAGCTCCATATTTGCTCCCAGGTGCAATGCAAGGAGCTTGTTAATATCAATCTTTAACGCTATGGTTCACATGCTAGGTAGAGCCAGGTGAATAACTTGTGACCTATGATAATTAATCGGACAAAGGTGACCTCTTACACAATCTCTGTAAGAAGATTTCAACTACCTTGAATTTGAAATTATCCCACTTGGTTGTTTTAACTCTGTGTATTGATTGTGAATGGTTCACTGAAATTGTCTCATATTCAGTATTCAAGCTGGGCTGCTCAGTTGGATATTCTTGATCCCTGACAGGCTGAATGCACAAAACTTCTGGTATTAATATTCCTAGACTCACAGAGTTTAACACCAGAAGGGACCATTAGTTTGACCTCCTGTGTATCACAGGCCCTTAAATTTCACCCAGTTACTTCTGTGGGCACCAGTAAGTTGTGTTATGGCTAAAGCACACCTTTCAGAAAGGCATTCAGTCTTGATCTGAAGACATCAAGAAATGGACAATCCACTTTTACTTTGGTAGTGTTTTGCAATGGTTAATCACCCTCTGTTAAAAGTTTGTGCTTTATTTCTCATTTAAATTTGTCGTGCTTTAGTTTCCAACCATTGGTTCTTGTTCTGACTTTCTCCGCTAAATTGGAGAGCCCATTAGTCTCCAGTGTTTTTTCCCCATGACAGTACTTATATACGATAATTGAGTCACCTTGCCATCTTCCTTTTGATAAGTTAAACAAATCGAGCTCTTAAAAATGCCTTACGGTGAGAGATGTAGAATCATTTTTGCGGTTCTTTTCTACACCTTCTGGACTCCAGAAATATATGCAGTATTCCCGGATCTGTCTCACCAATGCCATATACAGTTAAAATTGTCTCCCGGCTCCTAGTCACTATTCCCCTGTTTATACATCCAAGGATCGCATTAGCCCTTTTTTGACACAGCATTGCACTGTGAGGTTATGTAGAGTTGCTTGTCCATTGTGATCCCTAAATCCTTTTCAGAGTCACTTCTTTGCACGATACAGACACCCATTCTGTAGGTATGGCCTGCATCCCTTGTTCCTAGAGGTAGAATTTAGCGTTTGGCTCTGTTTGTTTGAATGGGCCCAGCTTGCTAAGCGATCTAGTGAGCTCTGTCTGACTGCCCTGTCCTCCTCATTATTTATCATTCTGCCCAGCTTTGTGTCGTCTGCAAATTTTATTAGCAGTGATTTTATATTTACTTCCAGGTCAGTGATTCATAGATTCATAGATTCTAGGACTGGAAGGGCCCTCGAGAGGTCATTGAGTCCAGTCCCCTGCCCGTATGGCAGGACCAAATATTGTCTAGACCATCCCTGATAGACATTTATCTAACCTACTCTTAAATATCTCCAGAAATGGAGATTCCACAACCTCCCTAGGCAGTTTATTCCAGTGTTTAACCACCCTGACAGTTAGGAATTTTTTCCTAATGTCCAACCTAGACCTCCCTTGCAGTTTAAACCCATTGCTTCTTGTTCTATCCTTAGAGGCTAAGGTGAACAAGTTTTCTCCCTCCTCCTTATGGCACCCTTTTAAATATCTGAAAACTGCTATCATGTCCCCTCTCAGTCTTCTCTTTTCCAAACTAAACAAACCTGAAAATGTTGAATAGAAAACCCACCCCTATTCAATGCTGATTCTCCTTTGACAACTATTTTCTGAGATCTGTCACTTAAGAGATAATAGTCCATTTAACAGAAGTTGATCCAATACAAGATATTACTTCACTTCCCCTGTCTCTCTGGAATTTCCCTGGCATTCCAAGATTTAATAAATAAATAAATGGAGATATCCTATCTCCTAGAACTGGAAGGGACCTTGAAAGGTCATCGAGTCCAGCCCCTGCCTTCACTAGCAGGACCAAGTACTGATTTTTCCCCAGATCCCCAAGTGGCCCCCTCAAGGATTGAACTCACAACCCTGGGTTTAGCAGCAATAGTGTGTGTGTGTGTGTGTTTCTGTGCACACTCACCCAGGTGAAGTGAGAGGTTACTCTTTTGCTGGAATAGCAGCTGTAAACAACAGCATTGTTGCCCTGGAGCCCTATAGGGGAAGATTTCTTTCCATCAGGGATTCCCCTCTGACAGCTGGGTAACTCAAGCAGAGCACTGTGTGGGAGGATTTTGCCCTATGTAGCTAACCCCAGACCAAACAAGGTCTGCTCTTGCTCCCATTGAAGTGAATGGGAGTTTTGCCATTGACCTGGGCGGGGACAGGGTTATACTCCCAGTGAGAGACTGGGAGAGCTAGTTCTGCCTCTTGTTTTTTGCTGTAACCTCTAGGCCGAAGTTCCCGGGCAAGCAGCTTTGCCAGATTTCCCCGCCCGGCTGCGTCCTTCCCTAACTGCCAATGAGGAGACACCTGTATGGAGAACTCGCATCCCCACAGTATCTAGTGTACGAGAGGAAGAGAGGATTCAGACTAGCTTCCATCACCATTTAAAACATGCATGCATAGGTGCCAACTTTCTTCTTTCCGCATGGGAGCGCCATCCCTGCTCTGCCCTGAGGCCCCACTCCACCCCTTCCCCCATAGCCCCACCCTTGCTCAGCCTCTTCCCGCCCCACTCTGCCTCCTTCCCCCCGCCCACCTCAGCTGATTGGCGGGTGGGTGGTGGAGCACCCACTGTTTTTTTTTCTGTGGGTGCTCCAGGCCCAGAGCACCCACGGAGTCAGCACCTATGCACCCTGGATCCCCTTAATATATTTGTAACAGCAATAGTGTTGGCTACAGATTTGTATTATTTCTCCTAAATATCAGAAGGGGGTTGTTTTGGAGGGGGACCCTTTTTAATCTTTGCTTTGACCTTAAAGGACCCGCCAGTGTTATTCCATGAAATCAGCTTAACCATTCCTCATCCCTTCGCTTCTGGTTTACAAAAATAATTTCCCCATTGGTTTCAATTTCTCCTTCACATCTGCAATTTCCTTTTTTTAAAATCCCCCACCCCCATCCCCAGCAGTTTTGTTTGTGTTCCTGGTCCCTGTAGAGAAATTATTGATTGTGCTAATAATTAGTTGGTAGTGTTATCGGCTTCTGTCCCTCTAATAGTGATCGGAATAAAGCTGTCACCCAGAGCTGACTGACTCGTGTGATCAGAATAATGTAAAAATAACCTTCCCAAGAGCCGGCGATAGTTTTCTTGTTTTGTTTCCTTAATTGTGCTTGTTAATCAGAAAACACGATTAATTTTCACATTGCCTCGTGTGCCTTCATTTTTTCCCGGAGATAAGTTTAAGACTATCTATTCTGTGCCTATCCGTCTATTTATTTTCCATTGCTTTCCTTCCTCCCTGTTCAGGGGTTGACATACACAGGGCCCTGGGCTGGGACCCGGTGGAGAGGGA
This sequence comes from Malaclemys terrapin pileata, assembly GCF_027887155.1. Classification (NCBI taxonomy): domain Eukaryota; kingdom Metazoa; phylum Chordata; order Testudines; family Emydidae; genus Malaclemys; species Malaclemys terrapin. The sequence continues at coordinate 9,300,566 of NC_071505.1, read as the reverse complement.
GGGCCAAGGTCCCCCATACCCCACCCCTAGCCTTAAAGACTGCGGCTCCTCACCCAAACAGGGGGCTGAGAGCCCCACACGCTCTAACCAGTAGGCTGCCTGGTGCTCCAAGCCACCTGTTACAATACCTTATCTGATATACTCAAGGAGCTTGATCTATTTAGCTTAAAAAAGAGACAGTTAAGGGGAGACTTAATTACAGTCTATAAGTACCTACATGGGGAACAAAAATATACAGACAAAAGTGTAACAAGATCCATTGGCTGGAAGTTGTAGCTAGATAAATTCAGACTTGAAATAAAATGCACCACAGTATGGGTAATTAGCCACTGAAACAACTTACCAAGGTTTCCATCACTGGAAATTTTCAAATCAAGATTGGATATTTTTCTCAAATATATGCTTCAATTCAGCCACAACTATTGGACTGGAAGCAGGAATCACTTGAGGGAATTTCTGTGGCCTGTGTTATGTAGGAGGTCAGACTGGATGATCACAATGGCCCACTCTGGCCTTAAAATCTATGACTCCTCTATATGGACTGGCATGAGAGGGGGATGAGACGCTTTACCAGCGTATTTCACAGATATTTGCTAAAATCTGAGGAATGGTGAAATTTGGGAATTTTGAGTTCAATTCCAGACTCTGGAGGGGAGAGTTCTCTAGCGGGCACAGACCCTTCTGCCAGTTTCCCCAAGGCTAGATCCATTCTGCCCTATCCTCCTCCACACTGCCCAGGCACCAAAGAGGTATCATTGAGAGCACAGATGAGACAGTCTCATCACCTGGCCCAACCCAGCCCAAGACAGGACCCTATGGGAAGCAAGCTGCCCAGCAGACTGGACTACAGGGGCAACACCCTAAACTGAACAGACTGGTAGGAAGTAGCCCAGGGCAGTGGATTTTGACTCCCTGCAGGCAGCTCTTTCTCCTCCCTAGTGTAATTTCTTAGTTTCACTTAATCTTCATTTTTGTACGTTACTGGCTTTGTTGTTGATGGAGATTTCCAGCAATTTCGGTGGGAGGACAGTGTTTTTAAAATCGACCTGGCGATTGGGGCGGTGGCCTGAGAATCAGGACTCCTGGATTCCATTCCCAGCGCTGTCACTGATTCTCGGTGTGACCTTTAGCAAGTCACTTAAGCATTCCATGCTGCGAGTTCCTTATTTGATGAGCGCTTTTTGATTGGTCATGTGGTACCATTTCTAGTCCCTGACTGGAGGAGCATTAACTCTTCAAATCAAGGGGTTGAATCCTTCTGATTGTGGGTGGGATTTTCAGAAGCACATTGATTTCAGTGGGAACACATAGAATCATAGAATATCAGGGTTGGAAGGGACCTCGAGGTCATCTAGTCCAACCCCCTGCTCAAAGCCTGACCAATCCCCAACTAACTCATCCCAGCCAGGGCTTTGTCAAGCCTGACCTTAAAAACCTCTAAGGAAGGAGATTCCACCACCTCCCTAGGTAACCCATTCCAGTGCTTCATCACCCTCCCAGTGAAAAAGTTTTTCCTAATATCCAACCTAAACCTCCCCCACTGCAACTTGAGACCATTACTCCTTGTTCTGTCATCTGGTACCACTGAGAACAGCCGATCTCCATCCTCTTTGGAACCCCCCTTCAGTTAGTTGAAAGCAACTATCAAATCCCCCCTCATTCTTCTCTTCTTCAGACTAAACAGATCCCAGTTCCCTCAGCCTCTCCTCATAAGTCATGTGCTCCAGCCCCCTAATCATTTTTGTTGCCGTCCGCTGGACTTTTTCCAATTTTTCCACCTCCTTCTTGTAGTGTGGGGCCCAAAACTGGACACAGTACTCCAGATGAGGTCTCACCAATGTTGAATAGAGGGGGAATGATCACATCCCTTGATCTGCTAGCAATGCCCCTACTTATACAGCCCAAAATACTGTTAGCCTTCTTGGCAACAAGGGCACACTGTCAACTCATATCCAGCTTCTCGTCCACTGTAATCCCTAGGTCCTTTTCTGCAGAACTGCTTCCTAGCTATTCGGTCCCTAGTCTGTAGCAGTGCATGGGATTCTCCCGTCCTAAGTGCAGGACTCTGCACTTGTCCTTGTTGAACCTCATCAGATTGGCTAGTTATAAGCACTTTGGAAAATCCCATGCCATGAGTTCAAAATGTTCTTCCTGGGACTATTTGTGTAATGCATGCTGTTCCCATGTTCCTGCCAGGAAACTCATTTGCCGGAATATTCTCAGAAAGCAAACATAGCAGGGCCAAAGTGTATTTGATTTTTCTATATGAACAAATGTTGACTTGAGGTATTCATTTAGTGCTAGTCTTTAACTGGATCCCACTCCTCTTCATTCAAGGAAAGGTCTACTTGACTAGAGGACCAGTCTGACTCCCATGGAAGTCATGGGGAGTTTCATGTGAGTGAAGGTAACTGGATTTGACTTACGTGAAGATGTATTTCCTTTGTAATTTGTTGGCCATTAACTTCATGAACTGAGCCCTAGCCTATTATGGGGCAAGGAGGGACTTTTTACTTTATAAACAGCAATACCTCAGACCACATACCTGGACAGCAGGCAAATATTATTTCATCATCCTTGTTTTTGAAATGAGAAAAACAACACACAGGGGGACACTTACCCCAGGCTACACTGCAGATCTATGGCACAGCTGGGTAGAGAACCCACTTGTTTTGAGTCCAAGGCCTGTGTTTTAACCACTAGACCACCCTTCCCTTCATAAACAGTAAAACAACAACAACAGGTCCAATAATAAGCATCTAATAGACTGGTAGATAAGGTCCCATGGGCAGAAAATCCAAGGGAAAAAGGAGTTCAGGAGATCTAGACGTTTCTCAAAGTGAAAATATTAAAAGCACAACAGCAAACTATCCTAATGCAAAGGAAAGATAGAAAGAATAGTAAAGGGACTGTAGCTGAAGGGAGAATCAGGCCCTATGTTCATATTCTTGATCCTGAATACTAAAACAAGAGTGGGATCAAGTCCCAGCATGGTTAACTATCTCTGCCAGCTAGCTGGAGATACAGGTAAAGGGTATTTAGCCTCATGCCAGGTTGGAATCCCCAATGCCTCACCCACCCCAATGCACCTTCTTTTCTTTTTTTTTTTTTTTTTTTGCAATTTGCATTTTTCATTCAATTACATGTGATGCTTATCTTTCCTTAATCTCCAGTTCCTCCATGTGCGCGTGGGGTGGAGGAGGAATGAATTCCATTTGTTTTTGTTCCACTCTATCAGACACAGCAGTTATAAGATTAAATGATAACAGTGGACCTAATAATAAAAATACAATATAATGTAATGAAAGTAATGTAGATCTAATCCTCTGTTTTATTGCATCCTGAGTGCCTTTGGTCCTATTATTTTTTTCCTGTGCTTTCTGCCTTTGACTTAGCCGCATCTTTTCAAGGAAACAAAGGGATTTGTAAAGATTATAGTATTATTCTGTACAGCGCAGACTTGCTGTGGGGCATCTTTAATTACAAAACACCATCACTGGCTATGGGGTGTGTGTGTGTGTGTTTGTGCATCTGTCCTGGAGTACCCCAAAGCGCTAAAACCAGTTCATCTTGTAAAGATTTAAACATGTCGATTGCTCTTACAATGGCATCTGCTACTTGGTATCTCTGTTCGCGTTGGGTAAGACTTGTTGACTTCTTTTCTTTTTCTCCTTTTTTAATCATCATCCACATTTTGGAACATACACGTTGAGCTGGAAGGCTCCCATGAAAGGGCTACAGCTCTCTCTGAATTCAGCAGCAGGGAGTGCATGCTGATATCAGGTTATATTAGTGGGAATTATCTACGCTAGAGAGATCTAGAGTGGGTGAGAATAGATGCTCCAATTGTTGTTTTCTGGCCTTACAATCGACACTTCTCTGATCACGCAGGGAATAATGCATTGAACTACAGTAGTATCTTTTATCTCAAAGTGCTTTAAAAACACGAGATTAGCCTGAAAGAGTAAAATGATTTTACGGATGGTTCAGCTGTGGGCCAGAGAGGGGAAGTAATGTGCACAAGGTCACAAAGGGGGTCTGTGGCAGTTGGGAATAGAACCCAAGCTCTCAGTCCTATGGTGTAACTGCTAGCAGATAAGGCCTTCACAGCAGGCTTTTGGCAGGAAATTTGACCAGTTTCTTGTAGGCAAAATACAGAAATTGACATAATCATAGACTCATAGGACTGGAAGGGACCTCGAGAGGTCATCTAGTCAAGTCCCTTGCACTCAAGGCAGAACTAAGTATTACCTAGAACAATCCCTGTCAAGTGTTTGTCCAACCTGCTCTTAAAAATCTCCAGTGACAGATTCCACAACCTCCCTAGGCAATTTATTCCAGTGTTTAACCACCCTGACAGTTAGGAAGCTTTTCCTAATGTCCAACCTTAACCTCCCTTGCTGCAATTTAAGCCCATTGTGTCTTCTCCTATCCTCAGAGGTTAAGAACAACAATTTTTCTCTTTGTAACAACCTTTTATATACTTGAAAACAGTTATGTCCCCCCTCAGTCTTCTCTTTTCCAGACTCAACAAACCCAATTTTTTTAATCTTCCCTCACAGGTGTTAGAACAAAGGTCAACTATTTGCCTATTATCCCAGCTGTTACATCAGGAGCAACGGCTGTTTCTGCAAACACAGGTAATGTTTTCTTTAATATTGACCTTTAATCATTTTTGTTGCTCTTCTCTGGACTTTCTCCCATTTGTCCACATCTTCCTGAACTGTGGCGCCCAGAATTGGACACAATACTCCAGTTGAGGCCTAATCAGCGAGGAGTAGAGCAGAAGAATTACTTCTCATGTCTTGCTTACAATACTCCTGCTGATACATCCCAGAATGATGTTTGCTTTTTTTGCAACAGCGTTACACTGTTGACTCATATTTAACTCATATAATGCTGGCTGTGCGGGCCATCACCTCAAGGAAAGCGTGGCGCTCCATGCCTGTGTTACTTTATTGATATTTGGGTAGCACCCCAGCCAAAATATAAATGGGACTGAGAAACCCAAAATGAAATTGGTGCTTGAATGGATCCATAGGGGATAACAGAAAACTTATCACTTCGAATTTGTGGGCTGAGCAACCACAGCTTCCTAGCCCCATAGGGTGTGTGATGGCCACTTGTGCCTTTCGGAAGCCAGCATTTCATCCACTAATTAGCATTTCAGGGCAGCAGGGCCCAGCAGCTCACATTTTGGTACAATTTTTCCCCACATGAAGATTTTGGCCGGTAAGGTGCAAAAATGGGAGTTGGAAAAGACCTATTAAGTCATGAAGGGCTTGATTCAATGACCACTGAAGTCAACTGAAAGACTCCAACCTGCTGAGCTCTTTTGAAAATCTGGCCTCAGTCATGGGCACTGAGTTCGTTTTGCAAACCTGGCCCTTCTCTGTGCCTCACCTCAATTCCCCATCTGGGAAAATGGGAAGATAATCCTTCTATTGTCTGTCTTGTCTAGTCAGACAGTCCTCTGTCCGGGGGAAGGGTCTGTCTCTTACTATGTGTTTGTACAGCACCTAGCACCTGGGGAACTTGATATTGTTGACACGATGCAGACCGAGCAGATGACCATGCTCTTGCCTATTCCAGGAGTCAGCGCTGCTTTTCTCTCTTTTTTGCTATAGTGAAAACGAAAAATAAAACGTGTATTCCTTTTTTCCGTCTTCTGAGTTTGCTTGAGCTTGGAAGGGCTCCGAACGTCCCTGGGGAGGCTAGCTCTGCCATCTGAGAAGCTTTCATTACAAAGCACATGGTACCTTTGTTATTTTTTCCCCGAAGGTTATAAAACCTGTCACTGGTTGTATGAGACATTCTACCGATTGTGACATGAAAGTGCAACCCTCACTCTGAACTACAATTACCAGCATATGTTCCAAATTTCTAGCCTTGTGTCTGCCAGCCAGCACTCAGATGCTATTTATCCATTGATTAGACACCTTTCTGAGGTGCTTATGACTGCGGTATGTGGGGAGAGTAGAGCAGAGGTAAACAAATAGCAGTAGAACTGCAGGTAGCACAGCTCCCAATGCGTATGACAAATCCTGTATCGTGGTCCTCAATGGGAACCGAACCATCTGCATCCACTCTGTCATTTCAACTGAAAAAGTGCTCTGCTAGATGCAAGTAGCAGACCGTTGTAGTTGCTGGGGCCAGCCACTAGAAGGATACACGCTCCCACTGATTTAACTAGAGTATTCCATTCCTTCTAGTCCTGGGTATTCCTGCAGTGAAGGGTTGCACCAGAACTCACGTGGTGTGCAGGCAGCAACTCTACAAAGTGACCCCAAAGGGAGCATCATCTTCTGGCTGAGCTGTGCTAAGTTTGTCTAGCTGGAAGTGGCTCTTTGCATATATTGTCCTCCTCCTGCACTCCCCATCATTCTTTCTCTCTGCTGTATCTGCAGACTGGTGGCCAAAGGTTAAAGGGGCACTTAATCGAACAGGGGAGTCTCCGTCAAAAGAGCCTGAATGTGCCTGTACCAGAAAGTCACACGGGAACCATTGCTTCTTCACTGGTTACAAGGTGACCCCCAAAAGCAGCCTCTCCAGTCAGTGAAAGTGGAGGTGCTGTGTCAGCAAGAAGCCATCCTTTGCATGCTGTTCCTTACAGCTGTTGAAATGGGAATGGAATGAGAAACGATAATACCTGAGAACGCAACCTTTCACCCAAGCAGCTGCACAATCACTCACAAGACCACCGACCTCAGAAGCAGGAAGCCTGCCAAACAATCCACAGGCCACTGGATGATCGAGGTGCTAAAGGGGCAGTCAAGGAAGACAAGGCTGTTGTGGAGAATCTAAATGAATTCTTTGCATCAGTTTTCACTGCAGAGGACCTGAGGGAGATTCCCACACCTGAGCCATTCTTTGTAGGTGACCAGGAGCGCCGCGAGCTTTTCTGCTGCCCTAGGCAGCAGAGGGTCCTGCCCCGAAATGCCGCCTCCCCCCCCCCCCAGAGGCAGCAAAAAGTCCCACCGCCGAAATACTGCCGCGGTCGCTGCCCCCCAAAATGTAGTGCCCTAGACGACCGCCTTGGTCGCTTAATGGGTTGCGCCGGCCCTGTAGGTGACCAATCTGAAGAACTGTCCTAGACTAAGGTGTCAGTTGAGGAGATTTTGGAACAGATCAATAAAGTAAACAGTAATAAGTCACCAGGACCAAACATGAAATTGCAGAACTACTAGCTGTGGTATGTAACTTATCGCTTAAATCAGCCTCTGTACCAGATGACTAGTGGATAGCTAATGTAATGTTGATTTTAAAAAAAGGCTCCACAGGCGATCCTGCAATTAGAGGCCAGTAAACCTAACTTCTATATCAGGCAAATTGGTTGGAACTATTAGTAAAGACTAGAATTATCAGACACATGGAGGAACATGATATGTTGGGGAAGAACCAGCGTGACTTTTGTAAAGAGAAATGTCTCACTCATCTATTAGAATTCTTTGAGGGGGGACCCATAAACCTGCACAAGGGGGATCCAGTGCATATAGTGTACTTGGACTTTCAGAAAGCCTTTGACAAGATCCCTCACCAGAGGCTTTTAATCAAAATAGGCTCTCCTGGGATAAGAGGGAAGGTCCTCTCATGAATCAGTCACTGGTTAAAAGATAGGAAACAAAGGATAGGAATAAATGGTCAGTTGTCACATTGGAGAAAGGTAAATAACGGCATCTCCCAAAGATCTGTACTGCGACCAGTGCTGTTCAACATATTCATAAATGATCGGAGAAAAGGGGTAAACAGTGAGTTGGCAAAGTTTGCAGATGATACAAAATTATTTAAAATAATTAAGTCCAAAACTGATTGCGAAGAGTTACAAAGGGATCTCACAAAACTGGGTGACTGGGCAACAAAATGGCAGATGAGATTCAATATCGATAAATGCAAAGTAATGCACATTGGAAAACAGAATCTCAACTGTATGTACAAAATGGTGGGGTCTAAATGAGCTGTTACCACTCAAGAAAGAGACCTTGGAGTCATTGTGGATAGTTCTCTGAAAACATCTGCTCAATGTGCAGTGGCAGTCCAAAAAGTGAACAGAATGTTAGGAACCATTAGGAAAGGGATAGACAATAAGACAGAAAATATAACGCCACATCTTGAATGTTGTGTGCCGTTCTGGCCATCCCATTTCAAAAAAGATATATTAGAATTGGAAAAAGTATAGAGAAGGGCAACAAAAATGATTGGGGGTATGGAACAGCTCCTAGATGAGGAGAGATTAAAAAGACTGGGACTGTTGAGCTTAGAAAAGAGATGACTAAGGGGGGATATGATAGAGGTCTATAAAATCATGACTGTGTGGAGAAAGTGAATAGGGAAGTGTTATTTACCCCTACACTACACAAAAACCAGAGGTCACCCAATGAAATTAATAGGCAGTAGGTTTAAAAGCCACTAAGGAAGTACTTCTTCATACAACGCAAAGTCAGTTTGTGGAATTTGTTGCCAGGGGATGTTGTGAAGGCCACAAACCTAACTGGGTTCAAAGAAGAAATAGCTAAATTCATGGAGGATAGGTCCATCAATGGCTATTAGCCAAGATGGTCAGGGAGGCAACCCTATGCTCTGTGTGTGTCTACACCTCTGACTGCCAGAAACTGTGAGTGGGTGACGGGATGGACCACTCGATAATTGCCTTGTTCTGTTAGTTTCTTCTGAAGCATCTGGCACTTGCCACTATTGGAAGGCAGAATACTGGGCTAGATGGACCATCGGTCAGACCCACTATGGCCGTTTTTATGAGATAAACGGTATTATCCCTATTTCACAGATGGGAAGACTGAGGCACAGGCAGGTTGACATTTGCTTAAGGTATTACAGAAATGCAATGCCAGAGCCAGGATTAGAAATGCCAGGTTCCCGCTACTGCACACTACCCACTAGACCATGACAAAACCCACTACGCGCTCTTAACAGCCAGTGTAGATCCTGATCTTGACAGTATTTCCTATTCTTTTCAGCCAGTTTGGACTCAGTGTTCAATTGCTTCCTGCAGGTGTGTTGTGTTCGGGCATTGAAGTCACCTGAGCATGAAAGGCTAGAAGCTTCTGAGCTGATCATTCCAATTACGCAATTTCCTTACAACCTCCCCTCCCCCCAAACCTCAAAACCAAATCACCCAATAAACTGGTAGTGCGGCTCTTAAACACACAGATGATTTTCTGGCTGCGACATCCTAAGTGATTTACTTATCACTCACAGTGACACTTGTCCTGATCTGTGTAGTTCTGTCCCACAGTCTGCAATCAAAGCGTAAGGAGTCACTGAAGCAGAAGGCGTGTGATTCCGGATCTCTGTAATTGTTACCTGCACAAAGTTAGATGTCACGCTATCATAAACCTTCATCGCAGCTGAAGCCTTACTGTGCAGTTATCTTCTTACACTGGGAAATATTACATGTTGTAGAGATGGGGTTTTCAATCTGTCTGTTGCGGTGAAGGCGCTGTCTCGAGGTTTTCTGAGAGTGTCTGCTTTCTCTGTGAAGTCTAAGAAACACACGGAGCTGTTCCACATAAGGTATTTCCACTTGATCCGACTTGTGCCTCATCCTAAATTAATCATATTTTACATAAATGCGGCACCTTTCCTTTCAAAGAACTTTACAAAACAATGTCCATCCTGTACCTTTGAAATGCAGCCATGTCTGGGGAGGAAAGCCTTGGTCACCCCACTGTGTAACAGCAGAGAGAGAGTAAAGTGTAACAATTTCATTGAAAAAAAAATCATAAAATTGCTCCGGTTTCAGGGTTTTCAAGACCTCACAAATGGGCAAATTTTGTTGATAAATTTTCAGTGGCAAGCATTTCTACTAGCTGTGACCCATGCCTTCCTCATGGCAGTTCAGTGATGCTGAATTAGTCATTGTTTGACAGACGCTTTGAGATTCTTGGACATAAGGCGCTAAAGAAATCAGGAGAACTGCATGTAGAGTTGCTTCCAAATGAGAAATAGGAAATAAACTTAATGGAAGGGCATTTAAATATGAAGGCAGCATGGTCTAGTGGCTGGACCATACAAGTTGGCATTAGGGTTCTAGTCCCAAATCTGCCATTGATGTGCTGTAATCTCTTCTGCCTATGAGGTGTGAGCTTCCCTCACAAACTGACTATGGGGGGAGGCGGTAAACACAGATCTGTGACGCTCTCTTCGGCAGGGGCAAAGACTTGTAGCAACGCTTGTGCTATCGAGGACCTCCAGGAGAGGGGCAGGCATAGCAGCTAGTGGTGAATCCACGCAGAAGGTAATAAATCCTAAGGCTGCAGTACCTTTTGGGAAAACTTCTCTTCCTCCCTATCATGGAGCTGTTTCATTGGCAGTAGCTGGTGGGGAGTCCCTGCTCCAACTTAGGATATCTAAGTGCCACGTGTCCAGGAGTTTGAATCTCCTTCTCATTCCACTGGGCTTTCCCACAAGAGAGACTGAATCCTAACTAAGGTTCATTGATGAGATTTTCCAACCTAGATTTCACCCTGCTCTTCGAGTCTTGATAGCTGTCATGACAGATGCATTTGCAGAAAGTCATGTCTTCTCAGGGCTGCCAGGCATACGGGCTTAAAGCCCCAAGGGTTGTACCTGCAAGGCATACAGATGGACTGGAAGCTCAACTCTGCACATCCCTCTCTAGTCTCCAGATTAGGGATTCTCCCTGATCTTGCCAGGTCAGCACTGAAGCCTCTCTCTCTCTGCTGTTATTAATGTAGATGTTCTCACCTCCAGTGTGCAATTTTTGAAACCTGCATTTTCTCTGCCATTCAGACTTGACAAAGGTCAAAGGAGCAGGGAAACCTGTGGCCCTAAAGCTTCACCAGCTGATCTCCTTGGCAACATGAACTGGCAAAAGATGGAGCCGTAAACAATTTTCTGTCCAACAGGAACATTTTCTGTCGGAATCAGAGGCAGACATAAAACCTAAGCAAATACCATCGGCAACAAACGATGTCAAGCCTGCAAAGTTCAGGGCCCAGCATGGAAAGAAATCAAGAGTTGAAATTTGTGCCTATCAGCGAATCTGTCTCGTTTCTGCCAGCCTGCAGTATGGTTTCTAGAGAACTTGCTTCCTAGCAAGCAGATTGGGCCTTTCCTTGTACCCTGCAGTAACACCTGGAGTGGGAATCAGCCACATGGTCCTGCTTTCGAGATGGGAGCACATTTTTCTCTCCGATGAATTATACAGCACTTTGCCAACTGAGGACCTCAGAGTGCTGTACAAATGCCATTCATGCCGCACATCCATCTCCAGAGGCAGCAAAACATCCACGAGGCTCCATGCAGAATGCACTAAATGTGGGCTCTGTCTCATTCCTGGCACGTCGTTAATATTATTACAGGAGGGTCTAGAGGCTCAAGTCAGGGATCAGGCCTTCCTTGCTACGCACTCTACATAGACATGAAAAAAAAAAAAAAAACACTCAGGGCAGGATCCACAAAGAAGCTGTTAGGCATCTAGAAAAATCACAGGAACAACCCTGCGCTTGACAAAGCCTGCGTTGGGTGCCCTATACAATGAATGGGAAGAGACAGGAACCTTGGGGTATGTCTACACAGCAGTTAGACACCCGTGGCTGGCCTGTGCCAGCTGACTCGTGCTTGTGGGGCTCGGGCTAAGGGGCTGTTTAATTGCGGTGTAGACTTCTGGGCTTTGGCTGAAGCCTGGGCTTTAGGACACTGCGAGGTGGGAGGGTCTCAAAGCTTGGGCTGCGGCCTGAGCTCCAGAAGCCTGAGTCAGTTGGCCTGGGCCAGATGTGGGTTTTTCTTTGCAGTGTAGACATACCCTTAGAATACAATCCCACAAAAGCCAGTGCACTAGGCATGGAGCCAGCTACAATATCCAATGGCAGGTGCTGATAAGAGGAATGTCTGTGCCAAGCCCTGCCCCTCTCACAGAGGGTGGTACCTAAGTCTGGGCTGCAGGGAGGCGCCTAGCTTTGCTCAGAGACTCTGCTGCCAGGAGTCACGTGGCTTAGGCGCCTAAGGCACTTCTTGTAGGAATGAGCTAGGCACTTGCCTCGCACCTAGGGTGACCAGACAGCTAATGTGAAAAAACGGGACAGGAGTGGGAGGGTAATAGGAGTCTATATAAGATAAAGACCAAAATCGGGACATCTGGTCACCCTACTCGCACCACACAAAACAGGAGGAGGAGATGGTGATGGTGCCTAGCTTTTAGCCCAGTGGTTAGAGCACTTGCCTGGGAGGTGGGAGACCCAGGTTAGTTCCATTTTCTGCCAGGGGGGAGAAAGGATTTGAAGAGGGGTCTTCTACCTCTCAGGAAAATTCTCTGACCACTGGGCTACAAATTATAAGGTGGGCACCACCCCCAGCCCTTCCTCCTCCTCCTCTGGCTGGATTTTGAATGGGACCTGCTCTGGGAGGTGGTCTTGCATGCGAGTGAGGTGGCCAAATGCCTATCTTCCCCTGGTCTGTGAATTGCTCTGGGGCTTAGGCAGGAGATAGGCATCCAGATGCCTAAATTTTACCCTGAAAACTTAGCTGAGTCTAGATGCCAACAGGATCCTCTGAGAGTTGTGTGGATCGCAGTGGAGCCTAACACTTGGACTTAGGTGCCTAAACCCCAAACATAGGTTCCTAAGTCTGGTGTTTAGGTGCCTACGTAACTGTGGATCCCACCCTCAGTGCCCCAAAGAGCTTATCGTCTTGGTGAGTGGCAATGCACAACAGATGGAACAGGTGACAGTGACAAGAGCAGCTGCCCAGCCTCGTCATGCCTTACAAAATGTTCAGCCCATGAAGCCAGGAACCCTGCAGAACCGTCACCTCACTCTGAGCACCCCTTCACCCACAGGCACACGTGTTGTCTGGACTTCCATAGGTACTGTAAAAGTTACTAGTGACCCCCCTTAATAGAGCAGTTATGTCAGCCAGCGGCCATTAGGGAAAAGCAAACACCTTAAGAACACAGTAGCCTGAACTTTTCAACTGTTTTCCCTTCAAGGCCTTAAGGTAGTTGGAGCTGGTCCCAAGCCGGTTTTCATTGACCAAATAGCGAAAGCACGGGTCTAACAACCACTAGTCAAGTGTTAACACTGCAAGGACCTTGGTCTAAATGTGTATAAAAAAGAATCTGTAAAATGTATGTAAAACAAAGTCTTTGTACCAAGGTGCAAGGCTCTCCTTTCTTCTGCAAAATAAAGCAACTCCTCCTTATCCCTGTCTGGCTGTTATTGGCTCTCAGCTAGATGGACTCGATATTTCGGTAACAGTACATTCTTTCAGCCTGATCCAACACCCATTGGAGTCAGTGGGAGTCTTTCCATTGTCTTTGGTGGGCTTTGGATCAAGCCCTTTATGAACATAGCGAGAAAACCCTTTGCAAAATATAATATGCACGGGGAGAGTGAGAGATCATAACTTTTAAGCAATTCACAGACCAGGGGAAGATAGGCATTTGGCCACCTCACTGGCCTATCAAAGCCAGTTCCCCACCAGAACACTTAAAGGCACTTGTTCTTTAATGGGGATTATTACCATGCCAAATTTCAACAGCCCATCCCGCTGTGTCAGTGGCGTAGCCAGGTGGAGGGAACAGGGGGAGCGATTAAAAAAAAAAAAACACGCACCACCTGCTGTGGCGCTTTTACTCACGCACTCCGGGTCGCGGCGGCGGCAGGCCATTCACTTGCTCCGGGTGTCTTCAGGGGCACTGAAGGACCCGCCACTGAAATGCCACCGAAGACCTGCGGAGCAAGTGAAGGTCCCGACGCCGAAGACCCAGAGCGCCGCCAGGTGAATAAAATAAAAGCGCTGCAGCGGGTGGTGCCTTTGTTTTTTTAATCACTCCCCCAGTGAGTAAAAAGGCGCCAAGAAATTGACAAGGTGCCACTTGTGCTCAGTGGGGGAGCGGCCGCTCCCCCGCTCCTCCCCAGCTATGCTACTGCGCTGTGAGAGCTGCTCAAAAATATTGATTTTTTTAAATCATGGGGAAAGTGTTTTTCCCCCCCCAAAACTCTGTTCTCCAAAATGGCAATGCTGAGTTTTGCTGAAGCTTTCTAAAAGAATTGCTCAGTCACCTTCTGGCCAAGTCCAGACTTGTAACACTTCAGCCCCAAAGTTTTAAGGTTGCAAAGTTGTGTGTGATTGTAAAGAGGGGTCAAGAAAGGAAATACGTAGCCAACCTTAACTGCCACGTGCTCTGCGGCTCCTGCGATTCCTTCCATGCAGCCACCTGGGGGGTGAAACGCAGCAGCTGCTAAACAGGGCACAGCCGCCGTTTAGAAGAGAATGTGAAGAAAATCATGTCCAAATGAAACGACAGATTGTGAATTTCATAGGCGGAATGTACTGGTGACATTAAAAAAAGTGCAGCTTCATGCACGCTGGATATCTGCAATTGTGACGGGTTGTGGGAAGAAATGAAGCACTTGTAAGAAATCTATAAACTGCAAAGACCAGTCCCAGTTACTAAAGGAAGCAGCCCCACGCCTGCAGAGCTTGGATTGGAGACCTGCTCCTTTGCTCCCAGATCCAGTACAGTGCTGGAGGAGAGCTCCCTTAGCAGGTACTAGTCCTCTGTCCTTTATCCTTGGGCCAGCAGGAAGCACAGGCCACAGAGGTGGCTGCCTAGAATGCTGATTCTCTACTCGTGGAGACCCTTCACCCCCAGCTCGGAGACATACCAGCGGAGTTACAGCCCTCATCTCTGCTGGGAGCTCCTCACCAGCAGGGCTTCAGCCCAGCTCTCCCTCCAGCATCATTTTTGGAGTATATGGGGAAGGGCTGCCCTTTCTAGCAGCCCTTCCCCACCTTTCTGGGACTCACTGGGCTCAAGATCGGAGGCACCTGGCCATCTCCAACAAAACTAGGGGGTTGTGGAATGCTTAGAATGCTAGCTCCTGTTTATCCTCTTCTCCCCGAGGTTGTTTTTGTATTGTCCGTATAAGACAATTATGCCTCGTATTGTATCCAGCTGTGGTGTCTTTGTGCTGTGTTGTGTCTCTATGCCTTGACCTTTACATTTTTTATTTTAAAATCCCCCTTAGCTCCTTGCACCCTAAGATAGAGAAACCACTTCGACAAAGGCTTTACTAAAGATATTTCTCTACTACAAGCAAAGCAACAGGGACATTGTGGCATCATGCAATTAGTGACATTGGAATTTGGCTGGGAGCCGCTGGTAACCCCTCCCACACAGCCCCCTGCTCTGATGCAAAGTGCTATGGGATCTTTAATGACCTCAAAGTGGTCAGGGCCTCGCTCTTACATCTCATTTGAAAGGCCATCTTACCCAATTAGCAACCTATTACTGGGGGCTAATAGACATCTAAAGGAGTCCAGGATTACGGTTAGAGCTAAAAGTCAATTATCAGGCTCCTAGCTTTGCTCCCGTCCAGTGTTAATGGGAGGGAGCAGTGATCTCCCTAATGAGAGACTGATTTATTCCTGCTCCCAAAGCCATTACTGACTGATAACCCCCGAACAATATCAATCATCTTGACTGACACTCACTGGTCGTTTAGGGTCTGATCCTGGATTCCTGACTCTGAGTGAACTCCCATTGACTTCCAGGGGAGTTTTTCCTCACTAAAGAGTCAGGAATGGGGATTTTTACTGCAGTTTCAACAAGGACAAAGGATTGAACAGGCCATGAAGACTGATGGGTTTTTCCAAGGGGCTTAAGGCAGTTAGGCACTCAACCCCTGTTGACTTGCAGTGGAGAAATCCCAGCATTCAGTCCTTCACCCCCAGAGGTACGCAGGGTGGGATTGAGGCCTGTTAGCAGGGCTGCCTGGGGAGTCCAAGTGCAGTGCAACCTGTGGGTAAACAGAGGAATTGGCACCTTTCACCAGCACTACACTGTAGACATTCAGATTAGCCAACAGAGATAGGGAACAGCTGTTGCCTTATCTGGCATCTTAACTCAGAGAGAGACACCTCCAGAAAGAGCAACACAGCAACCTGAGGCTGTAACCTGATGTGCCCTGTAACCCCCTAGGGCTCAGCAAGACTGCAGCACACCTTTGTCCTGCCATTTCATCTGACTTGTCCTTATACAACAAGAACATGCTGATAATAATCAACAGACCAGTCCAGAGTGAGGAAGAAGTTTCACTCGCTTGAGCAGGAGGAACAATCCAATAACCTAATGCAGATTGAGAAAACTCTGAGAAGGTCTAGTGCACCTTAGGAACTGGGTCCTGTGTCCCTTAAACAGGGGAGTCATCCTTGCTCTGGCCATAATGAGTCCCTGTGCATGTGCTGTAGACAATAGACACAAGTACTAGATGTATCTTGTACACATCTATGGAGCCAGGACCCTGTTCCTTGAACTCCTCAGACCACCATATAAAGATGACCTGGGTAGCAGTGGGTGTCTGCAAATTCAGCCACTTAAGGACAACATGAGACACCCCTTCCAAATCAGTACATTACTGTGCAAGTTGGCCCAGTGACTTATGGATCCATAGTAGCTACTCACAGGAGTAAGAACAACACATATAAGCCAGGGTTGCAGACTCAGCTCCTTAGATTGCCACTTGCCCCTAGTCTTATAGAATGAGTTTGATTTCACTGGGGCAAGTTTAGGTTCTGGCAGGTCCACTGAAGTGCAGTTTGCAATTCCTGAATTTACAGGAGGGATCATTAGAGCATCTCACCTGACCTGCATAACACACACCATCAAATTTCCCTCAGTTACCATTGTACTGAGCCCAATAACTAAAGCATACCTTCCTGTAAGTGGTCAGACTCAACCCTGCAGCACCTCCTGCTGGTTACATCTGGGAATTAGCTCAACCCAGCCCAGGGCACCCTCTGCAGGCCAGTGAGCCACCCTGTCATCTGCACTGGCCCCCCAAGTCCCTCCCAGGACCCCAGGACCCCTTGCTCTGGGTGCTGCCCCCTGGCAGTACCCACACACACTGGGTCTCCCCTCCCAGGGGAACCCCCACCCACTAATCCCACCTCACAATAAGGCCACTGCCAGTCACCAACTAGCCCCCAGTCTCTGGGGCAGACTGCAGTATCAGCCTCCTCATCACTGGCAAGGAGGGTTTGGACCTGCTGCCTTGGCCTACCCCGGCACTCCCTCTGCAACCCCCAGTACCCCTTGGCCTAATACTAGGCCGCAGCCTGGGGCTTTCCAGGCTGGAGCTCCCCAGCTCCTCTGCCTTTCCCCAGCCCTACTCCACTTAGGTACCCTGTCTCTGCTCCCTACAGCCAGGCCCTTCTCTCTCTGACTGCAGAGAGAGACTGCTAAGCGCCTGGCTCCCAGCCTCTTTATAGGACCAGCTGGGCTCTGATTGGGGCGTGGCCCAACTGCAGCTACTCTCCCAATCAGCCCAGTAGCTGTTTCTCCCTGCAACAGCCTTCTCCCAGGGCTGTTCCAAACCCCTCAGGGCAGGAGCGGGTTCCACCCCACTACACTTCCAAAAAGGAAATCAGGCTTCATTTGATCTTCTTTTTCATAAGCTAAACAGATTGAGCTCCTTAAGTCTCTCACTCTAAGGCATTTTCTCCAGTCCTTGAATTATTTTTGTGTCTTTTCTCTGCACCTTCTCCAGTTTTTCCACATCCTTTTTAAAATGTGGTCACCAGAACTGGATATAGTATTTCAGTCTCAGTCTCACCAACGCCATATAAAGAGATAAAATCACCTCCCTATTCCTACTCACTACTCCCCTGTTTATGCGTCACAGAATGCCACAGATCTTTGCACCACAGGTTTTCACTGGGAGCTCATCTTGAGTTGCTTGTCCGTTATGATCTCTAGCCCGGAGCCTTTTCAGAGTCACCTCTTTCTAGGATACTGTCTCCTATTCTGTAGGACTGGCCTGTAACACAAGAATACATTGCATCACAACATCAGTTCATTTTGCTATGACAAGATACCCTTTTTTTTTTTTTTTTTGAGGTCCTCATGATGCCACATGTGGTGAAGATATTTGGTTGCAGCATCAAGATGTGAAGAATGTGTTCACTCAGGGCAGATTGGAAAAGGTGTCACTTTAGGTTCTCCAAGATCCCTCTGCCCAGAGTTATACAGTATTGCATGTATCTAGAATCCTCCCTGCTTAGTCTCCTAGTCACAAAGAGGAAGCAGATTGGACTCACTGAATTTTTCTGCAAAGGTAAATGCAGGTGAACAAATCAATAAACAATGGCAGCTGGTGAGCTGCCTTCACACGGGAGATGCTGTTATTATGTCTGTCTGTATATTGCCTTCAAAAAACCAAACCAAGCCAGAGTCTCCAGGTTGTATCTTTTCCACTGGGGAAACCACTATTCAAATCGATGCAGCTTTACATTTTACTTGTTGTGGATGAGGAACATTTTTAAATGGAATCAATTTGTCACCTTGCTCTGAAATACAGTCTCAATTCAGTAAACAACCTCCCTGGCTGAGGAGAAAGATAAAAGTCAAGGAAGATGGGTCGAGCTCTGATTGAGAACCAAGGAAGAGCCGGGACTTCTGACCACAGTTTTTGGACAATCGATTCTATTCCCAGCTATATCTGGCCCTGCCAGCAAAAGTGCAAGGATTAGGTGCTGAGATGGACATGCTATAAAACCTTTATGTAGACAGATAAATAACACACACATCGCAAGGGTCAGGCACGGAATACGCCAGTGTCCTTAACTAGGCATGACTTTAGCATGTCCTTTGCTCTTGTCTTATACTTCCATTGTGAGTTTGTTGGGGCAGGGGCTTTCTTTTGTTTTGTGTTTGTACAGCACAGTGAGGGCCTGGTCCACGAATGGGACTTCTAGGTGCTACCATAATGCAAATAAATAAATGAATAATAAACCTTTATTAAAAAAAGAACAGGAGTACTTGTGGCACCTTAGACACTAACAAATTTATTAGAGCATAAGCTTTCGTGGACTACAGCCCACTTTGGCTGTAGTCCACGAAAGCTTATGCTCTAATAAATTTGTTAGTCTCTAAGGTGCCACAAGTACTCCTGTTCTTTTTGCAGATATAGAGTAACACGGCTGCTACTCTGAAACCTTTATTAGTTGATCATCTCCTTTGTCTAACATCAAGGTTGGGTAGGACCAAGGTTATGAGCAGATTCCATCCACTGTCTGTTTTGAGGCACCATTTGAGCATGTTGGGGGTGTTGCCTGCATGATTTTACATACTGTGTTATACCACTATCTCCTTGGATGTGCATGGCCTCTCTCTCTGTCACTCTTCCGTAGCTGAAAGTTTTTGGCAATTGGTATATTCTAGCAATAATGGCCAAACCATTGTCATTGATGCCTTTTGATGATTGCAGTCAGACCCCTCACTTTCTAGCTTCTGTGGATATTGTCATATCTTAGTCTATCTAGACTTGTCATGGCTAGGACATCTCATTTCAAAATGTGTGCAGCTTTTGCTCCAGACACTTTGTCAGTACTCATGTTGCACAACCATAAAGTAATGTGGGTACACAGAGCACTGTATATAATCTGATTTTAGCTGTCATGGGCACTGTTTTAAAGTTCCAAACACTTTTATTCAGGCACATGAATGTTCTGCTGGCAGTAGTTATCGGCTTGTGCCTGTCATCTTCATAGCGGTTATCATACATTATGATGGACCCCAAGTAGCAGAAACTGTCTACTTGTTCACCGTTTACACCATGCATGACTTTAACCTGTCTCTTGATTTTTGATATTACTATTAGTTCAGTCTTCTGTTCATTCAGTTTTAATCCCCATTCTCTGGCTGTTCGGTACAGGTTAGTTGTAGCTTCTTGGTTGTATTTTTCCATAGGCATTATCATTACATTATTGCCAGCAAAGTCAAGGTGATGGATAATTTGCCTCAATGTCCTACAGCCCTCGCCAGTGTTACTAGGGGAGTTGGACAAGAAGCTTTTAGGTATAGAGCAAAAAGTATTAGATTGAATATGCATCCCTCTTCGACTCCAGTTTTCACTTCAAAGCACTCTGTCAGCTCACTGCTGACTCATCCTACAAGCTCTGCAATATTTGAATCAACTTGCTGCTAAAACTGTACCATGTGAAAGCTCTGCACAGAGTCTCTCAGTTACCGGAGTCGAATGCTCTGTTAAAGTCAAAGAATGTACAAAGCAAGTGTTTGCTGAACTCTGTGTGTCTCCCCAAGATTGGACGAAAAAGCAAATATCTGATCGAGGGCAGAGTGTCCAGGTCTAAAGCCAGCTTGTGACTCAGAAAGGAATTCCTCTGCTCTTCACTTCATTTGGCCAGGAATCACTCTTCAGAATACCTTGCTAGGAATGCTTGTAAGATTTATTCCTCGGCAGTTATCGCAGTCTTTCAGCTCACATTTCTTAAAGAGTGG
This sequence comes from Malaclemys terrapin pileata, assembly GCF_027887155.1. NCBI lineage: Eukaryota > Metazoa > Chordata > Testudines > Emydidae > Malaclemys > Malaclemys terrapin. The sequence goes on along the minus strand of NC_071505.1, from coordinate 9,280,285 downwards.
TACAATGTCTGAGCATCGACAGTCTTCAAGGATTCACCTTCCTTCCAAATGAGATTAACTAATTTGCAAAGGAGCATGGCCATGCCTCTGCCGCCATGTCTTAGCACTTCAGGCTGTAGAGTGTCTTGACCAGCTGCACTATTGTTTTTCAGGGACCTGGTGGCATCTTCAATTGTTGCTTCCAATAGATGTTCTTCCTCTTTGCATGTTTACGGGGATGGGTATCTCTGAAGGGCCTGCATAGCTGTGAGAGCAGAATCTGATGCAGGAGCCAAAATATCTGTGTAGTGGCTCTTTATATGTCACCTCATTTGTCTGTTAGAAGGAATGAGAATGCAATAAGCCTCATTAATAGTTAGTAGTAATCGTCATTGAATTATTAATATTACCTTTCATTCAGAAGACTCGCAGAACGTTTTAAAAGAATGTGGGCCAAATTCTGCTCTGGCTTTCACTGGCATAAATCTCATTGACTTTGTGGGGAGTTACACCGGTGTAAAGGAAAGCAGAATTTGGCTCTGCATTGGGGAAGCGTTAGCAGTGACGCTACGGTGAAGGCTGCTTTTAGGATTTCCGTTGAAATGGGGTTTACGTCCCTTTCTTTTTTTAATTCGGTGGCTTAGGAGTCCAGAAGTAAATAAATGGAGATATCCTATCTCCTAGAACTGGAAGGGACCTTGAAAGGTCATCGAGTCCAGCCCCCTGCCTTCACTAGCAGGGCCAAGTCCTTATTTTGCCCCAGATCCCTAAGTGGCCCCCTCAAGGATTGAACTCACAACCCTGGGTTTAGCAGGCCAATGCTCAAACCACTGAGCTAAGCGCGACTCCTTTTCAAGCCACTCACCTCAACAGAGCAACTCAGGATTTACACCATTGTAAGTGTAGGCAGAATTTGGCCCATAGTAGACCAAATAGAGCAAATTTGGCTAGCAATTACATCTGGGTAAGTCAGAAGTAACTCAACTGAAGCCGTGAAGAAAGCAAATGGCAGGAGCGGAAGGATGGTCCAATTGGTAGGCTGCTAGCTGGCAGCTTGGGTCAAGTCACTGCTGTGCCCCAGACTCTTTGGGCAAGTCACTTAGGCCCAGCTCTCCAAAGGTATTTAGGAGCTTAACTCCTATTGAAATCAATGGGAGTTAGGCACCTAAACACTTTTGAGGGCCTGGGCCTTAGCCTCTCTGTAGCTCAGTTCCCCATCTATAACATGGGATAATAGCAATTCCCTACCTCACCTATTCTCCACCTTCACCTGTACCTCACCTGCAGTAGCACCAACAGGGGTGTGGTGAGGATAAATACATTAAAGACTGTGCTCAGATACTACGCTTATGGGGGGATGCCAAATTACCTAAGAGAGATAGATGGAGGTTCTGGGTTTGCACTAGTGTAACAAATCACAATCTGGCCCATGTTTATAAAGCACATTGGGATCCTTCAGGATGAAAGGAGCCATTTAAATAAGAAATATTCTTAACCGCACCATCTCTCCCGCCTTCAGCCTGCCCAATAACCCTTTGCAGTGACAGTCATGGGCACAGAATGCAAGATCCAAGATCCAGCTGTGGCCTTCCCCTTCCCTGCTCTGTCCTGCCCTCATTGCTCAGGATGGCCACTTAATCCTGACATGGGTTCTCAGTGAATTATCTCATCATTACCAATAATCCTATTTGCTGGATGGGGCTGCCTCGTGAATAGCCCCCCAGGGAATGGTTTCCTTTGATCCATCCCCTAAATGTATCCTGTCCTAATGACAAGCACTCCATTTGTTGCTCACTCTCATCAGACTGATTGATGTGGGGCATGAATTGATTGCCAGCTGGGGTCAAGACAGTCCTTCCGTCTCTCTTCCCCACATCTCATTGCAGAGTATTGCGCAATTAACCAGATGTGTTATGGGGTGCTTGGCTTTCCTCTGAAACCCCGTGTACAGGCCACCACCCGAGGCAGGTTATTGGGCTGAGATGGATGGTTGGTGTAGTTTGACATGGCAGCCCCTGCATGTCCCTTGGCTGCATTCCATAAGTTCTTATGCTGCTGTCTGAGATCAGCATGGGTCTCCTAGCTACGGCAGTCATTTGCCTTGCTTACCATCTTGGGCCAGATCCCCGGCTTGTGTAATTCAAGTAAGTGGAGCTATTCTGATTTACTCCAGCTGGGGATTTGGCCACTTGGCTTTAGACTCTGAAAAAGCAGCAGGTGCAATAGGCATGTAGACCATGCAGATAATAGCTTCCAGCTGAGACAAGCTCTTACCAGCTTAGGGAAAGCAGGCTAGTTCTTCTTGTTCACCTGGTAAAAACTTCTTTGTGTGCCCTAATGTGACCTTGGCTGAAGAGCAAGTTTACAAAGAAGGGATTTTGCCAGTCGATTGTTCACTCTAATGTCTTCATGATACTAGGTAGGAGACTCACCCTGTACTAATATAATATAATATAATATAATTATAATTAATTAATATGTCATCCCAAATATATGCTGAATATCCTGGCTGCGACCTCAACTATGAGCCATGATTATGATTTAGTTACACAGGTGTCATTTCATCCATCAGCGAAATTCAGCCACCTCAGTATGGAACATGGCAGTTCTTAACAGCTCACAGGAATGCTACATTACTCTGCATAGAGCAGGGGTTCCCAGACTTGGTTTGTGGCTCGTTCAGGGTAAGCCCCTGGCGGGCTGTGAGATGCTTTGTTTACCTGAGCATCTGCAGGTACGTCCGTTCGCAGCTCCCAGTGGCCGCGGTTCGCCGTTCCCAGTCAATGGGAGCTGTGAGCGGCTGTACCTGTGGACGCTCAGGTAAACAAAGCATCTTGTGGCCCGCCAGAGGCTTACCCTGAACAAGCTGCAAACCAAGTTTGGGAACCCCTGGCACAGAGGATCCCCATAGTCAGTATTTCTAATTGGTGCTGTAGTTAACAAGCCATCTGCATTTCAGCTCTACCGCATGCTTTTCCAGCATTAATAATTTGCCCATTTTACGTTGCAGCCAGACAGAACTTGCTGTTTGTTAAACTCCGCAAGCCATTTGCAGTACATGAGGACAATAACCATTGAACCTACACGGTTATGAACAATGCACTATATAATCTTATAAACCAGCAGATGGTGCTCTTTGGATTAGCTATCTGCAGGTATACAGGTCTAGCTGTCTTCTACGTATAAACTCTCCAACATTATCCACATCTAGAACTGTAAGAAACTTTTGTAACATGGCAGATTTACGATTTGAGAAACCAACGTTGAATGTTGAGGGAAGCAGGGGCGATTTATGCCGTTGCATCAAACCATGACTGCTTTGCTTGAATTTCATTTTAAGTTTTTGGGGTCGCAGGAACCTAATGCTCAGAATGAAATCCAAGAGATACAAACACACGCAGGTAAAACAGAAGCCAAAGGTTCCCATGCAGCCCCTGAGACCTTGAACAGTCAAGTCGTGCTTAGCCTGGATATAGAGTTGGAGGATTGTGTCTTATTTGGATTGATCTTGGTTTCATTTTTAAATAGGGAAGAAACAGACAAACATGTAAATCAAGTGTGCCCATGTTTAAGTTACAGTTCCAGTCTGCGGTGGGGGGAAAAATTCATTGCATCCTTGCTGACTGGGCTGTTTAATCTGATAAAGTGTTATTGGCATTGGGAAACACTCTTCCATCTCAGCCCCCGTCCCCCTTCATCTTGAAAGCGTCTTCCTCAATGTTTTACCTTTGATGCTTTTATAATGTAAAGCACTTGTACACCTGTAGGTGGGCTAAACCAGGAGTTCACTCTTTCCTCCCTGGAAACAAGTAGGGCCTCTGAACTGACCATTCAATCCTGTGCTGGTTTCCTACCCTCTTATTACAGTAGCATCTACAGACCCTACTCAACACTTGGGATTGTGCTAGGCACTGTACAAACATAGTGAGAGAATCCTGGTTTGGAAGAATTTATAATCTAAACAAAGAAGCAAGATAATAAGGGGGAGGAGATACAGAGTAATAGACAGATGAAATGACTTGCCCAAAGTCACACTGAAGGTCATTTATAGAGCCCAGAATAGAACTTAGGTTTCCCGAGTCATAGGTGACTACCTTACTCCCTAGACCATGCTGTTTCCCTGATTGGCTCTTTATCTGACCTGCTCTTGGAAATGTTCAGTGACAATGTCGCTCACCTGATTACAAGGCCCATAGGTCACTTAGATCCAAATGTGTCTCCATCAAGAATGGACCTGATACTATTTCTGTGAATCACTAACACCTCAGTTAAAAATGCAGCAGTATCTTGGAACTACTAGGTCCAGTGTTTTGGATATTTCTGTTATTTGCTTTAGAAATGCCTTATCCACATCCTCTTCCTGATGTAGTGGTCTATGGTAGCCCTTTTATCTTTACCCGAGATATTCAACTGGGCTGCCTCTCACCTCCTTCTGGACCTTGGAACAAGTATATAATGCAGCCCCTTCTCCCTTTTTTCCACGGCCTTTCCTTTCTGAACAAGCTATACCCCTGTAGACCAGTGGTTTTCAAACTGGGGAACACGAGCTTCTGTCAAGAGGTATCGGAGAAAAATTCTGTAATAGCGGACAATGCACATTGCCAAGTCTCACTAAATAATCTAATCGTAGGTATATTAAGACCGTATCTCACATGGGGGTATTATTTGGAAAGGGGTACACAGCCTAAAAAGTTTGAAAACCACTGCTCTATACCAATACTCCAGTCATGAGACTTATCCCCCAGGACTTTGTGATGCCAATTAAATCATAGAGAGTCCTGAGGCACCTTTAAGACTAACAGATGTATTGGAGCATAAGCTTTCGTGCGTGAATGCATCCGACGAAGTGGGCAGTCACCCATGAAAGCTCATGCTCCAATACATCTATTAGTCTTAAAGGTGCCACAGGACTCTCTGTTGCTTTTTACAGATCCAGACTAACACGGCTACCTCTCTGATAATTAAATCATAATGTATCTTATATACTAATACTTCCAGTTCTTCCTGTTTATTCCCCATACTCCTTGGATTTGTATACAGACATCGAAGATGTCCATCAGATTTCCCCACTGATTTCCATCTTGTTGCTCCTACGACCCTATTTTCAGTTAATAAAGATGCTGTTCTCTTTCTTGGTCAGGTGGACCCCATCTCTTCCCAGTAGACCTTCTTCTCGGAACAGCATCCCATGGTCGAAGAAGCCAAACCCCTCCCGTCAACACCATCTGCGTAGCCACGTATTCATCTTCAGGATGAACCTGTCCCTGCCTGGGCCCTTACCCTGATCTAACCTCCCAACTTTAAATCCTAGTCTAGACCAGGCCTTGGAGGGTAACACAAGAGTTACTACTCCACTGCCTAATTGCTCTTTACAGTGAAGACATTTTTGTCACAATTACTACTCTGATGCCTTTTGGTTTTGGTGGACTACACCTTTAAACTGCTAAGAAATCTGCCCAGACTGGGAAGACACCTGCCATTTTGTTCTCAGAGTAGGTGCAGCCTGTTACAGCGCAGACATGCACACACAGTGCTCTCTCCCCAAGGAGACTTTGCTCTTGTTCTTTCTTCCTGATGGTTTCCTTAATGTACCATTGAGGGCATTTTAGATTGAAAGTCTGTCTCGCTCTCTGTTTGCAAATCTCACAGTAAGGACTGCAGTGTCTGTGTATCCTGCCTTGGTTTTCACTCCTGACGCAACACACGAAAGCTGCTCTGCTAATGTGGGTTTTGAAATGCAAAGCATCACCTCCATTATTTGATAAGGGCGCGGGGAATCTAATTTACAATTCATTTTTATCCAGGGCTCCCATTTCCCCATTTTTTCTGCCCTTGACCCCCTTCCTTTGACAGCCTCTCTCTCTCCTCACTCACTAGCTTTGCTCTGTTGCTGTCCAAAGAGGGCATGCTGCCAGGATTCCTCTCGCTCCCTCTCCATGACTGAATAATAAATATGAGCTAAGTGGTGGACCGATGCCAGGGCATGCTTCTCACAACTATTCCCCCTAGATCCAAGATCAATAACACTTAGCTGTTCTTCTACACTTGAAGACAGGCGAAAAACCACATCATCTTCCCATGAGCACCGGAGGAGCCCACAAAGAAATCCATTTGCTTCCACCAGGCACCAACATGTGCTTTGAGGAACAGACCCCAGGCGTGTGCTTCTGCTGTTAAATGCTCGGCTTGAGCATCATATGCTGTCCAGAGAACTGGGTGGGAGAAGGAAAATAACTGGGAACAGCACTGGGGATTTTCTCTTTCCATGGGGGAGGAGATGTGTTCCAAATGTATTGTGGCATAATCTGTGCAGGGACAGATGCAGTCAGGATACCTGGCAGTGAATTTGGCAAGTGAGGAGTGTTTTGGATGTGCCTAACTCTTTAAGCCTAGATTCAGATCTCATTCACACTGCTATAAATCCAGAGTAACCTCATCGATTTCAGCAGAGTTAAGACTGGATGTAAACTGCTGTTACGGAGATCAGAATGTGGTCCTTAGTACCTTGGCAATGCTCTATATTCATGCTCCGCTACTGATGTGGGTTCTTAAACAGTATCTCTATCTCTAGATACATCTCATTTAGTTAGTTACAAACGCTTTTCAATTCAGGTTCCGGGAAGGTTGCCTTTTCTATCCTCCCTCGGCACCTTCACTCTGCCATAAGTTAGAGCCCTCTCTGGTGCCCTCTGGATTTCCCAGACTCGGATCTATTGATTGTCCGCATTGTTCTGCATTCAAAGGCAAAGCTCACATCACTCACCCACTTGACATTGAGTTACAATTTAGCATGCTGAACATACCACTGAGCCCATCTGATTTTTGAACGACTTACGCGCTGGAAAATAATACATTGTTCTTGACGGGTTAATTGGAAATATCCATGTTTCTGAGTTTGCACCGGTGTTAGATACTGTCAAAGAGAGAGTAAAAGGGAGACCAAATTACAGAGCTTTAGAACGCTGTCAAAAATAACACATTTTTGTCTCAAGAGGGGGAGCATTCTCCCTCCCTTCCTGTCTTGGATACTGGAGAAACCTACCCCTCCATCAAAGTGCCAGCATTCTGGTGTAGCTCAGTGGGCCCCTGCTGTGCACGCCGCAGAGGAGAGGAGTTATGGGAACTGCTAATTGCAGCGAATTGGCTCTTTAGCTCAAGCTATAGTCGCTTGTACTTTTAGCTCTCGAGGTCCCCTGGTTCAGTCCCCGGTGAGCCGGCCAGGAGGGTGGCTATCATGCTGGTACTTAGCTTTATTGCATTTTTTTGTGTTGCTTAAAATGACATCGAGGCCACAGGCTTGAAGTCACTCTCAGCGGATGTAAGTGGGAGCGGAGGATGCTCGGCAGCAAATCGCAGCAAGAGTCTGATGGAATTTTAGTAGGGATGAAGTTTACAGGGTTCCATAGAAACGGAACAGGGTTCTACAGAAATCAACCTGCTAACCTAACGTAAAACCCCTATTATTTATATTGCAGTAGAAGCCCCAGTTATAGACCACGCGCACATTGTGCTAGGTGCTGCACAAAGACAGAACAAAAAGTGCTAACAATCTAAAGTGTAGAATCTAATAGAATAGGCGAACCTTTATATATATTATTTTTTAAAAAAACAAATCCTATAGAGCAGTGGTTCTCAAACTAGGGCTGCCGCTTGTTCAGGGAAAGCCCCTGGTGGGCCGGGCCGGTTTGTTTACCGGCCACATCCACAGGTTCGGCCGATCGCGGCTCCCACTGGCCACGGTTCACCGCTCCAGGCCAATGGGGGCTGCAGGAAGCGGTGCGGACCGAGGGACGTGCTGGCCGCCCTTCCTGCAGCCCCCATTGGCCTGGACCGACGAACCATGGCCAGTGGGAGCTGCGATCAGCTGAACCTGTGGACGCAGCAGGTAAACAAACCGGCCCGGCCCGCCAGGGGCTTTCCCTGAACAAGCAGCGGCCCTAGTTTGAGAACCACTGCTATAGAGTTCTATCACCAGGGAAACAACTTTATATTACACAATATAGGATTTTTCTATTAGGGCTCGGTATTCTGATATATTCTGCTATTGCTCTCAAATCCTGCCACTCTCTACTCCAATGATGCAATGAACTGGCCAGGGTATATTTGCACCACTGCCCTTTACTGGTTGAAAAGAAAACTGCTCAACTGTGCGTCAGAAGCAGAACTGTGTGAATGATGGATTTTTCAGTTCTTTTGACCTACAGCAAACTTGTTTTGTTTAGTTTTCTGGGGTTTGTAGGGTTTTATAAAAGATTTTAAAATAAAACTGAGGGAAATTGCAAAATGAATCATCTTTCCAAAACAAAAAGTCAAAACACTGTTTCAGTATTTCTGAAACAAACCGTTTTGACATTTCCAAATCTTTTCATTTTTTCCCAATTTGCCAAAATTAACCAGAATTCACAAATTGTTTTGGTTAACCCAAATCTGTATTTTTTGATGAAAAAGCAGTTGCATGAAAAATTTCCTCCGGCTTGAATCAGAAATTTAAAGTGAAAAGTGATACTCTTTAGCTCAAATGGCAGAAGCCTATGCTTTAGGGAACTCTGACTTCAACACAAGCTGCAGCTGGGAAATTCTGAGCATGCATACTGTGTGTGGCATTGTAACCTCTGCAAAATCTGAGGTGGTGGTGGTTTTGCTGAAATATATTTCCTTTGGTTTCTACTAATAGTTGTTTTCTAATGAGGCACCTCTCTATTCCCAAAGAACTTTCCAATCGCTATATCTACTGTTCAGCTCCACTGAAATAATTGCAGCCCTTGCTAGGGTGGTGGCCAGCTTCCAACTTGCACATGGCACAACAATAAAGGAAGCGTCAATTGTGGCAAGAGCAAATGCCCAATGTTATGACAAGTGCCTTGGAGTCTTGTGGGATCACCGCATGGGGCAGTTGCAGAAAGTCTCATCTGAAACAGCCCCAAAACAGTGAGCTTAATGGACCTTAATGTGTCTCCTGTGGAAAGATGAAGGATTAATTTGGCCCCGTGGCTGCAGGAAATCTAGTTGTTTCCAATCTGATGCATCTCCTACTAGCTCATGCCTTCCAGGTGTTTTATAGGAGTATTTTAGCTATTCTTCTCTTTCTTATGAGGGATGTATGAATCATATAGGTAAGGGAGTGCTAATATACAGACACCAGATTCTCCAAAGACCAGGTGAGTGTGTATCTCAGGGTACTTAGAACCGATAATTAATTACACTAAAACTCCTGGTGAAGGAAAAGAGCTAACAACTATCCTGGATACGTCCAATTTGGCATGATGTTTGCATAGTACAGACCTAAGTTTTATGTCCCGGCATACACTGTTTCTTGTGAAAAATACAGCTTGGAGTGTTTGTTTGGAACCTGTCTGTCCTTTGGTTGACCCAAAATCCTGGGCAAGGGCACGAAGGGGAATTTTCCCAAGACATTACACGGTGGTGGCGTGCTGATCTGTGAACATAGATAAATTTATAGAGGATAGGTCCATCAATGGCTATTAGCCAGGATGGGCAGGGATGGTGTCCCTAACCTCTGTTTGCCAGAAGCTGGGAATACGCACCAGGAATTATGGATCACTTGATGATTACCTGTTCTATTGATTCCCTCTGGGGCACCTGGCATTGGCCACTGTCTGAAGACAGGATACTGGGCTGGATGGACCTTTGGTCTGATGCAGTATGGCGTTCTTATGTTGGAGCATGGGAACTCCTGAACATTTTCTCTTCAGCTACAGCAGCCTTGGAAGGGAGTTTGGGGGCTAGTGATGGAGACAGGAGGGATTTAAGGAGAAAGATTTAGAGAAGTATCTTTTGGGCAAGTGACGACCAAGTGCCCGTATATGCTAATGACCTACAGAGGTCTGAAGCACACAAACCCCATGCGGGAGAGGGGAATTGTTTAGGATAGAACATGGGGGCAAAATATAAGGGTTCAGACCAGTTCTTGTTTCATCTGAAATGGATCAGTGGTTCCTATTTCTGACTCAACAAGATGTATTTGAGTCAATATATTCTGCTCAGTTGGGGACCATTCCTGCTTCCATTGACGTCAATGGCAAAACCCTCACTTCAGTAGCACTTAAACCAGGCCTTAAGGGATGCTTTTAAAATATTTTCCCTGAAACAAGCAGCTGCTGCAATTTTCCTATCTGCAAAGTTCTCCACAGCCCGGGGGGGGTGCAGCCTCTTGTCATGCTCCTTAGGAGGGATTTTTCATCTTGTCCCAAGGCCATGGAGACCAAGTTGAAATGCTGAAGCTTGATCCACTAAGCCCCCGAAACCCCTCTTATTAATTATTTCCGTCTGTGTGTCCTGCCTGTGAGCTGTCACATCCGTGCCTGAGCCTCACCAGACAATGACGCTGATGTGGCACAAGGAGGCATCAGGGGAGACTAGACAACATGAGCTGTATTTAACATGCAGAGGCAAGGACAGGGATTACAAGGGTTTAAGATGCAACAAAAGGTGAGCGCTAAATTGACATTTTGATTGACTTACAATAGGAGTTGTTAGAGACGGATTAGCACGCCAAGGGCACGAGCACTGCCGAGAAAGGGAGCGGTTCTCAGAGCAGTCAAACTTCAGCACAATTAGTTCCTTAGTCGTGGAACTTCAGACTGGAGACTGGCGTTTTCCTGGCACTGAATGGAGGGTGTATATCTGACAGAGTGTCAGAGAGTCTGTGCCTGTATATAGAATCATAGAAGATTAGGGTTGGAAGAGACCTCAGGAGATCATCTAGTCCAACCCCCGCTCAAAGCAGGACCAACACCAACTAAATCATCCCGGCCAGGGCTTTGTTAAGCCTGACCTTAAAAACCTCTAAAGATAGAGATTCCACCACCTCCCTAGGCAACCCATTCCAGTGCTTCACCACCCTTCTAGTGAAACAGTGTTTTCTAATATCCAACCTAAACCTCCCCCACTGCAACTTGAGACCATTACTCCTTGTTCTGTCATCTGCCACCACGGAGAACAGCCGAGCTCCATCCTCTTTGGAACCTCCCTTCAGGTAGTTGAAAGTTGCTATCAAATCCCCCCTCATTCTTCTCTTCTGCAGACTAAATAAGCCCAGTTCCCTCAGCTTCTCTTCATAAGTCATGTGCTTCAGCTGCCTAATCACTTTTGTTGCCCTCCGCTGGACTCTCTCCATTTGTCTACATCCTTTCTGTAGTGGGGGGCCCAAAACTGGATGCAATACTCCAGATGTGGCCTTACCAGTGCCGAATAGAGGGAAATAATCACTTCCCTCGATCTGCTGACAATGCTCCTACTAATGCAGCCCAGAATGCCATTAGCCTTCTTGGCAACAAGGGCACACTGTTGACTCATATCCAGCTTCTCATCCACTGTAATCCCCAGTTTACAGAATTGTAAACTGCAGAACTGCTGCTTAGCCAGTCGGTCCCTAGTCTGTAGCAGTGCATGGGATTCTTCCATCCTAAGTGCAGGACTCTGCACTTGTCCTTGCTGAACCTCATCAGATTTCTTTTGACCCAATCCTCCAATTTGTCAAGGTCACTCTGGACCCTATCCCTACCCTCCAGCATATCTACCTCTCCCCCCAGCTTAGTGTCATCCACGAACTTGCTGAGGGTGCAATCCATCCCGTCATCCAGATCATTAATGAAGATGTTGAACAAAACCGGCCCCAGGATTGACTCCTGGCGCACTCCGCATGATACCGGCTGCCAACTAGACGTCGAGCCTCTGATCACTACCTGTTGAGCCCGACGATCTAGCCAGCTTTCTATCCACCTTATAGTCCATTCATCCAATCCATGCTTTTTTAACTTGCTGGCAAGAATGCTGTGGGAGACCATATCAAAGCTTTGCTAAAGTCAAGATATATCACATCCACCACTTTTCCCATATCCACAGAGCCAGTTATCTCGTCATAGAAGGCAATCAGGTTGGTCAGGCATGACTTGCCCTTGGTGAATCCATGTTGACTGTTCCTGATCACCTTCCTCTCCTCCAAGTGCTTCAAAATGGATACCTTGAGAACCTGCTCCATGATTTGTCCAGGGACTGAGGTGAACTGAGGTGAGTACAGGCAGGACTTGGCTATAGTGACTGTACAGGATGCTTTTTATTGAGACTACTGGACACAGACACTTCATGTGGCTCTTCATAGCTAATAAACAGACTGACTACCAGCCTGGCCTCTCATACATCATGGTAACAACTAAGCACCATGGAGTTTGAACCTGGGGCCTTCAGTACAAAAACACAGGCCTTTACTTGAGCTAAAGGAGTAGCTCTGCTAGCAGTAGTAGGCTATTACCATTTAGTAGGGCATGGAAAAGAGTCTCTTAAATGCTGGCCTGATCTAAGCAGTCATGGAGGAGGCTGCTGAATACCCTACACCCCACATAGTCAAACTGCCTTACTTGCATTAGGGATTTTAATATAAAAATATAGTCCCGTGCATCAAAACCTGGCGATTTATTATTATCTAGTGTTCCATCTATCAATTGGTCAGTAATATTTATCTGGGGCGTCTCTCTGTTGTCAGCCTGTCAAGGTAGGCTGTACACCGTCTGCGACATAACACTTCAAAAAAACAATTGGTTTATTTCCATCTGTCCACAGCCTGGACTCCGTTTGACTAAACATTAACAAAACACAGTAATCAGCAAAGTTAATTCCACCTTCCCTCCCCTCTGCCTTCCCACCCTGACAGCCAAACCGAAGTTTGACTCACTCCCTCTTAGTTGCTTTCCTTTTTTTCTGGTGTGGCTCAGCATGCACAAAACCAGCCTCCAGTTCCAGCACGATTTGAAGGTTAACTCAGCGACCTTCATCTGGCTCCTAGGAGGGATAATGATCTTGTGCTCTAATCAACAATGCAGACTCCTTTTGATACCAAAATAGCAACTGTTAAGTAAAGCCGCTTTTTGCCGTTTCTTTCTTTTCTCCTTTGCCTTTTTCCTGAGTCCGCGAGCAGAAGCTCGGAAAGCAATGGGAAATCATGCAAACTCGAAATGGACAGGAGAGAGTCTTCAATTAGTTAGGTGCCAGTGTTATGTTAGTTATGGAGAGGGTCCTGGGGAGGAAAGGTGGCAACCCTGTTAAAAGGATGCGGCTCCTCGCTGCAGCTGGATATGTGTATGTACCCAGTGTAGGACGGAGATAATGGCATTGCTGTACTTTGCAGAGCATGCTGTTGTTTTAGTTCCCAGTCATGGCAGGGCCGTGGAAGCTTTGCCCTCCCATTCCTCTCTGGCACCTTATAAGATCCAGTGCTAATTACACCCAACTGCTCTTCAGAAATCTTATTTACAGTTCCCATTGCAGAATCCGGAGAGCAGGCTGCTTGTTGTTTTGTTTAAAGGCAGTTCAGTCACTGCTCTTTCAGGCTCCAACACAATGAGAGTTATTACCGCTGGAGCAGGACTCCAACTGGAATCAATGAAGAGCTAACAGAACTTTTTGGTTCAAGCCCATATCCAGCCTGAAGCTCAAATCATCTTTAATACTTCACATCCTGGAGGAGCTGCCTGTGCACTACAGACGTTAATGCACCCCTGTGAGAGAGTCAGTATTATTATCCCGGTTTTACAGATTGGGAAACCGAGGCACAAAGGGCTAGGGGAGACATTTTCCAACGCTTGTAGCTCACTGCATGCTTCAGCTAGGGCACAGAGCGTGGTTGGGTGCCCAAGGGATTTCCATGATGGGTTTGCAGTCGTTCTCTCCACCCCAGAGAGCACCGGGCAAGTGGGCCACAAGGACGGTGTCAGAATATGTATTAGGAACTGAGCGATCCGTCTTCAGTGGACCCCACATGCTCAGCCAAGTGCTGCTGACTATGGGCCTGTCTGGACTAGGATACGAGGTGAATCTTTAAAATGTGTTAGCGAAGACTTTCAAAATAACCTGTTTCAAGATGCTAGTGCAGAGAGGGCAAGTTGTATCCGAACATGCATTAGCTGGTGGAGAGGAGCTCTCCGTCTCACTTTACTGAGTAAATGCTACACATTCACTTGCACCATAGAGCCCTGCTGAGACTAGCACATTTCTGGTGAATCCAGGTGGCCAGTAGATCTCTCGGCACAGCCAGGAGAGCTCTTCTTCCCCTGCCCTGCTGAAGCTAGCACTCTGCTGGCACCTTTCTTTGAAAAGCTCAAGAGCAAGGTTGGCAGGTGATTCATTGTGCAGGGTGTATGGTGGTCCTCTTGTGGGCAAAGAAATGCTAATGAGTGTTCTCTCCAGGTGGAATCTCTGGGTTCCATGGCCTGGTCTCCATGTGTCTGCACCCCAGCCCTTTATACACCGAGAACATCCACCTCCATCCCATGTCTCAGCTGCAGATCCCACAGCTGAGCTCTCCGTGCTGTGACAGTGGAGTTCGCCCCTCCGCTGTGCTGTAGGCTGAGAATATTTGTGGATGTGGTTTTCCATCACCACATGAATGTATCTTTTTGGAGTGCAGAAGCCCCTTCCCATTCATGCAACAGCTTTTCCGGGCTTCAGGTGAGCAGCTTGACAGCCACCATCTTGACCTACACCAGGGATTGGTGCTAAAGAGCCATTTTTTTCAAGGTAACACACTCACACCCTCTGTGGATTGGTTATAGAGAGGGGTGCGTAGCACACACTGACCCCCACTACATGGCCCTCACTCATACTTACTCACCCTGCACTTCAGTGGGAGTTTTGCCTGAGTAGTGGCTGACTAAATACAGAGTATGGACCTCAGGGTCTGACCTAATCCTTTGTATTACTCTACAGCACTTTAACTGTCTGTACAACAGCATGCACACTAAGAGTGCTAGTGAAATAATAATTAGTAATAAATAATATATTCCCGGTTAACAGATGGCAAAATGGAGACACAGAGAACCACTGGCAAAAGGAGGCGGAATTGTAGCTGTTAAAATGGGCATGTGCTTTGTATACGAGAACTGAATGTACAGGAAGAGGCATGTGAAATGTCTGAGTTAGATCCTGTTTTCTCGTTGTTAGTAGCGTAAATAACATCTAACTGTTCATCGGTAGATTGCAAAGTGCTTTACAAAGGAGAGTAATATCTTATCCCCATGTTACGAGTATGGAAACTGAGCTCCAGAGGGGGAAGTGGCTTGCTCAATGTCTCCAGCAAGCTAGTGGGAGAGCCAGGAACAGAATCTAGGTTTTCTGCTTCCCAGCTTAGCGCACTATCAATTAGGCTAAACTGCTTCCTCGAATAACTTCCTTGACATCAATGGAGTCACTTCAGATTTACAGCAGACTAACTGAGATCAGTTGGCCAGAACCTCAACTCATATAGCTCCATGTAAGTCAGTTACATCAGCTGAAGATCTGGCTCTGGGTGTGCGTCTTTGTGTGTACGTAGCATAGTGATGCCTCTGTGTAGATGTGAGGGGTGGTTGGATGCTGGCGCTTACAAGCACGGGGAGGGAGTGTGAGGCTACACAGCTGCGTGTGTGTTTTGTGTGTGTGTGAGTATTTCTTGGTCATCATTAGATAAGGGCTGAATGATAGATGGAGATTTTATTGATTGAATAGTCTCTCTTTGTGCCAAGCCTTCTACATTTGGATAAAAGGAGCTATAAATCTCTCCAGATGGAATGCTACTCTGCTCCGTCTTTCTCTCCTTTCTTACCCCCTTTTAGTGAGATCTTACTCAAAAATACAGCTGAGGAAATGAGGATGAATCATAACATCTGTGGAACAGCCCAGATAAGCCACAATTTGCATTTTCATGTGATAATTTGCCACTCTCAACATTTTCAGAATACCTTTAGTACCACATTAATTCTGTTCCCATAAGCTCCAGCAATGGGGGGACAGTAACCAGGAGAATGGGAATTCAAGTGGCAGGTTTAAGTTTCTTTGCCAGGTCCTGAATGGCACCAAATGTAGAGCAAGCGGGTACCTGAGTATGAATTTCACCTTTTGGAGACCATCTCACGCAGCCTTTATCAATTTTGTGGTAAATTCTATGGTCCCAAATAATATGCAGCCCATGATTTGCTCAGCCTGCTGTGGGACAGACCCCCAGGGCCTATAACATTCTCCTTCCCCGTGATTTATATGCTACTCAAGGACACTAGAACGGAGCTGGCATCAGTGGAGGAATTGTATAATTAAGGTCAATAAACATGAGAGACAGAAGGATTGGTTTTGGGAAAACCTACTTCAGTGTCTCTTGCTGTGGTTATTGGAATAATTACCTGTTATGGTTTATTTTTTAGATGGCTCTAGTTCTACAGAAGGAAGGTGGTTTGACAGCCCTAGAAAATGAGGCCCTCTCTCTGCAAAACTAGCTTCCCATTCTTCCTGCTATCCCAGCAATATACTGTGACCCTCACTGGGAACCACTTCATGGGGAAAACCCCTTCTAACTTTAGCCTAGTCTCCATGCAGCATTCCACAGCTGTGATAGAAAGACTCATGTTGGACAACCCTCAGCTGGACAGGTTCTGTTGGGATAAGCACCAGCGGTGGGTGAGCCTGATGCTCTTTGAGTTTGGGTTCTGATCGCTAAGTTCACCCCATCTGACCTATCACTGAATTCTGTTGCAACAACAGGATGTCTGTCTAAAGTTGTGCAGAAGTCCTCTTACATCATCTTCTTTTTAATGGGTACATCCTAGGCAGGATTTTTTTGAGGTCAGATGGGACCGTTTTGATAATCAGTCTGACCTCCTGCATAACATGAGCCAAATGTTTCCACCCATGATTCTCTCATTGAGCCCAGTAACTTGTGGTTGAACGTTATGGGCAGGCTGCTTCAGGAAATAAACAGCTCCAAGAAAATATTCACCAAACGTTTTCCTGCTTCAGAAAACCAGGGTCATCTTTGCCCCTGAACAATACATTAACCACATGAGTCCACTAATTATACAAACAGGTCACTCTTGTCTATTTTAAGTGACTATAACTCACAGGGCTATTGATTAAAGGTCTGATCCTGAGGCCATTGATGTCCAGGGCAGATATCCCCATTGATTGCAATGGCCCAGGATCAGGCCCTAAAGTAACATCTTTCTAAAACATGTTCTCTGTGGATGGCAATCCTGTGCGATACTGAACACTTCTGGAGAGGTGCCGAGTGCTCTCGGCTCGCACTGACCCTCATAACATATATATGAAATCAGATGTGAGACAATCTTCATTACAAGCCAAATTTTGACACCTATCCCCTTCTACCTTTCAAAGAAAAAACTCACTTTGGCATAAAATTTCACCTCTAGAGGATTTGAGCTGGGCATTTTCTTTTGCTTTTGGGCTAATTAGTATGGAGTAGTGCAATCTCGTGCACATTTGTGCACAGGAGGAAGTAGGCTAGCAAGACATTGAGACAGACAGAGTTTCCCTGAATGAGAAATGAAATCCACTTTCTTCATTCGTTATGTTCTTGATGTAATAATTTAATACAATTTCACTCAAAGACTTGAAATGCCCAGCTTCCTTCAGAAGACTGCAACTGGAAAGGCCGTTCTTGAGTTACAGGACTCTAAGTAAAAAGAACAGGAGTACTTGTGGCACCTTAGAGACTAACACATTTATTAGAGCATAAGCTTTCGTGGACTACAGCCCACTTCTTCGGATGCATATAGAGTGGAATAAATATCGAGGAGATATATATACACACATACAGAGAGCATTAACAGGTGGCTTTTCATTTCCATGACAATTGTGCTAAAATGTATTTATCCACACATACACACCCCAAGCCCAGCAACTTCCAATCAGCATAAAGCACCATCCTTCTTATTTACCCCAGTCCTCAATGAGGGCTAGTGCATAGGGCTGTGTTTAGTCAGATGGAAAGCATTTTTTTTAGTTATTGGAGATGGTCACAACACATGAGATGCAGGGTGGTTGAGTGGACCACACTGGACTGGAAGTCAGAAAGGCTGTTCTTCCCTTTGCCGTTGTCCAGCTGTGTGACTTTTGGGGTAAATCGGTGGGCCTCAGCTCTGCCATCTCTCAAATGGAGATAACAATACTTATCCACTCTTGTCAAGCACTTTGAGATCTACAGTTAGGAGAAAAGCGAAGGGTGGTTATGTGCTGCAACTTCTTGTGAGAGGGTCCGGTGACAGTTACAGACTTGTGACCATCCGGCTGCCTCTTTAAGTGATGGTTTGGGTTTGGTTTCTCCCTTTGAGGTTCAGTTTTTTTCCCCATTTGGAGCTTTGCCGTTTTGTGTGGTGAGAGCGGGTGTGAGATGAAGGCTGTGTGGAAGGCAGCATGTTCTTCTTTTGTTTTCTTTTTTCTCTCTGTAATCTCTCTCTCTCACTCTCCTTCTAACCTTCCCCGCAAAAGTCAGAAAAGGGCAAATATGCAAATGCCTTTATGTGAAAGCCACTGGTGGGGATTGCTGGGCTACTGATGACTGGACAAGCCAGATTAGCCAAACCCTGCTGGAGGCACAGGTGTAGCAGGCTAACAAATAGGAATCAGATGCACAAACATCTGGATCCACAAAGGGGACTTAGATGTCGCAATGCTGAGCAGCACAACGCCTAACCTTTAGGCGTCTCGAAGATCATAGGAACACGCTGTGACCCACAAAACCTGGGTTAGGTGTTCAGACTCCCTAATCAATGAATGGGGAAAGACAAAGGCCTTAGAATGGGATCCACAAAGCCAGCATAGGCAGGGAGCCATCTAAGCTGGGTGTGCTTGGAGCTGCCATCTTCACACAAAACAGCTTGGGGGACAGAGACAGAATTAGAATGGCTTTATAGCCCAGTGGTTAGGGCACTCACCTGAGAGGTAACCATGTCCTGTTCTTTTTCTCAGCAGGCAAAGGGGGGACTTGAACCTGTCTACATTCAGTGTGACTATCCTAATCACTGGGCTAAAGGTTATAAGGAAAACAGACTCATCTCACACCCAGCTGTCCTGTGGTGTTAGGAAGCCTCTGAGAACACCTACTGGCTCAGGACCTGCATTCGACGTAGCCATCTTTCCTCTGGTTCGTGGCTCACTTGGGGGCTTAGGTGGGAGGTAGTGTCTGGACACCTAGGGGGAGCAGCAGTGTGCATACTCGCAGGCAGAGATGTAGGCACCTGGGGAACTTTTACTGCACAAACGTAGGCGCTGAGTGAGTTCAAGCACCTAACAGGGGAGGCAGCAGCCGAGCGGGACTTTTGTGGATCGCAGTGGTGCCTAAAAACGGGACTCAGGTGCTTAAGTATCTTTGTGGATCCCATCTAGGATGTTTGAGGGAAGTTCTCTGGCCTGTATTATACAGGAGGTTGGGCTAGCTGATCACTGGGGCCCCTTTTGGCCTTTCATCCTATAAGAGACAGGAGGAAGACGGCAGGCTGGGAAGCTGTGGGGGAGAGCTGGTGAATGAGCCTCATGCTATTGTAAGCCCTGTTATTGGTGATGCTGTGATTTATTGCAGTCTTTCTTGAGTACATTTTGGTTCTGGGCCCTCCCTTCCCCCAAAGGCCAGTGAATTCAGGGATTTTTATCGTTTGCCCTATCTGGACTGGAGACCCTTCTTTCCTTATACAGCTGACCTGGGCTTCAATGCCATGTCACTGCTACATCTAATCCAAGATACGGCGGGTCTTCTAGTCCTTCTGGGTGTGAAGACAGCCTCCTTAGCATGGAAGGGTGTCTCAGTAGACACTGTTTCCATTGCACTGTACCATGTAACCATTACCCTGTCACTGCAGCGAAAATGCAGTTGTGTTATTACCCTGTGACCGCCTAACACAATGGTGGTGAAAACTGACCGCCACTGTGCAGCCATTTCATCTTGGGAAGGGGTTGATTCAAACAAGCTGGTATTCCCTGTAAAGCTGTTCTGTTGGGTCCGGACAACTGCAAGGCCTAAGATGCATCGTGTGACCTCCACCATCCCAAATGTGGCACGAGGAGGGAGGGGTCTCAAAAAAGTGAGGGGAGAAGTAGGAGCTATCTGTGTGCCTCTATAGCCTCAGTCAGTGTCATGTCTGGACAGGAAGGATTGTCTAGTGGTTAGGGCACTTGTCTCAGGTTCAGGAGACCTATTCAATTCCCTGCTTTGCGATAGACTCCCTATGTGACCATGGGCAAGTCACTTAGCCTGGATCAGTGTTTCCAAGCCTGTACTTGAACATCCACATTGCATGGTAAACCTGGGTTTACAATTGCTGGAGCTGGGGTCTCATAGCCACGTGATCATGTCCCTATTGCACTATGCTGACTTTCTGACTCAGGTCTGCAGCTTGACCTGCGTCCACACTGCAAAATGACAGGGCTTGGGCCCCAGTCACTGTGGGACTCAAGCTCTGGCCCAGCCTCCTAGCAGGCTCTCATGACCCAGGTCCTGAGTGCTTGCTTGAGTCAGACTGATTTGTCTGTGGATGGAAGGGGCTCCAGGGCTCGACCCTGAGTCAGAACCCAGGGTTAGTGTGCAGTGTAGATGTAGCCTTAGTCTCTTTGTGCCTCGGCTCCCCATCTGTAACATGAGGATTCTAGTCATGCTCTACTTCACCAGTAGATGTGGATGTGGGGATGAAGACCCAGGTGGTGGGAGCCTTAAAAGTACCTGAGAGATCTAAATAGAGTACAGAGACCAGTACTGAAAATGATTAGAGGTATGGAAAGACTAGGCCTGTTTAGAGACTCAAAGGAGACATGATAGAGGCATGTAAAGTAAAGGATGATAGAAGGTAAATGTGGGTGCTTCTCTTTATCTTTTTCTCATGACATAAGGACAAGACCCTATGAAAATAAAGCCAACCAAATTAACACTGTCCTTACACACTGCCCTGCCAACCTGTGGAGCTCACTGCCACAAGATATCAACGAGGCCAAGAGTTTGGGGTTTGAAGAAGGATTAGATATTTATCTGACTGTGGAGCTGGAGAACATCCACAATTGCTTTAGAGAGGATAAAAGCATTCTACAGTATACAAACCTTCCTGCTTCAGGGCATAAGTCTACCTCTAATTGGGGGGTAGGAAGACATGTCCTCTAGTTGCAGGTTCTCATAGTATGGGATTTCTTGCACCTTCTTCTGAAGTATCTGGAACTAGCTGCTGTTGCAGACAGGAGGCTGCACTACATGGGCCTAATCCAGTCTGGCCTTTCCTGTGTTCCTGAAATATTCCTAGGAGCGGTTGCTTTCAAGGGTGAGCGAGAGAACGAAGCACATTCACAAATGGATTTCTTAGAAAGGAATCCTGCAGAACTAGCAGAAGGGTAAAGGGAAGTTACCATAGCAACCACCACCTCCACTGCCACCGACAGCAGCATGTGAAAAACAGAAAAAGGAAATAGCTTGAAAAAAAATAATGGGGGGCTTGTCTACAGGGGGGAATTGTCCCAAGTAACTATTGCAGAATAAACTGTTCTGCAATTGCTATTCTGGAATAGCCGCTTGTGCGTCCCCATGTGGACACTCCATTCTGGAATAAAAGTCGTTTTACTGCAGAATAATTAGCGTGCTCACAAGTGCACTAATTCATTTGGAATCGAATGCCCACAGGGGGCGCTATTCTGCAATAGGTATTCTTGTCCATCTGCCCTCGTAGACAATCCCAAAGTGTCTAAAGTAGCGCATTGGGAGTCAGGACTCCTGGGTTCTATCGCTGACTCTGCCACTTATTTCCTCTCTGACTTTGGGCAATTCGCTTCCCTTCTTTGTGCCTCCGTTTTCCCCTCTATATTTGGAGATAATGATACTTCCCAACCCCACAGCAGTGGTGGGTGGCTATTTGAAAAAGATGTTTACAAAATGACTTGAGATCCTTGGATGAGTGCAAAGTGTTATTAATATATTGTTATTAATATATTAATATATCCTCTCTCTCTCTCTCTCTCTCTCTCTCTCTCTCTCTCTCTCTCTGAGTAACAGGATACTGCATGGTTAAAGGTTTTATCAGTCTGAATTTGGGATGCAGGAGAGGAAAACTATAACTGGTACAATTTAGAAACCACTAAAATGCCCTAAAATAACTATTTAATACATAATAATATTGAGATGTTGCCACTCTGGGTTTGTACAGGACCTTGCACAATGGGGTCCCTTTCTCAATCGGTCCCTAGGCACAACCATAATAAACATGAATAATAATAATACATAATAAAGGTCTGATATCTTGGGACATACCACAGCTAGAAGTGCTGTGTACCCACTTGGAAATCTGGGAATTCCACCCCTCCCACATACCCTTTTTAATGTGTACATCTCCGTTTGTAGTGGATAGTAAGATATTAGATCTTAACCCGGTCACTGCTGCAAGCCTGATCCTTGCCAGTTCTGAGCTTCAGACTGGCATCATTTGGAGAGGTGAGGAGGGAAGTTGAGAAAAATCCCGCGTCTGCAGGCAGGAGGAGGGATGATGATGATCATGTCGATTTTGTTCTAATGGGCTGCTCTGTGATGCGACTCGGGGGATTGAATATTAGAAGTAGGCCAGGCAGAAATGGATGAGTGGGCAGAGTGCAGATGATGGGAACAAAGTGTCATGATACGGTAAATTCTGACTTTGGTGGGACTGTGTGTGAAGTAAGGTACTACTCAGTGTGACCCAAGGTATCAGAATCTGGCCCTGTGTGCAGTGCAGGTATGAAAATGGCTGCAAACCCAACCCATCTGTTTGGACTTAGCGATTCAGGTACAGTGGGGACTTACTCCAGCACTACCCTTTGTTTGCTTTTAAAAATGTTATGGGGGATTTGGCAAAACCTAATCCACCCCTATTTTCCTCCCTCACTTATACACATCTGTCTAATCTGTTTGAGCCCTCAATCCATCCACACTGCATTGCTGTCAATAAAATCAACCCCAAACTCTCCCTTCCTACAGGACAGGTGAATTTTTAACTCCCCAAGACTGTAGCTTGCTGTCTCTGCCTGCCGATTACAAACCTTTACCAGGCCTGAGGATAACAGAAGTAAAATATTGTCGGGGGGGGGGGGAACCCAGCTCCTGAGATCCTGGTATTCTCTATGGCAATGGTCCCCAAACTTTTTCTGTCGTGCCCCCCCCGTAATGGAATCTGCCCACACCCTGCTAGGGAGCCGGAGGCCAGGGCAGGAGCTGGGGCTGGGGGCAGGGCCTGGGTGGAGCTGGGAGCTGAGTGGGGCTGGTTGGCACTCCCTACCTGCCCTCCGTGGGGGCTGGCCCAGACCCTGCTGCACCCCTGGAACATTCCTCAGCACCCCTAGGGGGCGCACCCCACATTATGACCTTCATTCCGTCCCCTTTCTCATCCCAGTAGGAGCAGGCTTTGAAAACAGAGTTGACTGTGTGATCCTCTGAATGCAATTAGTCCTACAAAAAAGGATGGTGTCAAGGGCTAGGGCTTAGCAGGTGTGGGTTCAAATCCCTACTCCTCTAAGGACTCCATGTGAACTGGGGCAAGATTTTCAAAAGTGGTGAGAGATTTTGGGTGCTCAACTTGAGATACCTGGAAGAGTCTCGATTTTGGGAAAGCACTGAGCCACCTGCCCTCTGAAAACCTGGCCTCTTTCAGATGTCTCCATTGAGCAGCCAAAATTCAAGACACCCCAGATCACTAGCTACTTTTGAAAATCTTAGCCTCAATCTTTTAGTGCCATTGGTCCCGATCTGTAAAATGGGGATAATAATACTTGCTCTCTCCCACCCTTTGCCTGTGTTATCTATATAAAATATAACCTCTTTGTAGCAGAGACTGTCCCTTACTCGGTGTATGTACAGCACACAGCAGATTGGGGCCCCAATCTCATTTGGAGCTGGTAACAATGCTGATTCCTGCTACCAGCACCAGGTCCTTGGAACAGACATATTGCCCTTCAATGCCCATACCAGACATCAATGAAAAGATCTGGCATTAAACTTGGGAAGCCACTGCGAAATATGTAATTTTGGTCCCTCAACTGAGCATTAAGCAAGGAGACTTTAATCCAAATAAATCCCTAGGGTTAATAAATGCATAGGAGTATCTGCAGGGACAAACTAAATCATTTTCTATATATTGTTTGACTGTCATTGTTTTACTGCCATATAAACACTTATATATTAAAGAAAATTTTTTAGCAGCGGTAAGTAATACATAAAGGTTTGTTGTATAAAAATGAATTATGCAAATATGATCTCTCTTCTTGTGAGTGTAATAATAAAAATGTAAAATAAATCTTAATAACATGTCTCTAACTTAAAATGCTAGGGGGCAAAGGGGGAAAGAAAGGGGGGGTCAATTCAGATGTTTATTATTGAATCCAGCGCTGACTCCAACATGCCTAATATTCTTGGAGAAATTGAAACATCTAATGTCAAATAAGATCTCCATGGTCTAATTCTTCATTCAGAGCCCTGGGGGATAATGTATCCAACGTGACAATCCAATAAGCTTTCACATCTTCATCCATTTGTTACCGGGAAAGCCCCCACACCTCTGCTTAGAAATAAAAAAATACCTTTAAAATATCATTATTTCTTCCACTGTAATAAATTTCACTGAAGCAACGGGTGTAATTTAAAAAAGGGATGGGGAAAGGAGGAATGGCTTATGAATTGTCCAGAATAGTATCTATCTATCTATCTATCTATCTATCTCCAATGGGTGTTGTAAAATTTCATCTTTACTTATCAACATTTTCCTTATGGCTCTTTGGCTTCCATAAAGCTTTGGACAGTTCTAGTGGGGGACTAATAGCGACTGAAAAGGTCAGATGAGATAAGGCAGCATCCTATGATAAGAATAATTGAATCTCAGGCTCCCATGCACAATCAGGAACAGATTCCTCTCCTAGGTGCATAGCAATGCCTGACTGGCCAGGTGCATTGTGGGTGCATCCTCTGCCTTTGACGCTTTAGGTAGTGGCCAATACCTGAGGCAGGATGCCATGCTAGATGGACCATTGATCTGATCCAGTCAATGGAGACAGACACTGCATTAGATGAACAAGTCACCTGATCCATTATGGCAGGATGACACTATCAGAATAGATCATCCACTGATCTGATCTGCTATGAGAGGGGATGGGGTACTAAAACAGATGGACCAAAGGTTGGGTGCAGTATGGCGGGAAGCAGGATATAAATATAGATGGGCCAGTGCTTTAAACTGGTATTGCAGGAATCAGGAAACTGACCTAGATCAATGGCCCTCAACCTTTCCAGACTACTGTATCCCTTTCAGGAGTCTGATTTGTCTTACGTACCCACAAGTTACACCTCACTCAAAAACTACTTGCTTACCAACTCAGACATAAAAATACAAAAGTGTCACAGCACACACGCTTACTGAAAAAATTGCTCACTTTCTCATTTTTACCATATAATTACAAAATAAATCAATTGGAATATAAATATTGTCCTTACATTTCAGTGTATAAAGCAGTATAAACAAGTCATTGTCTGTATGAAGTTTTAGTTTGTACTAACTTTACTAGTGCTTTTTATGTAGCCTGTTGTAAAACTAGGCAAATATCTAGATCAGAGTTGATGTACCTCCTGGAAGACCTCTGCGTACCCCCATGGGTACACATACCCCCGGTTGAGAACCACTGACCTAGATGAATGAGTGGTATGACCTTATATGTGTCAGTGGGCTGGATCATAGGCAGTCAGGCCTAGTGGTCAGAGTGGGAGTCAGGCCTAGGGGTCAGAGGCCAAATGCCAGAGCCAAGGGTTGAGGCAGCGTCGGGGTCAGGAGTCAGAGATGAGGGTTGGAACTGGATTACCAGGAGTCAGGGAAGGCAGTAGCAAGGCTGGAACTGGATGGGAACAAGGCTGGGTCCAGAGCAGGAGCTGGGCTGGAGCGGTGGAGGGGCAAAGCAGGAGCAGAGCTTGGAGAGATGAGTACCAGGAGGCAGAGAGTCTGTGGGTGTGTGCGTTGAGCAGTCAGCGAGCTGCTGCTGCTGCTAGGTTTAAGAACTGGCCTGCTGGCTTCCTCAGGCAGGGCGGTCCATCAGGCAGCTCAGCTGGCTTAGGACATCAGAAATACTGAGCAGCACAGCTGAGGGCCTTACCCCTGACACTACAGCATGAATTAGGATACCAGGCTATATGGACCACTATTCTGATCCAGTCTAATTAATCCAGCATTTCTCAAACTGGGGGTCCTGACCTAAAAGGAGGTCACAAGACTATTGTAGCAGTTCGTGTGGGCGGCGGCTGCTGGCTGGTCACCCAGCTCTGAAGGCAATGCAGATGTCAGAGTGGCATAGTATGGAGCGGGGAGGGGTGGGAGGGTCACAGCCTGAAAGATTTTCAAAGGGGGTCCCAGCAAACCCCTTATGTCTTTGGAGATGAATGGAAACTTGATTAGCTTCCCAGAAAGGGCAGTGTTAGATGTTTGGTCCTGGAAATACTGGCGACAGGTTGGATTCCGTGGGAGCTGCCTGTTGCGTTTTGGAACCCAAGTGAGCACGTGCATGAAAGATGGGCAAAAGCTGCCGAGTTCTGAACTGGGGCTGAACTTCCCAAAGCTGGGGTACTTTTGTTTCAGCCCGTGATAGAGAGGCCAGTGGTGCGTCCATCTGTCCACCTTGGACTTTATAGCTTTTGTCACTGATGCTTGCAGTATCTGCTAGGTGGGAATCAGAACTTGGGGTTCTAACACTGGCATGTGTTGCCACTCCTGCTCCTGCTCCTGGGAGAGGTATGAAATTAGAAACGGAAAGGCACGCTAGTGCTCCCTGCTGAGATATAAAGCTAACAATACACTGTGCTATCACGGTTGCCCACACATTAGCACATCCACATCAAGGTAAACAGCAGTCATTAGTTGCCTTTGGCCAACATGCAGATCAATCTGTCCCCTGGCACATTACGGAAGTGTTAATCGTTCTTTTCAGATGAGTTTTCCTGACAGGTGGAGGAGTAATCCTGACACCAGCTTGAATCCTAGGCTTGCAGCCTTCAATCAGAATGTAAAGAGGCTGTGAAATAATAAAGCCGTGTGACGCTTTCATTTTGAAACCCAAAGCCATGCAAAGCTTTCCGGGTATGGGAACTTTTAGCAAACAGCAAAACTTGGGCTAGGCTTACTGGGAAGTATGCTAACAACTGAGAACTTTTGAATGAACTTGGGGCCTGGTTTTGAGCAAGTCTGGCCCAGAGTTTCAAAAAGAGGCTTTGGTCAAGTTCTAAGTGAGGCTAAGGCCTAGTCTTGAGCCAGCCTGGGGCAAAGTTATATGGAAAGACCAGGGGCAATTTCTGAATCAATCTAAGGCCTAGTTGGCAACGAGTCTCGGGTGAAGTTACAGTGAGAGACAAGGGGCAAGTACTGAGAGAT
This sequence comes from Malaclemys terrapin pileata, assembly GCF_027887155.1. Lineage (NCBI taxonomy): Eukaryota > Metazoa > Chordata > Testudines > Emydidae > Malaclemys > Malaclemys terrapin. The sequence goes on along the minus strand of NC_071505.1, from coordinate 9,253,130 downwards.
CCTGAAGCCTAGTCTGTTTTGGCTAGGATTCAAATGAGTTCTGAGAGAGTCAGGGGCAGAATTTCAAAGGGGTCCAGGGCCTAGTTTCCACTGAGGTCCATGTACCATACTGGCTTTGTGTGTGAGAGAGTATGGAGGTGGTTTCTAGTGGTTGCCTGGAGAGAAGATAAGGAATCTACTACTCTGGGACATGAATGTATCCCCATGAACTGTTCAGGATTGAATAAGGACTGGGAATGGCTGAGCCATTACAAACATTGAATCTATCTCCCCTTGTAAGTATTCTCACACTTCTTATCAAACTGTCTGTACTGGACTAGCTTGATTATCACTTCAAAAGTTTTTTTCTCTTACTTAATTGGCCTCTCAGAGTTGGTAAGACAACTCCCACCTGTTCATGCTCTCTGTATGTGTGTATATATATCTCCTCAATATATGTTTCACTCTATATGCATCTGAAGAAGTGGGCTGTAGTCCACGAAAGCTTATGCTCTAATAAATTTGTTAGTCTCTAAGGTGCCACAAGTACTCCTGTTCTTTTTCCCATGAACTGTGTGTGGATTCCCCTTCCCAGGTTAGCTGCTTCCATGGTAATGCTTCTGCTTTCCCCAGGAGCCCACAGGACATTTTCAGCAGTTCCAGGTGGATTCACTGATGGGGAAGGGGGTTGGACATTGATGGGGCGAGGGTAAGAGTGGGTGGGCTGAGGGTGATGCTGGGAGAGAATGTGCATGGGTCTCCCCACTCCATGTGGAGACTTATCCAGGGAGATAAGACCATCCCAGACTGTCTTATCTTCCTGCAGCCAACCACCCCCTCCTAGAGGTGTGTCTGGGACAGCTGTCAGCTGCAGAAGCCCTGCCAGTGAAGCCCCTTAAAAACAGTGGGAGGAGAAGGTAACCAAGGACATTGATCCAGTATGGAGGGAGAGGATTCTGGCCTCCACTGATCTCCCGGGATTCAGGGCATTTGTGGCCTATTTCACAACAGGGGTGGGGCACAGGGAAATTCCTGGATCCCCCAGTGGAACAAATGGGCTGAAACTCTATGAAGAATTGAGATTTACTCCACCATAGTCCCCAAATTATTCGTTATAGTATTTATTACTTGTGAGCAATCCAGAATGTAAGCAAGTAAAGACATGGCCACCTGCCACAAAGAGCTTACAGTCTAAATGCAGTTCTCATTCAGCTCAGATGCTCTGCACCTGCGTTTCTGGCGCTTGACAGGACAGGTTTATAGCTCCAGCTCCGCAACATGCGTGCAGTTTATATCCCGAGTATGTTGTCTGCAGCGAATGGATCCCTTATGCCAAGAGTGATTTTCAAGCCAGGCCAGGCCAGGCCAGTTTATGGTTTGGCACTGATTGTTGTGTTGAAACATGGCCAGTTGAAATGCGTGTTGCTTTGGGGTTGATTCTGAACCTGAAACTCAAGGCGAGAGATGAGGAAGTGGGCAGGGAGCACCCAGGTGGGCTGACAAAAAATGGCTCACACAGACTAGAAATGATTGAGCTTCACACGTCTAACCCACTGAATAGAGCAGTGGTTCTTTAATTATCTCTACTCCTAACTTGTCCTCTTTCTCCTGTCCCATCCACTTTATTATTAATTATTATTATTATTATTACCATAGTGCGTAGGAACCCTAGTCAAGGACCAGGACTCCATGGTGCTCGGTCTTGTTGGTGGCTAGTGAGATACAGGAAGTCAGACTATATTACCTGGTGATCCCTTCTAGCTTGAAATTCTATGGATGGTTCTAAACCCAGAACAAAAGATTGTTGGTCCTTCTCCCAAATCGCTTACAATGTCAGTTCAAGACAAATGCCAATGGATGGATACAGATGGGGGAGGACAAGGAAACAATGAGACAATATTGCTCAGCATGACAGGCAGCAGTCTTGGCCCACCAGTGGCCGAATTGATGTCTGTTCATTCATCTGATGCATATAGTCTAAATCCTAGACTGTGAGCTCTTTGGGGCGTGTGGTTATTTGCTTGTACAGGACCTACTATAATGAGGCTCTAATCTAGTCTGGAGCCCCTTGGCTCTATACCAGTAATACTAATAAATAATTATAGTGCCATGGAGCCTGTTTAGAGTCCTTTTGTGCTATTGCAATAGAAATAATAAACGCCTGTGAACTGTAGTCCCTGGGTAACTTCCCAGTGGCCCACTGAGTAAATTGTTCTCTGAGCCAAGCAGCATGAGGTGGGTGTCGGAAGGAGGGGACCTTCCCCTTACAATGCAATCCTCAGAATGGAAAAAAAGGCAGAAAATCACTGACACAGCAATAATTGGCAGGCTGTATAATCCTTTCACATCAAGCTCATCTTCATGCCGCACCTTAATATAGACAGAGAGCGATTTCCGTCATTTGCACCTAATTTAGAAAAAACCAGAACCAAAATCCAGGGAAAGACTTGACCAAGCAGCAGAACCTCTGAACTGCAGGCGAATAGTTATTTGCTCAAGAAAATATTTTTTTAGACATCATTAATGCTAATGTAACCGCGGCTCGATAAATAGGGGAAGATAGGGCAATAGCGGACTAGCAAATTTATTTTGTGAGAGTAATATCTTTGGGCTGCGTAAATGATGTTCATTCCTAGAGGGCAGCTGCGTAAAGTGAACAACTCTGGGCTCCATGAACCAAAAATGAAAAGATAGAGGCAGGGATGGTCGGGGGGCACGGACGGGCTTCTGGCTTTGTGGAGGGGAGGCAGGCAGGTCTCAGGGTAGCGAAATTGGCAACGGGGTGAAATAGTGAATTGGAGAGTGCTGGGCAGCGTGGGGGTGTGTGTGGGAAACTTAGGGGGGGGGCTCCAGGCAAAGAATACAGCTCTGTTCCTTTTTGTTTTCTTATTACCCCATCCTCCCTCCCACCCGTGAGCTTGTTGCATCTGTCACTGTTCTGGGCTAGCTGCACCTCTGACCCCTTCTCCAGTCTCTCTGAGTGCACATCCACAGGCTCCCCCCAGGTGTCAGGCCTCATGTCTTTTCCTCCCCTGGGTGGAATCCTGTGATTCTCCCACTCTTAGGGTACGTCTAGACTACCCGCCGAATCGGCGGGTAGCGATCGATCTATCGGGGATCGATTTATCACGTGTTGTGTAGACGCGATAAATCGTTCCCCGATCGCTCTCCCGTTGACTGCTGAACTCCAGCTCGGTGAGAGGCGGAAGCAAAGTCGACAGGGGAGCGGCGGCCGTCGATCGCGCGCCGCAAGGACATGAAGTAAGTAATTTTAATTCAATCTAAGATAGGTCGACTTCAGCTACGCTATTCTCGTAGCTGAAGTTGCATATCTTAGATCGATCCCCAGTGTAGACCAGGCCTTAGCCTGGGTCCCCAGCTACAGTATCCTGTAACTCAGGTGGTCTGACTGGGTTTGGTATCTGTGGTTCTTCCCTTTGGGAGCATGTGACCAGTGGATGACCGTGACCCAAAACAACCTTCTTAGAAGTATTGTTTACTTCACCCTAAAAACCATAGGCGCTGATTTTTATTTTTCCCAGGGGTGCTCCAAGCTCTGCCCTGGAGCCCCGGCCTTACCCCGCCTCTTTCTCCCCCCCACTCTGCCCCTTCCTCGAGGCCCCCGTCCACTGCTTGCTGCTCTTCGCCCTCCCCGAAGCCCCTACCCCAGCCGTCAAACAGCTGATCGGCAGCACCCTGCTGAAGAGCTGTGGCTGGTGGGTGCTGAGCACCCACAATTTTTTTTCTGTGGGTGCTCCAGTCCTGGGGCACTCACGGAGTTGGCGCCTATGCTAGGAACACAACATAGCATAAGAGAAAAAGGATTTTAAAGCAATGGAAGGTCTATATGCATGTCTAATTTAACTAGCTACCTAAGCAGGCCTATCTTACCCCCCTTACAGCCCTAACCTCTGGGGACGGGTCTGCTCCCCTTAGCTCTCTCCTCCCTGTCCTTGAGGGACTGTGTTTAAATCCAACCAAAGTTCTTTGCTCTCTCTGCTCACATGCTTGGACCGTCTGGCCATGGTGAGCTGCCCGGGGGGCCAAGCCAGAGCATCAAGGAAAATGGCTCTTGCATTGTCTCTCAAGGAGCTGCTGTGAAGTATACATTAGGAAACTTCCCTCGTCCTGGATGCATTTCCTGACTTTCCTATTACTAAATTAACTTTATACGAGAGCTGGGCAAATAACTGATTTCTCAGGTGACTGGCAGTTCCGAAAAATTGAAAAAAAAATTGATCCAACCTGCACCAAATCTGCTTCGTTCGAGCTGAAACGAACCATTTCATGTCTGGGCTCTATTTCGCATAACAGTAAAGGAAATAAAGGGCTGGGAGAGGAAGAGCCAAAGACCACCCTGTACCTTTTAGTCCAGTGGTCAGAGCAATCACTTGGGATATAGCTAGGGTGACTGGATAGCAACTGTGAAAAAAACGGGACGGGGGTGGGGAGTAATAGGCGCCTATATAAGAAAAAGTCTCCAAAAATGGAACTGTCCCTATAAAAACAGGACATCTGGTCACCCTAGATATAACAGACAGTTCCCCCTCTACCTGAAATGGAGCAAGGATTTGAACTTGGGTTTTCCATACTGCATGTGAGGGACCTAACCACTGGGCTAACAGTTATGAAGTGGGACTCCTCCCCCACCCAGCTCCACATTTTGCAAGTGGCATCTAAGTCCCCCAACTTGTTTTTGGCCGAGTCTATTCGGTGAATAAGTGTCAAATTCACAACTAGTTTTGGGTCGACTGAAACTGTATTCTTCAGCGAATTAAAGTATTTGTCTGAAAAAATTCAACAGCTCCACCCTGGAGCATAGGGCTAGAAGGGACCGCCAGGGTCTAACCCCATGCCAAGGTGCGGGATTGGACCTCCAAAGACCATCTAGTCTATTCCCCGTGCTGGGGCAGGATGAAGTATACCTAGGCCATCCTGACAGGTGTATATTAATTCAAGGCACTAGGCTACAAGTAGATTCTCTCTTCATTTTCCTAATGGGTATTGAAGTGTCCCACTTGGTAATTTATACCAACTGATCCCCATTCCATAACCCAGTCACTTCTCATCCCTAGAAGGTGCCATCCTTGCTGTGTCCTTACAATACAGAATTGCCACATCAGGGCTCCTCTCCTCCTTTTCCTCCCCTTTCCCTTCATCATCATCCTCAGATACAGCGGCACTGGCCTCTTCCCCTGCTTGCCTCAAATCCCGCTCTTCGTTTCCTTTTCCCAGGGAAACAAGTTCCCATTCTCTGTAACAGAAGGAGAAGAAATGAAAGGTAACAATTATCTCTTCCAATCTGTGTGCACGTAAATGGTCTCTAATAATAATAGTACTTAGCACTCTTCATCTTCAAAGTGCTGTACAGGCATTAACTAATTAAGCCGCACAGCACCCCGGCATGTAGCGAGGTACGGATTGGAACAAATCCATGCCCACCTAGGACTTTGCAGCTGTCAGCAAGCTGAACATTTGGGCCCTAGAGACAATAAGAGGAGCAGAACCCAGCTCTTCCTGCTTTGTGTGCACAGTCCCATGCTGCGTGTGCTCTTCATTTGTGCTCTTTTAATATGGTTTTTACATATGCGTTCCCAGAGCTTTCCCCCTTTTTAAAAAAAGAAAAACAACCCCCCCCCCCAAACAATATTCCATTGTGTGCAACCGTGCCCTGGACAGCAGTAGAACTGACTGGCACAGCACGTGGAATCGATGCATTCCATACACATCTATCTAGCCCAGGGTTTTATACGGCCACTCACCACTGTGCTGTCTGAGCACCTTACACTTATAGCAATAGCAACATAGGCGGCTGGTGAACCGGCCACTGGGGGGAGGCTAGCCCCCGGCCCCTCCCCTTCTGCTTGAGGCCCTGCCTTTCCCCCTCCTCTTCCTCCCTCCCCTGCAGCAGCCCAGAGCACCCCCACTGCGTTCCCCAGCCCTGGGCTACCCGAGCACCCCCAGCCTTGGAGAGCCAGGCAGCACGGTCCCAGCATCCCCAGCCCCGGAGAGCCGGGTGGCACTGGGTGGGCAGTGTGGCCCCAGTGCCAGCTGTCCTGAGTCCCGGTGGCAGGCCAGCCCGCCCCAGCCCCAGCCCCAGCCCCAGCCAGCCTGGGCCAGGGAAGAGTGGCAGAAGGGGGCCTGGAGGCAGATTGTGGGCAGGGCCATGCCAGGCTGTTTGGGGAGGCACAGCCTCCCCCAGACTATAATACCTGCCGCCATGAATAGCAAAGTCCCTAGATGACTTCATGGAGGCCCTAACATCTCTCCCTTTTCAAGGCAAAACTCTGCTTGGGGTTGGGCATTTGTTTGTTAGATTTCCTCTGTGTAATTTTGACAGTTATGCCAAAGCAAACATCCTTGAAACTCAGACATCAAGCAGTAACAGCCTATTAGAAGGCAAAACCATCAAGAGAGTTGAACAGTTCATTTACCTGGGCAGTGCCATCCTAGCCAACGGAGACCTCAAGGAAGAAGTGACATCAAGGCTTGGAAAGGAATCCAGAGCATTCACTAAACTCAGCAATGTATGGATATCAAAGACCTACAGTACCAAAATAAAACAAAATTTTCAACTCAGGCTCTATCTCAGTGCTAACACACTGCTGCGAGAGCTGGAGATCTATTCAAAGGTTAGATAGAAACTAGCTGCCTGTGAAAATAAGTGCCTGTGAAAGATTCTGGGCCAGTGGTGGGCAACCTGCGGCCAGTAAGGGTAATCCGCTGACAAGCCGTGAGACAGTTTGTTTACATTGACCATCCACAGGCACGGCCGGCCCGCAGCTCTGATATGAAGCTGTCAAGTGGAAACCAACTGGTGTAAGGAAATGAGGGCGCCAAAGAGAAACCGTAAGTACAACCTTAGCAGGGAGGGCAAAGCAGTTGATCTCAACACCATAGAACAGATAGACTCAGCAGCTAACGACAAAGAAGGGTGAAGGAGGTTAGTTTCTGCCCTGTGCACCAACATTGGCATGAGCAGGATAGAATAATAATAAAGATTTTTATACAATCAAATGAAGGTGCAGCCGATTAGATTTGGACATCTGAAACAGCAGCTCTGGGAGAAGCATCAACTGCTCCTATTCAGCACAGTGTGGTGTTAACTCTGAATCCCAGGATGACTATCTAAGCCTCAACATTGTTAAATGTTTCATGGCTGACCAAGTCCTATAAGAAAGAAGAGGGACAATCATATGATGCAGATATTATTTATTTGTAGGGTAGGGGTACCTAGAGGCCTCAACCAATACCAGGGCCCCTTTGTGCTAGGTGTTGCACAAACACATACTTAAGAACAGTCCTTGCCTAGAAGAGTCCCGTTTCCTATCCACTAGGGCGTACTGCCTTTGATGTAGTCACTGTAAGTGTCCTTTCATTTTGGCTAAAGCTGCTTGGGAATTTTCTAAAACATTTTTCATCAGAAAATGATGATATGGTGAAACCTAAACAATTATAGGAAAGGGCCTGTAGCAATGAATCCCGAGTCATTTGGGGGGGGGGTTAATTGTCCAAATGTCCCCTTTTCATGTTTTCAAAATGAAAAGTTTTGGTTTTGGGTTCAAAATGACTTTGTTTCAACATTTTAATTTATATTAAAAAAAGTTTTTTTTTTTTTTTAAATGTTTGAAAACAAAACACTTCAAAATGAACCATTTCAATTGATCTGGTAAAAAATGTGGGTTTTTTTTAATATCAGTTTGAAAAAAAAATCTGGTTATTTATTTATTTATTTGGTCCCAATTTGTGACAGGAAAAAATGCTGACAACCCAAAAACTCCCAACGGAAGGGAAAGCTGTTTCCCACGCAGCTCTAATTTTAGTGTCATGTATCGGTGGAGCTTGAGTTGTGGGTGGGCCTTAGGAGAATACCAACACTTACTTTGTCCAGTCTGACCCCCAGTTATAAACCCCATCCAGACTGACTGGTAGCCATGCTGTCTACCAGTCATAAGCCGGAATTATTTCTGGAAAGTTCTATGGCCTGTGTTATATAGGAGTCAAACTATATGATCACAGTGGACCCTTCTGGCCATAGAATCTATGAATGTATGAATAAGCCCAATTGCTGAAAATACTTTCAGACCATGATCAATTTCCCAAAGAACACCTGGCCTTAAAGGGACAAAGACCAGGAGATGAGACTAGTGCCTTAAAACTTCTTGTTGCAACTTTGAGAGAGAGAGAGAAAGAACATCTTTAATTACTAAAGAATAATTCTTGCACTGAAGGACGCTGCGAAAGAGTTAGAACAGTTAAAGGTATAAGATCTACTGCTCGAAGCAAAAATATTTTTGAAAAGAAGGAAAGAGGCAAGACGCAAATTCTCCAAAGTGATGCTATTGTTCATCAATTCAATGCCATAGTCTTTTTGCTCCCACTGCAAAGTGTTGCCGCTAATTAAACCAAAGCAGGTGCTGACAGGATCCTCTCTACTTCTTGGGGGAGTCAGGGAGGATTTTGGCGTGCAGCCAATGCTTTTGTCTTTGTAATGGTCACTTTACTGAGTTAAAGGGAAGGGGAAATGGAAGCAAATACCTAAAAGCAAAGGAAAAGAGGAAAACGCGGCTTCTCAGCTGAAGATGATGAAGCCGGGAAGTGATAAAGCCTTTAAAACAGCCTTTCGTTCACAGTGTAATTGGATTTCATGTGTTGGCGGCAAGCGATGATTATTCTCCCTCAAATAAAACACTCTCACATAAGTGATGACCGTGTAGAATTACCATGGCTAAGGAGTTTAATGATGAGGATGCTTTGCACAACTCCGGCATCTTTCATCCAAGGATCCAAAAGTGCTTTACGCACAGTAATTAGCTGTTTCCCGACACCCCTCTGCCTATTTTGCAGAAAGGGAGTCTGGCCCTTTCCACTGGATTCTGTCACTGTAATGCACCTTGTGTGAAATCCTGGCCCCAATGAAGTCAATGGCAAAACTCCTATTAACTTCAGTGGACCCAGGTTTCACCCCTTGTGTCCCCACAGAAGAGTGCTTCTAACAATATATAGGTGGTGTTTGGGTTTAGACATGTTTCAGGCAAGGCTAACCATGATGTCCTCCACCGTGCTAGTTTCCACTAAGGCCGTGCCCCTGTGAATGGGGACGGCTGATCTGGTAGCCCCAGTGATGCAAATAGTTCTCCCATTGCTGTCCCAAAGTTCTCTGGTCACTGCTTAAGTGGTCTGCCAGGTCTGCTCTCTGCACTCCATTCCCCCGCGGTCATGCTGAGTGGAAGCCGCTTGCCTGTGCGAACAGCGCTGTGCACACCATGGAGCAGAACGGCATGGTCTTTTCACAGTGATCGACTCTTCCTCCTTCAGCTTTCACGTCATCTGATTCTATTGCAAGCCTGTCGCAGAAGAATTCATCCCACGAACATGCTGCCCGCTGGCCTGAGGCCACTGTACAGGAACTGCTGGATCTCTGGGGAGACAAGGAGATCCAGGGCTAGTGGACATATACTTTAGTATAGGATCAGGTTACTGGCCAAGGTGGTCATTGCTCAGAACTGTGAGATAAAGGGACTGACGGCTCAGGACCCAGGACAATAACAGCAGGTCTGCCCTGTGGCTGAAAACATGCCCCTTTTACAATGAATTGGGTGGAATCCATGAAGCCAGAACTGGAATCCATGAAGCCAGTTCTCTGGACCTGGCGGGTGCCGGTCTGGGAGGTGACAGGTATATTGCTGGGATCTCAGCATCTATTTGTTGAGACCCAGGGTTCAGAGACAACAGCGAGGGCAGTAGGAAGGGGCCTATTTTACAGGCTGGAGAGCAGAGGGAAGAGTTTTCTGCATTCTTATGTGAAAGTACAGATATAGCCCACGTGAGGGTAGAAGTGCCCACCTTTCCCTCACGATCACTGCCTACCTGGTTTGGTTCTCCGTTAAGCTCAGCCTCCCCCTTGGTAAGCTCCCCTTTTGGGCTGCATGGGCCACAGTGCCTAATCAGGGCAGAAGTGCCTGGTGCAGTATCCATACCAACGGGCCAAACCATGTCACATGGTGAAAAGGATATCAAATCAGGACAATTTGATGTCTAAGACTGGAGGATTTTGTTGCATGGAATGACACATTGGAGACCATGGTCAATGCACCTCCATCACTATGTATCTATTGGCCTGTGCTCCTCTGCAGCGCCCATCTCTGTGGCACAGCACGGCAGCAGCTTAACAGTGCACACCAGTGCCCCATAATAGCTCAGAAGGGGAAATCAATCAATAGATTGACAGGGCCGCCCAGAGGATTCAGGGGGCCTGGGGCAAAGCAATTTTGGGGGCCCCTTCCATTAAAAAAAAATAGCAATACTATACAATACTATATTCTCGTGGGGGCCCCTGCGGGGCCCAGGGCAAATTGCCCCACTTGCCCCCCCCCCACCCCCAAGGGCGGCCCTGGGAAAGATAAACCTTCTGCATCTCGGCACAAACCCAGTTTTGAGAAAACTTCTTTACAAGCTATCACTGGTTCTCAGCATCAGCGAGAGCTAAAAGGCACTAAACCTCATTAAAAGGGTTGGACAAATATTTTCCGTCAAAACTTTTTTTGGATCGAAAACTAGGGGTTTTTAAAAAGCAGAAAAAATCACGGACAATGGCTGCTTTCCTTCAAAATTTGTTGTGGTTTTTTTTAATTGAAAAAGCTGAAACTAGTCTCCCAAAACCTGAACATGGTTTGGGGTTTCAGAAGTGTGTGGCCAAATATTTGCTGCTTGCTGTGTTTGATTGTTTAAAGAAACAATAAAAAAATTCTGCTTAAAAAAAATCCAAAACTTTTGAACCACCTCAGCTTGTGACCCAACGCCTGAGCCCATCCAGTCCGAGATTTTTCCAGGTTTCTGATACTCTGCTGGCTTCCTTGACTCATATCTGTCTCCATAACTTTGGGTTCATTTAGGTTACAACAGAAGAACGGCCGTACTGGGTCAGACCAAAGGTCCATCCAGCCCAGTATCCTGTCTACTGACAATGGCCAATGCCAAGTGCCCCAGAGGGAGTGAACCTAACAGGTAATGATCAAGTGATCTCTCTCCTGCCATCCATCTCCATCCGCCCTCTGACAAACAGAGACTAGGAACACCATTCCTTACCCATCCTGGCTAATAGCCATTAATGGACTTAACCTCCATGCATTTATCTGTTTCCTAGAGACTGGCTCCATGGGGTCCCTCACAAATTGGAGACGGTTACTGTGGGTTTGTCTTTACTATAGCTTATGTACATACTCCACAAACTGAGCATTTGAGCTTGTTCCAGAATCTGGGATGAGCCTATGTTGTGAAAACTGAAATGCTCAAAATAGCACATGCATGTGAATGGACACAGGGTGCTAAAATTAAATTAACCCAGGGGTTCTCAAACTGGGGGTCAGGAACCCTCAGGGGGTCACAAGGTTATTACTGGGGGTCGCGAGCTGCCAGCCTCTACCTTAAACCCCGCTTTGCCTCCAGCATTTATAATAGTATTAAATATATAAAAAAGTGTTTTTAATTTATAAGTGGGGGGTCGCACTCAGAGGTTTGCTATGTGAAAGGGGTCACCAGTACAAAAACTTGAGAAGCACTGAATTAACCCCTCTGAAGCCTCAGGGAATGCAGGGGGGGGTCTCCCTTGGTAGGGTTGGGAAGGAGGTAGGTGGTATAGAATATTGCTCTTCTCATGTGATCCCTCTCCCAGTGGCTAATTTTAAATGAAGCTACCCTCCCCTGACATGAATCTCCCTATGGCACTGACATTAAATATAGACTATAATTTGGCATTTGAGGAGTGAAAGGGACGGCAGCAGTGGCGTAGCCAGGTTTTAAGAGCAGGGGGAGCAAACACATAAAAAAGGCGCCCCCCCTTGGCTCCTCCTCTGGCCACGCCACACACTCCCCTTCGCTCTTCCTCCGGCTGCGCCCCCCCCTGGCTCCTCCGGCCACTCCACACCCGCCACCTTGGCTGGCTCCTCCGGCCGCGCCCCCCCCGGCTCCTCCGGCCACGCTGCGGCCATGCTACGCCCCCCCCTTGCTCCTTCGGCCGCGCCACACCCCCCTTGGCTCCTCGGGCCATGCCGCCCGCCCCCATGGCTCCTCCGGCCGCACTGCGGCCATGCTGCACCCCCCCCTTGCTCCTCTGGCCGCGCCCGCCACCCCCCCTTGGCTCCTCTGGCTGCGCCGCCCCCCTGGCTCCTCCGGCTCTGCACCCACCCACCAAATTTTGGAGCACCCACGAGTCGGCGCCTAAGGCGCGACTTTTGGATATGTGCTCAGTGGGGGAGTGGCCACTTCCCCTGCTCTCCCCCTAGCTACGCTAGTGGATGGCAGCTCTAATGGAAAAGCTAACAGCTTGGCTCTTATGCAAGCCTCAAACTGCTGAATGAGCTTTAGGGTAGGGAAGGCTGTGCATCTCAAACAGCCTGGCCCTGCTCCCTATCTGACCCCCACCCACTTCCTGCCCCCCGACTGCCCCCCTAAGAATCCCCGACCCATCCCGCTCCTTGTCCCCTCACCGTTCCCCAGAGACCCGCCTCAACCACCACCCCAGGACCCCATCCCTGCTCCCTGTCCCCTGACTGCCCCGACCCCTATCCACCCCCTCCCCCACCGAGTCCTGACAGACCCCCGGAACCCCCACGATCCAACCCCCCCATTCCCTGTCCCCTGACCGCCCCCCCAACTTCTGCCCTCTCCCTGCCCCTTATCCAATCCCCCCGGCCCTGGCCCCAGCCCCTTACCCCCAGCTCCCCCCTCACCCAGAGCCTCGGCGCACCGCATCCAGGAGCGTCCCTGGACAGCGCTGCAGCGTGGCTCCGGTGGGGCCTGAGCTCCTCCCCGCTCAGAGCCATGTGATAAGGAGGCGGGGCTGCGAGCTCCAGCAGGGCCTGAGCTCCCGCCGCTCGGCCTGGAGCTCGCAGCCCCGCCCCCTTACCACGCGGCTCTGAGCGGGGAGGAGCCAGGGATGCTCCTGGATGCACTGAGGCTCCGGGAGAGGGGCAGAGGCAGGGTCAGGCCGGGGCCGGGGAGGGAGCCTCAGCCGTTCTCGTGGGGGCCCCTGCGGAGCCCGGGGCCTGGGGCAAATTGCCCCACTTCCCCCTCCCCCCCCACCAGGGCGGCCCTGTAGATTGATATATATGCACGTATAATATAAAGGGTTCACATACAACAGTGACGGGCATGTGACGAACTGGGAATGTTCTCGATGTGTTCTTTGAATACTGAGTGGGGAGTATTGACCTGGGAAGGTTGCAGGGGAGTTTTGCTGGGACTATCTGCATTGGGGATGGGAGACTTTCCTTGAGGGAGGATACCTGAGCACGTAACATGAGAACCAGGAGGGGGGTTGGAGGCCAGATGACACCTCTGCCCCGGAAAGGGGGTGGCTGGAGGAGACGGCTGGACGGAGTTTCAGTTTGGAGCTGGCTGGGGAAATAGAGGGGAGCCAGATGGGGCTCTGGCCTCCCAACGGGGCTCTGGCCTCCCTGCCCCCCCCCCAAAGATGGACCTGACTGAGGGGGTCCTGTTGTCTGTACCTGCAAGACCTGTCTTGGACTGTGTTCCTGTCATCTAAATAAACCTTCTGTTTTACTGGCTGGCTGAGAGTCACAGTGAATCGCAGGAAGCCGGGGGTGCAGGGCCTTGTCTCCCGCACACTCCGTGACAGGGCGGCAGTATCAAACCGTCAGACAGATAACCTGAATATTGCTTTTCATGTTCAAAGTGCTCTGTAAATGCCTCCTTGTTAAAGAAGAGCCTAATAACTGAAACTGCAGGGAGAAATGAAGGAAGCAGAGTGCAATTGACCCTGGACAAACACACTTCCAAATTACCTTTGTGAAAATGTACCAGAGGATCTTTACACTTAGCTAAATCTGCAGAGAGAGAGAGAGAGAGAGAGATTAGGGCACTACTCTAGGGCTTGGAAGACCTGGGTTGTCTCTACTCTGAAATCTGTTCTTAAGGGGCTGCCATGCTCTGCCCCAGATGGGGGTGAAGCGATTTCTCCGTTTGTAAAGCTGTTTTGGAGTTGAAGTGCTCAGCACCCTTTTGGGGGAGGGCTTTATCTGTAACACGTAAAACGACTGCCCTCCCGCCCTCGATCATTGTAAGTGTCAACACTGACTGGAGAGGAAATTTGCCCAGTTCTTAAAGTCCCTTGGAGGGAGAGAGATTTTCATTCAGCGTGAGGGCTGTGAATGTGGGGGATGGGGTAGGAGCTGCGAGAGAGGCAGAAAGCTGCAGCGTGCAGCTGCAGGAGGCTCTGGTAGAATGAATTCTCCCATGCATCCTTCAGTGAATCAAGACAGAAACTGCCAGAGAGAGCATGAAACTTTGGGGAAGGGTTCTCTGGGCCTAGATCCTCCTCTCAGGGCTGCAGCTTTGATTGGCCTGCTCTCTGTCAGCACCAGCGGGAGAAGACCTCCTTGTCCTGGTGTGATACTGACAGTCCTAAGATCTTGAACAGAATGAAGCCTTCTAATAGGCTTTTTGGAGCTCCTGAAAATGGACCTTTTGAAAGCTGAAAAAGCTGGGTCAGCCGCTTTTCCATTATCCATTTGTACTACAGGAGAGCTAGAGGCCCCAACTATGCTGATGGTGCTGCTGTTCTAGGCACTGTACAGACACACAGTAAGAAGCAGTCCCTGCACAAGGAGTTTGGAATCTCAATAGACAAGACAGAGAAAGAAAGCGTCTGTGTCTCCATTTTACAGATTAGGAAGTGAGGCAGAGAGAGAGAGAGATGATATATAAGTGACTCACCCAAGGTCACACAAGGAGTCTGTGGCGGAGGTAGCATTGAATCTGGGTTTCCCGAGCCCCAGTCTGGTGCCTGCACCCCCAGTCCACCCTTCCTCTCCTTTTCCCCTTGCTCCCCATTGTTTGTCTTTGAGGAGGTTGCCTCTGCACTGTCACATCAACACTCTGTAGATGGCTGTGCTCGTGGGCCACCCAGCCCAGGTTTGCAGAGCTGAATGTGGAGTCGGGTGTGAGCCAGAATCCTTGATACAAACATCACTGGCTGTCTACTCCATGTCCCACCTCTCCAGACTCTGGAAACGTCCAGATCTGGAAACAAACCTCATAGTTTGTCTGTCTTCCTGAAACAGGCTGTATCAAAGCCCCAGCTCTGAACTCCCTCGCACTTCGGGTTGTTTTGAAATCTGGATCAGAATTTTACAGTTGGGGACCATCTCTCCTCATGACCCTCACCTAATTCAGAAAAGCAGCCAAAGTCTAGCATGCCTCACTGACCCAAACAAAAAAATTAATGGTAGCTTACATACAAGTGATCATGACTCGATCACATTTATAATATGCAAACAGAATAAAATCCAAACCAGTTATATACTATATACATATATACTTCATGCTTTAAAAGGGCAAGTTTCACAAAGCTGAAAGCAGTGATGAGCCATTTCAGATGAAAGGAAGAATTTAATTAGAAAAATGTGAATGATAATTGGGAATTGCGTAAGAACACTTTACTAAATATTCCAAAAGCCACAATCCCACAAACAAGAAAGAAGGCTGCACTGCTTTAAAAACTGACCTGGTTTAGAGGGGAAGAGAAAGCAGCTAGAAAAAATCATACATA
The DNA here is from genome assembly GCF_027887155.1 of Malaclemys terrapin pileata. NCBI lineage: Eukaryota > Metazoa > Chordata > Testudines > Emydidae > Malaclemys > Malaclemys terrapin. The sequence goes on along the minus strand of NC_071505.1, from coordinate 9,237,580 downwards.
TAAAACAACTGGAAGAAAGGGGGAAGTTGATAATAAAGAATATAAATAGGAAGTTAGGAATTGTAGAAAATTGATAAGGGAGGCAAAGGGGCACAAGGCAAAATCTATGTCCAGCAGAGTTAAGGACATCAAGAAGGCATTTTTTAATTATATTATGAACAAAAAGAATCCTAACAATAGTATTGGCCCGTTACTAGCTAGAAATGGTAGAACTATCAATAATAATGGAGAAAAGTTCAATAAAGCTATTCTGTATTTGGGGGGAAAACAGATGCTGTGGTCATATCATAATGAAGACATTCTTTCCATTCCACTAGTATCTCAGGAGGATGTTAAACAGCAGCTACTAAAGTTGGACATTTTTAAATCAGCACATCTAGAAAATTTTCATCAAAGAGTTTTAAAAGAGTTGGCCGATGAGCTAATTGAACTGTTAATGTTGATTTTTCAGTAAGTCTTGGAATACTGGGAAGTTCCAGAAGACAGAAAAAAGGATAATGTTGTGCCAATATTTAAAAAGGGTAAAGGGGATGACCCAGGTAAATTATAGGCCTGCCAGTTTGACATCAATCCCGGACAAGATAATGAAGCAGCTAGATAATTTGGGACTAGATAAATAAAGAACTAAAGGAGGGTGATATAATTAATGCCACTCAACATTAGTTTATGTAAAATAGATCCCGTCAAACTAATTTGCTATTTTTTTCATGAGATTACAAGTTTGGTTGAAAAAGGTAATAGTGTTGATGTAATAGACTTCTATAAGCTATTTGATTTGGTACCACATAACATTCTGATGAAAAAACTAGAATGATACAAAATTAATATGGAACCCTTTAAATAGATTAAAAACTGGCTAACTGATAAATCTCAAAATGTAATTGTAAGTGGGGAATCATTGTGGAGCATGTCTTTCTAGTAGGGTCATGCAAGGATTGGTTCTTGGCTTTATGCTATTTAACATTTTCATCAATGACCTGGAAGAAAACACAGAATTGTTACTGATAAAATTTGCAGACAACACAGTGGTAAATAATGAAGACGCCAGGTCACTGATCCATAGTAACCTGGATCGCTTGGTAAGTTGTGTACAGGCAAACAATATGTGTTTTAATACAGCTAAATATAGATGTATACATCTAGGAGCAAAGAATATAGGCCATACGTACACGATGGGGGATGCTATCATCGGAAACAGCGACTCTGAAAAAGATTTGGGAGTTGTGGTGGATAATCAGCTGAACATGAGCTCCCGGTGTGATGCTGCGGCCAAAAAGGCTAATGTGATCCAGAGACATGGGAATCTTGAGTAGAAGTAGAGAGGTTATTTTATCTTTGTATTTGGCACTGGTGTGTCTGCTGCTGGAATCCTGTGTCCAGTTCGGGTGTCCACAGTTCAAGAAGGACGTTGATAAATCGGAGAGGGTTCCGAGAAGAGCCATGAGAGTGATCAAAGGGTTAGAAAACCTGCCTTATAGTGATAGACTCAATGAGCTCACTCTATGTAACTTAACAAAGAGAAAGTTTAAAGGTCCCATGATTACAGTCTATAAGTACCTACATGGGGAGTAGATATTTGATAATGGGCTCTTCAATCTAGCAAGGAAAGGTATAACAAAATCCAATGGCTAGAAGTTGAAGCTAGTTCAAGTGTGACATCCCAGGTCTTGAGCCTAGACAGATGCTGCATCCCAGCCTCCACCCAATGTCTGCTGGTGGGCCGAGAAGCTAGCAGAACTATAACATTAGCCAAGGCACCACTCATGGGAGCCCTGATTGGAGGATCGCCAAGCTCCACCAATTGTTCCCATCGCGCTATTTAAACCAGAAGGAGACACAGGAAGTTTGTCTGAGTAACAAGGTGATTCCCTGTGGGGGCTGCGTTGGACCCTGCTTGTGCCTGCCTCCGGCACCCACCCCTGCTCCTGATTCCTACCCTGCTCCTGTCTCACCCTTGCCTGTTCTCAACGTGCTCCTACTCCGCTTGATCCTTGCCTCTCCTCCAGTTCCTACCTTTACACCTCGTCTCCAACCATCAGTTCCCAGTCCTGGCTCTGATGTTGACTGCGGCTTGACCCTTGGCTCTGGCATCTGGTATCTGACCTCTGCTCTGACCCTCAGCTTTGATTCTCGGTTCTGACTCTGGCTTGCCCCCTGGCTCAGGTCACTAGCAGTTGACTCTGTTGCTGACCCTTGGCTATGTTCCTCAACATGGACACCTGCTCTGCCCACTAGACCTGACTCCTGCTCTGTCTAGTAGGCAAGGCTGCCTACATCCCAGTCCATAACAAGTTCAAAGTGGAAATTTTAACAGTAAGAGTAATTAATCACTGGAACAATTTACCAAGGGTCGTGGTGGATTCTCCATCACTGGCAACTTTTAAACCAAGTCTGGATGTTTTTTAAAAGAGCTGCTCTAGGAATGATTGGGGGGCAGTTCTCTGGCCCGTGCTACACAGGAGGACAGACTAGATGATCACAGTGATCCCTTCTGGCCTTGGAATCTATGGACCTTCAAAGGCTTGGCCTTGTCCCTGATCTCAGGAGCAACACTCTTTCCCAATAAGGATTCAGCCCCACTGCCAGCCTGGTTCTCTCTCCTGTGGTGCTGATTGTCAAAAGGTGCCCACCCAACAGGAAAGTTTCCAGGGCCAGGCCACGAGTGACTCATTGCCGGGGTCACTGGAGCCCTGCCACCTCGGTGTTCACGTGCGTCTGCTTCCTCCCCCCTTAGGAAAGTACAATGTCCTTCAACTGCTGTTCACCAGCTCCACCACAGTCCTGCCCCTGCCCCATTCCTCCCCAAGCCATTTGAGGGAGCGAACACCCCAGAGGTTGGTAACAGGAAGCCCTCCTATGCTCACAAGAGCTCAGAGATCGCAGTTGTCTCTGGCCAACGGCCCTTACCACCTCTTACTCCTCTGTGCATTTGTGCACGCACTGGGCAACATTCTCTTTATGTCGGCAAGGTCCTGACTCTCTAACCTCCTTCGCAGCTGTTACAATCTGTACCCGGACAGGGATGATTTACATGGGAAAGCTATTTCTCTGCGATGCGGATTACAATGGAAAGGTTTAGAATAGCCCTGGCTCCTGGTCCCCAAGACTTTATTCTCTTCAAAGCCCAAATCAATTAACCTGAGAGACCAGGCAAAGAGCCCTGCAGAAGCCCAGGCTATTAAACAGTTGCAAGTCTCCTGGAATTTAGACTAGGAGGACTTAGAAGAAGGTGACAGCCTGAGCAAATCATGTAAGTAGAGTAGCTATCGGACAAGTGAACCAGCCATGCATAGAGGTGATAAATCTGGGTATGGGGGCAATGTGTTTGCAGTAGGATTCAGAGCCCAAGTCTCCTGGCTCTTTTGGGTGGGTGCTCAGCCTAGGAGTTATAGAAGTGGCAGTGTTGGTTTAATCACTTCAGTGCTGGTTATCCAACCCAGCATCTGTGCAGCAGCATACTGCCGTTGCTCCATTGCAGGCATGACAGCATGGCCCTCGATGGCTCAGGACTGGGCTCCACAGGCTTTTAATACGATTCATATCATAGTCGTTCACGGAGGCCCCAGATGAGATTGGGGACTCAGTGTGCTAGGTGCTGTACGTTTACAATAAGAGATAGGCCATGCCCCAAAGAGCTTATGAACAAAACAGACAAGACAGAAAGGGAATATTATTAGCCTCACTTTACAGATGGGGAACTGAGGCACAGGCAGGAAGATGGTATGTCTGCGCTGCAATGGCAGGTGTCATTGTGTAACCCGTGCCTGCTGGTATGGTGCTTTGTCTCCCTCTAGTGGTACCTACACTATCTGGAGATTGATGAGTCTGCTATAGTCTCTTGGCTATGAGCCGGCTGACTTTTATCTCATGCCGTAGAGGCTCATGCATTGAGTTCCAGAGGTCCCAGGTTCGATCCTGTCCGCCGACGCCCGGGGTCTGTCGGCGTTACAATTGCAGCATGTGTACACACCTGAGCCAGTTTGATCTAGCTAGCACCAGTACCTCTATGCAGTGAAGCCGCGGCAGCAAGTGCTAGCCTCTCAAGTAAGTACCTAGGGCCCCAGGCAGGCTGAATGACTTCAGCTTCACTGCTATTGGTACTCGCACTAGCTAGATCAAAGCTAGCTCGGGAACGTCTACATGTGCTGTAATCACACTTCTGATTGCAGAGCAAACATACCCTCAATGACCTGCCCCACTCACACCCAGATCTCCTGTGTCCTAGAGCAGTGGGTTAAGCGCACCCTTCTTTCTTTAGGACAGCTGGTCTTTGCTAGCTGCATGGTCTCCGCTTACACCAAAAACTCTGCCCCACACCTGCTTTGTGATTTGCAGGAGTAGAAATAGCTGCTGTCTCATAAGCTGACGGGAAATGTAGGCCAGGTCTACACTACCGACTTATATCAGTATTATAGCTACGTCACTCAGAGGTCTGAAAAATCCACACCCCTGAGCAATGTCGTTATACTAGCCCCCCCCAGTGTAGACAGCACTATGTTGACAGGAGCTCATCTCCCGCTGCATAGCTACTGCCTCTCAGGGAGGTGGATTAACTACGCTGACCAATGAAGCTCTCCCATCAGCGTAGGAAGAGCTTCCTTAAAGTGCTACAGCGGGACGGCTGCGCCTGTACGTGAAGACAAGCCCTTAGACACCCAGGATTGTATTATGTCACTGAATGCATTTTTAAAAGTCACGCCAAGCTGTCTGGCTTTGTAAAATTCTATGTTTCTTTAATAAGAACAATACTTTCCATGTCTGTAGTACTTGTTTGAATGTTAATGTTGCAAATCACTTTGCAAACAACCAATGAACACCCCTCTGAGGAAGGTGAGCGACTTATATGAATCGCTTCCCGAACTAGCGAAAAGCGGCCACCTCTAGGGTGAGATTCATCAGCTGCTAACAGCTGTCAGTAACGCCACACAACAGTGTAAGCCAGGAAGTGAAGAATGCAGCCTGGGCACCAGGGATGGGCCATGGCCATATCCCTGGGCACCAATCCATTTAAGAACAGTTGAACGAACGCTTTAACGGAGGGGAAAGATGGTCCTGTGACTCAGGAGGAATGTGTTCAATCTCTGACTCTACCTCAGGCTTCTCCTGTGATCCTAGGCAAGTCGCTCTGTGCCTTAGTTAGTTCCCCATCCATAAAATGGGAAAACACTTCCTTTCTGCTAGTTACTTAGATTGTAAGTTCTTTGGGGCAGGGAATGTTTCCCCCGGCACATTTGTACAGACAGAGAGACACCACCTGGGACAGAAACGTGGCCCTTAGTGCCACACTGAGGCTTTGATTACTCACTACTGACTCAAAGGGAAGAGCACCACCTCTTGGCTGGTGGCCATCCAAATATTGTGCCAAGTCTACCCTCGTTAGACTGAGACCTCCCAGGATCACAATCCAAGGTGGCCTGGTGACCTAGTTTACCACATATTTGCCATATATGTGCAGCACATTTTGTCTAACAAGCATATGGGGGAAATACACCATCTATAAGACATTACACAAGGCTCACTGGGTCATGGAGCTCTGCTTCTGGATCTTGTCTATTCCCACAACACAGTGGAAAAAAGTCAGACCTCTGTACATTCACCCTGTGTGTTGGAACAACAGGGAGAGAAAATGCCTTCCTCCAGGTCTGTCTGATTGTTAAACAGGCATTAGTTTTAAGTACAACATGTAATAGACCTTTGGAACTCATTGCTGCAGGACATTATATTATACACTAAAATAATGATACATTATTTCCTTTGCAAAGTGCTTTGAGGGCTGTGGGTGAAAAACAGTGTAGAAGAGCTTGTTGTTGTTGTAATAGCTAAGTGAGTTTTCACAGATTCATAGTTTTTAAGACCAGAAAGGACCAGTAGCTCATCTAGTCTGACCTCCTGTATATCACAGCTATTGAAATTCATTCAGTTACCTCTGTATTGAGACCAGTAACTTGCCTAGGCCAGCATGAATGATGTGGAGAAAGTAGATAATGAAAAGTTATTTACTTATTCCCATAATATAAGAACTAGGGGCCACCAAATGAAATTAATGGGCAGCAGGTTTAAAACAAATAAAAAGAAGTTCTTCTTCACACAGCGCACAGTCAACCTGTGGAACTCCTTACCTGAGGAGGTTGTGAAGGCTAGGACTATAACAGCGTTTAAAAGAGAACTAAATAAATTCATGGAGGTTAAGTCCATTAATGGCTATTAGCCAGGACGGGTAAGGAATGGTGTCCCTAGACTGTTTGTCAGAGGGTGGAGATGGATGGCAGGAGAGAGATCACTTGATCATTACCTGTTAGGTTCACTCCCTCTGGGACACCTGGCATTGGTCACTGTCGGTAGACAGGATACTGGGCTAGATGGACCTTTGGTCTGACCCAGTATGGCCGTTCTTATGTTCTTATGTTAAGAAAGGATGAGACATTTACACAGTAAGAACAGATTCAGTGGTTACACCAGTTATAACTTTCAATCCTTATGCTCCATGGTGCTCACCATCATCTGGAGTCCGGAAGGAATTTCTCCACATGGAAGTGTATTACACTGTGAGGTACATTGTGGGAAGTTGTATACCTGCTCCTGAAGCATCTAGCATTGGCCACTGTCAGAGGCATGACACTGGGCTCCCCTCCATTGAACTCCTGCAAATTGCATCCTTTGCCTGCCAGCGTCACTGTCTCTCGTGCAAACACCCCTTACTGAGTCCCTGGCGTGTTCCACGATCTGCCTCTTCCCCACCTTCCTGGGTCAGGTGGAGTCCTGCAAATGGAACATAACTGCTGTATAAAGGCCCCTTCCCCCCCAGTTGCTAAGCAATGGCTGTGCTCTCCAAAGTCATTGATACAGACCCTTGGCTGCGGCATTTCACTATTTCATTTGCAATTTAAATTCTCTGACAGGCAGAAGCAACCAAGTTGTTCACTTAAGATTGCACAAAGTTGGATTGAAATACAGGGACTATCCAGTGCCTCGAGCCCTCCTTTGATAGTAATGGAGAGTTGGGAAGAGAGACGAAGAGGTGGTAGGAGAGAAAGAGACAGAAAGAAAGAGAGGTATATGTGTAAAAGGGATGGGAGGAGGCCTGAAGGGAGAATAAGAGAGAGGGGGAAAGGAAGGAAGGGAGCAGAGAGAGAAAAGATGACTGAGAATTATTACAACTGAGAAGTTTCCAGGCTGTTTCTGTTTGGTCACTGCATTCTCTGTCTACCAGTGCCTCTCGCTCCCCGGTTCTATTCCTGGGACTGGATCAACTGCACAGTCCATTTAAATGCCCAGCTGCCCTATGGAAATGGCCTGTTTTCAACATACCCCTCCTGCTAGCAGATGACTGAATAGGGCTGTTCTCTTGTTCTGCAGTAAAGGTGCGTGGCATCCCTGTATGTGCTGCCCCGTTATGGTTTCCTGTGCACTTACTCCAGCAGGATGGCTTCCCCAAACTGTCCCCGGAGTGCAGCCGTGTCTGGTGAATGGCTTACTGTGGTCATGTCTCCCTCTAGTGGTTGGCCCCAGCAATTGTAATAGCTCACTACTCATAACTAAGAGAGCTCTTTAGGTCAGCTGGCAGTGGCCTGTGACTGGTGCCAAATGTCCTGGGTTTGATCCTGGCACAGATACAGCCATGGTTTGTTCTGTCTCCATTGACTTGTCTTGTGCCTGCCAATGACTTGTCTTGTGCCTACCAATGCAGCTGTGCTTGTGGTGGTGACGCTCTAAGCCGACAGGAGAGAGCTCTCCCGTTGGCTTACTAACTCCTGCCTCTGCAAGGGGGAGGTAGCGATGTGAATGGTAGAAGCTCTCCAGCCGACATAGTGCTGTCCACACCAGCACTTAGGTCGGTGTAACTGACGTCGCTCAGGGGGGTGGATTATTCACACCCCCTGAGTGATGTTATACCGAAGTAACCTGTAGTGTAGACAAGGTCAAGCTTTTGAGATACACAGAGCTCTTCTTCAGGCCTGGGAAACATATTCAGAGTGTCACAGCTAAATACAAGGTGGACCAGCTTTTTTAACATAAGTAGTTAATGCATGTTTCAAGGGACCATTGAAGATGAAGTGGCCAGCTAACTCCAGTCACATGGAGGAAAGGAGAGGAGGGGGAAGGCAGCTGCGAGGGGTGTGTGTGTGTGTGTGTGTGTGTGTGTGTGTGCTTGTGGGTTATCGATTGTTGTAATAAGTCATAAACCCATGTCTCTGTTCAGTCCACGATTTTTAGACTCCAGCAAAGTTATGAATTTAAGCTCCCAGGCTCAGCTTTTGAAAGTGTTGTGCAGGTTTCCTTGGAGGATGAGGACTGAGAGGTCAGATACAGAGTGATCGCTTTGTGAGAAGTGTTCATCCACAGGTGATAGGGTGGTTTTGTCTTTTATCATTTTCCTGTGGGAGTTCATTCGAGAGCGTAGTTATTGTCTGGTTTCACCAACATAGTTGTTATTGGGGCATTTAGTGCACTGGATGAGGTACACCACATGTTGTGAAAGGCATGTGTAGGGTCAATGGATCTTGAAAGGTGTGTTGTGATGGGTGTTTGATCATTGTGGCAATGGCGGTAAGTCTGTGGGTTTTGCATCTGTTGTTCTGGCAGGGTCTGGTGTCACTTTGATTTGGTGTGTCCTGGTCTCCGGGGAGTTTGCTTCTGATGATGAATTTGGAGAGGTTGGAGGTTGTTTGAAGCCCAGAAGAGGAGGTTCAGGAAAGATTTTTCAGGAGGGGGTCCCCATTGAGTATGGGTTGTAGTTGTTTGATGGTTCTCTGTATAGGTTGCAGTGTGGGGTGGTAGGTGACTACTAGGGATGTGTAGTCGGAGGGAGTTTTATTTCTGAACTGGAGCAGGTTCTCTCAGGGTATTTGGATGGCTCGTTCCATGATGTGATCTGCTTCTCTGGTGGAATGTCCTTGTTTGGTAAAGATGGTTTTGAGTATGTTTAGGTGTATATCCCAGACATTTTCCCTGGGCATATTCTGTGGTATCTGAGTGCCTGTCTGTAGATAACAGATTTCTGGGTGTGTTTGGGGCGGTTACTGGATCTGTGAAGGTAATTGTGGTGATCTGTGGGGTTTTGTATATAGTTGTCTATAGGGTTCCTTTGTTGAAGCTGATCATGGTGTCCAGGAAGTTAATGCTAGTGTGGAAGTGTTTCAGAGAGAGCTTAATGGCCGGATGGTGGTTGTCGAAGTTTTGGTGGAAATCTGTGAGGGAGTTTAAGTCGTCTGTCCAGAGGATGAAAATATCATCGCTGTATCTCAGGTATATCATTGATTTTGTGGTGCATTTGTCCAGAAATTCTTCTTCAAGGTGGCCCATGATGAGGTTGGCGTATTGGAGAGCCATCCTAGTATCCGTGGTTGGACAACGTGTTTGTTGTTGAATGTGAAATTGTTATGGGTGAGGATGAAATGGATGAGTTTGGCGCTACGTTTGGGGTGGGCATCTCAGGATCATCCATTTCTTTCCCCTTGCCAAGGCAAGCAGGAGCTCTGCTAAGCTAGGCTCAGATGGGCAGGAGCTGTCTGTGACTCACAGCTCCCTACCATCTCAGCTCATTTATCCATGCAGTTCCCCGGAGAACAAGGCTAAAGTTCACACTCTCCACTGAGGCAAAGAAGGAGCCATCCCACAAAACCTCCCATTTTGGTTCTTTCCTCTGTTTCTGGAGCCAACCAACCAACCAATTTAGAGCTGCCTTTCTGCAGCGAAGCAGGCACTAAATAACAGAGCCAAGGCACCGAAGCCATCACACTTCTAGCCAGTAGAGGGAACCCTCCACCACAGTTAGATTACATTGCAAGAAAAACAAGGCGGGCAGTCGCAAGCAGCACCTCGCTGAACGAAATCTGGGGGTGTCGTTCAGAGCAAGGGCTCTGGCTGCTTTCCATGCAGGCTGGTGCGAAACATTAACTCCTACAGAAAAATCTCATTAACCATTAGGAGACTGTAGCGCCTCGTATGCACTACGGTTGCATAGCACCTCATACTGCTCTCGCTTTGCTGGGTGCAAATCAGGAGTGACTCCGGTGACCTCAGTGGAGTTACACTGGGGTGAGTGAGAGCAGAATGGCAGATTGGCTCTGAACAATACTTCCTGCATCTGGTGTCACCAGCAGTGTTTAATCTGTGCCGGGGCTGAGCCCAGCACCTCTATGCTTGGCAGTTCATAGCCCCAGCACATCTGGACTTGGCCGTTCATAGCCCCAGCACATCTGGACTTAGCAGTTCGTAGCCCCGGCACATCTGGGCTTGCTGCATCAGTTATGAATGTAAAATAAGTGCTTGAGCCCCCAGCCCCTAATTGCTTGAGCCCTGGCGCCTCCCTCATTGCAAATCGCCAGCCTCGATTGCTTTGGTGTCAGTGCAGGCTCCATGCAGCAAGTGGGGAAAGTCCCCATGAGGCTGTAGTTCCCAGAAACACCCACACAGACTCACACACCAGACACACACACACACACTCTGAAAATCCTATATGTCCTGTGTCTGTCAGGGCACCGAGTTCAAGGGAAAGTTACTCAAAAGAACATGCCTGCGCTGCCTTTTCCCCCGGCAGCCAGAGACATGCCTCTCCAAACCACAATGCATTCTGGGATATGTTCTGAAATCAATGTAGCAGGAGAGTGAGTAACACAGTGGTGAAGGTTGTGCACGTCCCGATTCCCTTCCTCCCCTGTTGTGGTCGGTTCATTAGGGGAGACCTGTTGTTCTTTGTACAAGTTCAGTCAATATGAAACAATTGCACTGGAGTTGATAGACGATGGTCATGGGGTATATGGAAGATGGTCTAGTGGGTCAGGCACTGGGTTGGGACTCTGGAGAACTGTATTCAGTTCCTGACTTGGACACCCTCGGTGACTTTGGGCAAATCACTTAATCTGCATCTGTTTCCTGGCTATAAAGTCTACCTCCCAGGGGTGTTGGGAGGGTAAAACCCATTCGTGATCACGTGGGGCTCAGATACTGTGGTGATGGGGGCTGTATAAGTGCAAAGATGGTGAGGGAAGGAAGCAGGCTGGTCCCAGATTTTGTGCTGTGCTTGCTCTGAAGGAGGAGAGCCTGACGCCCTACCTGCTTGTCATGCTCCAGGAGGAGTAATTGGGTGGCTACATGCCTGTGGGACCCAGCGCTGCAGAAGGAGGTTTGTACTGGGGCAATCTGTCAGACTTCTAGATGTGCCCACGTGATCTTCCCAGGGTATTTCCTGTGTGCTACGCTCTCTGCTTTCTTCGGGACACAATTTTTGTGTGACCGGATTCCAGCCCTGTCAGCCCTGGGAATTCACCTGATTCCAACTGTCAGTGTAGCTGCTGCAGTCCATGCCTCTAGTGCAGACCGGCAAAGCTGCTGTAGACGGCACACGCACTCCTGCTTGAAACCAGCGTGAGCTGCACCCGTTCACACTGAGCTTTCAGTGGCTTTGCCTGTCTACGGGCACGGGGGTTGGCCCTGACGCATCTGAAATCTCCACTGGAGGACAGGCCTTAACATGGGCAAAAGCTGCCAGATTTACGGGCCTGGAGCTTGAATCCCTCAGTTCACCTACAGGACAGGGTTGTTCCCCCCACCCCCAACTGCCCCAATTCTAACCTGCAAGGGCCCTCTCTGGGGGGAAGGCCTGGAGGGGTGACCTCTAGTGGCATCACAGTCCCATTCAGTCATTGTCCTGTCTCCTGACAACCTACAAACAGGGCCGGCTCTGGCTTTTTTGCCGCCCCAGGCAAAAAAGCCTCCGGCCGCCGCCCCTCCTCCCCTCCCCCCCCCCCCCCCGCGGCAGGGGAGGTCGCTGGGGGGGGAGAGTGGCCGGAGCCCCGCGGGGAGGGCGGTGAGCCCCGACCAGGGCTCCGCTCTCCCCGGCGGCCGGGGGGAGGGCGCCGGGGGGGAGGGCGGCCGGAGCGCGGCCGGAGCCCTGGGAGGAGGGCGGAGTGCCCGGCCGGGGCTCCTCTCTCCCCGGCGGCCAGAGCGCCAGGGGGGAGGGCGGCAAGCTCCGGCCGTGGCCCCGCTCTCCCCGGCAGCCGGAGCCAGAGCACCGCACCGCGCCGCCCCCGTCCAGGTGCCGCCCCAAGCACAAGCTTGGTGGGCTGGTGCCTGGAGCCGGCCCTGCCTACAAAGGAGCCAGTGAGTGCTGGTCAATTTTGCAGCGAGCTGGCCAGAGAGCCACCCCCAAACTCTTTCCGCACAGGTCAGCTGCTTGTAGCAGCTTTCAGGCACTGGGTTGGAGTTGAGCCAGCAGCCTAGAGTATTTTATTACCCAGCCCTGGCTGTGTGTTGTAGCTGACAGCAGGACCTGGCCTCTTCTCCGAATTCTCAGCTTTCCTATGAAAACAAACCGGCATCTGAGGTGCAGCGAATTGATTCTCAATGCTGTAACTGAGTTACAAGCCTGAAATGTTACCTCTCCCCCTTTCATCTTCTCTCTCTTCCCTACGTTCCCCACATGGCAAAGAGAGGATCTTCCCTCCCCTCCCCACCCCCACTGCATTGCACCTGGCATCACTTTCAACCAGGCAAGTTCTGACCAGCAGAGCCAGAGGCCACGCTGCATGTTGTTAAGTGAGCTGCAATTACACATCTGCCGTGGCAGCTTAACATCAGTGCCCATCGACTGAGCAGTAAGGATGGCTTCCCATTCCAGCGCTTTATGCTCCCTCCCCCAGCTGGTAATCAAAGTAACTTTTATTGGGCAGGGAGCATGAGAGGAATCAGAGCAGGGTGGCGATATTTTGGAGGAGGAACATGCTAGGTGGCCTGCTACGAGCTGACTCCAGAGGAACATACCAGCGTCTGAGCAGCTGCCTTTCTCCCCATGACCCATTGCAATGGCTGCAGAGATGCACGGAGCCCAAGGTGAAAGGCAGGAGCAGGGGTTGAGTGGACGCGGGATGAGACCAAATCTTCCCGTCTTGTAGGGGATGATGCAAATGTGGATCGAGTCACACAGGCCTCCCAGCCACAAAGATGGCTCCACTCTAAGGGGAGCAGAAACAACCAATACGGTGTTCTGCCTTGGACAAGGAAAAGGCAAGATCAGGGGAGGGATGGAGGCAAGGTCCTCTGGAAAGAATGCTGCTCTCTGAACTGTGCATATGGCATCGACACACCAAGTGATGAGGGGGTGTGGGGTTAGGTAGATACAAGCATGTACAAGAGACCACTGCCGGGGGGGGAGAGGGCGCACCAGACCTGCCTAACAAGGGATGCTGCAGGGATTGGATTGAGCTGCACCGGCAACTGCCTGCAAACAGCCACAAGTGGTCAGGGCCTGGGCGTTACATCTCATCCAGCACTGCAGTGAGTGCCAGCATCAGGACCTCTGTAATGAGGGGGGTCCCTACTGAGACCCCAGTGCTGCTCCCCACTGCACCGTGCTCCTGTCCAAGCACTTGCCAGGCTCTGATTAACTCGTGAGGTCTGTCGGCGCCACAGCCCCAGGCTGGCCTGCCGTGGCATATAGCAGAAGGTAGCTCTTGCTCACCTCTCTGATCTCAGTGTTTGACATTCAGCAGCAGACAATGAGAGCCAGAGGTCGAATATCTGGAGGATTAGCAGGGTACAGGGCACCAGTATATGGGTTCCGCTGTGAAGACGTGAGCTGCACTGTCAGCAGTCACAGCGGGGAACTCCAGGCTTAGCCGGGGTCATGGATCATTAACCTAGTGTAGGGCAGGAACACTGGGGGCAGGCCCTGGGATCTCCAGAGGAGAGGCAGATCGGCTAGTCCAGTCTCCAGCACTGGGACAGAGTAATGTTCATGCCGAGTCTGAGCCAGATCCAAGTGACGACGCCTCCTGACCTCAGCGTGCTTTGGATTGGGTCTTCTAAACACAACGATGTGCTGGGCACTTGTCACTCCAGCCCAGCTCCTCAAAGGGGTTGAGGCACCTCATTACCTTTGAACATCTTGGCCTCAGTGCTTAAGGAGCTCGCAAGACCTGCTTTCTTCTGTACCGAGTCCAAATGATTACAAGAGTCGCTCACCCCTTAAACGCACAGTCCCAAATACCAGAGATTCAGCCATGGGGGAGTTCCACCGAAGGCAGGGAGGTTACACGAGAGATGAATGTGACCCTTCCCACCTTGTGTCCCTTTGACTCTGTGGAACGTACCTGTTCCCGCCTAACTACGGACTTTGCTGTCACCAGCAGAGATGGGACCTGGGACCTTCAGCGTCAAAAGCACAAATCTGCTGCTGAAGAAACGAACTGCGTGCCTGCCAGCCAACACAATAGTCTCCGCTCTGCCGTCTCAGTGCCTCCATGCAGCATCTCACACAGCTCTGCCTTTGCTCCTCAGCCCTGATCTGCAGCACGCACCCCCAGTCTGAACCTGCACTCAGTCACCCCGGGTCTCTATCTGGCCCTAACTGGGAGAGAGCAGCAAACTCCGGTTCACTTGACCCTGTCGGAGAGTTTACACCAGCTCTGCATTTGGCCCCGTTGTAGGGCACTGATCCTGTTGGCTGGCCCCAAAGGGAGGATAAGGGACCTATTTGTAGCATCCCCTAGTCGTCATTCCCTTTACCTCATGGCAGAGACGCTGCTTTTTGGAGCTGCAAGGGCTGATTCCAGCGCCGCAGGTGTTTTTGCAACTCACATACAGGTTGTGTCGGTGCATGCAGCTCCCAGCCTCAGACTAATACATCTACATGCACCTCACACCAAAGTCTCCAGTCCCCCTGCAATGTTCCCTCCATACAGCAACTATGTCTCTTAAGGTGTCTCAAGTAAATTAGGGGCGGAATTGACCTGATCCCCGCGTCTAACGGGATACAACCGTTTAAGGCTCAGCTCCTGTAAGTGTGTGATAAATGGGCTCTGCTTAAAATAAATAAATAAATCAAGAGACACCGTAGGGGATCAAGCTGCCTAGGTTATTCCCGCATTACTCAGTCATCTCAAGGAGAGAGCCGCTATCTGCCGGCAGCTGGCTGAATCATCAGCTTCCTAATGCCGCTTGGAATGAATACAGATGCTTTGGAATTGCCTCGCGCCCGCCACAATAAAGACAGCGAAAGCAGCTTTGCTATCTCCAGAATGGTGACTGACAAATTCAATCTAAAAAGCAACTCCAAAAGCGAAGTATGGCAACGAATGAAAGGGGAATTGGAGGCGGCAAGAACCGCTGGGCCCACCGCAATCACGCTCTCGCTGGGAAAGGGATGGCTGCGCCCAGACTGGCTTGCAGGCTTTGTTCCTTTAACAAGTGTTAATTCATCTTGGCCCGCTGTTTGGTGATTTGTTGGTTTGGTTTCTCTCAGACCCAGGGTAGCCTGGGGAAAGGAGACGCATATGGCGTGGGCCATGGAGTAACAGTGCTCTCCATCTGGGGATGGGCGTGGCGCAAGGGGCTCACGGGTTTTTAAACCATCCCAGGTTGAGAGTGTGGGGTGTGATGGATTTGTCAGCCTGTCTTGCTCCTCTTTGGGACACAGTGGGGGCAGTAGATCCAGCGTTGGGAGGTGCCATAATGTGCATCCGCGTGTGTGACAGACAGATCACGCAGCCCTTTAGAGCCAGAATTTCAAACGAGCACATCTGCCATGTAGGCACGCAAAAAAAACGGCCAGGTTTTCCCCGCCGGTTGCTGAGCAGTTCTGAAGCTCCAGCCACGAGTGTCACAGGAGGTGAGCGCTTTCGAAAATGTGGTGCCTCCTGGCTGAGCTGCAGAGAGGTGACAAAATCTTCTGCAAGCGCTGATGCAAGCCACCGGTCAGCGTGTGTTATGGCTCCCCTGCACTGCGAACAGGAGTCTGTTACCGCCCGCAGCTCAGGGGCCTTGGCAGCCTTGTAGCAGCTCATCCATCTTAGCTCTGGAGATCCCGGGTTCAATCAGTGGATTGTTAGCCAACATAGCGGCCATCACAAGGGTCTCCTTTGGTTCAAGTGGCAGAGAACTGTGGTTTTGGAGCTTGACAATCCAGGGTTCTAGTCCTACCCCCCCAGGCGTGTTTGTGTGCAGGGCTGGCGCTTCCACTAGGCGACCCTAGGTGGTCGCCTAGGGCGGCAGGATTTAGGGGGCAGCATTTTGCTGCCCTCGGCGGAAATTCGGCGGCGGGGGGTCCTTCCACTCCGGGTCTTCGGCGGAAATTCAGCGGCGGGTCCTTCACTCGCTCCGGGACCCACCGCCGAAGTGCCCCGAAGACGCGGAGCGGAAGGACCCCCGCCGCCAAATGCTCAAAGGAGGAGCTGCCGCCTAGGGCGGCAAAAACCCTGGCGCGGCTCCTGTTTGTGTGTGATTGACTTAATAATTGGGCCTGTCGTCTGCAGCATGTGGATTTTGTTACTCAGCTAGGATAATTCTTATGCTTAGTTTCTTCCCACTCCCCCAACCCAACCCAACGCAACCCACCCACTCAGTCTCTCCTCTCCCCTCCCTCCATCCCCTTCCCTACACCTGCTCTCTTTCCCCCTCACAGAAGAGGTATGGCAGATCATCTCTCAGACTCCCTTCTATCCCCGCTCCTTGTGGTGGTAAGGAGGTGTCCACACTGATCTTTGCTCTTCCAGCTCTGCCTTAAAATCACAGCAGTAGTGGCAGACCAAACAGTTCTGTGTTAGATTTAGGAACATCTCGCGGACTGATGGCTGATTTGATGGGTCCCAGAAGTCTCCTATAGGCAGAAGACACCTAGTATAGGCAGAAGCTTATTGGATGCATTGTGACAGTGTGGTGGCTCCGTGGATCAATTCTTCAGTGACACACAGATTTCACGGTATTCAGCCCTGCGGCTCTGGCTTCAATGGAATGGCTAATGCATCCCTGGGCTGCTGTCCTCTGCAGTATGGAATCAGAACTGTGCAATGGTCCCTAGATTGCTAACAGCTCATGGAGAGCCTCCTTTCTCCTGAGGAGGTAAGGACTGAGTTTTCAGAGCAAGAGGATCTAGGTTTCATCTTCACGGCGGCTGGGAAGTTCTGATGGCTGCAGCATGAGGCGTCGTGACAACAGCGATGTCCTAGCTGGCCGGGGATTTGTTACAATATGGTGGAAAGTCATGTTTGTCCCCAGCACCAGAACAAACAGGACCTTCGTTCTGCAGTAGCAGATGCTTTGGGTGGGAGGGAGCCCAAGAGTTTGGCAGTTAGGAGAGTTCTGAGCACTTGCCATAGGCTGGGAGGGGGTGTGAAGGGGAAGGTTTGGCAGCAAGCAGGAGCCGGAGCAGCCTCTGTTCACTGGCTGGGAAAGAGGAGCTAGCGTCTCATTGCTAGGCGACTGGTTTCTAGGCGGCAGAAATCACTCTGATCTGCACAAATAAATAGCATTTGCTAAGAGCTACGGCCCTGCCTGGCCCTTTAAGGATGGGCAGGAGCTGTTGCCTAGCAACGAGATGCTACTTCTCCTCCCTCATCTCTGCACCAAGAGGCTCTCCTGATGGTTCAGCATCTGGCCTGGCTGTACCAGGTTCGGCTGAATATCTGAGTCCACCCTGGGACTAGGGAAACTGGAGGCCAGTGCCAGCTGCCCCAGGCCCTGCAGGGTATGCTTTTCTGCCATCCCCATCAGGATAAGGGGGGGGGGCTCCCTCTCCCACCCACACACTCAGAGGCCACGGGAAAGGGTCAGGGCTTTAATGGCCAAGCAGTGTTGCTCTTCAGTGTTGTTCCCTGTTATCAGTGTCGTGCATGGAGTTCCCAGAGCCCTCGAGTGACTCAGCCATTCCAAATCCAGGGGAAGAGAGGAGTGTGGGGTTGGGAGATGGGGCGGGGCAGGCAGGGCCAGCTCTAGGCACCAGTCTTCCAAGCATGTGCTTGGGGCGGCCCTTTTCAAGGGGCGGCACTCCATTTATTTTTTTTTATTTTATTTTTTTTGCTTTGGTGGCAGCACTCCAGCTTTTTTTTTGCTTGGGGCGGCAAAAAACCTGGAGCCGGCCCTGGGGGGCAGGGGGGGGGAAATCTCACCAAGACGTACCTCAATATCTGGGTATTACTTTAGGGCTGGCGAAGACCCCAACAAAACCCCAGGTCCAAATGTTACCAGATTCTGAGAGCATTCGGATTCTGATCGGAATCTCCTGGCCTGGAGGTGGGACAGAAGGCTGGAGCCGATCACCCCTGAGTTTTGGGGCAGTCGGGATCCAGATCTGAATGTTGTTATTAATTATGTATATGTTGTGGTAGCGCCCAGGCTTGCCTGTCTGTCTATCTCCCCGCCAAATCTAACCCCTTTTTCTCCCCAGAGTCCTGATCTGACACCACTGAAATCACCAGGAGTTTTGCCCTGAACTCCTACGGCCAGGAGATCAGGCCCTGGTTCACCAGGGCCAGCGTGCCCCAGTGACGGCGGTTTCACCCTACTCCAAACAGACAGGGCTTGAATTCCACACATCTCACTGACTCCAACTGTCAGAAAAATCTCTCCCCTCCGAGCTCAATCACGCTGTACAAATTTTGCATTAATTTAGAGCTAATTGTCAGGTAATGAATCCGATTTGGCTCACCATATTGAAATCCCTTATGTTTCCAGCTGAACACTAGTAAATCATTTGCATCACAAATCTCCTCCACTCTGGATCCTCCGCTCGCAGAGCTGTTGCTCATATCAGCGCTGGTGCCTCCATTCTCTAGAGTGCCAAATACATGACGGGAAAATCTCCTTCCCGTTAAAGGGAGATCATCAAGATAAACCCGCCTCTACATCGGCACAGAGAGACAGACGGAGAGTTGAATATCCCACCTGTGCTGCCTGCAAACCCTTAGGGTAGATTATTGGGACAGACAGGATTTCAATAATCTAGGCCAGGGGTGGTCAACCTGAGCTTGAGAAGGAGCCAGAATTTACCAATGTACATTGCCAAAGAGCCACAGTAATACGTCAGCAGCCCCCCATCAGAAACCCCCACCCTGGCTCCCAGCACCTCCCACCCATCAGCAGCTCCGCCGATCAGCGCCTCTCCCTCCCCGCACCTCCTGATCAGCTGTTTCGTGGTGTGCAGGAGGCTTGGGGGCGGGGGGTGGAGCGAGGTCACGGCAGGCTCAGGGGAGGGGGCAGGAAGGGGTGGAGTGGGGGCAGGGCCTGTGGCAAAGCCAGGGGTTGAGCAGTGAGCACCCCCCGGCACATTGGAAAGTTGGCACCTGTAGCTCCAGCCCCGGAGTCGGTGCCGATACAAGGAGCCGCAAATTAACTTCTGAGGTACCACATGTGACTCCGGAGCCACAGGTTGGCCACCCCTGTCCTAGGCCAATGTTAATAGAAAGGGCGGCTGGTGCAAAGGTGAAGGCACTACTCAGGGACTTGGGTTAAATTCCCTCCTCTGCCCCCAGACAGCCTATGCGATCTGGGGCAAATCACTTAGGCCTAGATTCACAAAGGCATTTAGGCTCGTAACCTGTCTTGATTTCAATGGAAGCTAGGAACCTAAATACCTTTGTGAATCTGGACCCTAGTCTGTCTGTGCCGAAGTGCTCCATCTGAAAAATGGGGATAACAGCACTTCCTATGTTGCTGGGGTGCTGCGAGGATAAATGTATTAAAGATTGTGAGGCTTTCAGATACTAAGGTGATGCGGGCCATTGCCTTCTGTAGATAGAGGCTAGTGCTCGTTGGGGCACCCAGCTTAACTCATGTTAAAGGGGCTTGATCTTTAGAGGGCAGGTGTTCAGCACTTTCTGAGAACCAGCACCCCCCAAAATCACTTGTTGCTTTGGAAGGTCTTTGCCCCAGTTCTTACACCACAACACCGATGCTGTTTGTTGACTGTGTGTGTGTGACCCGTGGCGCACCATGGACAGTGAGACCAGACTGGTATGTTTCACTTTCTTCTCATAGCATTTTCTAGGCACTCTTCCCAGGCATTTGTGGTTGGAATCCCAATACTGCTGAGCACTGTCTAAACTAGAAACAAGCCAACAGAAATCAAAAGGTCATTGATTTTTTTTTAAATGACGAAAATATTTATTTTAGAAGTGGTGAAATTTTCCGAACAAAACTTTTTTTCACTAAAAAATGAAAATTCTGGTCACCAAAACATTTAGCAAATTTATGTTGATTTCCCGAAATTGTTTTGGTCATGAAAAAAAAAATCTGAAAAGCTGAAACGTTTTTTTCAACATTTTCTAAATGAAACATTTTGATTTTTATTTGAAACGACTTTTTCAAAATTTACAGCAATTTTATTTTAATTTTTTAAAATGTTTTTAAAAAGCTCAAAAGCAAATGGGTTTTTTTTCCAGCTTTTTGGTCTCGGCAAAATGTTTGCTGCACGTCAACCTGAAACAATTTTTTTCCTGATTTTTCAGAACTTCCAGTGAACTTTAAAATCAGTTATTTGCCTCGCTTCCATTTATATTCCCAAGAGTTTTCATAAAACTTTCCATTTCTTCAAAAAGCCCCTAAATTTAAGGACTAGAATTGCAGGTCGGTGTCACTTGAAATAGGTCCCATTTTTGTGCTACCCCAGCACAGACTGGGCTGTGTAATGTGGAGTAGTGGAAGCCAACAGGCAGAGGTGGGCATGTCATCCTTTCAAACAGAACTAGCAGGAGCGCACAGGAGAGCTTGTTTGTCTTCCGGTAGCGAGTTAACTCGTCGGTGTGTGTAGCAGTGACTGCTTATACAGGGGATGCAAAGTGTGGAGGCTGTGACGGGTTTGGCAAGGGGAGGTGGAGCTGATTCAAGGGCTGTTGGGTTGGCTTTTCTCTTTCCTCATTTGGATGTGCAGTAACAAGTAGTTTTACAGGGCTCTATGTGAGGTGGATTAACTAGGCATTGCTTTCTGTTGCTCTTCCTGCTGTAGCATCCAGGGGCTTTAACTGCAGAAAATAAAAAGAGCTGAACACGAAACAAAATAAGTAGCCGTGCTCAGGTGAGAGCTTCCTGTGCAGATCCTTCTACTTGGGACATGTGCACCCTTGTTCTAAACTTGGGGCCACCCACCCCGCTTTGTGCCCTTGTTCTAAATGCTCGGGTCCATCAGGGCTATGCTGTAATGAATGTGGATTCTGCAAACAGGCAATTGTAGCCTGGTTTTCGTAAGCACTGAGCACACACAAATCCCACTAAAGTCAACTGGCACCTTTGGAAATCAGATCATTTCCATATACATCAAACACACCCTATTTGGGGGGAGCCAGGGTTAGAACCCTAGTCCTTCAGCTTCAAAGTGACTGGTAGCTGCCTCAGGACCGAATGGAGAAGTTCCCATAGTAGACTTTTTAGACTCTTTGGGGGCCAACCCAGGCCCTTCTTCAAACCAGGGTACTACAGTGCAGACCGCCGCATTGGTCGTGGCTTTCTGGAGGGTTCTGAGTGGGCGCACACATCCCGAGAGCATGGATATGCCCAGACAATATACTTGGAGAACTCCAACTACAGGTGAGTGGCCTTCTTTGCAAGTTATTGGACATGGGCTCTGACATGCTGCCAAGGGGAGTGAATTCCAAAGGCAGGCACTGTCGGCTGAGAAATTGCCACTAGCGGTAGGTCGACACTACAATTAAAAATGCACTGCTGTGCCAGCTGAGTCAGGCGCCCGGGGTTCAGACTAAGGGGCTGTTTAATTGTGGCGTAGATGTTCGGGCTTGAGCTGCAGCCCGGGCCCTAAGGCCTTGTGAGGTGGGAGGATCCCAGAGCGCAGGCTGCAGCCCCTTATCCCGAGCCCCACGAACCCAAGTCAGCTGGCACGGGCCAGTTGCAATGTAGACATACAGTAGGAGAGCAAACCAACGGCACGAGCCAAATGTAACGGCCATCAGAGGGTACTGGGTGCACGGAAGGCTCTCCGATTGCCAAGTCCTAGCCCAAGGGTGTCTCACTCATTCTGAGGGGAAAAGACCAAGTGACCTCACCACCTATGGGATGTAGGACCCTAGGGAGGGTGGGACTCCTCATCTGCTTGGGATTTCTGTAAATATTTGACTGCCACAGGACTGTCCAACGTGGCAGCATCCAGGGTCAGAGCCCGAAAGGAAGATGGAAAGAGAAGGCGAAGGGGTGACAAGGGAAGGGGAACAGAAGAGAGAGAGAGAGAGAGAGCAAAAGAATGTGGCTCTGACAATGACATATTAGAAGAGCCATTTTTGGTTGGCTGTAGGTCAGAAGCGGAGGTAGAGAGGAGGGGAGTGGGCCAGCTCAGCTGGGGTATCCTCGCCCTGACACTTTGCCCCTCCCTCTCTCCAGTGCGGCCTGGCCAATATCCTGCTGCTTAATGCAGGAGAGGAGATGTTTGTTTTACAACTGCAAACAAGCTTATGCAGCCATTGGCTCCCTTTCCCCTCCAGCGGTTTAGCCGGAAACAATCAATTAGGCTTCGCTGAATGGATCCGACGTTTCCCAGGTGCAGATTTCCGCCCCAGGCCTGAATGCCATAAAAGCCAACATCCATTCAGCCTGTCACTTGTGCGCCGTTCCTGGCTAGTGAGGTGCCAGCCAGTGACAAGGGGTTGCTTTAAAATGAAAAGCCAATCACTGGGGCCAGTTCCACTCTTTCCAAAGACGTTTGACTCAGCGCGGTGAGCATCAGTGATGCCTGAGCAGGGCGACAGCGCTGTGCCTGACCTGAAACATGCACAGTTAGTGGGTGGGCCTGAGGATTAATTCCGCATCAAGTGTAACTCTGCTCGCCGCTGTAGTGCCATGTGGGGCTCACCTACGCATGGAGTTATCCCTGATTCGCTGCCCTCAATTAGCTCCATGTGTGGACGCTCTTATTCCAGAAGAAGATTGCCTTGTCCGTTCAGTTTACCCCACTTTCTTCCTCTCACTCTTTGCTGAATCAATACACCCGTGCGCTGGGGCATTATGCCGCTGGCTTTCAAGTGTAATGTAAGACCCAGATCCTGCCTCTCTGTGGTCACTGCACACCCCTGGCACGTTCCATAAAAGAAGGGGTGTGCTGGCGAAATTCCCATTGACGTTCCAACCTCCCAGCCTCCCACAGTGGTTTTGGTTTGGATGTAGCATCCTTCCTAATTCCCCTTCTTCTAGCCTCATCCTGCAGTCGCTGAAGGCCAAGGGAGTCTTTCCTTTGACGTCAACAGGAGCAGGAGCAGCGCCGTATGCTGCTGTGTGCTGTTAAACAGCTGCCTCTGTCCCCTCCAAAGGTGACTGCATTGCAACCATGGTGACCCCTACTTACAATGGGCCAAATCCCACCACCATTATACAGGGCTCGTGGGAGGGAAGTTGAGAACCCTCTGAGAAATGTTGAGTGTCTTCAGCGCTCATTGTTTTCAGCATTGCAATGGTCGTGTTGCCTGAGCAAGTCCCTAATGGCCAAATCATCCCTGGTGGGACTCCTCCATTGACTTCAGTGGTGTTACACTGGGGCTGAATTTTGTACTCGGTGTATCCCTCAGACAGAGAGGAGATTTAGATGTTATTGGTAATAATAAATAATCTGTTTCAACAGCTCTTTCCCTGATCAGTCCCATATTCCAGCCTGTGGCCAGAGGGGGAAATCGGCTCACCCTTTTCATGAGAACACATGGACATGATCACAATACCAGGCCTTTGGCATCCAGGTGGCTTTATGATCTATGAAAGGCTAGAGCTGGGCATGTGGTTGGGGGAGACAATGACTTCTTCTTCGTCTTTCAGATAGGCTGTCTGTAGAAAGACAGACTTTGGTTTTCTCCCTCCTGATGTGTCACTTCAATCTGCATGACCTGGGTGTCTTCAGAAATGGAGCAGATTCTGCTTCCGGTTACACTGGTGTGAATCTGGAGTTGCTCCATTGAGATCATGGCCCACTGTGGCTTCCTGAGACTGCTTGGCTTGACTTAGCTGGAATTTGACCTGGTAAGAAATGGACTAGCTGCTGCTAATTAGTGTTTCTATAGTGCTGCTTTATCTGACAGTATTAGGTAACTGATTTGCACCATGCCTCTTGTGAGCGAGGGGAGTATTATTATCCCCATTTAACAGATGGGTGAACTGAGGCCCCTCTATGTGCTCAAGGCTATAGAGAGCATCAGCACCTAAACTGGGATTAGCACTTGAGAATTCCTGGCTCCCACTGCTGGGCTCAGACTATATCACTCCCTCTACTAATAAATGAATGAGCCCCAGTCAGGCACTGTCTGCCCTTAGCTTACCCTAAGATCTCAAACTATTATCCTGTAGGGCTAAGGGTCTCCAGACAGACATGCAACATTCTTGCTACTAATGCAGCCGCATTTCATTAAGAAAAACATTATAGCTGGGATAATTTTAATGGACTAGCTAAGTGTTTGAGTGCTAATAACATTTGCAGCTATGCAGGCTCAGATCCTGTTATGGAGGTGTTAGAACGTCACACTTTGGGGCATTAGAGGTGCCAAGAAGGAACCCCATCTCCTTTCTTACTTGTACTGGGTTACCCCTGGTGCAGTATGGCGCCCAGCCTAAAACTCAGGCAGTGATCCATATCTGTGCAGTGCTATTTTGAAGACATGCAAAGCCTTTTTAGGCATTTGCTCACTGATTATTCAAGAACCCATCCTGAAATTCCCAATGCTGCTGCCTTGAACCAGCAGGACTTCATTTCTGGCTAGGCAGGGCCGGCGCAACCCATTAGGCAACCTAGGCGGTCGCCTAGGGCGCTACAATTTGGGGGGCGGTGACCGCGGCGGTATTTCGGCGGCAGGACCTTCCACCGCCTCCGTGGGGGGCGGCATTTTGGGGCGGAACCTTCCACTGCCTAGGGCAGCAGAAAAGCTGGCGACGCGCCTGTGGTTAGGCACAGCGAGATTTAAGGAACTGCTATGGAAGGTGGGGGCTTCACCTCCTCCAAAGCATCAGGTACAGGTTGCCGCTGGTGATAACATATGGGCTTGGATGGGCCAATGATCTGCTCTGAATTAACTTGGGAACCCTGAGACAATCTTCAGTGTAGAGAGGTAGCCAGGATATCTGGATGGTTGAAAGACCCCCTCCATCAGCTTACTCAGATGGCAAAAAGAGGAATTGCCTAGAGGAACATCTCCTCTAGTTTTCTGTCCCCACCTAGACTGGGTGGACCAGGTCCCTTATAAACTACACATGGGAGGAAGCATTTCTGATGGTCTGAACAAAGGATTCAAAGTCAGGGCTCTTGTATTCTGCTCTCAACCCTGGCATGGCCTTGGACAAAATTCTTAACCTGTCCGTGCCTCAGTTTACCCATATGTAAAATGATTAAACATGCTGAGCTGCCTCAGCCAGGATGGTGGTGAGAACTAATTAATGTTTCCAGTGCCTGGCTGAAGGTTTCCATTGTAATGCAAGTGAAGAGTATTCGGAGTATTGCAGCTGGATGTCAAATCATGAAGTAGTCAGCAGGACACAAATAGCTTTTTTTGGCTGGATCTTTAATTTAAAATCAAAAGACAAGATTCTACAGCTATGGTGAGCTGAATGGGGTTGGACCAGACCTAGAGGATAAGGGATATTTGTGTCAGATATTAGAACAATCACAATATTAGAAATATGTGATTTGATTTGACAGAGCTGGCCGGATTCAACAGCACAGACGGAACAGCTCAGAATGTGGAGCAAGAACATAAGAACGGCCATACTGGGTCATATCAAAGGTCCATCTAGCCCAGTATCCTGTCTTCTGACAGTGGCCAATGCCAGATGCTTCAGAGGCAATGAACAGAACAAGGCAATTTTGAGAGATCCATCCTCTGTCATCCAGTCCCAGCTTCTGGCCGTTGGAGGTTTAGGGACATCAAAACATGGGGTTGATGAATCTCCTCCATGAAATTATCTAACTCTTTTTTGAACCCAGTTATACTTGTGGCCTTCACAACATCCCCTGGCAACAAGTTCCATACGTTGACTGTGTGTTGTGTGAAGAAGTACTTCCTTATGTTTGTTTTAAACCTGCTGCCTATTAATTTCATTGGATGACCCATAGTTTTTATGTTCTGTGAAGGGATAAATAACACTTCCCTATTCACTTTCTCCACACCATTAGTGATTTCATAGACTTCTATCATATCCCCCTTAGTCATCTCTTTGCTAAAATAAGCAGTCCCAGTCTTTTTAATCTCTCTTTGTATAGGAGCTGTTCCATACCCCTAATTATTTTTGTTGCCCTTCTCTACAGTTTTTCCAATTCCAGTATATGTTTTTTGAGATGGGGTGACCAGACCTGCATGCAGTATTCAAGGTGTGAGTGTACCATGGACTTATATAGTGACATTATTATATTTTCTGTCTGATTAACTATCCCTTTCCTAATGGTTCCTAGCATTCTGTTCACTTTTTAGCTGCTGCTGCACATTGAGCGGATGTTTTCAGAGAACTAGCCACGATGATTCCAAGACCCCATCATTCTGTAGGTAGAGTTGGGAGTATGTTTTCCGATGTGCATTACTTTGCACATATCAACATCAAATTTCATCTGCCATTTTGTCACCCAGCCACCCAGTTTAGTGAGCTCCCTTTGTAGCTCTTTGCAGTCAGCTTGGGACTTACCTAGCCTGAGTAATTTTGTATAGTCTGCACATTTTACCACCTCACTGTTCACCTCCTTTTCCAGATCATTTATGAATATGTTGAACAGCACTGGTCCCAGTACAGATCCTTGGGGAACCCCACTATTTACCACTCTCCATTGTGAAAACTGACCATTTATTGCTACCCTTCATTTCCTACCTTTTAACCTGTCATTGATCCGTGAGAGAACCTTCCCTGTCTACTATGGCAGTTGACTTTGCTTAAGAGCCTTTAGAGAGGGAATGTATCAAAGGCTTTCTGAAAGTCTAAGTACACTACATCCACTGGACCACCCTTGTCCATGTGTTTGTTGACCCCCTCAAACAATTCTAATAGATTGGTGAGGCATGATTTTCCTTAACAAAAGCCATGTTGATTCTTCCCCAACATATCATGTTCATCTATGTGTCTGATAATTCTGTTTGCTATTGTTTCAACCAGTTTGCCTGGTACTGAAGTTAGGATTGCCTGTGGAGCCTTTTTTAAAAAAATGGAATTACATTAGCTATCCTCCAGTCCTGGTACAGAGCTATCCTGGTACAGAGGCTGATTAAATGCTAGGTTGCATACCAAAGTTAGTAGTTCTGCATGTGATATTTGAGTTCCTTCAGAACTCTTGGTGTTCTGAATATCATCTGGTCTTGGTGAGTGAGTATTGTTTAATTTATCACTTTGTTCTAAAACCTCCTCTATTGATACCTTAATCTGGGATCGTTCTTCAGATTTGTCGCCTAAGCAGAATGACTCAGGTGTGGGAATCTCCCTCAGATCCTCTGCAGTGAACACTGACACAAAGAATTCATTTAGCTTCTCCACATTGGCCTTTGTCTCCCCTGAGTGCTTTTATAGCACCACAATCATCCAGTGACCCCCACTGACTGTTTGACAGGCTTCCTGCTTTTGATGTACTTACATTTTTTTTGCTGTTAGTTTGTGTGTCTTTAGCTAGTTGCTCTTCAAATTCTTTCTTGATCTGCCTAATTATACTTTTATACTTGACTTGCCAGAGTTTATGCTCATTTCTATTTTCCTCACTAAAATTTCACTTCCAGTTTCTTAAAGGAGGCCCTTTTGCCTCTAGCCACCTCTTTAATTCTACTGTTTAGCCATGGTGGCATTTTTTTGGTCCTCTTACTGTTCTTTTTTAATGTGGGGTATACATTTGGTTTGAGCCTCTGTTCTGGAGTTTTTAAATAGTCTCCATGCAGTTTGCAGGCATTTCACCCTCATGCTTGTTCCTTTTAATTTCCATTTAACTAGCTTCTGAATTTTTCTGTAGTTCCCCTTTTTGCAGTTAACTGCTACTGTGGTGGGGTTCTTTGGCATTTTCTCCCTACAAAGAATGTTACATTTCATTACATTATGGTTGCTATTACTGAGTGGTTCAGCTATATTCACCTCTTGGACCAGCTCTTGTGCTCCACTTAAGACTAAATAAAGAACTGCCTCTCCCCTTGTGGGTTCCAGGACAAGTTGCTCCAAGAAGCAATCATTAAAGGTGTCTAGACATTTTACCTCTACGTTCCTTCCCGAGGTAACATGTACCTAGTCAATTTGGAGATAGTTGAAATGCCCCATTATTATTGCATTTTCTGCCTTGGTAGCTTCTCTGATCTCCCTGAACTTTTCATCGTCACCGTCACCTTCCTGGTCAGGTGGGCAGTAGTATATTTCTATCGCTATACTCTTATTGTTCAAGCAACGAATTTCTATCTGTAGAGATTCTGTGATGCAGCTTGAGTCATTGAAGATTTTTAATTTATTTGGCTCCATGCTTTCGTTCACACACAGTGCTGCTCCCGCACCAGCACAACCTATTCTGTTATTCCTGTTTGTGTTGTACCCTGGTATTCCCGTGTCCCGTGGCTTTTCCTCATTCCACCAGGGGGTCATGTAGCTTCATGCCGCTTTTGTGCCCTACATATTCTGGGCTGTTTTAGCTTATGGCAGTCTGGCCAAGGTTGCTTATGGACTGCTGAGCAGCCCAGAAACCCTCTAGCACCCTGTGCCATGGGCCTGACCCAACGCCCCCTCTGCCAAGGCTCGCAAGAGGGACAGTGCAGGGCCCTGACAGAACCCCTTTGAGGAACCCTCCCTCAACCTGTGGAAGCAGTTTAATAGCCCCTATGCCCTGTCCCAGGGTATTTAAGGTTTTTAAGGTCAGGCTTGACAAAGCCCTGGCTGGGATGATTTAGTTGCTGTTGGTCCTGCTTTGAGCAGGGGGTTGGACTAGATGACCTCTTGAGGTCCCTTCCAACCCTGATATTCTATGATTCTATGATTACAGGAGGAGGGAGGAACCTGGGCTAACTCCTGGTTTGAGTTCTCCAGTGCTGGGTGTAGGTCTTTTCCCAATGCAAACATCTCCATCCCCAACATAACAAAATAATGTCTCTGAGTCCAACGGCAGTGTGGATGAGGCTAATGAAATAACTCCTCATCGGCTTCTGACTCTGCAGTCGTCTTTAGAGAGAGAGACCCTCACTCTGCTCCTTCTCCTGAAAGCGTACGTACGCCTAGACGTCAGCGGTGGAGACTAACGGGGTTATCTTGCACCCCCGCAATGTCCCCTCTCTGTGCGCTACCCATCAATCTTGGCAGCTCTGCCATCTGCTGCTGGGTGCACAGGCCACTTAGCACAAGCCCTGCAGATAAACATCCATCTAATGCATCTCCTGGGATACACCAGCAATGAGCACTGGGCGCACATGCCCATGCTATCAGAGAGAGACAGGCTGCAGCTTGCATTTGTGTGGGAATGGTTTTCTGGACTCATTCTTCTCTTTGCTCAGACTGTGGAATAGGGGGGGCTCTTGGGAAGAAGGCAGTGCTCATGACGACGAGGGAAATTAAAGAGACAGCACAATGTAGTGGGTGGCAGAGTTGCCTAGTGGATACCACACTTGACTAGGACCCAGGAGATTTCTGTTTTAGTCCCAGTTCTGCTGCTGGGTGACTGTGGGTAAGTCCCTGTGCCTCAGTTTCCTCTTCTGCAAGGTGGGGATACCTTCCTTTGTAAAGTGCTTTGTTGTGTACTGATGAAAAAGCTAGGCACTATTACTAGCGGGGAGCGGGCTGGGCTGGGTTAATGTGTAGGCCTGGTACTCAAGGGATCTGAGTTCTTTTCCTTCTGCCAGAACTCACGGTGTGATCTTAGGCGAGAAGGCAAAGGACAAAGCACTTCAGTGCCAAGGTGGTAGCTGTCATAGCCTTGTACGTAGCCAGCATTTTCATGTGGCTCACACCCAGGAGCTCCTGAGTTCCCCGCTACCCGTTTGCTCTGCTGGTTCTGTTTGCCACATGGGTCAAACTTGGTTGCCAGGTTGAGGGCCTGGCTTTCCCAGGTGCTAAGCACCCAGAGCTCCATTGGCTTTAATTAGGTTTACTTTCAGGTATTACAGCAGCACATAGGGCCCCCGCTGAGATCAGTGGCCCATTATGCTTCGTGCTGTAGACATACAGTCCCTGCTGGAGAGCTTGCAATCCGAACCGGGTCACTATCCCCATTTAAAGCCAGGAAAACTGAGGCGCAGAGAGAGTGGGTGATGCCGAAAGCCTGGGGCAATCAAACGCGGCTCTCCTGAGTCCCAGTCCAACCCATTCACCTCCTTCCCGGAAACCCTGGATTCTCAGCACTGCAGATAACGAGGCCCGAAGTGGGACAAGCTGGGACTGCAAAAGCAGCAGCCACTTCTCCAAATGCTGGCTTTAACCTCTCTGGGCCTCTTGTTCCCCAGCTGTAGATCTGGAACAATCAGCCAGCCCTGTCTCAGCGCAGCCGCGCGAGGAGAAATGAGCATCAGTTCGGTACAATGTAAAGTCTTCTTAAACCCGTACTGACGGCCTGACCCACTCAGCCCCGGCTCCAGGGCCCAAACAAAGTGCCCAGGTCCCAGCAAAAGGTCACCTGTTCCCTGTTTGCCTGCAGGGCAAAATAACCATGCTGTGGTGGTGCTTAGTGACATTAGGGTCTTTGCGCCAGGGTGCTGTGTAACCTACTGGCCAGTGTGTGGTCTGCGTCCCTCTCAGTGCCCGATTCCCAGAGGAGATGAGGCTACTACAGCTCTCAGCTAGAGCGGCTGGCTTGATAGCTTGAGTAACGGCGACTTCTGCTCTCTTACCGCCGGTGGTCCCCGTTCAGTCCCCAGGGTCAGCCCATTTGGAGGCCGACAGAATCGCGACTCTGTGTGACGATGTTGGGCTGGGACCCCACGTCAACAGACCCCATCATGACATGGTTGCAAAAGGATGCAAAACGGAGAGCACGTGGTGTCTGGAATGAAGCCACTACTGCTTAATCACCCTGGGCTTACGGGGCTGCAGAAATCAGGACTCTCCCATTGATTTGCAGATGAGGGGGTCACTCAGCCAAGCTGCTCGCGGCTGGGATAGAAGCAAGGAGCGCGGAGTGAATTCCCTGGGTCTCATCGAGGATGAACACGTCTCAGGCTGCTGTTCCTGTGGGCTCGGGGGAGCCGATGACTTTGAAGCTCAAAGCATACAAGGCGTGATGGCCGGGATGAAAAGATGAGGAAGCGGAGCACATTTCTCGCTCACATTTGAAATGAATCCTGATGTCAGCAGCCTACTGCCCAGCAACAGGGGATTTAAACTTGTGCAATGATTAGAGCGGGGACCAGAGGCTCAGAATGCCCGGGTTCTATTTCCAACTCTGCCCGTGAATTGCTGCGTCACCTTGGGCAAATCACTTATCTTCTCCTTGTGTCACGTAGGCTACCTGTGGCCTGTCTCCAAGGGGTGTCATAAGGCTAAATGCATGAAGGTTTGTTAAGCCCTTGGCTATCTTCAAAGGTACTGGAGATGTGCTACGTATCAGTTTATTCTTCATACTCATCCCACACGGCAGTCCTATGAACGTGTTATATAATAATACACTGCAACCCGGGCCTGAAGTCTTCTATTGATTTCAGTGGGCTTTAGGATCAGCCCCTTACTGTAAAAAGAACGAGGAGTACTTGTGGCACCTTAGAGACTAACACATTTATTTGGGCATAAGCTTTCGTGGGCTAAAACCCACTTCATCGGATGCAGGCAGTGGAAAATACAGTAGGAAGAGATATATACACAGAGAACATGAACAAATGAGTGTTGCCATACCAACAATAACGAGACTAATCAATTAAGGTGGGCTACTGTCAGCAGGGGAAAAAAAAAAACTTTTGTAGTGATAATCAGGATGGCCCCTTTCAAACAGTTGACAAGAAGGTGTGAGTAACAGTAGGGGAAAAATAGCATGGGGAAATAGGTTTTACTTTGTGTAGTGACCCAAAAGCTTATGCCCAAATAAATTTGTTAGTCTCCAAGGTGCCACAAGTACTCCTCATTCTTTTTGCTGATACAGACTAACAGGGCTACCATGCTGACCCCTTATTGTATGTGTTAAACATACATTAATGAATTAAGCTTTGTCTCACCTCTGTGTGTAGGTACGAGGAGCCCCATTTCACAGATGGAATAAATGAGACACAGATGCATCCCTGATGTAACACTGTGGTATCTGTGGCATCACACCAGGGAGGACTCTGGCCCGGAGAGAGGCTATTGGCTTAAAGGACCATGTGATCTAGTGGATAAACAACAGCATTTAGCATGACCAGCTCTGTGTTCTAATCCTGCCTTGTACACTGCCTGGCTCTGTAATCAGGAGTCAGCCTCACCACCTCTATGAGCCGGTGTAGTTAGAGTGCTAGGGCCTGATCCAGAATCCCCTCAAGTCAATGGGGTTCTTTCCACTGACTGCAGTGGGCTTTGGGGCTGGTCCTTATTTACAGCTTGTTAGAGACTCAGAGTCATAAGCATCTTGGCTGAGATTTTCAAAGCTGTCTGGGGGCTTTAGACACGTCTTCCATTAACTTTAATGAAAGATGTCTCTAAACCCCCTAGACCTCTTTAAAAATCGCAACCCTCATTAACAACAATTGTTGCTCGCAATCCCATGGAGGTTGTTAACATCAGAGGATGGGGCATGCATTCCGTGGTATTAACCCCTTTAAAGCTCAGTATGTTTCCCTCCAGCGGATGCTGTCTTCTGCAACTCCCAATTAGACACCATGTTTTGTTTTGTTAGGGATTTTGTTTGTTTGTTTATATAGGAGAAAATTGTTACCCAGAAATAAATTTCTTTCCCCCACCCATAATCATAAACAGAAGTGCCTTTTACACAGCCAGCCTAGAACTGCATCCGTGCGATGACTCACTCCCAGGTTGACAGAGCATTTAGAGAAAAGCCCCAGGCCTGGATTCTACCTTTGCTTATTTCTGTGCTCCTCGACATAGCTGTAAATAGACATAATCTACTGTTGTCACTCAGGAGCAGGGAGTGGTGTGAGAAATTGGGTGAAAATGGCAGGGAATTTTCTCATTTTACACGCTGTGTAATTGATTTTCCATTAGGCTGTAATATATGCCCTTCCCCCCAACCCCTTTAAACGTATTGGCATATTGTAAGACATGCAGCAGCGGGGACTGGATGGTTGGGGTGTGGGGGTTAATGGGATAAAGAACCATTTGCCACTACACCATCCTGATGATGACAGTGCAGGTTGGGAGCACCTGGAGAGACGTCATCCAAGGCACAAAGCTCTAATCCAAACTGGGATTTCAATACTGTAACGGTCAGTGGAGACCGGTCCATTATAAAGTTATTTCGGACCTGGAACTGGGTTCTGAATGCTCCAAGGTTCAGGGAGTTTGGGGATGGGCCTGAACCAAACATTGGAGCCTGAGGTTAGATCCAGATCTGCATTTGGACCAGGACTCAACTTTGCACTTGGCCCTCCTCCTCAAGCCCCAGCACACCCAGATTGAGGGAAATTTGGATTCAAATCCCATCCTGGATCCAGACCCCATGATTTGTTCTATTTCGGGTCAAAATCCTCATGAAAATGGGATCTCTGCAGAATGTGATGCAAACTTGTAACCAGCCGAGGTTTGGCTGGCAGCTTGGTTCAGATTGCATCCAAATGGAAAAAGCAACAGAGGGTCCTGTGGCACCTTTAAGACTAACAGAAGTATTGGGAGCATAGTGAGGTTCTTACCCACGAAAGCTTATGCTCCCAATACTTCTGTTAGTCTTAAAGGTGCCACAGGACCCTCTGTTGCTTTTTACAGATTCAGACTAACATGGCTACCCCTCTGATACTTTACATCCAAATGGAAGTGAACCTTAGCAAGTCTTTTGAGGAGGGTGATTTGAGTCTGCAGTGAAAACCCCAAACAAGGAGAGACTCGCATGGTTTGGAATTAATCCCTGCATACCAGGCCTTCATGGCTGTTGCTACGCTGCACACGATGGACATTTGGAAATTCAGTGATAGAACGCGGGGCCTCCTGCTCCAAAAACACTGTCCTCTGCCACTTGAGCTGAAGGAGAATTGCCACTGACTCTTTCAAATAGAGGGCCATTTGGCCACAGCTGGGCAGTACTGATTCCATCTAGGAGGGGGCAGTGGTGCAAACACATACCCATAGACTAACCAGTTCATTACAGTGCATTTTAGCAAGAGGAAAAAGAATGACGTGTATTTTAGGGCTTTTAGTTTTTCCCTTTCTGGTTGATCATGTCTGTGGTTGCTGTGCTTGGCAATAGAAGAGGCTGTCTTGCATGGCAGAGCACAGTAGCTCATGTGTGTGAAGGTGTTCTAAGCGATCCCCTACACACACTGAATGGCAGGGACCTTCCCTCGATTTGGGATGGGTGGTCATAGCTTCCTTCATTCGCGAGCCCTGATCTGAATTTTGGCTGTATGTGTAGGTGTGCAGGGGAAGGAGGTTGCTTGAGCAGATGATGCATTCCCTTCCTTCTCTATAGCATCTCAGGCCACGTAAAGCAGGAGGTGATTATTAAGGAAAACAGCTAGAACTATGGACACAAACAGGCTTCCACACAACTTGAGTTCTAGCTTTGTCTCCTTTGTTTACCAGGGATCCCACTCTCTCTGGAACTCTGTATAACACACAAAGAGATATATAGTGGCTAACTAACATAAATGCAAGCACATACCAGGACACTCCCCAAGGGCTGATCATGTTGTGCTCCCATCTCCCATGAGCCCGAGGGAACCAATTCTATGCTCCCACGTGGAGGTCACTTTAACCGGTAATTTAACCGCACATTCTTCACAGAGGCTGCTGCAGAGTCCTTCGTTCCATGGCACAGAGACTTAGGTCCTGATTCTTGAGATGGGCCTAAGCCACAAAACTTGGGTCCAGATCTGAATTCTGAATATCTTCAAAAGCTGGGGTTGTCAAAGGTTTTAGCTTGGCCCGGAATAAAGACAGGGGCCGTTTACACAATTTGCATATGGATTGCAGCCACTCCTGAGGATTGAAGCCATGTGTATCTGGTGTCTCCATTCAGGCCTATGTGACGTTTTGGGGACTACCCCAGTCCAGTAAGGGGTTCTCGCCACCACCGGTCCCGTAGCCTTGGGTACCTTTATTGCTGTAAGAAGAACAGGAGTACTTGTGGCACCTTAGAGACTAACAAATTTATTAGAGCATAAGCTTTCGTGGACTACAGCCCACTTCTTCGGATGCATAGAAGTGGGCTGTAGTCCACGAAAGCTTATGCTCTAATAAATTTGTTAGTCTCTAAGGTGCCACAAGTACTCCTGTTCTTCTTTTTGCGGATACAGACTAACACGGCTGTAACTCTGAAACCTTTATTGCTGTGCGGCTTTGGTTCAGACTCCTGACACCAGTGGCCAGCCCACCAGCACATCATCACACCTTGGCTCCCAGCTGCCTAGTTACTCCAGGCAGGGTGACACCACCAGCCCTTCCAGTCCCGAATCTCCCTAAATCCGGCCTCCCTGAGCTCTTAACTACCAGACACGGGGATGTTTCCCCTCCAGTTGGTCACATCGAAGGCATGAAACCAACCCCCCAGGCAGCAGCTTCCTTTGGTGTGCACACTCCACACGGCCTGCACACCAGAGACCTGCTTGAGGTAAAAACACAGAAAAATCACCGATTCAAAGCAGCAGCAGTAAGGAAAAGCAAACACAGACCGGTTACACAGAAAATAAACATAACGCTGGAGCCTCAGGCTTTACATTTTCAAATGAGATAAAATCCCCGATCGAATACAAGTTACCTCTTTCTAAGCCCCTTCGTTTTCAGTTTAAACTGATTTTTACTGAAAAATTCCCGGGTTTTACAAAAAGTAGTATTCACTTTTTTCTGATTTTCATCCTACTTTAGTATCATTCAAATATATAAAAACTAACTTGCTTTATTAGGAAAATACAACACATTGCATGAGATCTATGTATTACGATAATACATTAGTCTGTGTGTCTATGCAAAGCTGCCTGCTGAAGTCAGGCTATGTATTAGTCTAGAAGATACACACCATAAACAAACAGGCCCGCACGCAAGCTCTGAAGTGTGTGTGCGCGCATCTGAACATACTGATGAATCTCACGCCCACCACGTACACACTTCAAGCTGTTAGCAGATAACAGTTTAAAAATCTGACACTAAAATGGGAAGAAAATGAAAATCTGTATCAGACTATGTTTCAGAACACAAGGAAGTATTTAAAAGTTAAAAAAAAAACCACAGGAGAAAAGGATGAAGTTGAGTGTACGCGCTGCAAATGGGGTGGCCCAATTATTCAATGTAAATATTTATAGGCTAATAGTTCTAAGTCTATTTAACTGAAAGTTTTATTTGGGGATTAGAGATGTACTGTTTTCTTAAACTCAGAAGTGGCGTTGTGTTTTGAGTTGGGTTTTAGTTCTGCAGCAAACTCTGCAGCAAACCCCACTGATGAACGGAATTCAGAGCATTAATCTACTGAATACGTTTTCCTCCGTCTTTACGTCCACCAAAATAAACCCCGATATTTACCCAGAAAAATGATTAATAGTTTTTTGCACTGATTTTCACCTGTTTTAGTTGTTGTGGTAATAAACACTGACAAATTCCCAGGAAAAATTAAATACATTAAAAACTGAAAATGAATGGCCCTACCTATTGCCTCTGAACGGTTTCCCAGTGCACCCCGGGTTTCACAGCCAGCATACACCAAGGGACTGCCCCTCAGTTTCTGGATAAAAACTTCAATTTCAAGCCTCCTTTTTAAAGGTATTTTCTCCCCTTTCCCCTACCCCCTCCTGGTAACTCATGCTTATTCAGAGCGGGAGACTGGGGGGGGGGGGATCCCAGTTCTTTCCATTAACTTTAATGGTCCTTTCTAGGGGTGGACAAGGGATGAGCACTTGAAGCTGGTTTTATGAAAACAACTGGCTTTGCAAGTGCCCCTCCTTGCCTGACTGCTCCCTGCCCTGCTGTGAAGTGGAGCGGATGTTTATGAGCATGGTCTTCTATATACAAAAATACATCCGTTCATAACCATGGACTGTATACATATCCCATAAGGCCTATCAACTTCAGAACATTACAGGCTGTCATAAAAGACCTTATTTGACATATTTGTACAACACAATGACATAATATTCACTCACTCAGTTTGACTGTTTCTTTTGGGGTTCCGCTCTCCCCTTGGGGTGTCTGGAGCCTGATTGTCACATGTCTCTGATAGAATCTGCTCGTTCAGAATGAATGGCTGGACAGAACCTCCTTCGGGATCAATCCGAGCTGGAGGTCGCCCCATCCACAGAAAGGACCTTCCCTGAGAGTTGCCACCAAACCTTCTATTTGACTTCTCAACATTTAGCTATGACCTTGAACATAAAGACCTGGCCTCCTGCTGGACTGGTAGGAGCATTAGGTTGCGTAATATGGCACTGAAAAGGCAATTGCCCCTTCACCTGCAATAAAGTCTGGGTTCATCTGTGAACTCAGGGCTGACGGCAACTGTACATTCTGAACCTACATACAATGTACGGGTTTCCCAGCAGAGCTGGTTGATACCTTTTGAACTGTCATTTGTTTTTCCTGTCAGAAAATGGCCTTTGTTGAAAACGGAAAAGTGACTTGACATTTTTGTGGAAATGGGTTCCAAACCGCTCTTGCTTACCCCCAAAGCTTCTTGTCAGTAAAGCAGTGTTTGATAAGCATTTCGGGGGAGTGGGACGACCCATCGCCCAAAACCGTTCAATTTCAAACCCTGCCAAACAGAAACTACTTCAACCTTTTTGAGGGGAATTTAACAATTTTTTTCAACCTTCTCTCTCCATCTGGTCATTCTGATCCCATCAATGTCCAGTAGAGGGCAGACGAGCAGAGCTACCGCTCAACTATAATACACACAGGCCAGTTCCTTACTACAGTTACATGTAAAGGGATACATCTTATCTCGGAAAGGAAATCTTGGGCTTTGTCCACTCGCCTGCTTTCCAGCGTAATGGTGACTTGGTATGACAACAGGCCTGGAACAGGTTGAGGGCAGTTTCTCCAAGTGGCCTTTGGTGCACTGTGAAATAGCCCCTTTGTGCAAATGCCCTAATGCCTCTGCTGAGACGTGGCTTCTGAACAGTCTCCTCTTTCCTGGCGCATGTTCATTGTTCTCTTCTTTTTGCGTCTGTGGTTTATTTATTTGCCTCACGTTATGGCAGGTTTGGGTCTGTCGTGGGCTGCAGCCGTCAACATCTTGTGTTTAATCAGAAGTGGAGGGTGGTCCCGGGAGGAATTTGCGCACGAGGGCTCAGCCACAAGTGGAGAACACAAAAGAATAAGGGGAACTTGGCTGTGACCCCTGCATGGAGCTGGAAGATATTTATTCTGGCACCGGGCGTAGGCAAACATTGTAAAGAACGAGGCCATTAAACTGTCAAACAGCATTTCCGTGAGCCTGGACAATATAAAACATTTCAGAGTGGCCTGGGATTTGAACAGCAGTTTACAGAAAGAAACATTTGACTTGCTGGACTGGCTTTGTGGGCTCGACCCTGGCTTGCTCTGCAGGGTGTGTGTGTGTGTACACAGAACCCCCACAAAGGAAGATCGCAATGGAACTTGCACCTCAGTCACAGCGTTGCCTCCCCGAGGCCTGTGACCTGCTCCCATGGCAGTCAGTGGGAGTTCCGCTAATGATTTCAATGGAGAGGGGCCAGGCCCCAAGATAAGCAGCCTCTCGGTGCCCAGCAATGTACGAACACTTCCAGACTGGGGGAAGAGGGAGTCTAGCAAGGGACTCCTACAGCGACAGCAGCAGATCCTCCAAGCTAATGATAAGTGTCCTGTGGGACAGTGATCAGCTTTGCACAATAACAACAATGTAGGAAGCACTGACGAGTGGCTCCTTTGTAGCAATTATACAGTCTCATGGTGAAGGCACTGGGCAGGGACTAAGGTGATCTAGGGTCAATTTGCAGCTCTGCCACATACTCCCTGTGTAGCCTTAGGCAAGTCACTAAATCGTTGCGTGCCTCAGTTTCTCCATCTGTAAAATGGGGATAATTCTTCCCTTGTCTGTCTTGCCTGTTTAGACTGTAAGGCCCAGCCCTCCAAAGGTATTTAGGTGCTATTAATTTCAGTTTTCAGAGTAGCAGCCGTGTTAGTCTGTATCCGCAAAAAGAACAGGAATACTTGTGGCACCTTAGAAACTAACAAATTTCAATGGGAGTTAGACACCTAAATACCTTTGAACCTAGGCTCTTGGGGGCTGGGACTTTGTACAGCACCTAGAACAATGGGATCCCAATCTGAGCTAGGGTGCTACTGTAGTATAGATAATTAATAACAATAGTGGATTAAAACACGCAACCTGAATGATATCTGGAATACCAGCTATAGAGCAAAGAAAGAAGATTAACAGGGGGGAAAATCTGGCAGTGAATTACTCAGTTTAGTACATTTCAAACCCAATAATTATTTCTTTAAAAATAGAATTTGCTAAAACAACTTCCAGCCTTTCATTTTTTTTTTCGCTGCATAATAAAGTAATTAGTAATTTGTGTCACTCCTGTAATTTTTCTGCTCGGTATAATCACAAGTGGTGACACAGTTCCACAGCACACACGCCGGAAAAAAAATAAAGAGAGGGAAGAATCAGAGCTGGCATTTGAACCCCTTCAAAATAAGTAATAAGCATTTTGGTTCTTCCAAGTGATGATTGTGTCAATCACAGTAATGGATTAATTACAGAAATCCTGGATGATGGAGCAGCAGTGGGGGAAAATTACTGGGGGACTGGGACGGATTCTGAGCTTGTCTCTGCCCATGTAAATCCCACAGTCATTGCAGAGAAGCTGACTTGACATTTTCGCCACTATAGGGGCGGCAAGGGTCTATGGACGGAGTTACAGTAGCACATTTAGACCAGCTCTCACAGAGATCAGGGCCCTATTGTGATAAGGGCTAATACAGCCGCTGCCCAGAAGGATTTACACTCTAAACAGACACAGAAAGGATTATTCTAGTTTTACAGACAAGGAACTGAGACGACCTGCCTCACCCACGTTCCTACAGGGAGTTGGTGTCAGCGGTAGGAACTGAACCTAGGTCAGCTGGCTCCCACTCTAATGCCTTAAATTCAAGGCGAGACCTGTAGCTGAAAATGGTTTGACTGGCAATGCTGATGTCTTCTCTCTATAAAACAGAGCTAGCCCAAGCCACAGAATCGCAACCTTCTCTCTGCCCAATATACCTCAACTCTGGAGGCCCACTTCTAGGGAGGAAGGGATGGCTCACTGTCTGCCTTAGCTGAGGTAGGAGCTGTTACACTCCTCCATCCATCAAGAGAAAATATGTGTCCAGACTTTTCGTTTATGTGGAGAGACCAACTAAATGAGAAAGAATAAAAATCAAGTCTCCATGAAAGAGCACAGTGGGCGTGTCTCCTCTGTAACAGTCAGATCTGAACACAAAATGGCCACCAGACGCTGCAGACAGCAGGGTCTGCCAGGTTGACAGGTGCATTGTGCAGAAACTGGAAGGCTGATTATGCCACTTTCTTGGAATTTAGGAGATCTGGGTTCAAGGCTTATGGGAACTTTTGCAAGTCACTTCCCCTGTCTCCCTCTTTCTCCGTGTGCCTTAGTTTCCCTAACTCGACAATGGGTATAATGATTCTTACCTGCCTTTGGGAAGTGCTTTAAGAGCTACACCTGAAAATCTGCTAGTAAGAGGGTTTGGGGGCACGTGTACACATCCCAGTGCACCTTGGGCTCTTTAAACCTGGCAAAGGGTATAGGATTAGGAGCCAGCCTGTGACCAGCAGGAAGCCGATATAAGACTTCCTGCCTCTCAGACAGAGCCAGGAGACTCAAGGTCAGAAGAGTCCTGCTCTGGCCAAAGGCTACTAAAAGATACTCTCTGCTCCCAGCTGGAAAGCCTGGGGTGGCTATTGCACGGCGGTTTGGTTTGTTTGGGTTTTGGAACTAAAGCAAACCCTGCAGAAAGGGATTTGAAGACATCTGTATTTTTCCATTACCAGCCAGTTAATCTTCCCTGCTCTATTGTCCTAAGTATTACTAGAGGAGGGGATACGAGGCTAAATTCCTTAACAGCTGGGACAGTACCATGAGGGGGGCCATAGAATACAAGCATAGGACTGCAAGTACCTCCTGGGTCACTGAGTCCAGTCCCCTGCTAACACAGGCAGCCCCATCACATAATCACATTCATAAACTTATCAAGAACCATCTTAAAACGAGTTAGGTAGTTTGCCTGCACTCTTTCCTACTCAGAGGCTGGTCCAGAACCCGGATCCTCTGATGGTGAGAAACCCTCTTCTAATTTTTTTAATTTATTCCTGGCCAGGTTATACCCAAATAACCTAGAGAGAAACAGACGTGACATTTAAATAGCAATACGCACCCCGGGCAAGGAGGGTGTCATCTGTGGGAGTGACCATCTGGAGATTGGGACAATCTCTCGTACCTAATGAGAACCGGGCTGAGATCACCACCCACTCATCTCACACAGGACACTGAACAGAAATCACACTGGAATGGGAGTCACTTTCAGTGGCTGCCTGGAGGACGTCAAACTGGGGAAATGTGCTGCTAGTACGTCAGAGAGTAACATGGAGGGCTTGTCTTCACTGCAGAGTTAGCCCGGGCTCTTAGTGGGCTCT
Source organism: Malaclemys terrapin pileata (assembly GCF_027887155.1). Taxonomy (NCBI): domain Eukaryota; kingdom Metazoa; phylum Chordata; order Testudines; family Emydidae; genus Malaclemys; species Malaclemys terrapin. The sequence goes on along the minus strand of NC_071505.1, from coordinate 9,196,188 downwards.
TAACCCTCCTCCTGCCCACTCGTGAAGCCCCCTCACCCAAGTCTGGTGCTTTTCACCCGGGCTAGCTGGCTCTGTATGAGGCTTTCACTCGGGCTGGTGTCCCCATACTGTGCTGTGAGCATGCAGGCTAAACCACTCAAGTGCTGATAGTCCTTCCGTTCCTTCCCACGATCCCCTTTGTGTGCTCAGAAGGACAGACTCGGTCTCCCACAACTCACTGGGAAGGAATCATAGAGCAGCTCAGTTTACTGCAGTACAAAGGACCATGGGACGTGCCCCATAAGTCCTAGCGGCATAAATGCGGGAACGCAGCACCAGTGAGGGCATGGTAGCTCAGGCAGAGTTTTGCAATGTGGCTGCCTGCACGTGGGCTAGGCTAACCCAGGCGCTGATCACTCAAGTTAATGCTGCAATAAGGACGTACCCTGAGTGGTGTGAGAATATTACAGAGAGGGAAGGAGAGCTAGGCACAGGGCTGGGAGTCAGGGGATTTGGGATGTATTTCTAACTCTGCCACAAGGGGGCATAGACAGCCTTCCCGCCCCCCCGCCCAATCTAAATAACGGAGCAGGACCAGTCGGGAATAGAGTAGGAAAGGAGCTAGATTACTACACTGGCCCATAAGACCAAGCCCTCAGCCAGCAAATGCCTGTGCTGCTGTCTGTGACACGCTGATCCTTTCTGGAGCAGCAGTAAAGCGGATCTCACAGCACATGGCCCTGGGTGACACAACCTTTGCAGCTGAGGAGGAACCATGCAGCATCTCTGCTCTCCTTCCATTGCTGAGGAGAGTCAGAGCTTTGCCTAAGATCACACAGTGATTGAGTAGCAAGAAGGGAACCCAGGCGTCCTGAGTCTTGGTTCCTTGCGCTAACCACTCGATTGAGCTCTGAAGCTAGACTGAACTTTGCACTATAAATTATACATGTAACAGGAAGTGAAAATGACATAGCCTTGATTGACTGGCAACAACAGACTAACACGGCTGCTACCCTGAAACCTAACATTGGTGAGGTTTCGCAGGGGGACTGGAAACACAGAAGGGAAGCTGAAAGCAGCACACACGGAACTGTGCAGGTAAAGGAATGCACATGGGGGGCCTCATCCTGCCTCCATTGAAATCAATAGACATTTTGCAACTGATTCCAGCAGCAGTGGGATTGGGCTGGAACTGTCCCTATACCCAGACAAGGCAACCTTTCGCAAGATACTGTATCTGCTCCCTGGAAACAAGAGCCATCAGCCCTGCAGCATGTCCCACTGCGGTTTTCTAGGCACAGCATAAAGTCTGGTATGTACCTACAGGAGCCTCAGGGGCCATTTTTTTAGCTACCGTGGATAAGTCATCTGTGATGTGGAGTCACGGATCCTTCAAGAAAGCAGATCTAAGAGCAAACCTGTTCTGCTGATGGAAGGCTTTGTACTGGATGTGTTACAGTTAGTGAGATCAGGGTCCTAGTGTGCTAGACAATGTGCGTACACAGAGTGAGAGACAATCTCTGCCCCAAGGAGTCTCCAGTCTAGGTAGACAAAGGATGGGAGAGAAAATAGAAGCCGAGGGAGGAGAAATGACTTGTCCAAGGTCACAGAGCAGGTCAGTGGCAGGTCTTTTGAATCCCAGGCTGCTGGCCTATGCTCTCGCTCATTAAGGTCATTTTTCAAAGCCCTGAACTGGTTCATTTGGAAAGTTGTTGTTGTTTTTTATTTAAGGCTCAATGGCATGTATTGACATTTGAATGTAAGATATATTTAAAAAGAAATGAATGTAAGAAATATTCCCATCTATTTGTATGAGTCAGGCTAATGCTTAGGTGGAAGATGTTGTCTCTCTCTTTATGGCCACTAGGTCAAAAAAATCCCCAAACAAAACAACCCCCCACCCCCGCAACCCAATAGAGGCTGGTTGTTTGGCCCAATAAACAGCAGCTAACTCGGTTCTGGTGGGGGGTACAGAGCAACCTGTGACACCTTCGCTTTTGTTCTCCACAGCTGCTTTTCACAGGCTGAGCATTTCTACAGTCTCCCTGTCCAATGGGCCAACCCCACATAACTCAAATTGCAGGGCAAGGACATAGAGAATCACGCTTTGCTTTGTTAACTTCCAGGTCTGGGGCTCCCGGACATGGAATTACCTTTGTTCGGAGAGTCTGAGCAAAAATCATTGGGCTTGATTTCACAAAGGGCTGAGTACCCATAGTTCCAGCTGACGTCAAAAGGATCAAAGAAGCATAGGACTGGAAGGGACCTCGAGAGGTCATTTAGTTCAGTCCCCTGCACTCATGGCAGTTTGGGGCTGTTCAGCCTCTCCGCCAAACAGGCTCCATGGACCCAGGTGAAATCTGACTCCACTGAAATCAAACAAGAGTTTTGCCATGGACTTCAATGGGGCCAGGATGTTAGCCCAGATTTTCAAATGTGCTCAGCCCCCCACAGTTGGGGCCATTTATCAGATGAGTTCCCATGTATGCACCAGAATAAGTGCCCAGATTTTCTAAAGTGCCCAGCACATTGCACACGAAGTGCTTTTGAAGAGCTGTCCCTGGGTGTCACAAGGGGAGCTGTTGGGTGGTGAGCCCTTTGGAAGATCTGGCCCTTATTCTTGTGTCTATATGGGAGCAGGGTGTTTTATTAGAGCTTGTGTCTACATGGGAGCAGTGCGCTTTATAATAGCCGAGTAGAGCTTGTGTCTACATGGGAGCAGTGCACTTTATAACAGCTGAGTAGAGCTTGTGTCTACATGGGAGCAGTGCGCTTTATAATAGCCGAGTAGAGCTTGTGTCTACATGGGAGCAGTGCGCTTGATAATAGCTGAGTAGAGCTAGTTGGAAATTTTGCAGTTGGACAATTTTCCACTGTAATATGCTGATTCAATTAAATCTAAACACGTCCCAGGAATGTATCTATTTCGTCCAAATTTCTGATGGGAAAGTATCAAAATGGTTCCTTTCAATTTATATCTAAGAATTGGAATATAAACATGGATTTTTTTATATTATCAAAGTCAAAATGATAAAGTGAAAATGAAACATTTCAAGAACGCGTTGGGGAATATTTCGTTTTGTGACAGTTTCCGAGGTTTTGACTTTTCGTTCCGATTCGGAATGAAGCCAAATTTCAAAATCTCAGAATTTTCTGGGGATGGAAATTCCATTTTGGAATCAGATCCAATGCTGAGCACTTACAGATCTGTCCATCCACGCATGTCTCAGGTTTCTGATGCACCTGAGATGGACATTGGCCCAGGCCATGTCTAAATTTGCACTGGTTTAACTCAAGGTATGTTTTTTAAACCAGTGCAAAAGCCTGCATGTATGCTCTTATTTGGGTTTCAGCCATACTGATTTCAGCTTAGATGAAGCCTATTCAGAATCCGTTTACGCAAAACCACTCTTAAAATGAAATCAGATTGTTACACAGGAGGTTGCACTGGTTTAACTAAAGCAGTTTAGAAACAGAACTGGTGCAACTTTCTCATGTAGACAAAACTTCGGCACAAAATCCAGGCCCAGTTTGCATCGGTGATTAATTTTGCCATTGAGTTCAATGGAGCGAGGAGTCAATCTTTAGTACCAGCCTGTCATGCCTCTCCCACCACCCACGATAATTTCAGAGAACTGGAAAGAGGTACTGAGATGATGCCAACAGCTCTCCTGAGAGGCAGCATTTTCTCCCAGGCTAACATCGCTCTAACAGCTTTGCCCAAACATCAGTCAGTTAATCATGGTAGAGCAGGGCCCTCTGTTTACAGAGCTTCAACCACATCCATATTAATGCCATCTCTAATCCTTCTAAGTTGCTTTGGAGGCCCTAATAAGGAACTCCGATATCTTCAAGCTGAAGGATTGCTCCCTTCCCCCTGTTTATGGCTAAAAAGCAGCCCAGCTCAAAGGCTGCTCCAGGCTCCCTCAGATGACGGCGTCTGGGAGCAGCCGATAAATAAAACCGGGCTGATAGTTGGGGGACTGGAAACCGCACCAAGTTTAAAATGCTTAGAAACTTGGCATGAAGCACCACGTCCAGAATGAGAAAGACAAGAGAGAGGCCCGTGTACAATGTAACACTGATAAATCGGATTGGAGACAACTGGAAGCAGTCGGGAGCCATTTGAAGCTGAGTGAAACTCATGCACGCCAGCAGGTGACCTGTGAATCACTCCCTTCAGTTGTTTGCAGTTCCATTCCCATAGCGAGGCTGGTGCTTTTTCCCTTTCTTTTTAAAGTGCTTTTCTATTTCCAAACAACATTACAGATGTCACAATATCTCCACTCAATGGGATTTTTAATCTAACTCAGTGGCTGGCCAGAGGAGAGGAGGTTTTTTAATCCATCTGGGCTGTGATGTCACTTCTGGCCCCTGTGAATTATGGGCTTCCTGTTCGTTTGACTGTTGCCTTGTCCTCCACCTCTGCCCCCTACCCTGTTTGTTTCACCCCCCTATTTTTACCTAGACCTCATATCCTGCAACTGACCCTGTGTGGGTGGATTCCTGTATTGAAGTCAATGGCACTCACTCACATGGAGCCAATAGCAGGCTTGTGGTGTTAGATTGTAAGCTCTTTGAGGTAGGGGCTGGCTTTTTAAATGATTGTTTGAACAGCACCTAGCCCAATAGGGTCCTGATCTCCATTGGAGCCCCTTAGGCGCAACGCAGAATGCTAGTAAATTTAAAGGGACACAACTCAAATTCTAGCCAATGGAAGAGGAGTGAGTTAAAAGTGACTTAGCTGCTCAAGTTCCCCTGCAAAGTTTTGTAGCTTTACTACCATGTTGCCTGGTTAGACTGATTGTAAGAACTTTTCCCCCTCCCCTGTTGCTGTATGAAAGACCCAAACACACGGCAGAGAAATGACTGCTCAGGGGAACAGCGACCTGGGCGCCACACCAAGCACTGACAAAGGCACTAATACGCTGAAAAAATAGAAAACATCCACCCCACCCTGCAAACCAGAAGACACATACAGCTGCCTTGGAGAGATCTAAATTAGATTAGAAAGAAGTCCCAGCGAAAAACATACAGAAATAGGGACCAAAAAACATGTGTTGGGAAAAATAATTTGCTTTCCAGCAAAAAAGTTGATTGTTTTGTTGAAAAGCTGAATGCCCCAAACTGACTGAAGAGTGACAGATTTGGATTCTAAAATGCTGCTTCGTAGGAGTTGTAATCCAAGTGCCTCAAACTCCCATTCTCCTTTATGGGCTGGACCCTGTAACACGCTGCTGGGGATACCCAGAGCTGTGAACTACTGTGTTACCTCTCTGCCTCAGCAAGCCTGAGCTTTGCTGGTGATTAGATCTCCCTGCCACACCCGGCTGTCTTCCTCACTAGCAAACTCCTCAGGGCTCTCCTGGCCCAAACCTCACCTAGCAGGTAACAGTCAGCGACTTTCAGCCCCTGAGCTCCTCAGAGACGTTTCTCTGCAATGCACAGCTGTTACCACTGTGCATTGACAGACGATGTTAAGTTTGCTGCTCTGTTAAAGAATCAGTACCTTGCAGCTTGTTAATTTACCCAGGGTAAATACACCCTCAAACACAGCGCTGCGTTGGTTTATAGTAAAAAGTTCTGAGACAACAAAAGAGCACGGATCCAGTGATACCAAGTAAGAGATAAAGGCAGAGATGGTTATATGGAAATAAGAGTGGAAACGCATTGAAAAATCTAAAACTTTATTTGGCAAGACACAGTCTTTGTTCAAGCTGGTTTCTCTCACCTCCATCCCCTCCCCCCGTCTCCTTCCCAGCTTTTTATTGATTAGCCTGCCCAGCACCCATCACAGAGCTCAAATCGCTTGGTTTCTTTGTCTCCTGTAAGGAGAAGGATAAATAAAGATGGAGCCTCTCACAGTTCCTTATAGCCCTAAAGGGATGTCTTTGTCATACAAGTCAGTAAAGCCTGCTGGGGTTTCAGTCTTCTATGTCTTTGGGGTGCAGAAGCCATGATCATTCTCTGTGTCTAAGTTCAAGCTCAGGATAACCCCTGCTGATTTAGCCCGATAGCTAACAGCTAATATGTACATTCTGGTCATCCCATATTCTTTTGTCTAGGACAGACGGCTTGTTGCCTTTACCTAGGCTAGGCTGTTCTAGTAACGTCAAACAGAGGGAATTCGTAACTTCCTATCTAACATTAACACATGCATTTTACAATGATATTAATAACCAGCACGTAATTAGCTTTCATCGGATACCTCACAAGGCATATTTTGTACAGATACCATTGCAATAGTGTATGGCAGGGGTCAGCAACGTTCGGCACGCGGCTCGCCAGGGTAAGCACCCTGGCGGCCCGAGCCAGTTTATTTACCTGCTGACGTAGCAGGTTCAGCCGATCGCAGCCCCCAACTGGCCGCGGTTCGCCGTCTCGAGTCAATGCGGGTGTCGGGAAGCCGCGGCCAGCACATCCCTTGCCTGAGCCACTTCTCGCCGCCCCCATTGGCCCGGGACGGCGAACCGCGGCCAGTGGGGGCCGCAATCGGCCGAACCTGCTGCCTCAGCAGGTAAATAAATTGGCCCGGCCTGCCAGGATGCTTACCCTGGCGAGCCGCGTGCCGAACGTTGGCGACCCCTGGTGTATAGGGTGTGAATACAGGGGTGCCTAGTATCACAGGCTCTCAAGCTGGATTTTATCTCCCATAATGCACCACAGCCATGCGACCACCATGGTGCACCACCTCCTCTCACTGAGAGGAAGACCCTGGTGCCTCATGGGAACGCAGTCTGACTAGGAAGCCTGCCCTATAAAGGAGAATGAAAGCATGAGCCACCAGAATGACAATTCCCATGAGGCACTGCGGGGCAGTTCAGAATTGAAATATGTCAGCTTTTGGCTGAAACATTTCAGAGGTGGATTTTTTGCCGAAAACTCAACCTTTTCTGGGTGGGAAAAAAATGTACTTTCCAGCCAGCTCCGTACAGAATCTGCAAAAGCAACCGTAGAAACTTCTCGCTGAGCCCTGTGACTGGCCATAGCTTCCTGTGTCTCTAGCTACAGCTTCCTGACAGAGATCAGCAAGCTGGTGATGTGGCTGCTTCCTGCACCACCATTTCCCGTTTCTACATATAGGCCATTAACACATCAGTGTTCGCGATCTGCAGTGCAATGGGGCAAACCCTCACTCGTGTTTAGTACGGCGAGCGATCCCAGAGACGTCAGTGAGAGCAAACGTTTGCAGAGCTGGCCTGGACTCTCGGTTTGCACTGGATCAAGGGATTAGAATTTATTATTCATTATTATTAGGGACTGTCCATAAATTACGTAATGCATTGAAGGGTGGGTGGGTCCTTAATTTTTGCATGTTTGTTTCAGTGTTATGAAGTTGTACGAGGGCTGGATGGGTCTTAAAAAAAAAAATCACCAAAAATGTGTTTGGTAATTAACAGATGGCCCCTTATTTCTCCATTTCATCCTGCTGCCTTCAGTTCCCAGATAACCCAATGCATGAGCTGTGCTCTTAGACCGCTGCTGCTGCCCCAACCCCACGCCATATACGGTCTCGTTTGCATGCCAACCCACAGAGAAAGAACACAGGGAAATTAAAATAATCAGATGGTTTGTATCCAGTAATATCAGAGCCCCATGGTGCTAGGTGCTGTACAGTGTGAGAGATGGTCTTTACACAAAACATTTAAATAGAGAAGACAGACAGAGGAAATCCAGGCAAAGAGAGGTGACGTGACTTGCTTGAATTCAAGCAGATAAGGAATAGAACCCAGGTCTCCTGCCTCCTACTTTAATGCCCAGGCTGCATCAGCTTACCCCAAAGAGAACCTGGGAGAGCTGAGGTAAGTGCAGTGGTGCCTCTCTGAGGCTGGTGGCCCATCTATACTCCCTCCAGTTCCCAGCTCATCCCCTCCCCCTCTGTACTGCCTAGCCCTGTGGTTCTCCTCCCACCCATGGATGGGAGAGTGAGGACAAAGCTCTCCAGGCAGCAGTCCCAGAACAAGGAGTTTCTCCCTCCCCCTCTGCTCTTGTTCTGTTAATACCAATATGCCAATATTGGGGTTTCTCCAGCTGCCTGTGGGACTCCCACCTCCGTCCAATCACCCCCACACACACGCACTGCAAAGCCAAGCCAGCGATTCCCTGTCGTCCACTCCACACATGGGCTGGGGACAGGAAGGACAAGAAATTAAGCTGCAGAGTCAACTCCAAGACAATTTTATGGGGAAATAGAAAAGCTGCCGCCCTTCTGTGAGAGCATCTTTTATCCGCAGCGGCTTTAATTAATATTCATTGGATTAGACGCGTGTCCCCCTCATCCACATTAGTCAATGCGCAATTCCTCCTCTCAGAGGCAGAGCGTAAAGTCCTTAGCTTGCACTTGCTTATACATCAAGATGCCATTCAACTGCCTTTTGCAGCAGAGCTTATAAATGAGACAAAGATCTGATCTTACCTGCCACTGGTGGACTGAGGGTGTGGGAGGGAAGAGAAGGAACAAGGAATGGGTACCCTGGGAACATGCTAGTGGCGCTGGTGGGTTTGTCAGCATGTGTCTTGTTTCTGGTTATTGGTAGCAGCCTGGTCAGTGCTGGGGTTTATTGGAAGGAAGCCTGATTAACAGCAGGGACCCCCAGGAAAGTGGAGCTGTCCCCCTGTGGGGATGGAAGATGTGGTTTTCCTGTTGGGAGGCTGCACTGCTAACCCGACCCCACCCCCTTGTTCCTTGCAGAGCAGGGAGCTTTACAGGATCCAGGGAAGGGGGCATGGCTGATTCTTCTCAGCCAAAATTACAGACCATCTCTAGTGAAGACAAGGGGCTGAGCCTTGTGGGTAAGACAGCGAGCTAGGACTGAGAGGACCTGGATTCATTTCTTGGCTCTGCCACAGACTTCTGGTGTAACCTTGGGAAGTCACTCACTCTCTGTTCCCCGCCTCTGACCCAGGACTAATTCCCCTTTCTCCCCTCCCTCAAAACAACACACAAAACAGGGCCTGTAAGAGCCTTGGAGTAGCCTATTTTCTCTCTTTCCCTCCTCTAGCTCTAAGGCCCACCCAGAGAGATATATATAGGCCTTAGCTCCACCCCCAGGGAAGGCTTATTCCATAAATTGCCTGTCTTCCATTTTGAATTTCCTTGTTCTCCAGACACACTCAGCTCTTGGGGCACAGAGTAGTGAGGCGCTGAAGAGCTTTACAGACCAGTGAAAGAGAGAGGGCAGGGATAAGGGGAAATGCTGGGATAGAGCATGTGCTGTCTGGTCATGCTGCTTCCTCTGAGAGTGGAGGGGAGGACTGGAGTCAGCCCTACACGTGGTAACTGAGGGGACGGTGGGCATATGGGTCCTACCTGTCTCAGTGAGAGGAACTCCTTCCCACCCCCGTCAGTGTGCACTCTGAAGCATTAGACATGGGAGTGTGCCGCGTTCATGGTGCTTTACTCATGGCTCTGTAGCGGGGCAGAATGCTGTCTCCAAGACAGCCTGCCAGATTCTCTATTGGTAGTGTCAAACCCTGTCCACTGTCATGGGGGTATTTATTTTGCTCTTTAGTGCTTTGAGCTCAGCAACGACCAATGGGCAGAGCATCAGATTAAAATGTTTCGCAGTGAGAGTTATTAACCACTGAACCAACTTACCAAGGGTCATGGTGGATTTTCCATCATTGGCACATTTTAAATACAACTTGGAAGGGTTTTTTTAAAAGACGTCCTCTTTGAACCAGAGGAGATATTTCTGGGACATTCTGTGGCCTGTGTTATATGTGAGATCAAACCCCATGATCACAGTGGTCACTTCTGGCCTTATAATCTAGGTAACTGTGACCTCTGGGTGCATGTTCCTATATCCCCAGGAGAAACTCCTGGTACCTTCTAACTGCCACGGTCCGTATTAGAATGAGTCAGTGGGAAACTGATGCTGTCTCTCCTGGGCTGTATGCAGGTTTCCCCCTCCCCGCTAATGCAGAACCCTGGAGAAGGCAGGTCTGGGACAGAGCCATGTTACATGTCCTCCATTGTTATGTCTTCAGCGATGGCTGATGCTAGACACACCTGAGGAATATTTAAACCACACCATTGTGAACCACAAGACACTTCTCCCTGATCCCAGCTGGTGGGCAGCTTGTGCTTTGAAGTTTAATGCGCCGGCTCATTACATGTGGGCATGTCCCCTTTTAGCAGCTAGTACTGATGACCTCTCACTCATAGGCAGAGGTGTTCTACTTTAGCTCGTGGGGGACGGGTATGTGCTGTTGATCCCAAAGTCCATGGACCAAGTCTTGTCTGTGTGCAGCCCCTGCTTCAGGACAAAAGTGTACAGCAACATGACACGAGCAGACCTATCCTGTATATTTAAGGTCAGTAGCAGAGAGGAAGGATGGTACAGTGGTTAGGGGGTCGCCTGTGACTTGGGAGGCCAGGGTTCATTTCCCTGCTCTGCCACACACTCCTGGGCATGCCCCTTAGCGTCTGTGTGCCTCAGTTTCCCCTCTGTAAACGGGGGATAACCACACTCATGGGGGTTTTGTGAGGTGCTCAGATACTACAGTAACGGTGGCCGTAGACGTGCCTAGGAGATAGAACATAATCCTCCCAGTTACAACCTGGTTGGTAGATGGGCTCTGACACCTCTTACAAAAAGTGCCAGGGGATCTTTAATACCTAGTGTTATGTCTGCTGTGGGAGGCGGATTTATATGGGATCCAAAAGGCAGCCACGTTCCCCTGACCCTCTGCGATCCCAGCAGCAAGGGAATTGCTGAGGCTGCCTGCCGCCAGCTACACGGGCATTAGCATTTCATTGCAGAGGCTGCTCCTTGCGCGCTGGGCGCTGCCATTCATATGCAGATCGGATAATAATCCAACGCCTGTACACTCGTTCCGAGTAGCAAGGATTATTCCAAAACCAGCCTAGTGGAAAATGGTATCACAGAGGGGTGGGGGAGAGAGCGTGGGGGACAGTACTGCAGGATAATGGGTTGGGTTTTTTTAAGAGTGTGAAATAGTTGTAGGCAATTGGCTTTGTCCTTCCCCCAGAGCCGTCCCTGCCAGCCCCCCCCAGGGCGAGAGAGGATCTTAGATCAGGGAAGCAGCGAAAGGTTTGTCACCATCTCCAGTGGCTTTGGTCAGCGCTCCCCTTTAAAAGGAGAAGAAAGGGAGAGTTTTTGGTGGCGCATCGTCAATTCTTCAGGGGTCAGCGGAGAGGGCCTGGACTGGCAGCCCTGCCTGCAACCGCGCTAAAGCCTCAAGGAGCTAGAGACTGCGTGATAAGCCTAGGCTCGAGTCAGGGTTGAGCCCACATCCCACTTCCGTCCACACACAAATCAGTCTGCTTTGGGTCAGCAAGCACTCAGGACCTGGCTCTTAGGATCCTGCTAGAGAGGTGGGTCAGAGCCCAACTGCCCCTGTGACTTGGGTCCAATCCCTGTCATTTTGCTGTGTAGACGCAGCTAAAGCTGCAGACTTGAGTCAGAAGGCCTGCATAGTGCAGCACGGATGTGTTAATGTGGCTGTGAGGCCTGGGTCCAGCAATTGTAAACCCAGCTTTACAATCGCAGGGGAGACGTGGGGGGGGGCGACAAAGGGTTACATGCCCCTCCCCAAATGCTCGTGGGGTGCAAGGGGCCAGCAGCCAGGGAGTTGAATGGGTGGAGCCAGAGGCTCTCCTCTTCTGGCCACACTGCCTGGAACGCTGCCCGTTGCAGCGTAGCGACTGCATGCTCCCAGGTAGCTGCAGGGCGGCACCGGGCAGCATTTGGGAGTGGCCCCTCATGCCAGGGGGAGCCGGCGCAGCGGGAGGACAAAGCCCCCACCCCAGGTAACATGGAATGGTGAGGGGACGGGGAGCATGCGGGGGGCCCCAGCCTGGGGCCCGGGAGGAGTCATGCGGGGGGGGTCATGTGCTCCCCCTTAGCTGGTGCCCCCACTTTGTGTCCCTCCAACATATCGCCTCAAGCATGGGCTTGGACCCACTGAGTCTACAAGCCCAGATCCGACAAACCAGGGCTGAGTGTGCCGTGTAGACGTACGTGAGAGAGCTCTGCTGGCTTTGCCATAAGGGTGCGACCGGCACTGCTCAGTCACTGGTGTGCAGCATGTGCCACAGAGCTGCCTGGAGAGACAGGCTCTGGTTCTGCTCTCACTTATACCCATTGTACACCACTGACGTCAGTGGAGAGTCTCCTGATTCAAACCATCGAAACTGACAGCAGAATCAAGCTTTCAGATCCCAGCCCGCTCTAGGTGTTTGGCCACTGCCCTATGCACAGTGGCAGCTCTCTGCCCCGACCAGCTTGCAATCGCTCACAAGGAGACCATTTCAGTGCCTCCGAAATCCAGGGCCTCCATGAATTTGTCCCAAGATACTTAGTGAGGCCTAGAGCAGGGGGGAGAGATAGCTCAGTGGTTTGAGCATTGGTCTGTTAAACCCAGGGTTGTGAGTTTAGTCCTTCAGGGAGCCATTTAAGGAGTTGGGACAAAAATCTGTCAGGGGATCAGCCCTGTGGGGTTGGACTAGATGATCTCCTGAGGTCCCTTCCAACCCTGATATTCTATGAATCCTGGCTTGTGAGAATTTTTGAGATTTAGAGAAAATTTCCCCCAGATTTTGGAAACCGACAAACCAAATTTCTTTTTCAAAATGGTTTCTATTTTTATTTCTTCTTCTAACTTTTTATTAGTATAAATTAAATTCAGAATGGAAATTCGTTTCAAACCAAACAACTAAAACTTTTTGTTTCCAAAATGTTAGAAAAGGGACATTTTGGCAATTTAGAAACTTATTTTTCCACATTTTTTTTTCCCGAGTCCAGTAATTTGTCAAAGGTGACCCTGTCCCACAGTTGCCCTTTGGACAACTGGCATTTTTCGGGTGAAAAAACATTTTGTCTAAAAATTCCCAACCAGCTGTAATGTAAATGAAGGCACAAGGCAGCAGCCAATCAGGCCCTTTTGTGCAATGCTCTTTGGGACACCCTTCCATTGAGTAGGACTGTACCCCTGGTGCAATCTCCCTGGTGTCCCTGGAACTACTCACCGAGGAAGGTACTACTTGTGGTGAGTAAGCATGGATGAATCTGGCTCTTCGAGATAATAGAGGATGAACAGAGCTAGATGGAAGGTTCCACTATAAGCACCTATATTAACTAAAGCACCAACCAGTCAGTATTTGGTGAAAGGAACCCACTTGCATTGAACCTACATTAGCTCATTGTATCAAAGGTAAAGCTAGGAGTCAGACTTTTTTGGCCCTATATCTTCTAGCTGACACAGGAATTCGCAACGTATTTCCAATTCAATTCAGGGCAGCATAAGAAGCCGTTTCAAACAGAATACTTTCTCCCTGCAAGCCTCATTGCCAACAGGTTACCATGGGAACCCAGCCCACTCTCCAACCAATCCTATGAATGAAATGTTATTGTTTTTTAAAAAATTGACCCCTGCTCTCTCTGATTAAATTGCATTATACTGCAATGACCTTGCCCATGTGCCTGCATGCCACTGCCCTCTAGTGAATGGAATTAGAACTGCTCAGTTGAGTGTCAAAGGTCCTTTACTGCTATTAGAGATTCCCATTCATTCAAGTTAGCCGGAGGATTCAAGGTCTATCCTTGCTGTTGCTGTTAGGTCCTGAATACCCAGGCCATGCAGCAGGGTAAGGACCATGAAGTCGTTGTGTTGTAGCGTGATACAGGATTTGACACGTGAGCCAGAGGGGGTTACAACCCAAAGAGGAAGGAAAAACCAACAGCATCAAGCAACTGTTCTGGTGCACGTGGATGCGCATGGGCCCGCAAAGATTAATATGCTGTGAATGAGCCTGCATTGAAGTGTAATAGCTCATGCACTGTACAGAGTTGCTCCTTGGGGGGGTAATAAATTGAACACGCCATAAATAGTCACCTGAGAAGCAGAGCACTTTGGAACTGGCCATCAGGACGTCCTCCCTACCTGTCGTTAGCAGAAGAGTCTGGAGTGGAGCCAGACAGCTCCCATTATATCTGTGGGTCCAGCGTGAACTGAACCCAGACAAACGCAGATGCACACGCCTGGGGGAAAATCATCCAAACCGGGCCAAAGGGTGAGACGCTAGCCGGCCGCTTGCAATGTGATATAGCAGCAAAATAAAAGCTAAGGCCGTAGGGATCTGCATGCTGTATGTATGCCGAGGCACCCCATTAGGGAACAGGGAGAGGTGGGGTCTCTGGACCCCTGGCTGTCTCTGTAGTTATGCTGGTGCTCCTGCTTCTCATAGGGAATTATCTATGGGACTGGAGTAGCAGGAGATCCATCTAATCCAGTCTGGGTTTAAAGGTGAAGTAGAGGAATAACGGCACTTGTTAAGGGAGAGCTATCATGCCCCTGCTCAGCAGTTGAGGAGGAAGGCTGGGGCCCCCCAAGCTGAAGGGGTGACTTGCTCCATCCTGCATCCTCTAGAAGGGCAGGTGGGGCTATCACTCGTAACTGCTGGGTGGGGGCAGCTTTAAATCACATCTGTGACTTGTGGGAATGCCCATGCTGGAGATTGCCACAGGAGTGCTTTGAATGAACCTATTCCTGCATCCGACGAAGTGGGCATTCACCCACGAAAGCTTATGCTCCAATACATCTGTTAGTCTTAAAGGTGCCACAGGACTCTCTGTTGCTTTTTACAGATCCAGACTAACACAGCTACCCTCTGATACTATTCCTCTTGTGCTCTAACCAGGCCACTTTTTGGACCTCCAGTGAAGCGGGGTTGTGGCCAGGTTCCCGTGCTGCAGCCCATGTCTCGACTGACCATGTGCTCTCAGCGGGAGGGACTTGGGTAAAATCTGGTATGGACCTAGGAATGAATCTGAGCCAGTCTTCCCTAAGACACTCAAACCCCACCCACAACAGGATATTAAGTGACGATGCACTCAACCAATGAAGCATGAGGAAGAGGCGTTAGGCTTGCAGGACAACTCTCATTGGCTGCTAAGTGATGCTGAGGGAGGAACACTGTCGCTACGCCCCACACACTGAATATGCATTGGTTGGCAGAACAGTGACCCTGGGAGGTAGCAGGTGATGTAACTGACTTTGTGTGAGAGGGAGAGCAAGCGATGTCGCTCTCTAGTGGCCGAGCCCCAGGACAACACAAGGGAGCTACTTCTACTACTTGTATCAGCTAAGAGAGTTTTCTTTGGTCTCAAGCATTAGAGGCCTGGTGTTTGGAGCTGGATTTTCAGGATTCTAGTCTCAGCTCCCCGGGTATGTGTGAGCTGTCTCATGGATGCCTTACAAGGGGGGAATAATAATAGTTGGCAAATAGAAACACCAAGCAGAAAGCAGAATTGTTTAAGGTGGGACAACTTGGAATCAAGCTCTTCAAATTTACATTGATCTGTTTCGACTTAGGTGCCTTTTCCATCTCCCCATGACAGATTAGCAGAGTGGGAGGGCTATATATTTATGGCCTGGAGGTGCAGAGCAAAAGGAGAAATGCTATGCTAACTATCCTTACTAACGCCAGGTAGAGACAAAGTTGTTCTCTTAGTTATTACAGCTATAGAGCCCTCCGCTATTATATGGCTTAAGGGTGCAAGAGCTGCTTTCTTGTGCTGTGCCATGAGGGATGGTGACTGTTTTCAGCGTGCAGCAGAGAAATGATGAGGCTCTTGTTTGGCATTCATTGATACCACTGCTTGCAACCCATCCTAAATGTCATTGTCATTATGGCAATTGAAATAACACCACCCAGGGGAGGCCTCCTGCTGCTTTGCTGAAGCCTTTTCAAGGGGAGTCCTGGGTTCTCTGAAAGGACATGCTAGGGGATAAGTCGGCTGATGGTTAGACCCATTGAGGAGGTCACCTTTCGGATTTTTGTGAGCATTGGGTAGCCTCAGAAAGCAGCTTTTGGTTCTGATGCTTGGTAAATTTCACAGGAACCTCGGGTGTGACATATTGGATTGCACCAGTGGTGCATCAGATCTGGCATCCTGACCAGAGGTACTCCACATCCAAACATGCGAGGAACACTTTAGGGCCTGATTCTCCCTCTGCAGTGATCCCAGGAGACCATCCACGATCAACAGGCAAGACTGCCAGGAGATGTGGGCAAAAGCTTCTGAGCAAAGCAAACCCAACTGTAGAGCTCCCACCCCAGGAGGAATCCATCTCTTGCTTCTTTCCAAGCTCGCCTTCTCTAAAAGTGACAGCAACTTACCAGACAACGAGTGCTTTATCTCCACTAGAGATCTTACTTCCAGAGAAGACAAGTGGGACATGATCAAAGTCCCACTGAAGTCAGTGGGAGCCTTTTGGGTCAGGGCCATAGGGTGCAGCTTCTCTGACTGATGAAGCAGAGGATTTGGTCAGGCTGGGACAATGCTGAATTGTTTAACTCTTGTATTTGGAGCCTAGCTACCATGGTGTTTGGGCAGACATAGACACAGTAGGAGATGGATTGGATCCATTTAGCTAATTGTAGAATGCTATACCTGGCTGGGAATTGAGGGGGAGTCCTTTCTGACCACCATGCTTTTCACCCTGAAGCATGAGATTTAATTCCCAGATTTTCTTTATGCAGTGCACATACAAGTTCTGGGAAGTTTAGTTTATCTTTCTGCCAATGTTAATCTTGAATATCTTGATCCTTTTAATGCAATTTAGCAGGTGGAAACAGAATAGACAGCACTGTCTTCATCCAGCTTTCTGCAGCCCCCCAGCGAATACTCAGTTGACCTCTGGTGACCCAGAGACCACTGTGCAGGAGCCACTGATTTAAAGAAATACACTGTGGATGTTATCAAGCTTGTCCATTTGGTCCAGTAATCTCCAAATAACCTCTTCATTAGATGCTATCTGAGCTGAAGACATAATTCATTCGTTCTCCACAGGTGGTGAGTTGTCCTTCCAATGATGTAAAATGATTCCTGAGATCATCTGTGATTAAAATAACTCTCATTCAAATGCCTTTCCCCCAAAAAGGTAATTTTTTAACACCAGAGATGTCATCTTTCGAGAGAAACTGCCAGGGGTTATGAGAATATGCAAACCCCGGATATATTCTAACCGCTGTGTCTCCACCTTTCTAAATCCAGCCACAGTCTCTCCCTCTGTGCGCCGATGGGAATGTGAAATACAGCACTGATCCTCAGGAGAGGCAGGGGAGCCCAGCACTCTAGAATATGAGTTGAGACTTGGCTTATGTTGAATACATTCATAGATTCATTGTGATGAACTAGCCTGACCTGCATAACCCAGGCCAGGGAACTGCGCCCAAATCATTGCTAGAACAGATCTATTAGAAAAAACATCCAATCTTGATTTGAATATTGTCAGTGATGGAGAATCCACCACAACCCTTGGTAAATTGGGTTTGTTTAGTTTGGAAAAGAGAAGACTGAGAGGGGACATGATAGCCGTTTTCAGGTATTTAAAAGGGTGTCATAAGGAGGAGGGAGAAAACTTGTTCACCTTAGCCTCTAAGGATAGAACCAGAAGCAATGGGTTTAAACTGCAGCAAGGGAGGTTTAGGTTGGACATTAGGAAAAAGTTCCTAACTGTCAGGGTGGTTAAACACTGGAATAAATTGCGTAGGGAGGTTGTGGAATCTCCATCTCTGGAGATATTTAAGAGTAGGTTAGATAAATGTCTATCAAGGATGGTCTAGACAGTATTTGGTCCTCGCATGCGGGCAGGGGACTGGACTCAATGACCTCTCGAGGTCCCTTCCAGTCCTAGAATCTATGTATCTATGAATCTATGAATCTGCAGGGCCGGCTTTAGGGCGATTTCCCCGATTCCCGGGAATCGGGCCCCGTGCCTAAGAGGACCCCGCAGCGTCTGGAAGAGGGGCCCTGCACCCTCCGCCGAAGTGCCGTCGGAAACAGCGGCAACCAATTCGAATCGGGCCCCGCACGTCCTAAAGCCGGCCCGTAAATATGTTCCAGTGGCTAATTACTTTCCCCATTAAAGTGACCTGTGATCTGCTGTGTAACTTGGGGCAAGCCACTTCACCGCTTCGTGCCTCATTTTCTCTGTGTGCAGAATCCCTCCTGGGGACAATAATGCTTATCCCCCTCACAAGCACCAAAGCTCTTTTAATGACAAGGCAACTATGATCAATGAATACCCAATGCGTAGCTTTTCAGCACGATGTCGAGATACCCGAATATTTGGCCAGCTCCGCTGGCTCCCCTGTTGTGACATCAGGACTAGATAATTGTGTGTTGTACCTGGGGCTGCAGCTTACAAGCATTCAGAAAGCTACAATTGGTGCAGACTATTGCCTGCTTGCAAAGCAGTGCTTGGTGCAGGGGAGCACATCATGCTGCCGCTCCAGAGACTCCGCTGGCCTGTGGGTGGAACTGGAGGTGGGGGTGTTGAACGATAAAGCACTAAATGGGTTGGGCCCAGAGCCTCACAGGTGTTTAGGTGCCTAATTCCCTTTGATTTCAATGGGAGTTAGACACCTAAATACCTTTGAGGATCTGGACCTTGGTCCCTAAGAACTTTTGAGATGTCTCGGTCCCTGTTGGATACATTGGTTGTCATCAGAGATCTTCCATCTAGTATCCTCTTGGTAGAAGCAGAAGGAGCTGCTGATAGGGCATTTTCCCTGTGCAAGTCTGGAACTCACCACTCCCCCCTTTGCTCCCCAGAGCCCCTGTACATTGACTTGCAGAGCACATTGCGAGGCTGGACTCTTTTTCTAAAGGGGGCTATGTGGAGGGACCTGAGGCACTCGGATGTGGGGCATTAGTTTTAATATCTGTGACCAGGTTGTGGCGCTCTGTACCTCGGGGGAACACCCAGCACGCCCATGTTCATCTTTATAAAATGATTGTGTGGTATCCAAGGCAAAGTTTGTCATGTTGAGTGTCTTCGGAAGGCTCATGATGCACTGAGCGTGGTTGTTATAGTGATGTTATAGGAATTGTTACAGTGATGTTATAGGTTATAATTTCATGTATATGGTTATGAGGCTGAAAATGTATCCTCATGGCTTAAAGCAAGCCCAGGAAAAACTCTTCAGAAGCAGAGGGATAGTTCACACCTCATCAGGGCAGGTATGGGACAAACCCATCCCAGCCTCACAGGAACAAAGGGCGCTGGCCTAGGCAGCAACAAAAGAATCGGTTAGACTCGAGAGAGAGTCACCCCCTTTCCTTTGGTCAGTTTGGAACTGCAATGAGGTAATGCTGACCTGACTCTGAAGGGGGGTGGGGCAAAGCTAAGAGGGAAGAAAGAACATGATAAAAGGGAGAGACGTTTGCCTCTGTCTTCCACCTACATCTACAGACACCACCACACCAAGCGGCTGAAGCGCTGATCAAAGCGAAGAGCCTGGCTGAAGAGCACCCAGCCAGCCTGTGGTGAGAAGCATCTAAGTTTGTAAGGGCATTGAAAGTGTTAAGATCAGCTTAGAATGTGTTTTGCTTTTATTTCATTTGACTAAATCCGACTTGTTATGCTTTGGCTTATCATCACTTAAAATTTATCTTTGTGGTTAATAAATCTGTTTGTTTATTCTACCTGAAGCAGTGCGTTTAGTTTGAAGCATGTCAGAAAGCCACCTTGGGATAACAAGCCTGTTACATATCAATTTCTTTGTTAAATTGATGAACTTATATATGCTTCCAGCGTCAAGCGGGCATAACTGGACACTGCAAGATGGCGGTTCCTAGGGTTGTGTCTGGGACCAGAAATATTGGCTAGTGTCATTCGGTTGCAAGTAGTTGGGAGCAGCTTACATGCCAGAGGCTGTGCGTGAACAGCCCAGGAGCGAGGGTTCTCACAGCAGAGTAAAGGATTGAAGTGACCTAGCAGATCACCGGTCCAGACAACGCCAGAGGGGAATGTCACACAGGTCCTCATGTGTTATTGGACTATATGTGTTATCCAAGCCGTGGGAAGCATCCCTGGACATCAGAATCAGTTTGTATGAAGGAAATTCAGCCTTGGTCATAATTTCTAATATTTGTACATGGCTAGGTCCTTTTCTATAGCCAGCAGAACAGCCTGCCACAATATATCATTGAAGACTTAGCAGGATTCAGAAGAGGATTTGGTATTCATAAAGATTACAAGTACACCCAGAGTTACATTAGTAAAGGTTAATACCAAAGTTTGGAAGAACTAGAAGCCCTCATGCTGTGGGGTGTAAATCAGCCTCTAGCTAATGGGGGTCAGCAGGAAACTCTCTGTGTGAAGAGGTTATTCCATAACTGCTTGCACCTTCCCCTGAAGCATTCATAGATTCTAAGACCAGAAGAGA
Organism: Malaclemys terrapin pileata; assembly: GCF_027887155.1. Classification (NCBI taxonomy): domain Eukaryota; kingdom Metazoa; phylum Chordata; order Testudines; family Emydidae; genus Malaclemys; species Malaclemys terrapin. The sequence goes on along the minus strand of NC_071505.1, from coordinate 9,176,006 downwards.
ACGTTAGACCATCTCCTGACCTGCTGTATGGTACAGGCCATAGAACTACAGCCAGGTTCTCCTGCATCGACCCCAATAACTTGCGTGTGACTAATCCATATCTTCCATAAAAGCATCGAATCTCTGGGGCAGAGACCACCTTTTGGTACAATGAGTTCCTGGTCCATGACGGGTTGCTAAGCAGGACAGTCATACAATCAAATAATAAATACTACTACTAATAAAAAGCTGCAGACTTCAATAACGCATCGTGTGCTAACCACTGTCAGGAGACAGGACACCAGGCTAGGTGGACTTCTGGGGCAATCCAGACAATTGTAGTCCCAAATATAATCAGGGTTTTCCACCAGTCAACATACTGGCAGGAACAGGTTGCAGGATAGAAGTGTAACAGTCTTTATAAAAGAAATAAAGAAATTAGTAAAACAAAGAAAGAAATAAGCTAAACAAATGAACGACTTTTCTGGCTTTTTTCGCTCTTGTCCGTACCCTCCCTGCCGATAACCATCACGGAAGCATAAACAGCCATTTGGGTTCTTTAACTCATGAGACCGAGAACAGTGTCAGCCATTATCCACGGAGATGGTCATAAAGAAGCCACGTGTGTCAAAGAGGCTGGGACACTGAGCTATGAACTCCCAGTGCAGCTCGCTGGAACCCGGGGGCGCTTTGGTGTCTTAGTTAATTAATCAAGTGTTCTGTTTCAAAATTAAACCAAGGAGGAGAAAGTCAATTAGCAGTAGAGCAGCTAGTTAGGGGACATGTTTTTTAATGAGTTTTTTCTCTTTCCTTTTTGAGTGAAGATGTTCCAGACACAAAGCTTTCTGGCTAATTACAACTCACAAAGCCCTGGATGGTCTTTCTCTGTAAATGGTTGAAAACTCTCTCCACACACGCACACTCTCTGCTATACACACCCCAGCGCGCACTACTAAAACAAAGTGCTCTCTGTGTAAAACGCCGGAGCATTAAAAAGCCATTAATCACTGCTCTGTATTCCTTTCTGCTGGATGTTAATTTCAATTTACAGTCACCCATTCAGTTCCCCTTCAGCAGGGTGGCTGGCAGAGCTCCTAAGAGCAGGGACAATGAAGAGAATGGGGGAGAATCTCAGATCAGGCAGACGGGGGCGGGTGGGGGAAGCTGAGGTGGGGGTGCTCTCTTGGGATGCCCACGTCCTTTCTCTCCTCTCTGTATTTACAGCTAGAATCTCGAGACGACGAGGATTTTAAAGTGACTGAGGGAGGCAATGACATTTCCCAACCTCTAAAAAAAAAAAAAGAAGAAGCAATGATTAATCATGTCCTGGCCCATGCGGTAACAATTATCATCATCTTAATGGTGCAGACTTCACTAACGCTGAAGAAAGGAGACGTTTGCCTGGGCTCCTGCCAGTGTAGTTCCAGTCTCGCTAGATAGCTATAGACAGCGGGGTGGACAGATTAGTGGAGCAGTAGTGTAGGCTGAGGGATACCTAGAGAAACGCGGCGTGTCAGGAGTCTGGGGGAACGACCATGGGTGTAGGCGTCAGGAATTCCCCTGTTATGGTGATAGGGGCCTTGTGAATATCTAGAGTGAATCCCAGCCTCTCCACGGAGTAGCCATTGGCAAATCACTTAGAGCCTGATCCAAACTCCGTTGGGAACAGAGGCAATGCGAGGGAGGGCATGCAGGGTCAAGTGCACCCCCAGATTGGCCCACTGGGGGGAGGAAGAGGGGCTCTGACTTCCCGCTATGCCTGCCCCTGAGCATTCTCGCCGCCTCCCCAGCCAGGCTCTCTCAGGCAGCCGCCACACTTCTCTGAGCAGGGACCCAGAGCAGCTCCGTCCCGTTCTCCGCCCAGGCCCAGCTGCCAGGGAAAGCAGCCGACCGTGCCCGGGGGGAGGAGGGGGTGTAGCACAGCGGGAGAAGACAGAGCCCCCTCCCCGCCCCCACAGGTAACGTGGGGCGGGGAGAGCGCAGCAGCCCCGGGCTGGGTACAGTTCAGGATAGGGTCGCTGGGCAGAGGAGACACGTGGGGCAGTCACGTGTCCTTCCCTTTAGACTGTGCCCTCCCTCCCCCCCGGTATGGGGAGGCTCGAGTTGTCTACGATTGGGAGTGTTTCTAGTGGCCTTTGGCCCAGGCCCTTTGGGTCAAATCTACCTCCACAGTGCCCAATCCGAAATAGCAGGGTTGGGCGCCGGGCAGGAGGAGAGGAAGGGAGAAGGAACCCCAGCACAAGCTCATGGAGCCGCTCAGTGGAGGTTCATTCCTGGAGTAGCTTCTGCTGTGGCATACCCACACCTCCCCTCCACCTGCTCCCCGGAGCCAGGCTTCCTGCCGCCCAGAGCGCAGCACCCCTCCTCCCTGAGGCGGAGGAACCTGCCAGGGAGCCAGGGTTGGGTTTGCTGCTAAGTCTTTGTGCCTCAGACACCAACAGGCACAGTGAGAGGTCCGTGTTCCTGAGCTGGTGTTGGGGTGGCCGTTTGAACGTGGAAAGTGCTGTATTGCGGCTGGCTAGTATAGTATGTGCCCACGCTCCAGGCAGTCAGGAAAAGCAGAGACAGGGCTCTCTCCCTTCCCAAGGCCTTCACACTTGGCATCCCATCTAACCACCAGCATCTCTCCAGATCCTGCAGCAGGCTGCAGTATAGAGCTCCTGGGCCTAAGGCCCGGGCTACACTACAGAGTTAGGTCGACACAAGGCAGCTTACGTTGACCTAACCCTGGAAGCGTCTACACTAAAATTTCGCTCCCACCGATATAACTCGCCCGCTACACTGACTTAATAACTCCACCTCCGCGAGAGGCATAGAGTCAATGCAGTTAGGATGACGCAGTGTCAGTGTAGACTGTTGCTTACATTGACCATTGCTGGTTTTCATGAGCCTTCCCACATTGCCGCACTCTGAGAGTTGAATCGGGGCCAGGGCTCCAGGTGAGGACGCACACCACCAACAGAAGGAGCAAAGTGTAGACTAGCACAAGCGATGTAATTACTGCGGTGCCTGTGTGCCCTGCCAACCCTAAGAGGGATATGATAGAGGTCTATAAAATCATCATGGGTGCGGAGAAAGTAAATAAGGAAGTGTTATTTACTCTTTCTCCTAACACAAGAACTAGGGGTCACCAAATGAAATTAATAGGCAGCAGTTTTATAACAAACAAAAGGAAGTATTTCTTCACACAACACACAGGCAACCTGTGGAACTCCTTGCTGGAGGACGTTGTGAAGGCCAAGACTATAACAGGATTCAAAAAAGAAGTAGATAAATTCATGGAGGATAGGTCCATCAATGGCTATTAACCAGGATGGGCAGGGATGGTGTCCCTAACCTCTGTTTGCCAGAAGCTGGGAATGGGCGACAGGGGATGGATCACTTGATGATTACCTGTTCTGTTCATTCCCTCTGAAGCACCTGGCATTGGCCAGTGTTGGAAGACAGAATACTGGGCTGAATGGACCTTTGGTTTGATCCAGTATGGCCATTCTTATGTTCTTAAGTTAGGTCAACTTAATTTTGTAATGTAGACACAGCCTAAGTCACTGCTAGTTTAACTCCAGCGGAGAAGTTTGGCCCAATCTCTTTGCGGACAGATCGTAAGATGAAAGAAACGTCTGAAGAAGCCAGCCCTGTCTGAGTCTGCCGAGAGGGTGACCCCGGTAGAGACAGCAAAAACAACACCCTGTGATTTGTATTTAGCAAGAGGCTGCAGATTCCATCCCAGAGGCTACCGTGGTGTTTTGTGGCAAATCAACCCACCTGTCATTTCCCTGTGCTTACACAAGGTCTAATTTAAGCAATCAGCGGCGGAGATGACATTATTTCTGTGCTCGACTCCGGCTCTGAATTGGCAGTAGGGTTTCTGAAATCAGCAGGCTGGCAAGGGCGTGCAGTATGTGTGAGCGATAACAAGGGTCCCCTATTAGAGCTGACCTTTGCAGAAATGAAAGGGAAGAGAGCAACAACAACAACCACCACCAAATCAAGCCTTGCCCGTGGAATGGATCTCTCCCGGCTTGGCCTACTCTCTGCTGCCCGCTTACTTATTTACTCTTTATTTATTTACTTAGGAGGCAAGGTGACTTTCAAAGCCGCTGCTTCTCATTCGCAGCCTACTCCCTCCCGATTGCAGGTTGCATGCTAATTCGGGATTAGGCTCTGAAAGGGAATGTCTTGCCGATGTCACTATGGCCAGCATGCTGCCAGGCCGCAGAATACGCAGCTCGGATGTGGTGGCTGCAGCCTCGAAGACTGAACAGGGAGCTGGACCTTCCCAGCCCGGATCGACAGACTTGGGCTAGCGGGGCTCACGCTACTGCTCTCAAAATAGCTGTATAGGCAGCACTTTGATCTTGTGTCTCCAGCTGGAGCTCGGGTTCTGAAGCCCCACCCTCTGCAGGGAGGGACTCTGTGTGTCCCGGGCTCTGGGCTCTTTAAACGCACGTATGGCTGGTGAGCAGTGCTTGATTTGCAATCCTGACAAGTAAAATCCTCAGAGCAGATGCAGCACTGGCTGTGCGAGCTTCCCTCGCTAGGCATCCTTTGTCCTGCAGTCTTGCCTTCAGGTTCAGCCCCGTTACGCTAGGCACTGTACGGCCGTGTAACAAAGAGACAGGCCGTGCTGCGAGAGCATAACCCAGCAGATAGAGCACTGGGCTGGGACTCAGAAGATCTGGCTTCTTTTCATGGCTGTGCTGCTGGCCTGCGGTGGGAGCCATGGCGAGTGACTTGCCCTTCTGTGCCTCTGTTTCTGCATCAGTAAAATGGGGATAATGGGTTTTACCTCCTTTGTGAAGCGCGGTGCAGACTCTGGATGAGGTGCAGCATAGAAGTGATGGATACAGCAGACAGATGTAGGATGCTCCCACTCTCCTGTTTTGCCCATGTGCCCCAGGGCCCTGGATCAGAGAGGGGTTCAGCCTCCCTGGGCCACTCAGGCCTTGGTCTCTTTGGTGAGGGTGTCAACGGTGAGCGCTGGCTTTTGGTGTGGACTCAGAAAAGACTTCTCATAAACACTCTAGGGAAATACAACCTAGATGGAGCTACTATAAGGTGGGTGCATAACTGGTTGGAAACCGGTTCCCAGAGAATAGTTATCAGTGGTTCACAGTCATGCTGGAAGGGCATAATGAGTGGGGTCCCACAGGGATCGGTTCTGGGTCTGGTTCTGTTCAATATCTTCATCAATATTTAGATAATGGCAGAGAGAGTATACTTATAAAGTTTGTGGACGATACCAAGCTGGGAGGGGTTGCAAGTGCTTTGGAGGATAAGAGTAAAACTCAAAATGATCTGAACAAACTGGAGAAATGGTCTGAAGTAAATAGGATGAAATTCAATAAGGACAAATGCAAAGTACTCCACTGAGAAAGGAACAATCAGTTGCACACATACAACATGGGAAATGACTGCCTAGGAAGGAGTACTGCAAAAGGAGATCTGGGGATCAGAGTGGATCACAAGCTAAATATGAGTCAACCGTGTAACGCTGTTGCAAAAAAAAAAAGCAAACATCATTCTGGGATGTATTAGCAGGAGTATTGTAAGCAAGACATGAGAAGAAATTCTTCCACTCTACTCTGCACTGATTAGGCCTCAACTGGAGTATTGTGTCCAGTTCTGGGCGCCACATTTCAGGAAAGATGTGCACAAATTGGAGAGAGTCCAGAGAAGAGCAACAAAAATGATTTAAAGTCTAAAAAACATGACCTATGAGGGACGATTGAAAAAATTGGGTTTGTTTAGTCTGGAGAATAGAAGACTGAGAGGGGACATAACAGTTTTCAAGTACATAAAAGTTTGCTACAAGGAGGAGGGAGAAGAATTGTTCTTCTTAACCTCTGAGGATAGGACAAGAAGCAATGGGCTTAAATTGCAGCAAGGGCGGTTTAGGTTGGACATTAGGAAAAACTTCCTGTCAGAGTGTGTAAGCACTGGAAAAAAATTGCCTAGGGAGGTTGTGGAATCTCCATCATTGGGGATTTTTAAGAGCAGGTTGGACAAACACCTGTCAGGGATGGTCTAGATAATACTTAGTCCTGCCTTGAGTGCAGGGGACTGGACTAGACAACCTCTCGAGATTCCTTCCAATTCTATGATTCTATGAAAGGCCTCCAGGTCACCATCAGAGAGAAATAGCCGCATGTTGTTACTAGGGAGAGGCCCAAGTCTCTGTGACCCATGATGCACTTGACAGGAAATGCCCCACCTGTATGTGGGGAGCAGCAGTTCCTCTCACACTAAATGGGATGCAAAATGGTTAGTTATAGTCCTAGCTGCAGCCAGAGGGATACCCAGGTGCTTCATCCAGCTGCTTCCAGCTGTCACACGAGGAGTCCCTGCCAGTCCTCAATGTGAGTTCACAGTCCCCTGCAAGCTCCAGCCCAACAAGGCCACCACCCATGAATGCCTCTGATCAAGTCCATGCGGGATGTGCCAAGAGGCTTAGGGGTCCACAATGAAACGGGGCTGGATTTCCTGGGCAAAAATCAAAGGAGAGGCTCAGATATCAAAATCTTTATAACATTGCCAGAATCCCATCAAGGATTGGTATGTTGATCATGTGCCCAGCCCCACTCGCTGCTGGCTGCTGGATGTCTCAGGGGAGGACGTTGTGAGCTGGGCTGCATGGGGCGAGGTCAGCACTCAAACGACCGTCATCAAGAAAACCCAGGTTGCTGCCAGCAGTGGTTAGTGAGTAGGTGGCGCTTTCTCCAATGAGTCAGTGTCCCAGCATGGTGCCAGGGGGCACTGAGCTGCCGTCATTCAGATGGAATATAGCAGGGGTCGGCAACCTTTCAGAAGTGGTGTGCCAAGTCTTCATTTATCCGCGGTAATTTAAGGTTTTGTGTGCCAGCAATACATTTTACATTTACAGGGACCAGCGGCTGGGACCCCAAGCCCTGCCAGCCGGGGTCCCAGCCGCCAGCACCACTCAGCCTGCTGCCAGCCCGGGGTTCGTACCTCCAGGCCGACAGTGGGCTGAGCGGGGCCGGTGGCGGGGACCCCAGGCTGGCAGCAGCATGCCACAGTAAATCAGCTCACGTGCCGCCTTTGGCACGCATGCCATAGGTTGCCGACCCCTGGAATATAGACTCGAGTCCCTGACTGCTTGTGACTAGCAAAGATTGCATGGCACTGTTCAGAAGAGCTAACCGTGATGTCCTGGCCAGATTCCAGTCTGGGCACCTCCCTAAATGCTCCAGGTCATTTCAGTTGGATGCAGTTCGTTACTTTCTGTCCTAAACTAAATTGCGCCTTATCAACCTCGGGGCAGTGATTGAGTTGTTGGTGTTTTAACTAAGTAATAGTGTTTCTCTGAGCTTTTAAATAGCTGCTGTGTTTCACCCGAGGGGTGGCTTCCCCCCAGTGAGGGAGAAGTGATCCCTACTTACATAGGTTGTGTAATCAGCAAAGCTTGCTTCCATGAAAGTGAAAGGGAGCCACATTTCAAAATGAGAGAAGAAAACATTTTTGCACAGTTCCCGGCCATTGGGAGCTGGGGGCGGGGGCAGTGCCTGCGGGCGGGAGCAGCGCACGGAGCCTCCTGCCTCCCCCCTCCCCCCGCCTAGGACCCGGACCTGCTGGCCACTTCCGGGGCGCAGCGCGGAGCCAGGACAGGCAGGGAGCCTGCCTTAGCCCTGCTGTGCCGCTGACTGCGAGCCACCCGAGGTAAGCCCATACCCCAACCCTGAGCCCCAACCCCTGCCCCAGTTCTGAGTCCCCCAAACCTGGAGCCCCCTCCTGCACTTCAAACCCCTCACACCTGGCCCCACCTGAGAGCCTGCACCCCCAGCCCTCACCCCCCTGCACCCCAATCCCCTGTCCCAGCCCTGATCCCCCTCCCACACCCTGAACCCCTCATCCCCACCCCCACCCAGAGCCCTCACCCCCTCCTGCACCCAACCCCCTGCCTTAATCTGCAGCCCCCTCCCGCACTCTGAATCCCTTGGCCCCATCCCCCAGCCTGGAGCCTCCTCCTGCACCCCAAACCCCTCATCCCTGACCCACCCCAGAGCAAGCACCCCCACCCCAGAGCCCACCCCCCCAGCCAGAGCCCTCATCCTCCCCCGCACCCCAACTCCCTGCCCCAGTCTGGAGCCCCCTCCCACACCCTGAACCCCTCATTTCTGGCCCCACCCCGGAGCCCGCACGTCCAGTTAGAGCCCTCACCCCCTCCCGCACCCCAGCCCCCTGCTCCAGCCCAGTGAAAGTGAGTGAGGGTGGAGGAGAGCGAGCCACCGAGTGAGAGGGAATGTAGTGAGCAGAGGGGCAGGGCCTCAGGGAAGGGGCGGGGCTAGGGTGTTCAGTTTTGTGCGATTAGAAAGTTGGCAACCCTACCCAGCAGAGGTGTGAGGATCACCCCATTCAATAGTGGGGTGGGGGAGAAACTGAGGTACAGGAAGGGTGAGGTGCTTCAGCTACAGAGCCAGAAACAGTGTGTCCTGGCTCCTGTCCCGTGCCCTGTCCACTGGAACACGATGATAAATCATTGTCATTAATGTGCTCAACGGCCTGCACAAACCCTCACAGTGTCATAATAAACAATAATTAAAACATAAAATGCTTCTCATACAGGGGCTGATCAGGGTGCAGTTGGCTTGAGCAGGGAGGAACTTGTTTGTCCTGGATAGGAAACTTGTGACTCCTAAACCAGTGGAGGTGGATAACTTTATTTGGAGGGACCGGGGAGTTGTTATATGTATTGGGAAATGAATGTTTAGCTCTTTGGTTAGCTGCTTAATAAACTGAAATAAGAAAGCACCTAAAAATCTGATAGCTCATCATTCAAAAAGCGGATGGAAATGACATTTTGGTTTGGATGCTCTCCATCCAGGCCACAAAGCTGATGGGAGAAGGCGGGCATAGCTCATGGGGGCAGCTTCAATTCATTTCCCATAGTGGTTGCGCAATGCAGCCTAAATAGAATAGAATTTAACGGGGCCCTGTGCCACCCTCTGTTAGGTCAAAAATGTGTGTTTTGTGTAATGATATTTTCCATTGTTATATCGTCCCCCGGAAGGGCTCAAAGAACTGTTCAAGAATTAAGTCATACAACTCCCTTGGAAGCGAAGTAAATATAGTTATCCCCATATTACAGATAGCCCAGAGCGACTTAAATGGCATATCCATGATCACACAATCTGTCACTGATAGAGCCAAGAATAGAATTCAGATCTGTTGACCCCGAGGCCTATGCTGTATCCATGAGATCACCAGCATATTAAGTAGCACTAGTGAGATGCTCCATGGGCTGCATTAACAATTTTAATATATTACAAACAGTTGAAACATTACATGTTTATATCATAAAAAAAACCCTATCAAAAAAGCACCAGTGGCATCAAAGGGCAATGAAAATGTTTTTAATATTTTCAATTTCAGTTAAATGAGTATTTCTGTGCATTTTAAGCATTCCTTGCAGTGTTGTGAATGAGAGTTGCGTGAAACCGTCTGGTTATGATTATCAGGGGTCCGTGAATGTTTCAGTTTTGTGTCATATGGGCTCAGCGCCCTCCTAATTTTTGTTCTGTTTGTTTTGACAGAATCCCCAAAACTGAAAGCAAACCTCCAACAAACGTTAGTTCCACATCAGCATTATGCAAAGCCATTAATTTGACATAGTTTCGATACAGCAGTTAAGTAGCCCGCGTTAGCTGGGAAGGTTCATAAACCTTTTGATGCCTTTGCGCCGAGTTTGTAACAAAGCCATAAATGATGCAATGTGACTGCCGCTTTTGTCAGGACCCTTTATTTATCGGTATTTCCACGGCGCCCATCACCATAGTATTAAAGGTTTCACACACTGTTTTGTTTGGAAACAAACAAAAAACCTTGAGACAAAGGATGGCCTGCAATGGAAGGTGTCTACGCACAGGTGGGCTATGAAATAAGCGCTTTGTACAGTGCCCGAGGACCAAAAAGCATAACTGACTAGAACCAATACAGAAAGAAACAAGTCAATCTCATTTCATTTGCTAAACTGAAAAGTCACTTAATAATATGAATAGTGAGAAGACCAGAGTTGTCCAATTGTTTTAATGATCTCTGGTGGTATTAAGAACCAGGGATTTATATTATTATTTTCTTGTCAATCTCGCTAAGCCTACTTGCGTGAAGGAGTTCTGGAAAGGAAATAACTGAGAGCAGAGGGATAATAATTCAAGTTAATACCACAGGTACTGGCTTTAGTAGTTTATAGGCACTGCAGGCAGAACAGGTGATTTGCCTGGGGCCCCAAATATTCAATGACATTGATTGAGTTAGTCACTGCAGGAGTTGTGGTGGGTATATATTTTCCAGTTTGTCCAGGACACCAAAATCCTTGACAGCCAGGGTGAGAGAAGGAATTGTGGAGTAAAAATAGTTCTAGGCTCATTAGGAAGGTTTTCAGGCACTGAAATAGTCACTTCCATTGTTTTACTACGATATGTTTAGGGATTATTTGCTCTTGACAAAGAAAACCCTGTAATAAACGATATTCGAAACATGTAGAAAAGTGATTTAAACATCTAGAACTGGCTGCGTGAGACGACATATTCTTGAAAACTCTGTTGACTGTGCCTGGAACCAAGCTGCAGCTTGGACATTGGCAGGGGCGGCTCTATGTTTTTTGCCGCCCCAAGCACGGCAGTCAAGCGGCCTTCAGCGGCATGCCTGTGGGCGGTCTGCGGTCACGTGGATTTGGCGGCGTTTCTGCAGGTGATCTGCCAGTCCCGCGTACCCGCCGCCGAATTACCGCCGAAACCATGGGACCGGCGGACCTCCTGCGGGCATGCCGGCGAAGGCCGCCTGACTGCCGCCCTCACAGACGCCCCCCGTGGCTTGCCACCCCAGGCACGCGCTTGCTGTGCTGGTGCCTGGAGCCGCCCCTGGACATTGGCATTATCTGAGCTGTAATACAAGTCCCCCTTTTCTCCTCTCCACTTTTGCAGAGCACTCCCCCCCTGGCTTTTGGGGAAGGCTGGAGTGGGGCTGTTTTGGGAGGAACCTGCTGTGTTCCTCTTCGCTTATGTTAATTGTATTTAAATGTGTGTCAAAGGCATCGTCTTAATGTTTGGTAGAAATAAAAATGTATTTTATGAAATCGGGAAGTGGCCGATGGTGGTGCTAAGGGTCACCTGTCCCATGAACAAGGACTAGGAAAATGGCCCCAAACACTTCTTTAAAAAGTTGGATTATTCTATTCCTCTCCCATGCAACTTTTGTGAAACCCTCCCTTAACTATGTACATTTGGCCTATTACTGTTGAACATCGCTCTATTGTGATAACGTCTAGAGCAGGGGTGGGAAAACTACGGCCGGCTGGCCGGATCCGGCCCCTCAGGGCTTTGGATCCGGCCCACGGGATTGCCACTCCTGTGGCACCACGGGCCCCGTGCTGCTCCCGAAGCGGCCAGTGCCACTTCCCTGCGGCCCCTGGGTGGGGTTTGGGGGACAGAGGGCTCCGCGCACTGCCCTTGCCTGTGGGTACCACCCCCAAAGCTCTCATTGGCCGCAGTTCCCCGTTCCTGGCCAATGGGGGCTTCGGGGGTGGTACCCACAGGCGAGGGCAGCACACGGAGCCCTCTTGCCTCTCTCTCCCCATCCCCCCCCCCCCCCCCCCCCCCGCCGGGGACACAGGGACATGGTACCAGCCACTTCCGGGAACCGTGCGGGGCCAAGGCAGGCAGGGAGCCTGTCTTAGCCCCACTCCGTGCTGCTACCACCTTGGAGCCACTCCAGGTAAGCTGCGTCAGGCCAGAGCCCGCACCCCAACCCCCTGCCCTGAGCCCCCTGCTGCACCCTGTACCCCTCCCTGCACCCCAACCCCCTGTCCTGAGCCCCCTTGTACACCCCGCACCCCTACTCTGCCCCAACCTCCTGCCCTGAGCCCCCTTCCACACTCTGCACCCCCTCCTGCACCCCAACCCCCTGACCTGAGCCCCCTCGTACACCCCACACTCCCTCCCGCACCCCAAGCCCCTGCCCCAGCCCTACATTCATGGCCCTGCATGCAATTTCCCCACCCAGATGTGGCGCTCAGGCCAAAAAGTTTGCCCACCCCTGGTCTAGAGACTGGCCAGATCAATGCCCCATTGTGCTAGGGGCTGTACAAACCCTATAGTAAATGGCAGTTGCTTAAGTCTTCTGATCTGACAGTTGTCAGGTCTGATTAAAGCTCTGCCTCACCTACCTTTGGGTCTTAGTGATCTAGGCCCCAATCCTGCCATTTTACAATGTAATGACAGTGGCCTATGTCTGAACAGAGCCCTACTGAAGTCTTCAGAGGAATCTGTACGTTGTAAATTGCAGGATCAGAGCTCTAGTTTTGTTTCCTAACTGTTCTTAATCATATAAATACGGAGTATAGTCATTTGTTCATGAGAGGAATGATAACTTAGGAACAGTGCATGGGCTACCTATGGAACAGGCTGGCAATGCTCAGCTGTATGTCTTCTTTGTCGTGTCTGTTTTATCTGGTGTGCCCTGCTAGACACTCACCAATAAAGCAACAACACTGGCGCTTATAGGGAACATTCAGAAAACAAAAATGCGTGTGATACATGACAAAATATGTTATTACCATAGCAAAGCTGGAATAGTTGCATTTTCTTGCTTCTTTTCCACTTTGTTTTTGTGCATTGCTGACAATTAGTAGGTTGCAGTCGCTGTGCTGTCCTTGTGTTGGGACTTATTAGTGGGGATGTTAATAGTTTACCCACATTTGTGTGATGTCATATTAGTATTCAGAAAAACTCACTCATTACAGCTTTGCCAACTTGAGAGCGCCCTCCAACCCACTGTGGCAATCCCTGTGTTGTGGTACTTCGGCTGAAAGTTACTGTAGAAAGATGAGATGAACAAAGGACCAAGCCAAACCTCACCACTTCTGCTCTAAGTGCAAGGTGCACTTCTCTAGGGTGACCAGACGTCCCGATAAAATCGGGACTGTCCCGATTTTGAGGAGTTTGTCCTGCCTCCCAACCAGAGTATGGTCGGGACGCCATTTGTCCTGATCTTTTGTTTCCTGGTCTTTGGCAGCAATTCAGCGGCGGGTGCTTCTGTCTTTGGCGGCAAGGTTTTTTACCCGCCGCCGAATTGCCGCCGAACTCCCGGACGGGTGAGTGTAAAAAAAAAACAAAACAAAAAAACGCCCCCTCTGCGGCGGTCCCGATATTTTCCCCTTAACATCTGGTCACCCTACACTTCTCTGACCTGCCTTCTCAGATATAAACACAGAGCAGCGTATGCAAAAACCCAAACCCCACCACAACAACCCACTTCACTACACACACAATTCTCCCCCTGCGGTGAGGATGAGAGAGAACGAACTGCATGTGATGGCTGTTAGTCCTATTAGAGAGACAAGGTGGGTGAGGTAATATCTTTTATCAGACCAACTTCTGATGGTGAAAGAGACACGCTTTCAAGCTCTGTGTAGCTTGTGTCTTGAAAGCGTGTCTCTTTATAAAAGATACCACAAAGATTTTATAAAAGATATTACCTCGCCCACCCTGTGTCTCTAACATCCTGGGACCAACGTGGCTCCAACAACATTGCAAAGAACAGATGTTAGTCAGATCCCTTAATGTGCGACTGGAAGGCGCTCAGAGACTTCAATGATAAAAAGCTCTGCAGAATAGAGTGGACAAGAATGATTCCCATTGTCAGTACTGTGGATCAGATAGCGGTAGGGAGAACTCTTCTGTTACTGTGCATCAGTGATAAGATCTGCCTGGGGTGTGTAGGGGATTTTTCAGACGTGTGGGATTGTGTGTCAGTGTAACATCCTCCTGGTTTAGACTAATAGATTCTCATCCAGTGGAGCTACATCCAGTATGCTTTTGAAACCTGTGTAGGGTGGCAATGGACTCGCTCCTGGAGAGCACGGGGTGGGAGGAAGCCAAGTGTTAATGATCAGAACTAATTCTGATTCCAGATCGCAGCCAGCTGAGCGTGAAGAGCGGAAGGGCCTCCCATGCAATCTGAGAGCCTGTAGTAATCAGTACAGCAGGGAGAGGTCAGACCTTGGCCATAAGGTTACACTCTCAGGGTTGTTACAGGAAATCTCCTGGCTACAACCAATCTAGTGAGAGATTGCTCCAGGCTGCTGGCTGCTCCCCAGGAGAATTGGCATTTATTGGTAGAGGAAGGCTGCTTGCTCTTTGTCACATGGCGTGTGGTTGTAGGCCTGGTGTTGCTTGATGCTCAGGATTGCGTGGCTCTGTCGAGTGCTCTCACACCAAACGAGGGGCGAAGTGGTTCAGACAAAGGCACCTGAACCTCAGCTCAAAACTGGAATGATTTGAAAAAGTTGCATTGACTTCTGGCATAAGAATTTCATGTGCTCTAATCCAAACGAAACAAACCAGGACAGTGTCCATAATTAAGGAGGCTTCACAGAGTGCGGATGGATGGCAGCAGAGAGATCACTTGATCATTACCTGTTAGGTTCACTCCCTCTGGGGCACCTGGCATTGGCCACTCTCAGTAGACAGGATACTGGGCTGGATGGACCATTGGTCTGACCCAGTACAGCCGTTCTTATGGTCTTAATTCTTGCCAAGCCTGAAGCCCAAACTCAATAGGTTAGTGCTCCTTTTTCTAAGCTCAAAATTCACTCCCAGGCGAGGGTCAAGCAATGGTTCAAGCCAGTTCTTAATTTGTTTTGAGATGAGCCCAAACCACGAAGTTCTGATGTGCATATGTCTAGTGAGCCCTTCAAAGTTGGAGTGGTTTGTGTTCCAGGTTATTGGGGGCTCCTTAAATCAAAGCACTGAGACTCCACGCAAAGTGAGACAAGGAGCAAAAGCTTAGTTGATCATCCCTGCGCTGCGTTGGTATCCACCCAACAGCGCCCACCAGACTCCCGAAGTCCTGTTACTGCGTAGCAATGAACTCAGCGTAAAACCTGGAAAGGAATCCCTCTCATCCGCCTCTTCTTGGGTTGTTTCAAAGTTGTGTTCAGGAATCTAGACGGGTGGAGATCCATAGGACACGGCAAAGAATGTTTAGATAGGAATATAATTAATGCCACTCAACATGGTGTTTGGAAAATAGGAGATTACAGATTTGATTGATAAAGGTAACTGCATAGATGTAATATACTTCGACTTTTCTAAAGCATTTGACTTAGTGCAGCCTGACATTCAGATACAAAAAATAGCACTTTACAATAGCAATTAAGCACACGTTCAATGTTTTAGTCATTGGTGAACTGGCAGATATCAAAAAGTCGTCATCAATGGGGAGTCATCAAACGGGGCTGTTTCTACCGGGGTTCTGCAGGGATCAGCATTAGATCTGACATTATTCAATATTTTCATCAATGATCTGGAAGTAAATGGAAAATTACTGCGGATGACATGATGATTGGCAGAGTGGTAAATAATGAAGAGGACGGGGCAGGCATATAGAGTGATCTGGCTTACCCGTTAACCTGGGCCCATTTAAACAAAATGTGTTTAATGCAGCCAAACGCAACGTTAGACATCTGGGGACCAGGGATGCAGGCTGTCCCTATGGAACAGAGGACTGTACCCCGGAAAGCGGTGACTCGGAAAGGGATTTAGGGGTCACAGTGGACAAGCAACTCGACGTGAGCTCCCAGAGTGCTGCTCTGGCAAAAAGGGCTAATGTGATCCTTGGATGTATAAACAGGGGAGGAGTGAGAAGGAGCAGGGAGGTGATTTTCGCTGTATATACAGCATTGGTGAGACCGTTACTGGAATACCGCGTACAGTTCTGGTGTCTACGTTGTAAAAAGGATGTTCACAAATCGGAGAGGAGGAGTAAATAGCTATAAAATGCATCAAGGGTGGAGAAAATGCCTCCTAGTGAGACACGTAAAGACCTCAGTCTGTTTAGCTTATCAAAAAGAAGACTGAGAGGTGATTTGAATTCAGTGTATAAGTACTTACCTGGCGAGAAAATACTGAGTACTAAAGGGCTCTTTAATCTAGCAAGAAAGCATAACAAGAACCAATGGTTGGAAGCTAATGTCAGACCAAGTCAAATTGGAAATAAGGCACCAATTCATACCGGTGAGGATGTTTAAGCACTGGAGCAAACTAACAAGGGAACTGATGGAGTCTCCATCTTTTGATGCCTTCAGATCAAGACTGGATGCCCCTCTGGAAGATACGCGTTAGCCAACCATGTGTTATGTGTCCATCAAACACAAGTCATTGGGCTCAATAAGGAGTAAGTGGGTGACATTTAATGGCCTGTGGTACACAGGGGGTCAGACTAGATGATTACATGGTCCCTTATGGCCTTTAACTCTGAATCTGTGAATATGAAGGTTTAGTTCAGGCCAATATAAAGATTGTCAGGCCATTTGCAACATTTGGAGCAGGGAATGAGCTGAGTTCCCAAGATCTGAGCTCAGATTTCAATCCCCACCTTCCCTGAATGTACATCTGGGATTTCAGTTTGGGCCCATTTCTAATTTTAAACAGTCCAGTTGGCCGGTCCCTAATCAGTCCATATATATAAATACCTTGTACACCTTCAAGCGTTTGGGGATTGAGAGACTCAGCGTAACATCTCCGTGGCCTTGCAATATTAATCAGAGGCCCTTTGATCTGCTGTCTAAAGTTATAAAGACGTTCCCAATTTCCAGGCAGAGCAGTCAGGCTCAAACTCGCAATCAGTTTTAATCACAAGTGTAACTGAGTGGATTGCGAGTGATAAGTATAGTCTGCAGACAGCTGTGATATAATGAATATGACAGATCGAAATTGGGACTGAAGGTTATTTTCGGGGAATGCAGAGAACCACAAAATTAGAGTCAGTGCAGGGGAAAGAGACAGAGATTAAAAAAAGCCGGTGCTCTGAATTCACACAGCTGGAGCTCCCCCTCCCCCGCCAGGCAAGAGGAGTTGAAGTAATCAGAATTAATTTGGAGTTAAAGGCAGACACTTTGTAATCAAACAGGTGACCACAGCTGGCATAAAACTTCACAGGGCAATAAGGCAAAAGAGCTGAAAACTAAAGCAACTACACCTCTACCCCGCTATAACGCGACCCGATATAACACGAATTCAGATATAACATGGTAAAGCAGTGCTCCGGGGGGGGCAGGGCACTCCGGCGGATGAAAGCAAGTTTGATATAATGGGGTTTCACCTATAACACGGTACGATTTTTTGGCTCCCAAGGACAGCGTTATATCAAGGTAGAGGTGTATCAGTCATCCCTGCCTTCATGAGCCCAATGGAAAAATAATTCCCAAGTACATGGATTCTGGTTTGTAAAAAGTTCCCAAGTGGGACCTGACAAAACCACCGGAGATGTAATGAAACACCCCTTGTTCTCTTAAAATCAAGACTAGATGCCTTTCTGGAAGATGTGCTTTAGACAAACACAAGTGGCTGGGCTCAATACAGGGGTAACAGTGAAATTCAGTAGCCTGTGTTATAAAGCAGGCCCACCTAGATGATCTAATGGTCCCTTCTGCCCTTTAACTCTATGAAAAGAGCCAGGAACTTGGGAGGTTCATTTCCTCAAGTGGTCAGATCTTGCTCATGGTTACATGGTGTAAATGCATTGCCATCTGTAGGGTTACTCTGGGTTTGCCCCCAGTGTAACTGGGATTAGAATTTACCAAGAATTTGTAACGCTGGACCGGACCACGCATCCAACTAGTTTGAAATCCTGGGCGTGCAGCATATCAGACCATCCGTCCACCTAGTTGCTATCCTGCCTCCTGTCATACTGAGCCGATCACTGAGCCACCCAGCCTTGCATCCACCTGTTGCTGTTACGTTGCTTTCTGCAGGCTAGATCATAGAAGAGCCCAACTCAGCTCACTATGCACCTGGTCTATAGTGTGATGTTATACCTGGGAGAAAAATCCCCCTTTGTCCCCCCTGGGTATGCCTGGAAACATGAAGTTTGACAATCTGTAGTATCTTAATTTACATCACTATAAATCATGGCCATGAAATTATCCAACCCTTTCAAAAACGCAACATTGACCTATGTGGCCTCCTGGGACAGTAAGTCCCATATGTACCTTGCAGCCTGCATCAAGCCAGATGAAACCAAACCTCTTAGCCAAACATCCTGAACGTTGGTGCCTTGGATAAAGCCGAATCCAGATCCTCAGTAAAACCAACCCCCTGGCCTCCTTAGCCCATGTCAAGGCAAAGCACGGCAAAGGACAGCCACTAAGCAGCACACAGGCCTCTCCTAACCAGCTTTCAGTTAGACGGTACCTGGTGCTCTCTCAACCAAGAAGACAGCATTCAGAATTGGAAACCTAGATCCTGGGCGGCTTATTGGCCAGCAGGAGGTTGCTGTCCAGTTAAGGGGCATGGCTTTAAGGTGGGATGGCTGGGCTTCAAGGAATGATAGGGGCTTGTAGCTCACCAAAGCAGGGGTGAATTCCTACCTACCTATATGGCCTTGGGGAGTAATATAATCACACTGTGCCACAGGTCCCTGTCTGCAGAGCGAGAATAATGATACTTCTTTTGTCAACGTATCTCAACACCTTCTCCTGTCCCAGTCCACCCCTGACCTTCTCGCCACCTTCACTCCTGGATGTTAGAGACCTAATTGGCCATCCGGTCCACGCAGGGTTGTTTCCTATTGGACTTTGACATGTGTTTGGTCCATGCCCCTCTGCTGCAGGCCTACAGGGGTGGTAATAGTATTGTCACAGTAGTGTTAGAGGGTCTCATTGAGCCATTGTGCTGGATACTGTATGTACCCAGAGTGAGAGGCGGTCTGTGCCCTAGGGAGGTCTGAATACAAGACAGCCAAAGGGCAGGAGAGAAAAAGTATCATATCCCCATTGTACAGGTGGGGACCTGGGGCACAGAGAGAGAAAGTGACTTGCCCCAGGCCACACACTGTGTTGGTGGCAGAGCTAGCAACTGACGCCAGCTCTCCTGATTCCCAGTCCCGTGCTCAATCACAAGACCGCCTTGCTGCCACTGACGGGCTAACAGCGGGATCAACACTCCTGCTCCCAGGTGTTCTCCTAGTTGCTTAGCGGACTGTCATTCTGCCCACGTTTCCTTCTGTTGTGCTGTCTCGGTAATCGCCCTGTAATGAAGTGCCTCTCTCCTAGATTAAAAGGCGGAGAAAAACCATCTCCCTTCAGACAGCAGCGCTGCAGACAGAAGACGGGTGAATCCGTCCATCGTCTCCTACCAAGGGTGCTGAAGCTTAAGAAGATCCAAGGTGTTTGAGTCTCAAGTTTTGGACTTGGCGTCATTTAGCAAACCCCAGCCTTTCCGTGGGGATGCTCCCTCGCTCTTCATTTGTGGCAGCAGCTACCGCTGCTGGGACAGATTTTCAGCAGCCAGGAAGCCAAGGGATTAAGCTATGTTTTCACAGCTCCTTTGTCCAGGGAACACCAGGGGTGAGTGGACAGGGAGTGGGGAGGGAAGGAAGGGCAGAAGAAGGGAAAAGGTCCCCGCACCCCTCCAGGGCTATTCATCTGGCACCTTTCACAAGCACTAAACTCATATGAAAAATTAATTAAAAGGAAGCTGAAATACCCCCTGGATGCATATTTCCGGGAAAGTTTCTTTATTTGGGAGCTGTTCTTCTTAGAGCTCACCAAACGGGGCCCCCAGTGTGACTGGTTTAGCAAAGAAACCTCAATCTGGCTTCCCATTTATGCACAAAGGGCTTAAGTGACTTGACCGAGCTTATCCAGGGCGTCCGTGACAGGCATTGAACCTAGATCTCCTAAGTCCCTCTCCAGGATTTTGAAGACAAGCCATTTTTCCTCCTACCACAATGCTATTGGTGGCATTCTGCTACCGGGAGGGCAATTTTTAGTGTGAACAAACCCCGTGTCCATGAATGTCCATGAATAGAGAACAAGAAGGGATTTGATGGGATTGGGAATCGGGACGTTTGTTCCCAAACACTGCTGTGCAGAATTCAGCCAGCTCTAACCACAATCCAGAAAGGCGGTAAAATAAACAAGGGGGGAAGGCAGGACGGAATAATCAAACTGAAGCAGAGAACAGGAGGCAAAGATCTGGGAAGAGGCCAGCGAAACAACCACCCAACTTTAATTGACAACTTCTCCTGTTGGTCTCAGCCCAGTCAGGGCCCCATTCATGTCTCCTCAAAGGAGCTCAGCTGCACACACAAAGGAGGATGGATTTCAAAGGAGTGATATGAGGCGGGTGGGGGGGGGGGGAGAGTCTGGAACTCTGCCAAGGATACACACACATACTCACTCCAAAAGAACAGATCTGAGGTGCCAGTTAGGGTGTCCTCAGCTGGTGTCCTCAGATGGAGAGAATGGGATTTTAACCCTTCATATCTAAGTCCAGCAGGAGAGAGAGGAAGATAGTTTAGTTTAACAGCTGCCTGGCTCTTGTATTTTAAAGGATGTTTTTTGTTTTTTTTACTTTATTTTTGTTTCCTCAGCTGCTGAAAAATGAGGAGACTGCAAATTTAGCTGGGAGGTTCAATGAGCTAGCCAGCTGTGGCTACTGACAAGATGATGCGGGGGTTTTGGATCCTGTGATATGACTATTTGGGATGAGTGCAGCAGTGTGGATACAATAAGAATCCACCCAAAATGGGAGCTAGACACCAAGGCTATTTTTCAGGTCAGGAAAAATTGCTTAAGATTCACCACCTACCATTGTTCCTGATTGGGATGCATTTCTGGAGGAGACTGGAAGCAGAGATGTCAACATACCATGGGAGGGCTTATATCACATGGCATTTCCAGCACCTGGAGAAGTAGGAGATATCTTGGAAGAGAGCTTCTCTCATGAGATTTCCACACAATATGTTTGGATGGCCATTCATACTCCTGGATCCTTTACTGAACCAAACCCAAACCTTAACTCCTATAGGTAGGGGTTCCATATGGTGTGAATGTTGATGAAAGCCAAGGACTAATAGCTATGTAGCCTTCTACTTAGGCATTGTAGAGGTACAAGTTTCAGTGCAAACTTTCACACACCACCCAGTGGATTGTCTCCGTTTTAATGTGAGGGAAAGCATCTTTAGGGGTGTGAAAGACCCAGACCAGTGGGGTACAGGAGTCTGGTAGAGGGCAAATATACTGGTCACTGGATGAGTACTTTTCTGTTCTCTGAGTGACCAGAGCAGGGGCTGCACTAGAGTAATCAGGAACCTGCTAGAACCAGTTAAGGCAGGCAGGCTAATTAGGACACCTGGAGCCAATTAAGAAGAAGCTGCTACAATCAATTAAGGTAGGCAAATCAGGACACCTGGGTTTTAAAAGGAGCTCAGTTCAGTTTGTGGTGTGAGGAGCTGGGAGCAAGAGGCGTAAGGAGCTGAGAGGGTGTGAGTGTGCTGCTGGAGGACTGAGGAGCACAAGCGTTATCAGACACCAGGAGGAAGGTCCTGTGGTGAGAATAAGGAAGGTGTTTGGAGGAGGCCATGGGGAAGTAGCCCAGGGAGTTGTAGCTGTCATGCAGCTGTTACAGGAGGCACTATAGACAGCTGCAGTCCACAGGGCCCTGGGCTGGAACCCGGAGTAGAGGGCGGGCCCGGGTTCCCCCCAAACCTCCTAATTGACCTGGACTGTGGGTTCTTCCAAAGGGGAAGGTCTCTGGGCTGTTCCCCAATCCACATGGTGAATCTCTGAGGCAAGAAAATCCGCCAATAAGCGCAGGACCCACCAAGATAGAGGAGGAACTTTGTCACAGGGGGTTGAGAGGAGTGAGGTCTCCATAGCTTCTTCGCTCCTTGGCCTTCCTGCTGACAGGGCGGCAAGCTATTTTCAGTGGTGAGGATGCGTGTCTGGTGTTGTGGACACCACTTCCCTGGAATTAGACCGAAACCCAGCAAACTCATTTCAGATGGAACAGCCATCAGACACCAGCAGCTTTCAGGAGCTGATCCTGTGAGATGCTGAGCCGCCTCAGCTCCCATTGAAGTCACTGAGCTGAAGGTGCCCATCACCTGGCAGGATCAGGCTCTTAGATACTATTGACCTGGTCCGGATTTGAACCAGCAGCCTGAAGTTATTGTACAAGTGGCTATTATTATTTCATTTAATGTCTGTGGACTGAGGTCTGTTTTAATAATTTCAATGGAATATATGGGCCCAGAGAGTCAAAGGTGTTAACATGACCCTGTCACTGACCAACATTAAATGATTTTAAACAAGGTTCTGGGTTCTGGAATACAGAGACCTCACCCTGCTTAGTATCAGGGCAGACAACCACCATTCACATCTCTCAAGCCTTCTATTGGAGATACAGAGGAAAACCGGAAAACCAGTGAAAACATTTGACACGCAAAGTATTAAGTAAAGCTTCCATTTGAACAATATCCCTTCCTCTACTTCCCCTTAGCTATAGACAGTCTGCAGAAGAAAGAAAACCCCCAGCCCTGTGTGTAAGTCTCATAGGTGGTATTCAAGATGGTAAGAGTTGTCCTTTTGGGGAATGGCAAAAATGTTAATTGAGAGGGGCTGGAGCAGTCGTTGGTGTTGTTCAAGTCCAGTCTCATTTCCTTGAAGACCAAACAGGACAAACACAGCACAGAATGGGGAATAAAAGGAGAAACACAAGCCCAGCCCATGATCTCATCAGCCACGGTGAGACTTAGGAGCCAAGTACTAGCATTGGGCTATTTGGGACATTGCTTTTAGCTGCTTCTCTGGTCACCAAAGGGCATGATGGATAGAATAGCGTGTTCCCTCCTGATTTGGCTCACTGATGAGGCCTAATTTCTGACACACCGATTCCTTTACCCGAGGGCTGCTGGGGGCTTAAACCAGCTGAACTAAAATCATGGTTTACCCAACAAGGCAACGTCATCATCATGCTGTGTACTCTTACAGCCCGTTTCACCCAGACACCTCCCAGCACTTCACTAAGGATTCTCCGTATCAGAACAGATGTGGAATTGACACATGGAGCAGCAAAGTGCTTCACCCGCGGTCCTACAGAAAGGGAGGAGCAGAGCTGAGTCTAGAACCCAGATCTTGAGCCTGCTATGCCCATGCTACTAAGCCATGCTGCATCCTACAACCTTACCTAATGCCATAAGGGCTGCAGGGGAACAGAGGCCAGTCTTCACCAGCAATTGCTGAATCAAGCAGGTGACTAATGTAGAAGAGGGTAAGTTTGAGGCAAGGGAGAAAAACAAGAGTTTAAATTCTGGAGCTAATGCACCCTGAGCAGAGCTCTCCTCAGCTAAGTAGGGTCAGGCCTGGCCCGTACTTGGATGGAAGAGCACTGTACATCACAGTGATCTCGCTGGAAGGGATGCAGCCATAAAGAGCTGCAGGACTGTTCCATCACTCTCCCCCGCTTCGTGGGGATTGGAGGAGCTCAGCACAAAGAAACACATGGGTTCTTCCTTGCAACCATTTCCCCTCCAGGCTCTGACCGTGGTGCTGAAAGCGAATGTGTCAATGTTTGGCCATTCATTGAATGATCTGTCACAGGAAGAGAACTCCTGGGTGCTGAACTCCTGGGTGACCTCAGCTACTACTATCAGGTTGGCCAAAGTTGGGGATGGGATGGGAAAGAGGGGAGAGTACCAGGGATCTGACATGCATCCTCATCCCAGTTTGCTGTTCTACCTGGAGCTAGCTCTCTGCTAACTGCAAATGCTGCCAAATTGGAAAAATAAGTGTAATATATTGGTTTGAAGCTGAGACCTTTAGCACAGACCTCTACCACCTGAGCTAAAGGAATAATCCTATCAGCTGGTAGCAGTAGAAGGCTGTTATCCTTTAGTGGACCAGCCACCAGAGGGTGATACAATGAATGCTTTTCCTGTACATTACATAACCAGTGAGCGGTAGATGAATAGAAGCCCCAGGGACTCATCTCAGAGTTTTAAGCTTTCATTGTTGACACAAATAGATCTTGGTATCTTACGTTTGGGTAATGTCTGAGGTTTCCCACACACTTTAAAATGTATCTACAGACAGCTGCACTGCAGCCACCTCTGCTGTGGAATACAGGAGTTGTTTAAGGGTGCACAGCCACACCTTGCTTAGGACAGGACGTGAAGGAGGATTCCAGGTAGAATTCAAGGGAACTGTGCATATGCAGAAATGTAGCCACCAGGGACCCAGAGAGGAATTAGCAGCGAGGCTGCGGTTAACAGCCCTGCTTCTGCGAAATGCACCCAGGAATCTTTACTAGTCATGGGTGCCCAGGGCCTCGGTTTCACATCTGATCTGAAAGCCAGTGCCCCTAATGCACTGGGTCAGCACTCGCTCTAAGGGACGGTATCACCTACTGAAACAGCTATGCTTTGTGCTAGGACAGAATGCCAGCTCAGTTTGCATCCACTGGGAAGCTGGAAAATGAATGGAATGGGCCACTGAACTCAATGGAGGTGGGTCTTGGCTACCCTGGGGACTTACCCTCATTTCACCCTTGATGGCCAGCTACTGGTGTAAGCTGGGACAGACCGGATAAATTGCAATAAACTGATATTTGACTGGTTCAGCTGAGGCTGGTTGCAAGCAGGCGTAACCTACACTGGTGGGAATAATCGCTTTGCCTGTCTGCACTGGGGGTTAGCACAAGTGCTGTTACAACAGTGGCTGAATTCAGAGAAAATCCCCAGCATAGAGAAGGCCATTGATCAAGGCTGAATTTGACCTGGTGTATGTGTGTGTGTGTGTGATCTGCCTATCTTTGCTCATGTGAGTTTGTGTGGGGTGTGTAATTTTGCTCAGGTTCCCCTGAATTTCTTTTATGCTCATTTTGATTCTAATAAAAATCTCCTTTACATTCCCCAGTGCCAAGAACCGAACTTTGAAACGCGAAGGTTAACAGAGACTTTCACAACAACTTTGAAAGCGGCCGAGCTGTAAGTGATTGCCAGTTCCTTTAATCAGATGGCTCTTTTTGCAGCTCCAGCCATCTTCACGGATTAACTCCCATGAACTTTCTGAACTGCTTTTATGGAAAGGCACATCAAACAGATAACTCTGCTATGAAGGAATTAATCAATTAAGCAGAAGCGGAGGAGGCTACCCTCTGCCTAGAGACTGGTCTATTTTTCCCTATTACTTGTTTTCTTTATAGTAGATTAAGGAGATTGAAACCTAGACATACATTGGTTTTCCTGGCCTGTGGCTTCCCCTTCTCCCAGCTCTTCCCTTAAGGGAAATACATTATCTAGTCTGTTTTCTCGCCTCTCTAGGGACCAGCTGTCGACAACAGCAGCAATCCCATTGACACCCAGGTTCCCTCTGAGTGGTGCAGGGTGGGGGAGCTGTTAATGGGCTAAATGGCCATGGCTTGATTTGAGTGATTAGTGTGTGTTTCGCCTTGGTACAGGGTCAGCCCAGTAGGTGCCAAGATGTTTAGGGTTTGTATATTTCCAGAGATGTTTCGTACTCATAGCCCAATTATGAAGCTCGGAAACTCCTTGAGGCACCTAATGGTCTCCTAGCACATTAACCAGTGCTCCCGGGAGAGAGGAGAATTGGGCCTTGCTATTGCTGCTGCCTGAGACAGGCAGCGCCCAGAGACCGGGGACTTACGGCGTATAAAGGGTTATATTCTAGTCTATAACAGCCCTTTGCACTCCTTTAGCACCTCCCCTCCCAGGATCGCTAGATGCTTCCAACTATCCATACGTTTAGCATCACAACACATCTGTGAGCTGGCCTCGTTTCAGGAGCCCAATGTGGTCTTGGCCTCTCTTAAGAAACTGAGCAAAGTGAAGAGGGGTGGAGGGTTGTGGTTAAGATGCTAACCAGGGCCCTAAGAGATCTGTTGTTCAGTTCTCGGCTCTGCTACAAACTCCCTGTGTGAGCTGGTCAAGTCCCTGCCTCTGTCTGTGCTGTAAGGCTGGGGTAGTAACGCTGACTGTGCCCGTTTGGATTGTTAGCTCTCGAGGGCAGCGGCCATGTGTTACTGGGTATGTACAGCACCTAGCACAATGGGGCCATGATCTCAGTTTGGGCCTGTAGGTGCAGTGGTGGATTAGCCACTGGGCCAACGGGGACTGTGGCCCGGGGCCCCGGCCAATTGGGGGGTCCCGGAAAAATGGAAGCCCCCCTGCCCCGACCCCCTCCGCCTGCCCGGCACTTCAGCCAGGGAGCAGGGTTAGGGCACAGGCACTTGTTCTGCTCTGCCTGTCCGGCGCTCCTGCTGCTCCCTGGCAGGACCACCGGGCAGGCAGGCAGAGCGAGGCAAGCCCTTGTGCCCCGACTCCGCTCCCCTGCTCCTGGACCAGGCGGGGCAAGCCCCTGCGCCCCGACCTGGCAGAAGTACCATGGGCGGGAGGGACTGGAGGCAGAAGGGGTGGGGAGGAGCCCCCACTTGCTCTGGCCCAGGGGCCCCACAAAACCCTAATCTGCCCCTGTGTAGGTGCTACCCTAATAGAATCATTTGACTATTCTGGAAGCATCACAGGACATGCCGGCATTGGTTCACCACTGTCATTGAAGGGAAGGCACCAGCTGTCAAATCCCCAGCCCCCAGCTGGGTCTCACCCCATCAAAGTGATGCTGTGACATGGTCCTGAAAAGCGGTGAGGAGGGGCAGCGCTGCCGGCCGTGTCCTGGTGTCTGGGTCACATAGGTCTTTGCAAACAAACCAGCGCTCACTACAGTGTCCTGGCCTGTCTGCACCACCACACAATTCATTTGTCATTTATGCCGGGCTTTTTGTCTCGTTTTTAAGTCTCCCTCTGCTTTTGCCACTTTCAAGTATATCAGTTACCATGGAAACAATGTCAGAAGGCAGCTAGCAATTCCCACACGTGCAGCGTTGCAGAATAGTTTGGAACGTATATCCAGGTCTTGGCCGGCCTACCTGGCGGGCCAGTCCCCAGGACAGGCTGCGGTACCTGCAGCCCGCTGACTAGCAGAGGACAGCTGCTGTCAGGTTGGAGGAGCTGACTGGGGACCAGCTGACTCGGCCTGGTCTAGCCCCGGTAAAGGCCGAGCACCCTGAGCCCTGCTCCGAATGCTCATTCTGCCGGTCAACATGTGAGCCACTGCCCAGCCATGTCATTCCTGCCCTTCTCCAGTCTATGGGAAGACACAGAAGACCATGCACCCACCCCGACCCATCCATACACCCCTTCTGCCCCTGCTCCCCTTCTGATGAGGAGGAGAGGCAAAGGGTGACATCCTGGCTCTACTGAAGTTAATGGGAAAGCTCCCATTGACTTCAAAAGGGCTAGAATTTCATATAAACATAGAGTTTAAGGCCAGAAGAGTCTTTGCAGGAGGTCTGACCTCCTGCATATTACAGACCACCACCACCACCCAGCCACCCCCATGCCAAGCCTGACAACCAGAATTAGACCAAAGTATTACAGGAGATTAGACTATTGCAGGCCATAGGCACAGAATGGGAGGGACCAAGGTGCACCAGTGTCTGAAGCCCTCCAATTTATCCGGTCTGTCCCAGCTTACACCTAGCAAAGATCACCCATGGTCTTAGCTCCCCTTTGTGTTTTACCAGAGAGAGACCAGGGGTTTAGTCCTTTTGGTTCATGGACATTTTATCTGCTGCAAATAAATAACTGTATGAACTCTAGCATTGGGAAGCTTCTGGCTTGGTCTGCGAACTGTGTTAAGAAAAGAAATCAGCTCTTTGAACTGTGGCTGTCACAGGCTCAAAGGGCGAGGTACCTCCTCAGATCTCCCACCCCCTTCATCTTGGATGCTTCCTCTTGGCTTTGAAAGGGCCGTTCTTTGATGAGGAAGAGAATGACAGTGAAGGGGACGGGGGAGGGGAGATGGATGTTTTAGGGGTTCAGCAATACCATAGGGCCTCATGATCCCAGGGTACTTGTTCAGGATAATTCTGAACAGAGGTTCTTCCGACTTGATTGCTATTCTCTGGCCTGTGTGAAATGCATGGATATGTAGATTTGAAAGCTAGAATGGACCTTTATGGTCGTTGTCCGAGCTCCTGTATAACCCCGGCCAGAGAACATCACCCAGGGATTTCTGCATCAGTCCCCTCATTTCTGCTTGAGCTACAGCATATCTTTTAGAAAGACGTCAAGTGTTGACTTAAAGACTTCAGGTGATAGAAAACTGCTAGGTAAGTTGTTCCAATGGTTAATTACCTTCACTGTCCATAAATACATCCTCAAGGAATCCATTCTGAAGCACTTGGAGGAGAGGAAGATGATCCGGAACAGTCAACATGGATTCACCAAGGGCAAGTCATGCCTGACCAATCTGATTGCCTTCTATGGTGAGATAACTGGCTCTGTAGATATGGGGAAAGCGGTGGATGTGATATATCTTGACTTTAGCAAAGCTTTGATACAGTCTCCCACAGTATTCTTGCCAGCAAGTTAAAAAAGTATGGGCTGGATGAATGGACTATAAGGTGGATAGAAAGCTGGCTAGATCGTCGGGCTCAACGGGTAGTGATCAACGGCTCCATGTCTAGTTGGCAGCCGATATCAAGCGGAGTGCCCCAGGGGTCGGTCCTGGGGTCAGTTTTGTTCAGCATCTTTATCAATTATCTGGATTATGGGATGGATTGCACCCTCAGCAAGTTCGCGGATGACACTAATCTGAGGGGAGAGGTAGATATGCTGGAGGGTAGGGATAGGATCCAGAGTGACCTAGACAAATTGGAGGATTGGGCCAAAAGAAATCTGATGAGGTTCAACAAGGACAAGTGCAGCAGAGTCCTGTACTTAGGACAGAAGAATCCCATGCACTGCTACAGACTAGGGACCGACTGGCTAAGCAGCAGTTCTGCAGAAAAGGACCTGGGGATTACAGTGGATGGGAAGCTGGATATGAGTCAGCAGTGTGCCCTCATTGCCAAGAAGGCCAACGGAATATTGGGCTGTATTAGTAGGAGCATTGCCAGCAAATCGAGGGAAGTGATTATTCCCCTCTATTCGGCACTGGTGAGGCCACACCTGGAGTATTGCGTCCAGTTTTGGGCCCCCTAGTACAGAAAGGATGTGGACAAATTGGAGACAGTCCAGCAGAGGGCAACGAAAATTATTAGGGGACTGGGGCACACAACTTACGAGGAGAGGCTGAGGGAATTGGGCTTATTTAGTCTGCAGAAGAGAAGAGTGAGGGGGGATTTGATAGCAGCCTTCAACTACCTGAAGGGGGGTTCCAAAGAAGATGGATCTAGGCTGATATCAGTGGGTGGCAGATGATAGAACAAGGAGTAATGGTCTCAAGTTGCAGTGGGGGAGGTCTAGGTTGGATATTAGGAAACACTATTTCACTAGGAGGGTGGTGAAGCACTGGAATGGGTTACCTAGGGAGATGGTGGAATCTCCTTCCTTAGAGGTTTTTAAGGTCAGACTTGACAAAGCCCTGGCTGGGATGATTTAGTTGGTGTTGGTCCTGCTTTGAGCTGGGATTGGACTAGATGACCTCCTGAGGTCTCTTCCAACCCTAATCTTCTATGATTCTATGATCATGCACCTTATGTCTAATCTGAATTTGTCTAGCTTCAGCTGCCAACCATTGGACCTTGTTTTGTCTTTTTCTGCTAGATTAAAGAGCTGTCTACTATCAGAAATGTCTTCCCCATGTAGGCACCTGTAGATCAAGCCACCTCTTAAACTCTTGGATAAATGAAATAAATAGAGCTGTGTCAGCCACTCACTATAAGCCCTTGAATCATTCTTGGAGTCCTTTTCTGATCCCTTTCTAATTTGTCAGCATCCTTTTGGAAGGAGGTGTTCAAATCTTGCATGATGACCGGATGCTGGCGGGAAGAGGGACATGTACCAAAGGGCCTAGCCAACACCATATCCACCCTCAAAGGAAAACCTCTGCCCCTTGCCATCATTCAAGTGGTATTCAGCCTAGGGCTCTTCTTGGACCCCTCACTGACACTGGCTACTCCAGTAGCGACAGCTGTACAATAACATTCTGCTGGCCTTCAGACTGCACCCCTTTGCAATGAGCATGGGCCTGGTGACCAATAAACTGGCAACTTTCAGGCTTGAGTTTTACAACACACAATGCTTGGGAATGAAATCAGTCACGGAAACAGAGTTTCACCTAGTGGAACAAGCCCACCTGCTAAGCAGCCATGGCCTATCGAGAGCATATCACGCCAATGCTTTTATCTTTGGTCTTGCTCTTCCAAGACCTTATCGTGATCTTCAGAGCCTCAATGAGCTTTCTAAGAGACAGAGTCTCTCTTTGTGTCTCAAGACCTTTGTGTCTTTGTGTCTCAAGTGACAGTACTCCTCCAGAATAACGGAGCTGTTGACAACAGGATTGAGGCTAGCGGCAGTGAGACACAGCTTTTTCAGCAGCTGGCCCCTGGCTGTGAAAACTCCATCCCACAAGAGCTCAGAATGGTCACAAACCTGACGGACATCAAAGACCCATCTCTTAAGGTATGTCTAGACTAGGAAAAGTGGTCAAGGTTAAGTTGACGTAAGCTAAGACAGTGTTGCTACCTTTGACTTCCTCCCTAGTGTAGATGTAGGTAAACCCCTTTTACCTCAATTAATCTGATTGTGATCAACCCTAGAGCTGAATGGAAGTAAAAGGTGTTAATCTGCCTCTATACTAAAAGTAGTGTAGAGTAAAATTAGGGTTAAATACTCTCAACCTAACCATGGCCTCTTTTTCCTAATGGCAGACCAGTGCCCTGGGTGGGTTGTCAGCAATGGGACTTGAACCTGGGAACCTTTACTTCTTAGGTCATGAGCTTCTATTGGCAGTTCTCTCAGCCATAGCTGTAGCAAGTTCATCAGTCTCTATATAGCCTAGCCATATAGCTGGGGACAGAGCACTACGCTGAGTGGGCATGACTTACATTAATCTAGACATACCCTTTAGACACAGCTTTCCCTCAATCATAACTGATAGGACAAAGAATCAATAGTAAGAATAAAAATAAGCATAAAAATGTATTGAGGACTGAATCCGGAAGGGGTGAGGAAGTTCAGAAGAAAGACACTAGACTAGGCAATCTGTTGGTCACTGAAATTTGGAAAGGCCTTCCGATGCCACTGACTGGGCTACAGACACTAAGGTTGAGATTTTCAAAGCTGTCATGAGAATTGGCAGCCCAGTTCCAGGTACTTCGAATGGGAATTGGATATCCAAATCCCTTAGGTGGCTTTGAAAATCTCATCCTTGGTGTTTATATTTTTGGTTGCATGCCTCTTCTTATTCAACCCCTTGTTAATTTTCCCTGCCAGAAACCTGGTTCCACATTGGTTTAGACAGTCTGTCCCTTTTCCAATAAGTTCCCTAGTGCCTAATCTTTTCCCCTCCTTTTTACACCATCGACATACTGAGACCTTGAAGTTCACCCTATTTAGCTGGTCCTGTAGGTGAAACTGGAAGCATTTCAGAGAAAGCTACCCCAGAAGCTCGTAAACCTTTCCCTGAATAGTCTGAAGTTAACTTCCAGGACATCTGTCTGATACCTACCAACATCCACATGGGCATATTGAGACTGATTCAGACCTCGCTCAAACTCCCATTGGAGACTTTCTATAGAGGTTTCATCATCAGCACTTATGGTGTAGCACCTCATCAGCATTTATGGTGATAGAAAGCGGAACTAAGCCCATCTTCCCTGCACTGCTGAGCAGAGCACTCACCAGTGATGATAATAATCAAAACCATTCCATGGCCTAAACCAATGCCACCTCCCTTCCCCTCTGAGAGAGGCCAGCTCCATGCTTTGATCCAGTGCCGTTCCATGATCGCTAGAAATGGATAGGCTGGGAGGGTCACAGCAGATGGGACATTTGGGATTTCAGAGGATCTCCAATGAGAGGGGGGGAGATAGTCATGGCTGGGACCATTTACAGGCAGAACCCTCCTCTGGCTTTGGCTCTGTTGGGCATTTGGCGCATAACTGTGAAGTTGCCTCAAACCTGTGCGGATCATCTCTGAAGCCATTGCTTCATGTAGCTTTGCCATAGTGATGCTTTAGCTAGAAAGAAAATTGCCCGGAGTATGATGTAAGCTACGCAACATGTATCCCCTTTATACTGTGATAAACTAGTTAGTTTAGTTATGTGCTGCTGCCCCCTTCTGGATGGAATCCAAACTGTTCCACTCTGTGTCAGATGATCTATAGTGCTAAGAGCTAATGGAGAGTACTCTCTTAGTCTCACACAGCAGGGCCCAGATTCTCAGCTGGTGAAAAGCAGACTCACTCCACTGAAGTGATGATTATCACCAGCAGAGGGGCTGGCTTTAGATCTTGTCCCTAATATTCTATTCCCCTTACATGTGCAGGACTGCCATTGCTGTTAGCGTGAGAGCCACACTGATTGGCTGAGTAGATTATCCATGCTGGGATCCACAACGTGGCTGTGAGAGGAGGCTGTTGTCCTAGATTTTGTATCATGTCATTCAATAGTAGGACTGTGCTTGCCTGGAATTCCCTCCCAATGCTCATAAGAAGCACTGCAGGGTGTTTTCGGGTGGGTTCCTGGGAAACTGAACCCCAAGCATGAATGATTTTCATTTCTAATTTCCATTCCACTGTGAACACGGCAGGAGGTCCACAAACAGGACTGTGTGTTGCTGCCTCGGGGGCCTCTGGGAAACCAGATGTGTCATGTTAATCGGATTTTCCTGGTTAACGATGTAAAATAAATAAATTGAGGATGACAACGTGACAGGCAAGACCCATTATCTACACAGGTAACTGCAAGCTCAGAGGCTACACGTTCTATGTAAAGGGTAATCAATCCATGGCCGGGTAGGACTCAGTGGTTATGTCTCTGCGGCACACCAGGGCCACTCAGAGCTTCTCACTGACAGTGGGAAAGAACTCAGATCCTTCTCCTTGTAACAGCACAGAGCCCCGCCATTTAAGCTGAAGGTGCACCTCCATTAGCTGTATGGGGACTATGACACACAGTGGATCCGTTCTGATTGCTGGTCAAGTGGCAGACATACACATGGGCTAGAACACTACTGATGGAGTTAGGATAACCACAAATTGCTTTTAGGGCTAACAGTACACTGTTTCCAGTTCAACAAACACTACTGCAATGACTTATTGAGAAAATAGAAGGGAGACAGAGGCAGATTTCATTCTTAATTACCCTGGTGCAAAGGTCTTTAGCCAATGGGCAAGTTTCATTCTTAGTTACCCAGGTGCAAAGAACTTTAGCCAATGGGGTTGATGAGAGGGGCATTTTGGCCAAATCTTCCTTTTCCTGTGTGTACTTGTGATTACATTTTCCTCCAATCACAGTGGGTCTTTTCTCTTTTCTTTTTTTAACACCATGATAATTTGGTCCCACGTCTGCTCTCGTGTGCCCCAGGGCAGCCTCGCTGTTTCAGTGGGGTTCTGGCAGTGTCACTGAGAACCGAGTTGGCAGTTTCCTGTCTTTTAGAAATATTAAAGGGGAAATGGGGATTGGGAAAGGTGGGTGGCTCTACAGAAGCGATGCTCACTCTGGCCAGCTGCAGCATCCAGGAGACAGTGGGATTAGAACTCGGATCGCGCAACTCAAAAACAAACTCCGGCCACTTGAGTTTAAAGAGAATTGCCCTTAGCAGGTGCCAGGATGAGGCCTGTCATACTCAGTTCTGATTCCACCCAGCAGAGGGCAGCCCACTTGCCAGTGTGTTACTCTATTGCTCTTACTATGGATAATTCTCCTGTTAACAGGAGTTCCACAGGCCTGTCTCAGGCACTCTAACGCTTCCTTTCCACCACCCTTTTGGTAATCTGTCGTGATCAGAACCTCTGCAGAGCAGAGATTCTCTCTTTGTATGTGTATGTACAGCACCTAGCACGTGGGGGCTTGCGATGGGGTGTACAAACCCCGCCCCAGGCAAGAAGGGGTGGGTTAAAAAGCTGCTTTGGGCTCAGGCAGCCCCACCCCTCCACTCCTGCCAGGCATGAGAGTCTTGGGAGAGCTCAGTTCAGAAGGCCCCAGCCTCGGGAGGGGGACAGAGCTCTCATCCTCGGCTCGCAGAGAGAAGCACGGCAGGCCTTTGGTGGAGCAAGAGCACACAGGGTGGTAGGGTCCGGGGAGGACAGAGATGCTGCAGCGGCTCTTTATTTCTGTTAATTTAAGTTTCCTTTCCTTTGTCACCTGGGGGACCGAGACTAGGGGCCTGAGGAGAAGCAAGAGGGAGGGCCTGGATTCTGGTCAGACAAGGGTCCGTGGGCTGGAATCCATGGTAGAGGGAGGGACTGGGTTCCCCTAGAGCCTCACCAGGAGGACTAGCCAGGCACAAGTGCCCAGAATGCTGCTCCTAGCCACAAGGCCTCACACTGAGTGGCCAGTCCCCTGTACCATATTACCAAGAATAAATAGACCTCTAAAGCAATTCCCCATGGCTTATTGGAGTCAGTCTGCTCGCAGATGCACGGCATGGCTGGCACTGACCTGCAGCCAGTGGGAGGTGGAGGTGGGCAAAGGAGGGCTGAATCGGACCCTGAGCAGTGGCTGCCTTTGAGGATGTCAATTGTGCCTTTGCAGTAATCAGCAATGCATTGATTGACAGGCAACATCCATCTCATTGCTATTATTTACCCTCAGCCTCTGACACCAACGGAAGAAGACACGTGAGCTCCATGACGTGTTCTCCAGGATTGGACTTCATAAGCTGGCACGTGGCAGGGAATAAAAAGAATACAGCCCAGAAAACAGTGAACTCGGGGACCCGTCGATCTTGGCTGGAGTGTGAGCACTGCTGAAAAGCTGGTTTTCACCTGTTTTCGTGACTAGCTCTTGTGCGTGGTCTCCCCCCCCGTTTTTATCATGATTACAAAGCCTGTTTCTGAAGATCACATCTTACTGCAGGTACGTCGTTGTGACACATGAATTAACGGAGCATGGAGTGACACAAAACACTCCAGCATTCATCCCTTTGTAATAAATTTCCCCCCGCTTATTAATCAACCCTCTTAAACACTACAGTTTTTCAGCCTCTTTTCCTGCTCCTCTCCCTGCTAACTCTCCATTGCGTTACACAACCAGAAAGGTGGGCAGGGCGGTGCTTGCCATTCCATGCCTCTGCCAGAAGGAGATGCTGCAGACAGTTAGCTCCGAGGAGTCTTCGCTGCAGAGGATGGGAAGGAGATCCCCCAGCTGTGCCATTCTTTTTAGGTGACAAAAATGAGGGACAGTCCCAGATTGAGGTGTCAAGAGAGGAGGTTTTGGAACAAATTGATAAACGAAACAGTAACAATGCAAGAGTTCTGAAGGAACTCAAATATGAAATTGCAGAACTACTAACGGCGGTATGTAACCAACCACTTAAGTCAGCCGCTGTACGAGATGACTGGAGAGTAGCTAATATGATGCCAATTTTTAAAAAAAGGATCCAGAGGTGATTCTGGCAATGACAGGCTGGTAAGGCTAACTTCAGTACCAGGCAAACTGGTTGAAACTACAGTAAAGAACAGAATTGTCAGACACATAGATGGACACAATATACTACGGAAGAGTCAACATGACTTTTGTAACGGGAAATCATGCCTCACCAATCTATTAGAATTCTCCGAGGAACTCAAAAAGCATATGGACAAGGGTAATCCAGTTGCTATAGAGTACCCGGACTTTCAGAAAGCCTTTGACAAGTTCCCACCCCAAAGGCTCTTAAGCAAAGTAAGCTGTCATGGGAAAGAGGCAAATCCTCTCATGGATTAGTAACTGGTTAAAAGCTAGGAAACAAAGGGTAGGAATAAATGGTCAGTTTTTAGAAAGGAGAGAGGTAAACAGTGTGGTTGCCCAAGGATTCGTCCAGGGACCAGTACTGTTCAACGTGTTCATAAATGATTTGAAAAAGTGGGTGAACAGTGAAATAGCAAAATTTGCAGATGATACAAAATGACTCAGGGTAGTTAAGTCCAAAGCTGACTGCAAAGAGTTTCAAAGGGATCTCTCTAAGCTGGATGACTGGGAAGCAAAATGGCAGATGAAATTCAATGTTGATAAGTACAAAGTAATGCACATTGGAAAACAAAATCCCCACTATACATATACAATGATGGGGTCTAAATTAGCTGTTACCACTCAAGGAAGAGATCTTGGAGTCATTGTGGAGAGTTCTCTGAAAACATCCACTCAATGTGTAGCAGCAGTCAAAAAAGCAAACAGAATGTTAGGAACCATTAGGAAAGGACTGGATAATAAGACAGAAAATATCACAATGCCACTATATAAATCCATGGCACGCCCACACCTGGAATACTGTATGCAGTTCTGGTCTCCCCGTCTCAAAAAAGATATTTTAGAATTGGAAAAAGGTACAGAGAAGGGCAACAAAAATGATTAAGGGTATGGACCAGCTTCCATGTAAGGAAAGATTAAAAAGACTGGGACTGTTCAGCGTAGAAAAGAGATACCAAAGGGGGGATATGATAGAAGTGTATAAAATCATTAATGGTATGAAGAAAGTGAATAGGGAAGTGTTATTTACCTTTTCACAGAACACAGGAACCAGGGGTCACCAAATGAAACTAATAGGCAGTAGGTTTTAAAGAAACATAAGGAAGTACTTCTTCACACAATGTACAATCAATCTGTGGAACTCATTGCCAAGGGATGTTGCGAAGGCCAAATGTATAACTGAGTTCAAAAAAGAATTAGATAAGTTCCTAGAGGATAGGTCCATCAATGGCTATTAGCCAAGATGGCCAGGAAGACAAACCCATGCTCTGGGTGTCCCTAAACCTCTGACCGCCAGAAGCTGGGACTAGATGACGGGATGGATAATTGCCCTGTTCTGTTCATTCCCTCTGAAGCATCTAGCATCAGCCACTGGCAGAAGACAGGATACTGGGCTAGATGGACCATTCATCTGACTGAGTGTGGCCATTCTTATATTCTAATGATAGCATATGCAAATGTGGCCAAAGTGTACAACACCCTGGTACAGGTAAGTGGTAGTATGATCTTCACAGGAGAGGGTTACACACTGTGTTCGGGGTTTGATCCCTTATGTTCCTACCTAATCTAGTGTCAGGTGCTATGCAACACCATCTCCTCCATCACTCTCCCGTCTCACAGGGTCCAGCATAATTTTTCCTCATTGCTTTTAGGTGAGCTGCCTTGTTCAAGTCCTGGTTTTTGGAGGGAGCCTTTCTCCAGCTCACTCGTACTTCCGACACAGGAGTTGAAAGCACCTGATTGTCTCGGTGTCTTCTCTGACAAGAGCCTCAGCATCTATCTATATCGGGGTGAAAGTCACCAGCACAGAGGCTATGAACCTTGTAAGCTTTTGAGTACTCAGCACTTCACCACACTATTATTGCAATACGGGGCCCTTCCTTGGTGCCTTCCACCCCAGAGCTCATCTCCTGCCTGCAGAGTGGATTATGGGTATGGCAGTAGATGAAACCAGATTTGATCCTCTTCCAACGTTACCTCCACCAGGAAGGATGCTGTCAACAGGGTTATTCTAGAACCAGTTAACAGCATCTGGGGCCACGGATGGACCCTCCCTAACACCTGCACATGTGCAGTCTACAGTGAGTGCCTGAGATAATGCCCTTTGCATTTATAGATGGGAATTGCTTGTCCCAGCTGTTCTTCTTCCCTACTAATAGGCAGGGAGCTATAATGCTGCAGATGCAAGCAGCAACTCTCTGCAGAGGTAGTATAATAGGCTTTGCAAGCTTTTCCTGTCCTACGATGACACCACACACCATTGTGTTTGGGATAAGCCGCTTAGTGGGCCATGTACAGGCATTTCCTTCACTTCTAGCCCAGTGTAAATACTCCTGGGCTAATGTGCCGCAGACTTTCTCTCACATGGTGCAATGCAATATAACGGGGCCGGACGAACAACAGGCCCTGGCTACGAAGAGTTAAAGGCACAGGCTGATACTGACTAGAACCATTCTACTTCACAGGCTTGATTTTCATTCACACCAAGAGCCCTTTGCAAGCGCTGAAGTGTCACCACGCTAAGGCCCCTCTACGTGGCTCGAGCCGTGCGGAGGGGACTCGGTGTAAGTGAGAATCAGG
This sequence comes from Malaclemys terrapin pileata, assembly GCF_027887155.1. Classification (NCBI taxonomy): domain Eukaryota; kingdom Metazoa; phylum Chordata; order Testudines; family Emydidae; genus Malaclemys; species Malaclemys terrapin. Next base: position 9,138,170 of record NC_071505.1, on the reverse strand, counting down.
CCAATTGGGTTGTGAAGCTCAATCAATCAACATTGGTAACAGTCTTTTTAAGACCCTCATCTGGAAGGTGCTATGAAGGAACTATTCAAAAGGCCTTGATTTTGGGTGCCTGGCTTGAGACACCCGGGGCTGGGTTTTCACAGGGGCCGAGCACCCACACCTCCAGGAGCTGCAGAGACCACTCAGCACCCCTGAAAACCAAGTCTTAGATGCCTCAACTTGGGCATCAAAAAACGGAGATGCCCAAAATAAGGGGCTCATTGAAAACGTTGATCTTAATTACAAAGCTTGTGCACTAAAGCCTCAAAACTTTAGCCTGGTTATGTCCAGCTTCGGGCCAGTCACGACACATTGCGGCCATGCTGATCACAGGGTTCGGGAAAAGCCTTTGCTGTCCAGGGGTGAGACAGCTGCGTGTGTAGGGTAGACAGAGTGCTGAGGTTTGTTAACATTGTCACTGAACTGGCGGGACCCAGGTTTTAAAGCCTTTAGAACAGGGGTCAGCAACCTTTCAGAAGTGGGGTGCCGAGTCTTCATTTATCAGAGGGGTCGCCGTGTTAGTCTGAATCTGTAAAAAGCAACAGAGGGTCCTGTGGCACCTTTGAGACTAACAGAAGTGCTGGGAGCATAAGCTTTCGTGGGTAAGAACCTCACTTCTTCAGATGCAAGAGTCTTCATTTAGTCACTCTAATTTAAGGTTTCGCGTGCCAGGAATACATTTTAACGTTTTTAGAAGGTCTCTTTCTATAAGTCTATAATATAGAACTAAACTATTGTGGTATGTAAAGTAAATAAGGTTTTTAAAATGTTTAAAAAGCTTCATTTAAAATTAAATTAAAATTCAGAGCCCCCCGGACTGGTGGCCAGGACCCGGGCAGTGTGAGTGCCACTGAAAATCAGCTCGCGTGCCGCCTTCGGCACGCGTGCCATAGGTTGCCTACCCCTGCTTTAGGTAGTAAACTGTACAGAGCTTAATGGTCCTGACTGCTCTGCAGTCCATCCGTTCAGTGGAGTCTACGTAGCATAAAGCTGTTGTGATGGAAAATCAGGCCCCACGTAGCAACCCTGGGAGAGTGAACGATTGAGTCTACTGCGTTTGGGGGCTGTCATGCCAAGGAACGTTGGCGCCTGACACCTGATGCTTAGATCCCCGAGCCCTGCACTCTAAGGTTTGGAAGCGTTCATACCTCTGTAGCTAGCACGAATGGATGTAAACTGGTGCATCACATCACCACTAGATCACCGTCCTTTCTCCTTGCACTGCTTGGCTCGAACCACTAGGCCACACGGTTTGCTGATGGTAGCCAGGGTACCTGCGTCCCAGCTGAAATCTAGCACCGGCTGGGTTACGGACCAGCAAAGCCCCTGTGCCTTTCGGCGCCCAAGACATGGCTCCCCGCTCACTAGCAGGTTTCCAGTTAGCCCTGGCTGGGTGAAGCGAAGCGACGCCAAGGCAAAGTTCTGCCTCTTCCCGAGTCTCGCTCCCCGTGACAGCAATCAGGATGACACCATCCATCTGGCCCACATTTTCCAAAGGGGAATCGAACATCCCTCGCATGGAACATCAAGCAGCGCCGTGCTCCACGCGTGCCAGGCCCGAAGCGGCTGCTGTCGGTTCCTATGTCAACAACTCGTGGCAGGGTCTGGTGCAGACGCCCGGCGAGCTCAAAGCCTTGGGGAAAGCAGAGCCTTCCTTATCGATTGTCTGGGTCTCCCAGATGTCCCAGCCGCTCCTCTAATCCCTTCGTTCAGGCGCTGGCAGATTGACGGGCTGCCCGAGGTCGGCCTGAGGATGCAGCGGGGAGAATTTTCCTTGTCAAACCATTCACACCTCAGCTTGGCTACAACAGATGGAAGTTCGGAGGAGGAAGGCAGAGGAGAAAACAGCCCACAGCGTGAAGAGCCCGGCAATATTGATCTGCACGGGGCCTGCCATCCAGCCAGAGCTGGCAGGGCTGGGCTGCAGCATCTTGTGGGGTCTTCTCTCCTTTCATCACAGACGCGGTGTGTTAATGAGCCTTGGCAACTGCACCAGAAAGGGGAGGAGGGTCTGCAACGGGCGGGTCCTCGGTGGTAAGTGCCCTTTCTGCCTCTCCTTGGCACTCCGGGGGGAGGCTGGTGCAGTGACAGGCGCTTTGCTCACCGACGTGGGCTGCGGATAGCACATGTTGCGTAAGAGCGCAGGAGCGGCAGAGTGAGCACAGACGGGCTCAGCGGCTCCTCACCAGCCCTGGCCGCACAGGATTCCTCTTGGGCTTTATGGTTCGGGCAGCGACAGAGGGGTTGCCAGGAGCCGTCTGATTGGCTCTTGCCTTTAATTACTAACAATGGTGGTTAGTGATATTAGGGATAGCTGTGGGGCTAGGAAGATGGAAATAACCAGGTGGTGGTGTTAACTCTGCGTTTCCCAGCACCTTTCACCCCATCTCAGTGAGCTTTGCAGACAGTTCCAGAAGCCTCTCCACTAGGCCTGGGAGGGACATAAGAGGCCTCTCCCTGGAGAGCTCTCCCCCCCACCCCACCCGCACTCCCTGCTGCCCCAGGTAACACTGCTCTAGTGCAGTGTTACCAGGAATGCCTGAGGGCTGCTCCCAGCTCTGTCACTCAGTGGCCTTGCGCAAGTCACTTGGCAAGTCTGGGCCTTGTTTGCCACCCATAGGATGCTGGATCCACGTACTCCCAGATCTCCTGGCCCTTCCCCGGCCTGATCCCCTACCAGCCTATGCAGTGCTAGCACCTTTCTAACATCCACAGCCCACCTGCACAGCCACTTCTCCCCCACACTCTGGAGAAGTCTGGATTCGGTGCCGAACCTCCCAGCTCAGACCCATCTCTGTGCAACACCGACTTGTTCAGATCCAGAGCTTTGCTTTGGCCAGTGGTAGAAATGGGATCAGTTGCAAAGCTTGGATCCGGATGGGGGCAGGGATATGGCGCCCGGGCTTTGGTCTGCGAAAACCAACCACCACCTTGTCCAAAAGAGACTGCAACGCCCAGACAGAACTGCCGAGGAAGCTGGCCTGGCTGTGATTTTCATTCCAGCAGCAGCCACCCTTCACATAGAAGAGAAGGTGAAGTCAGAAGGGCTGTTTGATTTCCTGGCTGGCTGTCGTTTCCAAGCGAAGTGCCTCTGGAAGGTCACCGGGAACGGCGGATTGTGATGATGCTGGCACATTTTTAATTCTGTCTCATTACAGCCCCTGTTAAAGCTGCATTACAATAATTGCTTTAGTTCTGCTACGGTATTTTCAGGCCCTTTCACGGAACTGTCAGCTAAGTGTGTATGGAACTAACCCAAGCCAAAGAAGCAGAAGAAAGCCCTGTCTAGCCAGCGTAACTAAAGTTGTTTGGGACAAAGAAGCTAAGGGCAAATCAGAAGTTTGGGTGTGTAGCAGCTGAAACAGAATAAAGTCAATTCAGGGCTGATGGGGCTGTTTCTTGGGGGCTCAAGACCGTCAGATCCATATTTAATATCGTAGTGCCCCGGTGCGCCTGGCTCTGAGGCCTCAGGGAGCATCTCATGGCAGCCGGGCTCTGCAGGCAGGGGCCGGCTCCAGGGGGCGTCACCAGCCAGAACCGGGCTCCTTTGCGGGAGAGGCAAGAGCGCATCAGGGGCACAGCTCTGAGCTGTGCCGCACGCCCTGCCTGGAGAGCACCTCGCTGTGCAGGGGAGCAGGGCAGGGAGGGATGTCGGGCAAATAGCCAGTGCCCCAGCTCCCATACCGTGGAGAGCCGGGGGCCCGAGCGAGCTGGGCAGCTCCCACCAGCTTCCAATCCGCTGACTCCCGGCAGGAGCGACGGTTTGTAAAACCTCTGTGCTAAATGGAAGGCAGAAATTTGGGGGAGAGCACGTGATCCCGCATCCCGTCCTCCTCCACCGCCACGGCTTTGCGCCCTGGGCGGCTGCCCCACTCGCCCCACCCTGGTTAGGGCCTTACCCCATCCAGGGCCGGCTCTAGGTTTTTTGCCGCCCCAAGCAAAACATTTTTTGACTGCTCCCCACCCCAGCCCTGGGCTCCCCCCGCATCCTCCTGCCACCCCAGTGCTGGGCTCTCCCCCCCACCCCACCCGCACTCCCTGCTGCCCCAGCCCTGGGCTCCCCCCACCAGTGCTGACTCTGCCCGCTCTCCCCTCACCTCCAGCCGGTCTGGCGCTGGCAGGGTCGGGGTAAGCAGTGGGGCTCCCGGGCTGCGCCTCAGCTCAGGGTCCCTCCAGCCGGGGCTCCCGCCTCCAGTACCGGCCGGGACCCGGGAGGGAAGAGCCGGGGGACCGCCCAGCAGAGGGCTGAGGAGCTGGCGTAGGGCAGCCCCCGGGGAGCGGGACGCAGGCCCCGCACGGCAGCGCCCCGGGCACCAGTCCCCACTATGGCCCCGCTGCTGCTGCTGCTCCTGGCCACCCTGCCGCAGTCCCTGGGCGGCTCGGGCCACTTTGCCCAGCCCCGGCTGCGGTGCTGGGGGGCAGTCACCCTGCGGCACCTGCAGGCAGCTCCGTGTGCCCTGCGGGGCAGCCCCCAGCCCCAGTGTCCCGTGCTCAGAGCCCGCCCGGCCATAAGGTGCGGGCGCTGCTCCCCGATGCGAACCGCAGTGGCCCCAGGGCGCTCCCCGTGCAGGACGCACTGCTGCTGCCAGGGCCGGCTCTAGGCTTTTGATGCCCCAAGTGGAAAAAAGAGGCTGGCTGGAATGCCGCCCCTGAAAATGTGCCGCCCCAAGCACCTGCTTGGTTTGCTGGTGCCTGGAGCCAGCCCTGACCCCATCAGATGTTGAGTGTTGCTATAGCAACTCTGTTCATGGATTGTCAGCAGGGTTTGAACCTCAGGGCTTTCAGCCCCTCTACGGCTTGAGCTGGAAGCTGTAGTAGGTTGTTATGCTCTATGCAGAATGTCCACTAGAGGGGGACACAGCACACACTTTGGCAGCGTATTACATTATGTTGTGAGGTTTTGGAGCCTTTGTCTTCTAGTGATTGCAGAGCTGACATGCTGTGTGAGTCTGTCCCTGAATGTTGTCTTTGTGTGAAGTTTGCAGCTACAGCTACAATGGAAGTCCCTGTCAAACTGAGAGCTGGGAAAGCAGGGGCCACTGCCTGCACTAGCTCCTACCTTTGGGCTTTTCATGCCCCAGCTGGTTAAAACACCCTTTTAAGGAGTCCGAGCTGGGCATTTTCATACAGGGATTCTTACCCACAAAGCAGAAACACCAAATCCGAACAGTTGGATCTTCAGATGGATCCAGGTCTGACCTCTGAAATGCCCATCCATGACCATGTCAGTATCATGTTAACCCTTTCACTGCTGATCAGTTTGACAGAAAAAGTAATTTGCTTCTCTCGCTGTCTCCAAATGGATAACGCAGGGGACTGTATTATCCCTTGATACGTTTAATGCAGCACAAACTGCCTGTGTCTGAGGTCTGAGAAGCTTGCACAGACGTCCCAGGATTTTCAACAGAGCACCATAGAATCCAGGGACCTCGCTACAGAGTATATGGGTCCTTGATCTTATGTGAGTCTCCAGTCACTGGGATCTCTGTGTCGCTCAGCAAGGCACCCAAAGTGTTTCACTATAGCTATTCCCCCAGAGACCCATAATCACCAACACACCCGTGCGTCTCTGTCTCTGTCACTCTCACATACACAACAAACCACCCAGCTTCTCTCTCACCCAGACACACAGTATCCATCCCTCCTGCATACCTCTACCCACAAGTATGTCACAGCCACCCCCGTCACATACACACCTAGCACCCTGTCCTTCAATCCCCAGCACACACACACATCCATCTGCCACGTTTGCTCTTAACCATCAACACATCCCAGCCATCCCCAACCCACGCAACGCCACTCCCCATCACATACACAGCAAAATGCCTGACCTTTCAACCGGCCATACACACCCTCCCCATATCCTGTTCACCACCAACACCGCCTGTCAATCCCTGACACGTGCACCTCTCTTCACCCGCCTCCCATACACCTAGCCACTCTGCACCTCTGCCATGCACACACGCTCCCTCTTCGCCTGACTCTGCGGCTATGCCCTCCGTAGGCGTTTGCTGCTATTTGAAGAACCGTCCTTAATTAGTAGAAGCGAATGCACGCCTGGTGAACTGTCGCGCTCCCCCAGAAAACCAGCAGCACATCTGAGCACCATTTGGTCTCATTAGTCCTGATATTTCACACAACATATTTCTGAGTTTTCTTTTGCGATGGGGATAAAGAAGCCTCCGAGGAGAACGGGCAGAGTATTTTAATGGAGGGATTCTTAGCTATCCAGCCAATGGGAATTCTCTTTATATTAATAAGTGTTTCTGGTCCTTCACCGGCAGGTTAATCCAGCTCTCGTTGACGGGGGTCGATGTGTGTATGTTACAGGCCCAGATCCCCAGCTGCTGTGAATTAGTACAGCTCCATTGTCAAGGTTCCTCTTCCTTTCCGGTCCTGAAACGTGGTGTCGCGTTGCGGGTCGTTGTTAAGCAGCTGATGCGTTCCCAACCCAGCGATGGCTGCGCTTCATAAAGCTTGTCCTGCCAAGCGAGCTAACCTGTTCACACCAGCTGAGCATCTGGGCCTGTAACATGCCTCTGCATAGCTCTGTTGGCCTCAATGGCGCTATGCCCATTTGACGCCAGCTAACAATTTGGCCCATGGGTGTAGCCACGCAACTGCTTGCAGAGAGTGAAATCGACCTCCTCTATATTCATTTCCCAGTCCAGAGGTCTGCATCCCTGGTGGTTCTAACCCAATGCAGCTGATCATTAGTTGAATGTCAGATTCTGTGGGTGACCAGTTCTTGCTGTCAGCTGGAAGATCTAGGACAGTACTAGACAGAGAGACCCCAGCCTAGGCGATGAGCCGGGGCCCAGGGCAACAGCTGTCATGGCTGACTTGCCACCACAGAGCAGCTGTCTGAGTCCAGCCTTCAGCCCAGAATCCCAAGAGCAGCAACAAAAGCTGTATTCCGCCCCCCATTACTCTCCTGCCTCTTCTCCCCTTGTGTCTGCCTGCTTGTCAAAAACAGAAATATAGTGACCATCCTCTACAGGTCGGAGCTGAGCAAAAAACCTCCCCCTCGCCTTTCTACCAAGAAAGGGGGTCCCAGAAAAGAAGAGGCTCTGATACCCTCTCTGTTAAAGGGGACTCTAATGGGGTTTGGTTATGTTTCTTTTATATAATAATTCCATTTCATTTTCCAAGTCCTTTATCATTTATTTAGCGCTTTTTCACTTGTGTCTCCTAGCCCAGACATTTCCAAACCTTAGCATGGATTTCCTAGGCTGTTTGCCACACAGCTAAGCAGGCTAAGGTCTCTGAATGCCAAACCTTGCCTACAACTGTTTAATATCACCACCTTTGACTCGCTGGGCCCATATAGTCCACCTAAATTAATACAACAGACCTGCTGGTTGCAAGTCAAATGCACTTGCCACTGGCCCATGCTGCAGACCGGCGATGAAGCAGGAAATTAAGTCTCCTGCATATGAGAGAAAGAATTGTCCTATGGCTAAGGCCCTAGCTGAGACCTTGGGAGAGTGGGGTTCAAGTCCTGGCTCTGGCAGAGACTTACTTTGGGTGCGTCTCTGGGACCCAGGCACTTAGGCGTCGCTCTGCTCAGTGTCTCAATGCCTAACTGATACAGGAGCATAAATCATTTTCAAAAGGGATTTAGGCACTTTGGAGTCTAAAGCCCATCGACTGGGTCTGGAAGGGGCCGGGCTGTGTTGGAAAGCGGCGGCTGCAGGGAAGCTAGACACAGAAAAAGCAACAGAGGGTCCTGTGGCACCTTTAAGACTAACAGAAGTACTGGGAGCATAAGCTTTCGTGGGTAAGAACCTCACTTCTTCAGATGCAAGTAATGGAAATCTCCAGAGGCAGGTATAAATCAGTCTGGAGATAATGAGGTTAGTTCAATCAGGGAGGGTGAGGTGCTCTGCTAGCAGTTGAGGTGTGAACACCAAGGGAGGAGAAACTGCTTCTGTAGTTGGATAGCCATTCACAGTCTTTGTTTAATCCTGATCTGATGGTGTCAAATTTGCAAATGAACTGGAGCTCAGCAGCTTCTCTTTGGAGTCTGGTCCTGAAGTTTTTTTGCTGTAAGATGGCTACCTTTACATCTGCTATTGTGTGGCCAGGGAGGTTGAAGTGTTCTCCTACAGGTTTTTGTATATTGCCATTCCTGATATCTGACTTGTGTCCATTTATCCTCTTGCGGAGGGACTGTCCAGTTTGGCCAATGTACATAGCAGAGGGGCATTGCTGGCATATGACGGCATATATAACATTGGTGGACGTGCAGGTGAATGAGCCGGTGATGTTGTAGCTGACACAGGACCCTCTGTTGCTTTTTACAGATTCAGACTAACACGGCTACCCCTCTGATACTAGACACGGAAAGATTCCCCAGGAGCCATATGTGTGTGTTGGAACAGGCTGCGAGTGCCCGACAGGTGCAGATCTAGTGGGGCTTACTGGGGAGCAGCAGCGGCTGGGCAGGGAGCCAGTTAGGGCTGCCACCTCGGCGGTACAAAAACCCGGCACCTCTGCATGAGCCTGAGCCCATAAAAGTGGCCAGCTGGCAGTGTGTACGGAGCACCCTGGCAGATTTCCCAGGCCAGCTCCTTCAAAAAAGGGACGATCCTGGCAAGACCTGGACAGGTGGTAATCCTAGAGCCAGTGCACAGGGCACCAACTGAGCCTGGCCTGGGAATCTGCAAGCCCCTTTTTGCTTGGAATAGAAACTGGGCTGGGGCAGGCACTAGGCCTGGAGAGCCCTGACTCTCGGTCGGGACCTCTCAGAGGCCCAAACAAGAACCACTACGGCTCACGTTGAACTGAAACCATTTAAGCTTCTGTTCCTAGGGGATCTGCAACCTAGCCCTTTCCTGCCAGCCCTAGTAAAACACCCTCCCCCTTAGCCATGTGTCTGAGTGGTTATTGGGACCTACCAGGGCTACAGCCTACAAGCGTAGCTGGTGAAGCACCTGCAGTGTTTGCCCCCGAGTCACAGTACACCTGGCACGCAATGGCACCCTAGGGGTTCACCAGCACTGAGCAGCCCCGGTATTAACCGTACACTGTCACTGCAGAGAAGTGTCCATGTTCGCTTTCCTATGGCCCCTCCTCGGAAACCATCATAGGCTCACATCTCCTCCTGCCTCCCTGTCCGGCACACAAGCTGCTTACACACCCAGCTGTGCTGGGAGACCACGCTGATCAAAGACAAACAGATCAGAGAGCTTCCGAAGGTCCGTGCTGTTGTTCACGTCCGTTTAATTTTCCAGGGCTGGCTCAGAAATCCTCTTGTGATTCTGGCACTGCGATCCTATCGAGACTCTTTGATACGTTGCATAGCGTCGGATTCTTTTCGCCAGCCTTCGCTTCTGAAGAACTGTGCAAAGGGGGAGGTTTTCTTCTCGTCTTCACTTTTAACCCACCCTCTTGTCTTGCACCTGCACAGCGGAGATTACGCCTGTTTCCTCTCCCGGGAGCCTTTAGAAGTGGTTCAATGTCAGGACCAAATCGGCTCTGATTAGAGCCCTGTACTTTTAACACAAGCTCTTTAGGCATTTATCCTACAAGGGAAGATAAATTACTTTTCCTTTTGCTTTCCTCTCCTTCCCTTAGCCACTTTCTTGCTCATCTGGTCAGATCTCATAAGTTAAGCAGAGTCAGGGCCAGTCAGCCTCGAATGGGAGAGCTGAAGGAAAATCAGAGGTGTTGGTGAGTCAATAGGTGGCGCTCTTCCCTTTGCGTCAGTACCAATCTGTTGATTAAAAGTACAGCCAGTTGCTTGACTACACTCGCGGTTTGTCCTGGAAAAGGTTCATGAGACCAAATAACTGAACGTAGCCAAATTTATTATCTAAAGACAAAGCAGTACAATATGAAAAGGAGTCGTGAAATTAACAGGCAGCAGGTTTAAAACAAACAAAAGGATGTATTTCTTCACACAACACACAATCAGTCTGTGGAACTCTCTGCCAGAGGATGTTGTGAAGGCCAAGACTATAACGGGGTTCAAAAAAGAACTAGATAAATTCATGGAGGATAGGTCCATCAATGGCTATTAACCAGGATGGGCAGGGATGGTGTCCCTAGCCTCTGTTTGCCAGAAGCTGGGAATGGGCGACAGGGGATGGATCACTTGATGATTACCTGTTCTGTTCATTCCCTCTGGGGCACCTGGCATTGGCCACTGTCGGAAGACAGGATAATGGGCTAGATGGACATTTGGTCTGACCCAGTATGGCCAGTTTTATGTTCTTAGATGTACCCTCCTGCAGAGAAGCAATTCTTCTCTCACAGTGTGTTGCCCTTACACAGAAGGTGTGCTTCAAAGATATGCCTGCAAGACTCCTTGTATTTAGAGGATGGTTACTCACTAGTTAGAAAGCATTTTGTACATCACCTAAGAGCCAGTTCTTTAACTTGTTCTGTACCTTCTCTTTCTTTTGGATACTTCCATTCCAGGTACAAGTCCATGGAGGAACCTCCCCGCTTGTACCAGGGCAGAATATTAGTGTATTTTGCCTTTGACAGTTTTCCTATCCACTTATGCCAAATGCTGAGTTGTCCTGTTCCAAGGTATTGTGGGATATATCAGTGAATAAGAGGAGGCCCAGCATCTCACACAAGAAGATTTGGATGACCTTGAAAACTGGAGTAATAGCAATGGGATGAAATTTAATAGTGCAAAGTGCAAGGTCATGCACTTAGGGACTAACAAGAAGAATTTTTGCTCTAAGCTAAGGATGTATCAGTTGGAAGCGAGAGAGGAGGAGAAAGACCCGGGTGTATGCATTGATCACAGGATGACTATGAGCCGCCAGTGTGATACGGTCGTGAAAAAGGCCAATGCTGTTTGTGCAGAGGCCATACTGCATGCTCTGTGAAAGTGAACTGGCCTTTCAGGAGAAGCTATTTCCTCTAAGAGTCAGGGCTGGCGCTAGACAGAGGGCATATCATAGAATCATAGAATATCAGGGTTGGAAGGGACCTCAAGAGGTCATCTAGTCCAACCCCCTGCTCAGAGCAGGTCCAATCCCCAACTACAACATCCCAGCCAGGGCTTTGTCAAGCCTGACCTTAAAAGCCTCCAAGGAAGGAGATTCCACCACCTCCCCAGGTAACCCATTCCAATGCTTCACTACCCTCCTAGTGAAAAAGTTCTTCCTAATATCCAACCTAGACCTCCCCCACTGCAACTTGAGACCATTACTCCTTGTTCTGTCATCTGCTACCACTGAGAACAGTCTAGATCCATCCTCTTTGGAACCCCCCTTCAGGTAGTTGAAAGCAGCTATCAAATCCCCCCTCATTCTTCTTTTCTGCAAACTAAACAATCCCAGTTCCCTCAGCCTCTCCTCATAAATCATGTGCTCCAGCCCCCTAATCCAGCCCCCTACAGGCCAGTCAGCCTCACCTCAATTCCTGGAAAAATCATGGAGCAGGTCCTCAAGGAATCAATTCTGAAGCACTTAGAGGAGAGGAAAGTGATCAGGAACAGTCAGCATGGATTCACCAAGGGCAAGTCATGCCTGACTAACCTAATTGTCTTCTATGAGGAGATAACTGGCTCTGTGGATGAGGGGAAAGCAGTGGACGTGTTATTCCTTGACTTTAGCAAAGCTTTTGATACGGTCTCCCACAGTATTCTTGCCAGCAAGTTAAAGAAGTATGGGCTGGATGAATGGACTATAAGGTGGATAGAAAGCTGGCTAGATCGTCGGACTCAACGGGTAGTGATCAATGGCTCCATGTCTAGTTGGCAGCCGGTTTCAAGCGGAGTGCCTCAAGGGTCGTCCTGGGGCTGGTTTTGTTCAATATCTTCATTAATGATCTGGAGAATGGCGTGGACTGTACTCTCAGCAAGTTTGCAGATGAAACTAAACTGGGAGGAGTGGTAAATACGCTGGAGGGTAGGGATAGGATACAGAGGGACCTAGACTAATTAGAGGATTGGGCCAAAAGAAACGTGATGAGGTTCAACAAGGACAAGTGCAGAGTCCTGCACTTAGGACAGAAGAATCCCATTCACTGCTACAGACTAGGAACCGAATGCCTAGGCAGCAGTTCTGTAGAAAAGGACCTAGGGGTTACAGTGGACGAGAAGCTGGATATGAGTCAACAGTGTGCCCTTGTTGCCGAGAAGGCTAATAGCATTTTGGGCTGTATAAGTAGGGGCATTGCCAGCAGATCGAGGGACGTGAGGTGCCAGTGTGAGGTGCCTAGGGCAGCAAATGGCCCATCACTGGTGCTGCTAATAGACCGCCTCCATTTGTTTGTGAGTAGGGGTCTGGAACTGTGCCCTATCACACACATCTCGCTACATACCACAGACGAGAGCCATGCTCTCCAATAACCATTTCTGCTGCTTTCCCATGTTGCCCCTTGGATGTATTTCCAGTTGTGCACTTCAAACTAAGGTCACTTTCCAAGACTTCCTCTGTCTTTAATTTAGCTTCCCTCATTATCAACTTCCGTTGTGCATCTCCAAAGGCAAAATATTGTTACCCTGATACTGCCTGAAATTGAATTAGCCAAGATTAGCTCAGTCACCCTGGTGTAGATCCGCAGCTCCTTGGATTTCCTCCTTCGCTGGCCGACGCTTGCATCTTCCTCAGCAAGCAGCCAGCAAGGTCTGCAGATGATTTGTACCATGTGGGTGGTATTGTCAGTGTGGAGCTTTTATCTAAATCCAGTTATCTGCAATATATAGAGGAGTATCCGATCACATAGCTTAATGCAATCACTCCAAACCAAAGGGCCGCAGCAAGGTTTGAACCCAGGCCCTCCAGCAAAGACTTCTCCCACGTGAGCTAAAGGAGTAAGCCATTTGCTAGTAGCAGCAGTAGGCTATTATCCTCTATGTAGACCAGTCACTGGGGGAGAATGTAACACACACTTCATTGTCTTGGCCCCCCAAGAGGCTGGCTGGGCTTAGGGTGATGTGGTGCTGAGCACCGGCGGGCAAAGCTCAATAAAGTTGAGCCTGAAAGTTCCTAGATCTAAGGACCAGACATTTACTTCCAGCCCCAAATGCATGTGGTCTTCTCCCCTTCCCCATTCTCCACACCTGGCCCAGTCCTACGTGGAGCATCACGGCCCCATTGCTAGTAGCACTGTGGCCAGAAAACAATGGACAATGTAGAAAAAAGTCCTCTGTGCCCAAGCCTGGTGGATGAAATGCACCGTGCAAGCTGGATGAAGAGGAGCACTTCACCCTAAACCACAGCTCTCTTCCCCAGCTCTCCATTTCCCCCAACCCTCGCTATTCTGCTGAGCAGCTCCACGGGGGCAGATCTAGTTCAAGCCTTGTCTCCATCCAGGATCTCAGTGTTAGGAGTCGAACGCCAATGAGCCAAACATCTCCTCCGCCGGTGCCCCTCTGAACCGAGTGGCTTTACCCGCTGTGCTGGCTGGCACTCAAATGCCAACTGTCGTGTAGGGAGGAGAGTCTGGGAGCTCTTCCATAACAAGGGAAGGAAACAGATGGGACTTTCTGCCCCTTTCTTCCACAGGCCATAAAACACTAAGACCAGCCCTGATTTGCATTTACCCCCCCTCCTATGTTCCTTCCTGGCTGTAGTCCCCTTGCTAGGCTTTCTCTGTTGCTATGGCCTGATCCCCTCCCCCCACGTTCCCACCCACGCCCATGCCACAAGATTTCATTGCACCAGTTTCCTTTCGAGCGGGTGGCTGAATATCACGAGTATGTTTTCAATCAGGGCTCAGATAGACAGGGCCTAAATCTAATTAAAGCTTCGAGGGAGATCAGAATGCAACAAAAATAAGTCGTAAAAATACCTCCCGACCCTGTTCCTGGCTCCTCCATCTGTTACTGGTTTCCTAGTTCTTCATCTCACACCAAGGTCTATCAAACCCCATTGGAATGTCTAAAGCCAGGATGGTTCTGGATACCCCAGGCCCAACAGGAAGATCCAGCATTGTAATTTGGGATGGAAACAGGTTTGCTTTTAAATGGACACAAAACTGCAGTATCACTGTCTTCCACTAGGAGGTGCTGTAAGGTTAATTCAGATGTGCCTTTCTAAAGGGGAGCTAGAGGTGAGCCGTAAGGATTGGTTATGAGGGGACTCTCTGGAGAACCCCAGGTGAATCCCGGGGGCGTCTTCAGGGGCTGTAAGTTACATGCTAGTGTGTCGGCTCCCATTACAGAACTAGAAGCAAGCTGCAAAATTTGCACCTGGCTCGAAACCTGGATTCTGAAACGCCATCTCTCGTCATCCACAAGATTAGGGGGTCTTTGCACCTGAGGTGTTTGCCTCAGGCCTATCTCTAGGCATAACCCAGGATGTACAAAGAGGAGATTTGTGTGGCTGATGTAGGACATTTATAGGGAGTGATCAGTTGCTCTGCCTTGCTAGGCAGTGTGGTGGGGGAGGGATAGCTCAGTGGTTTGAGCATTGGCCTGATAAACCCAGGGTTGTGAGCGCAATCCATGAGGGGGCCATTTAGGGATCTGGGGCAAAAAAAAAATAGTTGGGGTTTGGTCCTGCTTTGAGCAGGGGGTTGGACTAGATGACCTCCTGAGGTCCCTTCCAACACTGATATTCTGTGAGTCTATGTGTGTGGCTCTGACCTGCAGGGGAATTGAGCTGGGGGGCGTTCTAGCTAGAGTGCAGTTGCAAGGTCTGTGGTGGCTGCTTGCTAACGAACAAGTAATAGGGTCACTGGTGCTCTCTGATTTGACCTGCCTTGTCCTCTCTTCCAGGCACTAAAGCCAGGCCCAGACAGCCTCACTGACGGCCTCACAGGTGAGAGTATGTAGCGGGGCATGTCCAGTGCTGTGCCGGCAAGCCAGGTATCTGCATGTGCAGGAGGCCAGAGACCTAACTGCATCAGAGGAGTAAATGGTACAGGAGCAAGGGAGGAAATCTGCAGGGTCTAGCATGGAATGTGGCCACTGACAGCAGAGCCGCTGGGCAGCTGGAATTCAGCTCCCCACCTGTGGCAGGTTGTCAGTATTCACTCTGCTGCATTTGAACACGTTTATTGCAGTGATGTCCGCAGCTCGTCCATCATCCGATTAAAAGTATTCTGGGCCCCTTATGCCTCATTGCAGCTGTGCCTTCCTCAGTGACCTCTGCAAACCCCGGTAGGGCTCCCTGTGATCTACGAAAACCTGGGTTGTGGAGATTGGCCCCGAAAGGAATTTCACGTGGTGCCTCCCTGCATCCCGAAGGTCCTTGTTGTCAGGGTTCCTTGCACAAAGGCTGACAGCTGTTCCATTTCAGCATGCACGGACAGCAAGCACTGAAGGACTTTTTTTTCCGGCTAGGAGGAAAAGGAAGAACAAAACTCAGTGTGTGTGCAAGTGAGAGAGATCGGTAACAATCTGCCCTGCACTGAACACAAAATGGCTGCTACTCTCGATCGGCAGCACAAGCCTTAGATTTAAAGGTGCAGCACACAGAAATGGAGTCCCATGCAATGGTGCCATAGTACCATATACCACTGTGGGCCATGGGGTAAAGCCTAAATGATCAGCAGGTTTTTTTTGTATCTTCCACTACGGGTGCGTAGGGCATAGAAAATTAAGCTCAGTGGGGCCTCTCCTGCAATGTTTGTGTGGGATATGTGATAGAGGCCAGGCAGGAGCGCACACCGTACTCTGTGGGAGAGGTGCATGGTCTAGGATGTAGCTGATGGAGTGAATTCAAGTTACTGGTTCAAATCCAGCCCAGGCGGATTGAGAGTGGCCAGAAGTCAGAGCCACCTCAATGTTCTTTGATGGCTCACGAGAAATCAGCTGGGGAGTCAGTCCTGCATAGACAAGTCCCACAAGCTGCCCTCAGTTGCCACTGTGACTCTTGCTGGCAGCTGAAGGAGAATGGCCAAGGAGCGATTAGGCCATAGAGACTGCACTGTCGGGGGAGGTATATTGCTGGGGGTGTCCAGGGGACGCTCCCACCTGTACAGTACCTGCTCTGCAGACAAACAGAGGGCTCCGTTGTCCAGCGCTGTCAACCCAGCACCTGTCAGCAGCCCTACGTGAAAAACATGTACGGAGCTTTACAATTGAAATTGATTTCCAAAGCAATTTACAGACTAGGTACAGGTATGGCATCATCATTTACCACTGAAATGCGGCCACCTCTAGGATAACACTTGGCCACTGTCTAACAGCACATAGCAACACTACAGTACTGCAAGAGACTCATGGACTTTAAGGCTTGACGGGACTTTGATGATAATCTAGTCTGATCCCCTGCACATCACAGATGCTTATTATTTATTGTGTATATTACAGGAGTGTGTACAGACTCTGACTGATACCCACCAACTCCTGTTGTGCTAGTGCAGTGCAAACACACAGCAAAAGACAGACCCGCTCCTTGCAATGTAAATAGACAAAAGAAGGGGTATTAACCTCCCTTCCCCCCGCAATACCTGAGGCACAGGGAGACTCAGTGACTTGGCTGAGGTCACATGGAGAACTGAGCATCAGCGTTCCAGTCCAGTGTTTTAACCACAAGACCATCCTCTTTTCAGAAGCACCGGAAATGCCTGTTTTTAAAGGCTAGGCCAGTCTGGATTCTCAGGAGCTCCTCAGCAGTGGATCAACTCTACTAGGCTGATGGACTTCACCGATCAAGTCAGTTTCATACCCTTGAGCTCAGTGCTTCCATTGACTCTAAACCAGTGGTTTTCAATCTGTGGTCTGCGGACCCCTGGGCGCTTCCAAGGGGATCCGCGTCTCCAGTCGAAATTTTGTAGGTGTCTGCAAATGAAAAGAGATTGAAAACCATTGCCTCTAAACAATGAAACAACCCACTGCCCTTCCCTTTGGCAGGGAGACGAGCATTGCATCCCCCTCTGAAATCAGGAGCTTACCGTGCGGGCGCGAGTGCAGGGGGGTGCTAGCCCGTCGCGCCCCCAGGAGGAGGGGTGGGATCCTGCAGCATTCTTGTGCAATCCACTCCAGCTCCCACCCACTGATCGCAGCTGGCGTGCAGCACCAATCTGAAGCTGTATCTCCCCCCCGTCCAATACGGCTGTCTCTTGGCAGAGGATACATTGGCATGTAAGGGAAGGCGTTTGGGGAACGGGCGCTGTGATCGCTCAGCCTATCTGCCTTCCGCTCCCTTTACTTTTTTGTTTGAGAACATTAGCACCTTGTAATTGCTGTAGGGAGAGGTGTGCAGCTGTGTATTAATTAAAGAGAGAGCGAGAGAAGGAGGCAGAGGGAAGGGAAAAAAAATAATACAGGCACCACCAGGGAGTGTGTTTGTTTAATCTGCACTCTGTAAGTCGGCCTGACTTTCTTCCCAAGCAGTTTGCAAGGGGAATGCTCGTCCTGGCTAGGAAGTACAGAGTCTCTGGAATGAAGATCCTAGGTCTCCTGGAGTGAGGGTGGGGAAAAAACGTGGAGCCCAGCCAGCGCCAGCCTTACCTGAGTTGCAGGATCTCGCCTGCAGGCCGGGCCCCCTTTTGAAAGGCCTGTGGCGGAGGAATAAGTCAGGAAGGATGGGTGTGAAATGGTCTGGCCCCGCCCCTCTGCTGCGACTCCTTGAGATGACTCCAGCTGCCCCCTTCCCTCTTGTATCAATTGTCGGTAACAACAATAATTGCCTTGGATTTATAGAACACCTGAAGGCTGCACAAAGGGTTTCACCAACCGGGGGGGCTGGGTCCCAGGGTCTGGTTGAGCTGGGCGGGACTTGGGCTGCGTGAGGGGAACAAGGTAGCAGGGTCTAAGCCACTTCTCTGCTCTCTGATCCTCAGGCCAGCTGGGGCCCAAACCTGCTTCCGGAGTCACCTAGAATGGAATTCTAAGGAATGCAGCCCCCTTCAAATTCCCAGCCATGATCCTGGCCTGCCCAGGAACACCCTGCCCCTGGCATTGGGGTAGGATAAGAGCAGGCTAGCTCCTTATTTCAGGAGAATCCTTGGGAGCCCTGTTCAAGAAACTCTCCACCCCGTCCCCTTTGTGCCACTGGAGCAGCACAAAGAACTCAGAGCTGGGGACCCAGAGCTGGCCTTATATAGAAGAATCACCCAGCTTTGAAATGCAGCTGTCTCTGGGGTGGGACATGGGCACTGTTTAACAGCTGTGCTGCACAGCGGTTACTAAATGGTTATATTAGTTTATGTAACAATTTCACATAGTGCTGTAGATATGCATAGTCCCTGGCCCAAGGAGTTTAACCCGCCAAGTTTTATCAGAGTGTACGACTGGATGGAGCGGGAAGGAATATACACAGGAAGGCCATGGGCTTGCTTGGATGGAGGAGAAGAAAAAAGATTAAATTCTTTAACTGCACCATCAACTTGGGATCTGAAGGAGCCCAGCTGAGCTGGGTTCTTTTCTGGCTTACCCTCGGTGGCCAGAAATAGAGATTTGGCACTGGGACTTGGCTAACAATTTGGATGGCAATGCGCCAGTCAGTATGGAATCCGCTTGCCCTCCCAGGGCTGTGTCAGTGTTTCACTCCCAGATCGGATGATCTCCCCGCACTGCCCACCGACTGCCACATCTGACCCGGCGGTCTCAAGAACTGCCTCTGCTGGGCAGTGCGTGGGTAGCACAGCGCTCTTAGCATAATGGGTTGTTTTGGCACATGCCTGGACAGTTTGCTTTAGTAGGTTAATTTGGGCTTTCCCACCGTGGCTCTCATCAGTCCTGGTGTATAGTTCCCTTATCTCGATGAAGAGGTGGGTGGGATTTTTTGTACAGTTGTAGCCTGCCATTTTTTCCACTAGTCTCTGGGGCCCGTTTGTTTCTTGGGCCATGTCCCATGCCCAGCGCAATGATGTCATGACTCAAACCCCGCCTAGTGTCATGATGCACAGGTGCTAACCCCACTCCCTGCTAGTTTGGGGTGGTTTGGGGAGGGTTTTTTTGGACCAGTCGGGCTTGTTTTGCTCATTTTTTAAAGCCACAACACAGAATTACGTGCTACAGCCCCAGCACATGGTCCATTCCACAGCCTCTACTGCTTCATTCCCTCGTCACTTGTAGCAGTGCGCAGCGCTCAGACGAGGTCGCACCTGCAACCTGATTATCTCTTAAATAAGGGCACGTCACAGTCCCAGGACTCTCATTCTGCAGTCCTGTGAGGACTGAATGGAGGGACGTGTTTTGTACAAGGACAGGGGCATGTCTGATGTTGGAGTCAGCTTCTTGTGAGGCAGACAGTACTTCCTGTCTCAAATCAAGTGGCCGGAGCAGGAAATCCTGCGGGGGGCGGGGGGGTTTCTTCTGGCTCTTGTACAGCTCTTGAGAACTGGCTTTCCATTGCCTTCACGCTTTCCTGAAACTTCAGTTCAAGCCGTTTTAATTTTTCAGCATACTGCTTCCAAATGCTCTCTACTTCCGTTATTTCAATTGGCTCCTTTTTCTGCTGTAGCAATGAGGTGTTATTGCCAGATAGACGATCCCCGATTTTCCAACTCTTCCTGCTCCCTTAAGTAGCTTCTTTTATATTTGATTGATGCGAAACAGCTTTTCGCTGCAGTTTCACTGTGACGTTTCCCAGGAATGCCCAGAGAGTCACCGTGGTGTTTAAATACTCGTTCTTTACCTAGTACAAAAGGCCTCTTGCCTCCATGTTAAGGGCTGTTATAAAGAGGACGATGATCAATTCTCTGTGTCCACTGAGGACAGAGCAAGAAGTAATGGGCTTAACCTGCAGCGAGGGAGATTCAGGTTAGATATTAAGGAAAACTTTCTAAGGGTACGTCTTCACTACCGGCCGGATCGGCGGGCAGCGATTTATCGCGTCTAGTCGAGCGCTCTCCCGTCGACTCCTGAACTCCAGCTCCGTGAGAGGCGCAGGCAGAGTCGAAAGGGGAGTGGCAGCAGTCAACTCACCATAGTGAAGACACCACGGTAAGTCTATCTAAGTACGTTGACTTCAGCTATGTTAGTCACGCAGCTGAAGTTGCGTAACTTAGATCGATCTCCCCCCAGTGTAGACCAGGCCTAACTCTAAGGGTAGTTAAGCTCTGGAACAGGCTTCCAATGGAGGGGGTGGAATCTCCATCATCACAGGTTTTTAAGAACAGGTTGGATACGCACCTGTCAAGGATGGTCTAGGCCTTCTTGGCCCTTTCTCAGTGCAGGGGGCTGGACTAGATGATTCCCGAGGCTTCTTCCAGCCCTGCATTTCAATGATTCTGCGTGAAGGGTCTCTACTTCTTTCCCAGCCCTTGTGCTCGCAAACCATTAACTCTTCCCTGGCAACCCTTCCTGGCACAGTCTCCAGCACCCTCGGGTAGGTTCGTCTCTCAAAGAGGCCAGATCATTGCAATTCAGTTTCTTCTGCCTGTGCTTGCCCACCAGTACACGCCCAGACCCAGGGACAGTTTTAAAAGTGGGGTTTATTAAACTTAGTATAAAAGAACAAATAAATACAGCTTGCACAAGCCCCTTTTAGAGTACACACCACTCTGCTGGCACAGCCAGATCTAGCCCCTTGGCTCCCCTCAACCAAGGGACAAGGTAACGCTAACCCAGACATTCCCTTATGAGTGCTACGCTGGCAGGGGAACGTGCTAGTGAAAATGGTGTTTCCTCACTAGATTCAGCAGCTGTGACTCTAAATGTGAACAAGGAGGGGATCTCTAGTTGTGCAACGTGTCATTTTATAAGGTCCCACAACCGGGCTTTAAAAAAAGAGGTGTCTTTGCAGCTCTATTGGAATCCACAGTTATTTCTGTCCCTGTCAACCTCAGTAAAACTGTCTTACATGGACCCTAAATGACTTGAGTGCCCCTAAATCCATTGCCCCATGGAACTAATGGAGCTTCTACATATCTGCTGGGTGCAGCAGCCGAAGAGTTAACCAGGCATCTACGCACTTGTATCTCAAAGGAACTGGAGAGAGCCACATGCCCACTGCTCTTAGCCTCCAACACAGCCATGCAGTGTCATCAGACCCACTGTGGATGGGAAGAAGAGATGACTAGTTTATGTACCCCAGGACCTTGCTACCTCTAGATTAATGAAGGTCACAGCATATTGAACTGTGGAAGGGTCACTCCATCACTAACACACACTTCCATTTCAGCAATGATTTCTATTTCAATCTCTCATCCTGCAAAAAAAAATAAACCAGATGGCTACGATGGGCCATAGAATGACCTTTGAAAACAGCCCGTATGTTAAATGAATGGTTAGCGCGGCTGCGTTTCCGGGAACAATTCTTCTTTCCCTTACTTCCCATGACATGGAATCTGTTCTCCAAAGGAAGGAAGGTGCAACGTTGGGCCGTTCTGGACGGATTTTCACCTGCAGCACCCATTGCCTTTAGTGCTTCTGAAAATAAGGCCAAAGGCGTAAGCTGAGAGAGGCAAGGAGCGGTGTCAGAAAGTGTGACAGGGATGGTCAGGCTTAGTGGTCAGCGCGGTGGCAGTTGGGCCTAGTGGATGAAGCCAGGTGGATCAGACCTGGAATCGGGAGTCCAGATCGGGGTTGGAACAAGGCTGGAGCACGCGAAGGTCTGTGGAATCTGTTCCCATTATCAGATACTGCGAGTTCTAAGCCAGGAAGCGACACTGAGCGGCACCACTCATAGCTTTAAAATCAAGATTGGCTGTCTCTCTAAACGAGCTGCTCTAGGAATGATCTGGGGGCAGTGCTATGGCCTGTGTTATACAGGAGGTCAGACTAGATGATCACAGCGGCCCCTTCTGGCCTTGGAATCTATGAATCTAATGAATCTCTTGAGTCCCAGGCTATTACCTTAGCCACTGGACCAAACTCGAACCAGTAGACCACTCTGGGTCTCAGATGTGACAAAGTGCATGGCATACATACATCCGCCCATTCACACTCACACACAGAGCAAGTCTGGCCACTATCTAGAGGACTGCTAGCTAGCAGAGAGTTCAAAGACACAGCTCCCAAAGTTTATTATGGATGCAAAGATTGCCCGCGTTTTTGACCTGGGGTCGGGTCGGCTGAAGCACAGAGCTGGGTTGAGCTGCATTATGCTGCTAAGAAGGAATCTCTGAAATTCTTCTAATGTCCCTCTATATTTCAGAGTCTCTACTGTTCTCATTCCACTGGGATTACCAGGGAATTGACAGGGTCCCTGGTACTCCAACAAGTTAGCTCACCAGGCCAGGCAAATTCTACCCCAGGCTGAAAACTCTTCAGCAGGTTCATTTACGTTTTAAAAGAAAGTAGAGGGTTGTAATTAATTAAACATGCAGATGAAACCAGCCCCCGGCATTTCTATTTCTATTCAATTCCATTTATTTCACACTGGCCCCATATTTTCCGTTCTCGATGTGCCACCAATTTGTATGTCATGAGACCACTGCCCATTATGCTGACCAGTATTGTCTTGTTTCCTTGTACTCCCCCACCTGTCAGTATCCATCTTTTGACTCTTGTCTTATACTTAGATTGTCAGCTCTTAGGGGCAGGGACTGTCTCTTTGCTCTAAGTCTGTACAGCCCCTAGAACTCCGGGCGACAAATCCTAGGCACTATGGTGATACAAACAATAAAAAATAAATAAAAACGAAAATAAATAAGTGTGATTTTGTGAATATTCCCAGAAAAGAAACTCCTAACTGTATAGCCCAAATCTGAAATTCCCACTTTATTGAAATTCCCCAGAAGGCTCCCAATCAGGGAACAGAAGCAATGTCACATGACTTATGCACATGACCAGTACAGGGTGAAGTTTGAAGATCAAGTAAATGCAGGGAATTCCTTGTGTGCGAGAGAACTGTTTGGAAGGCGAAATTCACGAAGAAATTGCAGATTTTGCAGTCTGATGACAGATAATGAAGAGGAGAAAAAGAGGCAAAACTCGAAGAACAAAATAATTTACTATGAATCCTTCACTCACCTCTGTCAGTCAAAGGCCATTGAAGTCAATGAAAAGATTCCAGTTGAGTTCAGTGAGCTTTGGCTCCAGCCCTAAACACTCTGTCAAAGGGTCTGATTCAGCTAAGAAGGTGGCACGTTTAAAAACAATTTTCCGAGCAGATCATCAGAAACAAATATCGCTAGGATCCACCACAGAGTCAGAACATTCTCAAGAAGTTACTTATCATCATTAAAATCCTTGTATCCAACTAATCCTTCAAAGGCAGGTGAGATCAGGGTGGATTAGCACAGCATTGCAAATACATTATTTGGACATTTTCCGGAAAGACGAATGGATGCAAAACATCCTCAAATGCTTTTAATAGGAAAATACTATGTGCAATTAAGTAGCTATTAGGGACTTTCATGAACATGATTATGGACTGAGTAGCTATAAATATCCCTGCAGTCTTCATTAGCAGTTCTCTATAATGAAAACGGGACTAGCACCATTTCCTTTAAACAATTCAGCTAGAAAAAAATGCTGCTGTTGGCTTAGCTAACATTTTACTTCAGATGAACTACATGGACTTATGTAACAATCAGCCTCTGGGGCTGATGGCTCTGGAGGAAAGTTAGTAACTCACTTGGGAAGGCAAACAGCAGGGGTAAATGAACAAGGTCAGGGATCACTGCATTACCACTGAGAGCGCATGTGTGTTTACTGGTATAAATAATAATAATAAAATAAAAAAAACCCTGTAAACTGAGCATACAAGGCCTGATCCGAAGCTGATGGACAGAGATTTTAGTGCGACGGGAAAATCAGATTTGCGAACTATGCTGTGGTTTTGGAGTAGCAAAAATGCAAACTACAGCAGAGGGAACCCACCTAGCGAGGGTAGCTGTTAGTGCCTTTCAAATGAGGATCTCAAAGCACTGTATGGAAATAAGGGGCCAGAGCCTCGGCTGGCACAAGACGTCTTGAGAAACAAATTGGCTGGATGTATGAAACGCAGGGCAAAGAGGGCTTTAGGTTTCCTGTGGGAAGGGGTTCTCCTCATTTCCTGCATCCCTTGCAGCGAAGCGGTAGTCCAACCAACGCAACACAAACCAGATAGGAGGGCTGGAGTGGGGCCAGTGGGGCCAGAGGTGTGAGCAGGGTTGGCTGAGCGAAGTCCAGGATGTGGATGTTTGAGGCGGGATCAGAAGAAGGTGGATATAAAGGAATACAGCGGCTGTCAGGAAACAGGCACTAAGCTGAGAGAGGGAAGTGGAGACAAAGGGCGAAATTAAGGCAGGCGACTGAGTGGTGCGCCGGGCACAAGATGGGGAGTAGGAGGAAACGAGAACCGGGATGTAAGTGTGGACACGATTGGGTATGGCCTCCAAGGGGCAAAGTCTGCTTGTGTAGGCACAATCTGGAGGCAGCAGCTACACCTGAGAAGTAAATTAGTGAGAGAGAATAAAGGAGAACGGTTTATTGGTGACATGCTCACGCTTCTGCATTGCAGCCAACAATACACATTTCTCCAAGATCTAACTCCCATGTAGTCAGATAAATACAAGCACATTAAGAAGAACAGGAGTACTTGTGGCACCTTAGAGACTAACAAATTTATTAGAGCATAAGCTTTCGTGGACTACAGCCCACTTCACGAAAGCTTATGTTCTAATAAATTTGTTAGTCTCTAAGGTGCCACAAGTACTCCTGTTCTTCTTTTTGCGGATACAGACTAACACGGCTGCTACTCTGAAACAACCACATTAATCATCCCTAAAGAGATTAGCAGGGGATCCTAGGGAATGGGCTACCATGAGATGGTCTGAAGTAAGCAGGATGAAATTCAATAAGGACAAATGCAAAGTACTCCATTTAGGAAGGAACAATCAGTTGCACACATACAAAATGGGAAATGACTGCCTAGGAAGGAGTACTGCGGAAAGGGATCTGGGGGTCAGAGTGGACCACAAGCTAAATATGAGTCAACAGTGTAAGACTGTTGCAAAAAAAAGTGAACATCCTTCTGGGATGTATTAGCAGGAGTGTTGTAAGCAAGACACAAGAAGTAATTCTTCCCCTCTACTCTGCGCTGATTAAGCCTCAACTGGAGTATTGCGTCCAGTTCTGGGCACCAGATTTTAGGAAAGATGTGGACAAACTGGAGTAAGTCCAGAGAAGAGCAACAAAAATGATTAAAGGTCTAGAAAACATGACCTATGAGGGAAGACTGAAAAAATTGGGTTTGTTTAGTCTGGAGAAGAGAAGACTGAGAGAGGACATGATAACAGTTTTTAAGTACATAAAAGGTTGTTACAAGGAGGAGGGAGAAAAATTGTTCTTCTTAACCTCTGAGGATAGGGCAAGAAGCAATGGGCTTAAATTGCAGCAAGGAAGGCTTAGGTTGGACATTAGGAGAAACTTCCTAACTGTCAGGGGGGTTACGCACTGGAATAAATTGCCTAGGGAGGTTGTGGAATCTCCATCATTGGAGATTTTTAAGAGCAGGTTAGACAAACACCTGTCAGGGATGGTCTAGATAACACTTAGTCCTGCATGAGTGCAGGTGCTGGACTAGATGACCTCTTGAGGTCTCTTCCAGTCCTATGATTCTATGATACAGGGTCTCTGCTGCTCCTGCTCAGTGCTCCTGGGTTGCTCTCAAGAGGGGGGCTTTGGAGGCTGGGTAAACCTCAGTAATGGTTCTGTTGGAGCATAATCCCAGGTTCCTCTGAGTTAAAGCTTCCAGTTAAAGTGCCCAGCTGGCTGAGAAATGATCATAATGGTCCCTTCTGACCTTAAAGTCTATGATTCTATGTCAAGGCTTCGCTGCAAACCTGCCTGCTTTCCTGCCAGTTATATCGCCCAGCTCTCCAGAAACCCAGAATTCCCGGCTCCCAGTTCTTCAGCAACCCGCCTGGCGAGCTGCCAGGAACTCGAGACCCCGGGAGGCTGGTTCCCAAGCTTTGAATTCCTCACTCAGCCAGCGTTTCCTGGCCCCCAGATACCCTTCAGCCCCCCTGGCAGGACTATGTTTTGAAATGATCACCGTGAAATGTGTTGATTTTTCAAGACCCCGGTTTTCAGATTCTGCTGCACCGAAAATTTCAGAATCAGAACGAAATCACCTTTCAAAATTCTGAGCGCCTCCATGAAACTGACTTACCATTCTCTGCACAGCTGGGGCGCTGAGATCCCCACGCGGGAGGTGCCACACAAAGTGTTATGTACTGAGTGGAAGCGCCTTGGGACAGGGACGGTATACAGCATCTGGCACTATGATTGAGGCCTCTAGATGCTGCTCCAGTACTGTACTCATTATTACCATACAATCACTTTCCTTGACTGCAGCACACATGCCATCCCCACAAACAATAGAACCAAACATTTGGTTCTCATCAGTGTCCAAGTGATGAGATGTTGATGGTGTTCTCTGTACTTGTCTGGGATAGAAAGCAGCTCCGCTGCTTACCTGCCCAGCCCCGTTCAGAGTCCACGCTTTCCCTGCAGCGGGTAGTGATATTAAAGCCCTGAAACCGTGCAGGGAATGGCACCCAAACTGGGTATCCAAGAGCAAAGGGCCAGGACCTCAGCTAGTCGCTTCCACTGACGTCAGTGGATTTACACCAACTGAGAATCCTTTTCTCGTGGTTTCCCTCTCCTCCGTGCAGAGATGATACGCCAGGGCTGTGCTGGAATAAATGACAGCTGCAGTTGGCCTGTTGCATTCTGGGCTCCAGAAAGGAACACGAGAGATGGCAAAGCCAGGAGGGCTAGAAACAAAAGGGAAAAATGAAGTCAGTAATTTAAGAGACAAAAACTCAGGCGCAAAACCCAATCTATTTAAGAAGCCTGCAGCAGGTTTTAGACACCTTGATTAATCATAACTTGCTACATATTATTTCCCTATAAACAAACGACAATGTTACTCATATAAACAGCTTTATCTTGACAGCTGCAAAATGTCAGGATTTAATGTAGAACGAGCAGAGACTCACCATATGTTACCACTCTGGGCCTGAAATGCTATAATCCACAGCATATTGCCTTCCGGAAGCAGTGATTACAAAAGAGAAGCCAGCTCTCCCCTCCTTTTAATTGCATTCCTTGTCTCCAGGTTCACATTGTCTCCTTTCTTTCCTAACGGCTTTGAATAAATCAGGGAAGCTCTAAAGTTGCTGGGTTATTTTGAGGGTTTTTTCCCCCCCTTTGATTGCCATTACCAGACAGTGGAGGAGACTTTATGCATTTAAAGATGACAGGAATAATGGCAGCTGGACAAGGTATTGGACAGTTCAAGCGATTCTCTGGTAGGGTTCGTTCTTCTCTTCCTGGCTCAAAGCTGTTGTAGCCACTCTGCTCCCGCACCCTGAACAGAACAGCTGGTGGATCTTTGTAGTGGGCCAAATGTCCCCCTCCCATCACTGCTGCCACCCACTAGGCCTTCGCAGCCCTACCCCCTTATCATATGTTTATCTGCAGTATGTTATTCAGCCACTAGATGTCTCTGTGTGATTTCCAGACAGAGTGTGGTCCCTGGCAAACAAGGGAGACAGAGTTGGAACCCAAGCTGTGTAGACACCTGTTTGCAGAGCCGGCTCCAGGGTTTTGGCCGCCCCAAGCAGCCATAAAAAGAAAAACTCCTAGCGGGAGTGAGGGACCGTCCGCTGAATTGCCGCCGAATAGCTGGACCTGCCAACCCTGTCCGGAGTGGCCACCCCAAGCACCAGCTTGCCAAGCTGGTGCCTGGAGCCGGCCCTGCCTGTTTGCTTGTGTTTCTAGTTTGAGGCTGTTAGGAAGGATGATCTTATGGTTAAAGCTCTGGTCTAGTGCTTAGGAGATCTGGATTCAGTCCCTGGCTCTGCCACAGACTCTCTTTATGACCTTGGGCACATTACTTAATTTTTCTGTGCTTCAGTTCCCCATCTGTAAAATGAGGATAAAAATCCTTCCTTTCCCCCTTTTAGGCCTGATTCCCATTTACACTAATGCCCCTTGACATCACTCTGGGAGTGTAAAGGGGCCTTAAAGTGTATGGTAAATTACAGTCAAGGCCCCTTTATCTAAAATTCACACCCTCTTTATGGCCCCTTTATGCAGATGGAGTGATGTGAAGGCGCCTGAGTGTGAATGAGCATCAGGCCCTATGGCTTGTCCATTTAGACTGTAAGCACCTTGGGTCAGAGACTGTCTCATACTCTGTGAATGTAGATGGCCTCGCCTGGCTCCGGGGTGGGGCCTCTTGGCATTACCATAATACACATAATAATAACCTGTTGGATTCTTTCCTGCACCACTGTGACTCAGCCCTGATCCAGCTGGGTGGAGACCATAGGACTATGGTACCAGATCTGTCTATCTCCGGGTTTTATATTGCTGGCCATCACTGTGGTATCTGAACATCTTCTCCCTCCTGGGGGCACTGAGTCAGCAGGTACTCAGGCACCATGGTGATAAACACCTTCTTCGCCAGAAAGACACACTGCTTCCTGGTGCACCTCAGAGGTCTCTCATGCAAGCGCTGAACGCACCCAAACCTGCTCGGCTCACATGAGCATGCAAAGGAAGCCTAGCCCAAGATAACATAGCCACACACCAGTAACCAGTAAGCATACAAATGCGGAGCCCCATTATTCCCAGTGACGGCTATTACAAAGGGAGAGAGGAAAACGAGTGCACCTGACCATCCCCCTAGCAGATGGAGGATGTCGGTGTGAGCCCAGCCCTCTAGCACAGACTGACTCGATCCTGATGAGGTAGCATGAGTTCTGATCACACAGTTGATCAGCTGCAATATGTTGTCCCAGAGATGACTGGCCGGCTCCCGGCTCCTCTTGGGCTGCTACAGAGCTGCAGGGCTGAGGGGGAAGAAGCTCTCAGCTCTGCATGTTAGTTACAGTGTCCCAAACTGAGTATAAGTGGGATGGTCAGGTGAGGCGGTTGAGAACAGTTATATTATAGCAGATAATACCCACCCACCCCTTCCAGCCAAATAGAAAGCAGGGAGGTTGTTCTGGGGGTCAGCAGAGTACAGGTCTCAGGTTCAGTGTGTATCTGCAAAGGCGCTGAGCACTCACGCACTGGCTGAAATCGATGGGGGTGCAGGTGCTCAGAACCTGGGGAAATCGGGCCCATAATGGATAGGGACCCAGCTACCTCAGAGACTGCCACGTTCTCCACAATCTCCCCAGACAAATGTGCTCCTCTGGGGTGATGCAGGTGGATCGATCCAGGTTCTAATAAGCAAGCCCTGGGAACATCTGGGACCGCAGGTGTAGAACTCCCTGCCTGAGGAGCGCAGATCTGAGCCCAAGCCTGACTGTGTCCAGATCAGGGTGTAAAATACACCTTGTGGATAAAGCCTTCCCTGCTGATAACAGACACTGGGGAGGTCGTTGCAGATCCAAAATGAGGAGGGGGTTATTCTCCAAGCCTGGCTTGTCTGTGGCTGGAATCTTGGGAGAACCCGGCATCTTTACAAGCTTTTAGCAGAAGCTGGTGGAAATTTTGCAAGACTATTTTGGGGTTAAGTTCTGGTAAGGCCCCCTTGCAGTCCTGTAGCACTGAGGCATCCAAACCCAAAAGAGGAGCTAAGGGCCTGAACATCCAACCCCAGGATAAACCTAATCAGGATCCAGATCTGAACACAGCCTTTCTCAGCTACCACTGCAGTGTCCCGAGGAGAGTCAATATTCCTGACCAGGGTTTTGGAACAGCTGCAAAATCCACCCCAGGCTTTGCACTGGGCCCAGGGCATGCTGGGTCGGGACTTTGGTGGTGGAGCGTGGCTACCTGTTCGGTGCAGAGGGGATCGATCTCCCTCTTGAGTGTCAGGGTCTGACTCTCCCCTGCCCGGCGCCTTGTCTGGTCATTTGCACCCATGTAAAGTGAGTTAGGGTTACCATACGTCTGTTTTTTCCTGGACATGTCCGGCTTTTTGGTAATCAAACCCCCGTCCGGGGGGAATTGCCAAAAAGCCGAACATGTCCGGGAAAAATACCGGCCGGGCACTTCCCCTCCCGCGGCTGCTCTGCTCCTCCCCTGACTCTTCGGTTCTGTTTAAGAGCCGAGCTGCCCGAGCGCTACCGGCTTCGGGCAGCCCCCGTACCTCCGGACCCTGCGCCGCCAGAGCAGAGCAGCTGGAGACCGGGAGGGGAAGTGGTCCGGAGGTATGGGGGCTGCCCGAGCGCTACCGGCTTCCCAGTTTGCCGGGCAGCCTCCAGACCCTGCACCCCCGGCTGGGCACTTCCCCTCGCTGGCTCCAGCTGCACTGGGGAAGCACCAGCCGGGGGCGCAGGGTCCGGAGGCATGGGGGCTGCCCGAAGCTCAAGCGCTACCGGCTTCACGGTTTGCCGGGCAGCCTCCAGACCCTGCGCCCCCGGCTGGGCGCTTCCCCTCCCGGGCTCCAGCTGCGCTGGGGAAGCGCCGGCCGGGGGCGCAGGGTCTGGGGGCTGCCCGGCAAACCATGAAGCCGGTAGCGCTCGGGCAGCCCTTTTCGCATGGCTGGGAGGGAGGAGGGGGGGTTAGGGCAGGGACTTTGGGGAAGGGGTGGGGAAGGGGCAGAGTTGGGGCAGGGCCAGGGGTGGGAAAGGGGCGGGGCCAGGGCCCCGTGGAGTGTCCTCTTTTTTTATTTTTTAAATATGGTAACCCTAAGAGAGTGCACCATGGGTGTAAAATGCTACTGTAATGAACCTACTGGCTCATGACTGTTACCCTGCGATACAACCAGTAGGGGGCACTCTCCGTGCAGGAAAGGGACCTATCACCTGAGGGTAGAGTCTGCCTGGGAGCTGGAGCAGCAGGCTGGAGGAGAGTAACCTGAGACCTGGCAGGGCAGGGCAGCGCGGGGCAGGGCAGGGCGGGGCAGGCCAGGCCAGGCAGCGGGTGACCCAAGAGCTGGGGCTAGTAGAAGGTGGGCAGGGGATCAGCCCTTTGCCAGTTGCTGGCAGGGTGGTAGCAGTATCAGCAGCAGGAGGAGCGAGAGTGCAGTTACCCCTGTGGCCTGGGGTGTACCTGGGGGCTGGGCTGGGGGTTGCTGGTTTGATCGGGTAACTGATAAAGCAGTTGTGCTGCGGGCGGGTTTGCACTGTATGATTGGGACAGCCGCAGTAAAGGAATCCTCCACTACTCAACGTGTCTGTGTTTATGGGTTAGAGTTAGAAGAGCCTGGTACCAGCAGTGTACAGCGCGACACAGAGTTCACTACCGGCCATCCGGAAGGGAGTGGAGTAGCCCGGCGACACTCTACAATGGGGTCCATGACGGTGCCATTGCACACGGTGGAAAGCAGTGACGAATGCCGCTGGGTGTACAGCAAACACTGGGCATGTGCAATGTTCCAAAGGTTTGGGGGTTTAGTGGAGAAGTAACCAAAAGTTTGGGTGTGGCATCTCAGTGTTCATGGGACTCTTGTAAAAAGAGGCTCAGATCTGAGATCACCCGTATAGTATGTCCTGCCCAGGGCAGAACCCCGGGGTGTGACAGACGGACAATATCCAGTAATATCCTGAACAAACTTTTACTTAATTCAATGAAACTGTATTGAATTAGGGTTAATACCCTTGGGGTACATTGTATGGGACATGCACATGTTTATGTATCCTTGGGCGGAAGTATGGAACATCTTGAGCAGAAAGACAAGATTAATGCAATCTCTGGAAGGGATGAGGAAGTTCTAAGGTCTTTTTGGAACAACATGTGTGCAGTGGATTTCCTTAGGAAATACCTTGAGGTGAGAGGAATGCAAATTCTCCCCCTCCAAAACCAACCTTTTGAAGATATGCTCTGGGGAGGGAGACCCTTTGTATACTAACTACCTGTTTCTGGAAACTCCAGATCAAAGCCCCTTGAGCTGTGTAAATGGATGGACTAAACGTATCCTGGGGTGCTTGCTCTGAGCTCAAGCTGTGATGAACTTGTAACCCAAAGTACTCTCCTAGGGTGAGGGGTTGACGGACTGACCCTGTCAGAACCCATGTTCGAATCGGGATGAACTCTGGTAAGCTTATTAGCGAGCGTGTGCGTTCTTTCGTTGTTTTTAGTAGGTTTTCTCTGTACTGCTTTAACCTTTAAGAATAAAGTAAGCCTGCCTAGAAGACTCTGTGTGGTAACTTATATCCATAGCAATCTCACTGTGGTACCAGGCTTGGAAGAGAAAGCAGGCAGAGCATCTGCGCTGGGAAATGCACAGTGAAGGCAGCGAGCTGTGCAGCCTGGAAATACTCCAGTCAGAAGGGAGAGAGATGAGGGTCTTCACCCAAGAGAGGCAACAGCTGGGGAGCTGGTAGCCAGATAGTTGGTGCCCTGTCTGGACCACTGAGGGGAAATACAGGTGCAGTTGCCCTGAGCTGTGACCCAGGGGGACTTGGAAACCAAAAGGTAACCATGTTATTTCCCCTCCCTTAAAAAGGGACTGCTTTGGCTGTAGAGAGACAGTCCAAGATGAGGTGGCTCTTCTGGCTAACTATAGTGGTTTGCCTTTCCCTAGTCATGGCTGTAGCCCAGTGCCCGGGTAGGTTTGGGGAAGGGAGCTCTTCTAGTGAATTGGGCTCAAGCCACCCACCTTGGAGCTGGATTACAAACACCTGGAGGAAGGAGGTGGTTCAGCTCCAACATTGGCTTTGGCCCATTAACAAGCCAAGGACCACTTACAAAATGCGGATCCCCACCTCGATTACGATGTACTCGCATTACCATAGCTCCTAGAGATCCCAGCTGAGATCAGGGTCCCGTCGCGGTAGGTATGGTGACGACACATAGTGAGAGGGGCCGCCTGGCCCAAAGAACTTACAGTGCCAGGCCAGGCAGCATTGTCACCCCCATTTTACAGCAGAACTGAGGTGGCACGCAGAAGTTAAGTGACTTGCTCAAGCTCACACAGAGAGTCTGTAGCAGAGCCAGGAATTGAACCCAGCCTCATTCCGACACTAGCCACTTCAGGACTGGCCTTGGATTGTGAAACCCCTCAGGGTTTAGAGAAGGACGGCGTCAGGCTTTGGCTCGTGCTCCAACATCCTCCCTGCATATCAGCCCTTCAGGTAAAAGTCTTTAGCCTTCCCCGCCTCGGGGCCTGCATCTCCCGTGGTGCAACGAAGGAGAGGAACTGATCTACTGCCGGCATACGGCAGAGAGATAGATGGCCCTGCGAAGCGGCTTTACTGCTGAGTATGTATTGTATTTCTCTGTCTTGTTGGAATCCGCCCAGCTACAGCTCTTTACCAACCCGAGTTGAACTTCAGTTGTGCTAGGAGGAGAGGTTTTCACTCTCCCATTTATTAGGCCCTCCTGGCAGAAAGGGAAGGAGCCGGAGGACAGGGAGAGGGGGAGCGGGAAGTAGAGTGCAATCCCAAAGGGATTAGAGCAGTGGTGGGCAACCTGCAGGCCGCATGCGGCCCATCAGGGGAATCTGATTGTAGGCCACGAGACATTTTGCTGATGTTGACTGTCCGCAGGCACGGCCCCCCACAGCTCCCAGTGCCCGCGGTTTACCGTTCTCGGCCACTGGCAGCTGCCAGGGGCCGTGCCTGCGGACGGTCAATGTCAGCAAAATGTCTCATGGGCCGCAATCAGATTCCCCTGATGGGCTGCAGCTTGCCCACCACTGGATTAGAGAGAGGGGAGCCTAATGGAACTGGTTCTCTTTCTCTCTGTTTCTGTCGTCTGGTATAAAATCCGCTCTGCAGCGGTGATAGCGCCACTCCCCCGTCGAGCGCTCATAGAGCGAACCAGCAGAGGACGGCATGCAGCAGGATTGCCAAAGCCACAGTCCCTGGTTTCTCCCCGACAGGATCAATAATAATGCAAATAGACTTAGCGCTCCAAGTCCAGAGTTGAGAAATTGGCTCAAAGAGTGTTTTTTACTCCTCTGGCCATGCAAAATACTCTCAGAAGAGGGTGCAGGTAGCCCCAATGGGCCTGGATTGCCCAGGCGGGAGCGAGGGACAAAGGCCAAGTGTACGGAGCATGGCTAAGTGCATGGCCTCTCAGCTCAAGCTACCAAGGAGGTGCTGCTTCTCTGCTCCTCCCCAACTGGCTCAGCCAATGCGAGCTGACACCCTTGCCACCTTGAGTCCTGCGATGCAGGCACTGGGCTGGGTTCAGCAGACCCGCACCCGAGCCAATCCTGCCTCCCAGGCGTATGTGAATCCTGCCTCTCACGTTGCTGACCTAGCGTCAGGTCCCCTACAGTGCCCAGGGGGTGCGATGGAGAAGGAGTTCTCAGATGAGGCGATTGGTGCACGAATGGTTCCAAACCAGTTTTCATTCTAAATCCTCTTCATGCACATTTCCACTCACCCACTAGGGTGGGGGGAGGTTGAAAGGAGGAGCGCAACTGGCTCCTCTAATGTTGAATGAGGAGCTCATGGCAGGGGGGCGGGGAGCGGCTTTCCCCTTGATTTGAAATCTGTATTTCTTTGTAGCATGTTAGAGAAGAGATGATGCACACTGTGCTCTCTCTCTCTCTTGTGTGGAGACGTTACATTTGTTCTTTCAACTTGTGTTCTCCCTTCATCTAAAACAAGGCATTTGAAACTGCAAGTGCTTGCTTTGCTCTCCATGTCTGGGGCTGAGGAAGGCTGTGACTCAGTGGTAAATACAGCCACATTCTTCATCAGAGACCCAGAGCAGATTCATTAATGACGACAGGAGCGACTTCGCGGTGCCGAGGGGAGGGCTACCGAGGCCCAGATTCATCCCTGGAAGAACTCCATTTGGGTTACCTCTTGCCCAGGTGGCAGGAAATGAAGGAAACTTCTGTAGGTACCAGCAAAGGAAACTAACATTCCAAAAATACCAGCGATATTTGGGAGGACCAGTCAATCAAATGTGGTAAGTGAAGCCAGTTCCTATAGGGAGGATTCTTCTCTTCTGTTCAGGTTCTTATCCTGTGGCCATCACTGAGTGCCTGGGTTTGTGCTAGAATTGGAGGATCAGGAAAATCAGTGGAGTCCTCTGAACTGAATTATCCTGTTAACCAGTGGCTAAGGACTCGACTAATTGCTGAGCGGTGGTTTGGAATGTGGCCCATTGGGCGGATGAGGAATGATGGGATCGATGTAACTCCACGCTATGGACCGGTGGTGATTTGAGCTAACCCTGGATTGCCAGGGGTTGGCAGCGTCCGAGCTCTGATTGTGCCAGAATGTGGGAGGGTCTCCCTTGTAACAATGAGAAAAATGTTGTTTACAGCTACGGCAACAGACCCAGAGCGCTCAGCCTGTGGGTGGATGGACAAGCCGACGAGCCGAGCTTGCCCGAGATCTCTGATTATTGGCAGCGCTCTGAGTCAGAACAGCTGGTTATTGTATTGCCATCACCGGATCAGAATGAGCTGTTCCGCTCAGCGGCAGCATCAGGAGATAACAGAGGCTTAGCCCTAAGCAGCAATAACCACATGACAAGAGAGACCAGCAGAAAATCTATGGTAGACATTTATTCAGCCACTGAAATAAGCCTCTGTTGCCTAACAAATAAAACAAACGGGGTACTCGAGTCCAAAGTACAGTAAGTAAATCATAGTCAGAAAAAGCTACCACGGCAGGTATCGTGAGGGATGGCTGAATGGGCGTAGATACAGTAAGAGCCCTTACCAGCCACTGGCCAGGATTTGAACCCTGAACCTTTTCCGAAGTTCCGTCAACGTTTACTTCCACATTTTCCCCCACAGCGAATTTGTACAAGGGAGGGGGGTGAGCCAGGGAACGGCTGGCTCCGGCTGTTGCCCCAAAAGCTTGGCTAGCTTTCAACTCAAACTTCTGACCCCACACTGGAAATGCACGCTTGGGGCTAGCTCCTCAGTTGGGGTAAATCAATAGAGCCTTGGCCACTGTCGGAAGGCAGGATACTGGGCTAGATGGACCTTTGGTCTGCCCCAGTATGGCCGGTCTTCTGTTCACTGATCTAAACCATCCAAGGCAGATGGCCAGCCAGCATCTTTCGGAAAACCTCAGTGAAGGAAATTCCATAACCTCCCTGGTAGTCTGTTCCATTGCCCGACTGTTCTTACAGTGAGGAAGTTTTTCCTGAGATTTAATCTAAATCTGCTCTGCTGGAGTTTGAACCTGTTGTCTCTTGTCCTGCCCTCTATGGCAAGAGAGAACTTTTCTCCATCTTTTTTATAGCTGCCTTTCAAGTATTTGAAGACCACTATCATGGCCCCCCTTGATCTCCTCTTTTCCAAGCGAAACACACCCAGTTCCTCCAGCTTTGGTCGTATGGCTTGCATTCCATCCCTTCGATCATCTTTGTCACTCGCCTCTGGACCCTTTCCAGTTTCTCTACATCCTTTCTATATAGCGGTGACTAAATTTGGACACAGTACTCCAGCTGAGGCCTCACCAGCGCCGAGTAGAGCATTACTATCACCTCCCATGACTTGCAGGCTGTGCCTCTGTTAATGCAACCCAAAACTGCATTTGTTTTTTTGCAACAGCATCGCATTGCTGACTCATGTTGAGGCTGTGATCCACCACAACTCCCAGATCTTTCCCAGCAGTGCTGCTGCCAAGCCAGTTATCCCCCATTCTGTATTTGTGCATTTGGTTTTTCTTTCCTAAGTGTAGTACCTTACGTTTGTCTTTGTTGAATTTCATTTTGTTGTCTATAGCCCAGTGCTCCAATTTATCAAGATCCCCTTGAATTTTAGTTCTATCCTCCAAAGTGTTTGCAGCCCCACCTAGCACTGTTTCATCTGTAAATTTGATCAGTATGCTCTCTATTCCTATAGCCAGGTCATTAATAAAGATGTTAAATAACACCGGACCCAGAACAGATCTGTGTGAAACCCCACTTGACACCTCCCTCCAATCTGGCATCATTCCACCCATGGTTACTCTTTGTTTGTGGCTGGTTAACCAATTATATATCCACTTATACATATGGAGATATACCTATCTCATAGAGCTGGAAGGGACTCCAAAAGGTCATCATGTCCAGCCCTCTTCCTTCGCTAGCAGGACAAAGTATTGATTTTTGCCCTAGATCCCTAAGTGGCCCCCTTAAGGATTGAACTTACAACCCTGGATTTAGCAGGCCAATGCTCAAACCACTGAACTATCCCTCCCCCTACTGAGCTAGCCCTCCCACCCACTTACTTAATGATAGTTCCACCAGCAGCTGCTTCCCCATGAAGTCAATGGAGCTATGTTGATTTATGGCAGTTAAGATTTGGCCCTTGAAACATAAAACAATTCTCGGCTCACCATGGGAAAGGGTTACTTTGTTTGTGCCATGATATGATGGTGCAGTGTTGTGATGTGGACACGCAATATTGCAACATGGCAATGTAATGTGACACTTGTGATAGACCCAGACCAGTTGGGAACAGCAGAGTAGCAGAAGGCAGATATACTGGCCACTGGATAAGTAGTTTTCTGTTCCCTGAGTGACCAGAGCAGGGGCTGCTCCAGGCTAATAGACCACCTGACTCCAATTAACCTGCTAAGAGTCAGGTGAGGCAGTTAAGTACCTGACTCTAATTAAGGCCCCTCTGATGCTATAAAAGGGCTCACTCCAGTCAAGCCAGGGGGAGCCAAGGAAAGGAAGTGTGTGTGAGGAACTGGGAGCAAGAGGTGTGCAAGAAGCTGAGAGTGAGTAGGCGTACTGTTGGAGGACTGAGAAGTGCAAGTGTTATCAGACATCAGGAGGAAGGTCCGGTGGTGAGGACAAAGAAGGTGTTGGGAGGAGGCCATGGGGAAGTAGCCCAGGGAGTTGTAGGTGTTGTGCAACTGTACCAGGAGGCACTATAGACAGCTGCAGTCCACAGGGCCCTGGGCTGGAACCTGGAGTAGAGGGCGGGCCTGGGTTCCCCCCAAACCTTCCAACTCCTGATCCAACACAGGAGGAATTGACATGGACTATAGCTTCTACCAGAGGGGAAGGTCTCTGGACTGTTTCCTGACCCACAGGGTGAATCTGTGAAGTGAGCAAATCCGCCAATAAGCGCAGGACCCACCAAGGTAGAGGAGGAACTTTGTCACACACTGTAATCTGACATAGCGAGGCAAACATTGAAAGGACATTTACCAAGCTGCATTGGCAATGAGGTAGTTCTTTGCAGCAGACACAAATGGAGCTGCTTTGGGATGCTTTACAAAAGCCTTTGGCTGAGAAGACTCCTTTAGACAGGAGGTGAGCCTGCTAAGTTTAGTCTCTAGAAAGTGTGTTATGATTTTGTTTTATATGTAACTTTTTGTTTCCATTATCCTTACTCACTAGTCCTTGAATTTCGAATCTTTGACAATAAACGTATGGTTGTTTTCACTATAACTATATCTCAGTGCTGCGGTGTTAAGCTACGTACTAATCCTGAGCTAAATCACCCAACTGGTGTGGGCGCCGTTCCCTTCAGGACTTGGTGTCTGTGAGTGTTCAGGGGATAAGGGGCCGAACACCACAGGGGAATGATTAGAAGGGGTGTGGGGACAGGGGTGCACCTATCGTTAAACCGCAGGGCAAAGCAAGGGCTGGCAGAGCCCAGAGGGAAGTGTTTGTGTGGCTCGCAGACTGGTGATGTCAGGGAGCTGACACCTCATTAAGCACAAGCAAGTTTCCCTCCAACTGGAGGCCGGGGAGGACATGGTGACTCACAGTCCTGGGTACCCGAGAACCATCACACTAGGGTCATGGCTTAAGGGCTTCTTGACCAAGAGGTTGTGGCTACCACAGTTAAGGCACCAAAGCACTGGCAGTTGTGGCTCTCAAGAGCCCTGCAAGTGCTTCACCAGCAAGGCACTGTTTTCAGCTGCATAAACTGGAGAGATCTCTGAAGAAGGTTTCATCCAGCACAGGTAGTAAGGTCCATAGAAATTTGCAGCCGAGCATCTGGCAAACTGCTGGAGGAATCAGAGAATAGCTCTTCCTAAATGAGCAATTTGAGTGGATTCTCCACTTGGGAAGAGAATGAGCCATGCTTTTTACTTGGAAGGAAACACATATTTGGAGGTTAATTCCCCAAAAGCGTGGGGCACATTGGCTTGTTTGTTTTCTCTGTGTGCAAGAGGAATATAATGGAGCTGCTCATATGTAATAGTCCAGACTATTAGCAGAGCTAATGGGGTTGTTCCTTTGGGGTTCTAGGCAGTGATTGGTGTTCGAGTGCTGAATTCAAATGCTGTCCCCGCTTGGTGTTCTGCTGGAGATTTATCAGTGCAAAATGAGACATTTTTAAGGCTCCCCCCGGAACCGTTCTGACTTTCCCAGTAACGGTGCAGTTCCTTTGCAGGATGTGGTCTTGGGGTCATGTGCTTATGTGCTCACCGCCCTCTCGATTTACAAACCGGGATTGAACCAGGGATCTCCAGAGCTAATAGCACGAGCTGCTACAGCTTTCACTAAGAAGCCAGTCCTCAAGAGCTGGGGGTCTGCCACAGCTCTGCAGGTCAGCAGGGGGCAAAGGGGCCTGTAAAGCACCCTCACCAGTGCTCTACACCAGTGGTTCTCAAAGCCGGGCCGCCGCTTGTTCAGGGAAAGCCCTTGGCGGGCCGGGCCGGTTTGTTTACCGGCCGTATCTGCAGGTTCGGCCAATCACGACTCCCACTGGCCGCGGTTCGCCGCTCCAGGCCAATGGGGGCTGTGGGAAGTGGCGCGGGCTAAGGGATGTGTTGGCTGCCCTTCCTGCAGCCCCCATTGGCCTGGAGCAGCAAACCGTGGCCAGTGGGAGGCATGATCGGCCGAACCTGCGGACGCGGTAGGTAAACAAACCATCCCGGCCCGCCAGGGGCTTTCCCTGAACAAGCGGCGGACTGGCTTTGAGAACCACTGCTCTACACTATGCTCTGATGGTGGTTTTCACAGCCAGTCTCTTAAACTAAGGAGGTTTAGGCCTGGGCAATGCTTGGATCGGAGGCCTCAGTGGAAAATGTGGGATGATGCAAGGAATTGTGGTGTTGATCCTGGAGCAATGACCCAGCAGAGTGCTAGGGGAGGCTGTGCAGCTGGGGGTGCTCCCTTAATTTTAAACCTGGGTGGTCATCAGTAGCTATTAAAGACCCCAACCCACTTCCCACAGTTGCAGGGGAGTCCCAGTCAAAGTCCACCTCTGGGTAATTTAGGTTCTGCCTCCCAGAATCCTCCCTGCTGTTTTGAATGAGTTCTTCACTTCTTGTCCTCAGCTGTTGTGCAGTCACATTCTGCCCCAGCGCTTGCTGCATTTCAGAGCTGTGTGACCCGATTCCCGGCAGGAGATCGGAGAGTGTCTTTAGGATGTAAGAGAGGCCATTCCGGGGTTTTCAAGCAGGGCAGGGCAGCCAAAGTAGAACTACAAGTGCTATGGGCCAATGCAGTCAATGGCATTGCATGGAAGCCGGCTCACGAAGTTCATTCACAGGTGACTGATTTGTCAGTAACATTTTTCAGCCTGACCCCTAGGTACACGAAGGAGGATTTCTTCTCTCATGGAAATTAAATGATTCTGGGATTAGTGAGCTAGGAATTACGACGTCCTCCCTTCGACTCCCTCTGGCTCTGGACATCAATCAGATAATTGCCTGGGACACGGAACATCTCTTCCTGCGCCCTCCAGCTGGCCCCCATTACTAAATCTTATCTCTGTACTGGCTTGACTTCATCCGGGTGGGTTCACGCTGCTACGTATTCTGTACCTGGATTACTCTGGCCATTGGCCTGTGGGAGCGTAGGAGGAAAGAGAAGGGAGAGGAGGAGCTTTTCATCACCACAAAGGCTGAGCAATAAAGCAAAGGGCTGTGGAAATTGTGTTGTACTGCAAGGAAACGCTGATTGCCCCGTACGCATTGTTGCTTAGCACTGGAGTACATACTAGGGGAGAGTCCAGAATGGAAAATGCATAGGGAGGTAGGGACATGATCTCAGGCGCCACTTCTAAATCAAGTGCCACCCTCTGGCGACACTGAAATGAGATGCCATCTGCAGTAGATTGTGCAGATCTTCATAATATGGACAACCCTCTTTCTCTGCATGCTTTGATCAGCAGCGAACTAGCTGATTGATTACCAATGATAACGTTAAACAGTCACGATTCGGCTTCAGCGTTAACGTGCCACTGATGTGCGTGGGGGCCGTTCACACCTCTCGGAGATACAGGCTGCATCTTTTTACACCTGGTTCGTGATTTGCAGGTTTTCTTTGCAGCCAAAATGGCTGGAAAGTTTTGTATGGAATAGAAGCTGAGGTTCCAAGCACAAGGGAGCACCCAGCCCAGAACAGTATTAGCGTGCCACGCCTCAGCAAGCAGACCCCGTTCAACTCTGGTGTTTCCGATACTTCTCCCACAACATCTCGGCAGCTACCGGGTCTCCTCGCTGTATCACTACTTTGACTGACACACCAGTTCTGACGCTGGTTGGCCTTGTATCCCCAGCACTGCTAGGGGAGGGATTCTGTTCTGCACAGTCGTGGACTGCAGCCTATGCCTTGCTGGGAGTGATTAAGAGAGGAATGGGCAGGGATTTTGAAGCTCCTGCGTGGTGTTTGCCTCACTGGCGAGCTACATAAATAAGATCATCTTTTGATTTATAAACCGAGTTAATTCGGTGATGCTGATACACTATAGCATCTTCCATTCGAGGATGTGAACGCATTGCTAACTGTGACTGAGTGAAGCTAGCAGACTTTTAAAAGCAAAACAAGAACCAATGGATGAATTAGAACCTGGAAGAACTCAAAGCAGAAATACAGTGCACATTTGTAACAGCGAGGATCATTAGCCATCAGAACCACTTAGCAAGGGAAGGGGTGGATTCCTCGTCTCTACTAGTCCTTATATTAAGATTACGTGCCTTTCTAAACGATACATTTCAGCTCAGCCATAAATGGTTGGACTAGGAGTCATTGGGCATGATTTTCTGGCCTCCAGTATGAACAAAGGTTGAAACTAGGTGATCTTGATGGTCCCTTCTGCCATTAACCTTTATGAATTTAGCCTCTCACGGGCAGGGAAACTGAGTTACGGCACAGTTAAGGGCTTTGCCGACAAGCTGACCTGTGCTGTGACTTTGGGCAGGTCACTTGCCCTCTCTGTGACTCTGTTTCCCATCTCATCCTTTGTCTATTTAGGTTGTGAGCTCTTTGGGGGAGGGACTGTCCCTCACTAAGTGTGCGTTCAGCGCCTAGCACACTGGGATCCTGAGCTCAGTTGGGGCCTCTAGGCAATGCTGTGATATAAATAATACTGGCACAGCAAGACGGTGGCGGAGCTGATTAGGAGTTCCTGGCTTTGAGCTCACTCCGCTAGGCACTACCGCCTTGCTGTGAAATGAAATGGGGACCATTATGGTATTATGGGGCTTCTGTGGCAAAGGCAGGACGAGAACACGGGTCACCTAGCTCCCAGCCCCCGTGCCTTTGTAACCCACTGGTCAGCATACGTCATAGATCTCCCTCTGCACTCAGTCCACGGCTGACAGAGGTCGGTTACAGCTCTTAGCTTGAGAGCCGGTTAAGAGCTCACTCATGTGGAGCTGCCCAGGGCTGGCCAAGATGGCAGTTGTCACATCTGAACCCCTCGGCTCACCCAGATGCCACCGAGAGAAGGAACGTGGCGTGCCAACGCACCGTTTGTCGTGGAGTAACGTTTCAGAGGAGAATTGCACTGAAGCGAAGACAACCCAGCTAGTGGTGGAAGTTTTTACGGTTGCTGTTCACTTGCTAAGGAGTCAGCACCATGTGAG
The DNA here is from genome assembly GCF_027887155.1 of Malaclemys terrapin pileata. Lineage (NCBI taxonomy): Eukaryota > Metazoa > Chordata > Testudines > Emydidae > Malaclemys > Malaclemys terrapin. The sequence continues at coordinate 9,095,741 of NC_071505.1, read as the reverse complement.
GTTCTGTTGCTGTCAGAAGGTGCATGAACATCTGTTGCAGCAGCGGTGCCTTCTCAGTGAAGATGAGATGAATTGTGCCTTGGACTTAACTTGCTAATGGCTCTCTCCTGCCAGCCCACACTAACTGATCCGTGGGTGCTGCCCTGGGCTCAGCAGAGGTTCACAGACAGCTGGACGGTGCTGGCCCAAAGCTGATTTGGAAGTTGCGAGCAGCCTGGATTGGTTTTGTTTTTAAACACCGCAAAGGCTAAGTGTTGTTCTCTTTTGATCTCAGTGGGACCTGCAGGAATGTAAATGACAGCAAAGTTTGGCCCCAGGTGTGTTGGGATCCAGGCTAGTCTTAAAGCTGGACACTATGAGCAGCCTCTGAAGACTGGGGGCACCATCGTCTGCACAGACCACGTGACCTTAGGGACAAGAGAAGGAGGACCGTGGAGCCAGCACTGACACCTATATAAAGGTTCATTTACAAAGACAACCCTCGGTAGCAGTGACCGTGACTTCGACATGGTCTGATCAGCCAATGGGTATTAGGGTGGCTGAGTGCATTGTCAACTAATATTCTACTGGAGAGACGTCTTATACATTTCCATTGCCTGCACGTCAGCTCTTCCCTTATCAAACTCAACTGCTATGTTTCTGCCTCGGGATTCTTTACTCACTAGTTTTCCCTACCCAATGAAAAAGGCCAGGGCATTATTGGCTTGCTGCTCCATACAGGGCTTAGGAATGCCTGGTCACTAAACAACTTCCCCCCACTGATTGTATGGTTGAGAATTTTGAAGGGGCCATCTCCATGGCTAGGGCAGAGACCTCAGCCTGATAACGTGCCTGAGGCCAGGTGTTCCTCCTCTTTCCAAGTGCCATACAGGGCACAGTTCCTGAGCAGGGTCACAGTAGTCACGTTGCATGGTACCAGCTTCTGTCTGGGTAGTTGGTGCCACCTCGATAGGTTCCCATCAATCCTAACTGATACACCCGCTCCCGCCTCACCCAGAGAGAGGGAGACTGTCCCCCACGGTGGCTGCCTTTCTTCTACTGGCGTCTCTTCTCCCCACCTCTGGAAGGAATATACCTGCATGAGACACGTCCCAAGCTAAAGGGTCATTCCTGCTTCACACGTGATCAATTCGATCCATGCAAATGTGGAGTGAGTGACTGGTTCATGGTAGCAGTCGGGGCTGCTGCTGGTGAATGGTCAAACTCCGCGTCCACAGAGCCAGTAGAGGGAAGAGTAACAGGGCTGCCGAGGGAAAATGTCTCATCATCGGGCAGAAAGAGGGGTATTTGTGCAGAGCCTAGGTTACTCACAATGGACATCAGCCCTTTATTCACTGTTGGGTTGGATTCCCTGGTCAGAGCATTCCCTCCCCCTTGCAACGTAGCTGTAGGGTTTAAAAAAAAATCATTTGCAAAGTAATACTTTTCCATGTTGTGGGAAGGGGAAGCACCCCCATAGTCTCTTTGTGTGGGCTGGAGCTCCACTAAGAGAAGAGAGCTACTGCTAGACCTAGGACAAGAGCTGGGTGGTTGCAGTCCATTTCATAGTGGCCAGGTCCTCACATCACCATGAATCCATGACTTCCAGAGACCTCCGGGACATTCTCTGCTTCAGCCCCTGGGGCTGCCGGACTCTGGAGCTGGCGGCCAGCAGGGCCCTGACAGGGTTCCAGCGACAAGCAACGGGGCTCCCTGAAAGGTTCCAGCCACAGGTGACGGACTCCAGAGCAGGCCCTCCTCAGGGTTCCAGCGACAGGCGACAGCTTCGCACGGGGCGAATGGAGCGGGGGACGCCTCAGGCAAGCGTTTTCTCTTTGGGAAATATGGCCACCCACAGCTCCCAGGCACCACGGTGGTGGGGGAAACCATGGAGCTGCAGCAGCAAAAGTCACAGACAGGTCACGGCTTCCGTGAATTTTTGTTTATTGCCAGTGACTTTTACTAAAAATAACCATGACAAAATCTTAGCCTTAGTGATGACATTGACTCCCTTGTCGGGCGTCTCAGTCGGGAGGCCAGTAACTGAACAGGCCACGGAGACTGAGCACGTGCTCTTCGCCTAGCGGGAGCTCCCTTCCAGTGCAAAGTTGAGTCTTGTTGAGCAGCCAGCACTGGGCGCTGAGTGTCTGTGTCGCTGCAAGGACGGATTGCCTCAAGGAGCTCATGCACTGCCACTGCTCTGGTGGCACTTTTCAATGGGACAAAATCTTTCCTTGGGGAGGAAGCTGAGCTGCAGAGAGGGCCCCTCGGATTCAGATGCATCTGAACACCAGGGGAAGATACATGTGTAACCCACTGCTGAGTGGTGTTATGGGTGGGGCTCCTTCTTTGCTCAATTCATAGAGGATGAGAGTCTGCTAGTGAGCCTCTAGGGAGGCCTAGTTCTTTAGCTCAAGCTGTAGCAGCTCGTGCTTTTAGCTCTGGACTGGCCCCGGTTCAATTCCCCAGGTGTCAGCCAAGATGATGGCTATCACACATGGAAAGGCAAGACTTAGTGACTAGCAACATAAGGCAACTGCTCATGGGGCGTATGTGTATCCTCCAACCACTACACAAGAACGGCCATGCTGGCTCAGACCAATGGCCCATCTAGCCCAGTATCCTGTCTTCTGACAGTGACCAGTGCCAGATGCTTCAGAGGGAATGAACTGAACAGGGTAATTTTGAGTGATCCATCCCCTGTTGTCCAATCCCAGCTTCTGGCCGTTCGGGGTTTAGAGACACCCAGAGCATGCGGTTGCATCCCTGACCATTTTGGCTGATATCCATTGATGAACCTGTCCTCCATGAACTTCTCTAATTCTTTTTTTTGAACCCACTTATAATTTTGGCCTTCACAACATCCGCTGGAAACAAGTTCCACAGGTTGACTGTACGTTGTGTGAAGAAGTACTTCCTTTTGTTTGTTTTTAAACCTGCTGTCTATTAATTTCATTGGGTGACCCCTGGTTCTGGTGTTATGTGAAGGGGTAAATAACACTTCCTTATTCACTTTGTCCACTCCATTCTTGATTTTATAGCCCTCTATCCTATCCCCCCTTAATTGTCTCTTTTCTAAACTCACCAGTCCCAGTCTTTTCACCTCTCCTTGCACAGAAGCTGTTCCATACCCCTAATCATTTTCATTCCTTTTCCCTGAACCTTTCCCAATTTTAAGATAGCTTTTTTGAGATGTGGCGATCAGAACTGCATGCAGTATTCAGGGTGTGGGCGTAGCATGGATTGATAGAGTGGAATTATATTTTCTGTTTTATTATCCATCCCTTTCCTAATGGTTCTTAACGTTGTTAACTTTTATGATTGCCACTGCACATTGAGCAGATGTCAGAAAACTATCCACAATGACTCCAAGATCTCTTTCTTGAGTGGTAACCGCTAATTTAGGCCCCATCACTGTATATGTATAGTTGGGATTCTGTTTTCCAATGTGCATTACTTTGCATTTATCAACATTGAATTTCCATGCTGCCATTTTGCTTCCCCGTCATCCAGTTTAGTGCGATCCCTTTGTAACGCTTTGTGGTCAGCTTTAGACTTGACCAGCTTCGGTAATTTTGTATTCTCTGCAGATGTTGCCACCTCACTGTTCACCCCCCTTTATGATGACTTGTGACTGTGCTGAACAGTGTGTGTTATGTTCTGGAGGTGGATTAGAAAGATCACTCCTTCATGAAGTAGATTCATTCAACTCACGAGCAGAAGGGATCTGTCTTTAAAGCCCAGCTCCAGCCGCAGATTATCAGGTGATGGCAAGGTTAACCAATGAAACACAAGACAGAAGCATTGCATCACACGAGTAGATCCTCTTTGAACGAACATAAACTGAAGGCAGGGCACTGTTATCGAGCAACCGCTGGGCACAGAGTTATCCTTTTCTCGGTGGCACATAGAGCACAAGATAGGTTCATAGTCGAAAGCAATGCTGACAACTATAGGGCTGGCCAAACATTTTTCATTGAACCTGTTTTTGGATGGGAAATTGGGTCTTCAAGACATCAGAAATTGTTCTCAGTAAAGAGGCTGCTTTCTTTGGAAAATCTCAGCTTTTTGACAAAAAATGCCTGGCCCAAAATTGAAATATTTCCATTCTGAAATGGTGCCTCATGCCCAGCAATGCACCTGAGTTATGGTCTGAGTGTTTCATGAGCCCGTTTTTCTCCACGGGCTGGGGTCTTCAGCCAGACTTCACCTCCCATGATGCAACACAGCCATGAGACTGCCATGGTGCACTGCCTCCCGTCACCAGCAGATGGCAGATGTGGTCCATCCAGGGAGCCTGGCCTATCAATAAGAATGAGCTTGAGATGCTCGACCCATAACTCCCATGAGCCACCATGGTGGCATTTCAGACTTGAAATTTTTCAGGGTTTTCACAGAAAACTTGAAAAGTTCCATGGAAACCCCACGCCCTCCATTTTCTGACCAACGCTAGATGAATGCACAGACGCTGTCTACAGAGGAGGCCTATGAGGGGGGTTGTTGGTGCTGTCAAACTGCACCCTTTGGCCCACCCAGTGTGGCACGGTGCTGACAGCACATGCTCTGCTCTGCTGTCATGGAAACCACGCCATCCTCAGCTCCTTCCTGAACAACTTTGCACAGTTTGCCAAGCTGCCATAAGCCGACTCTCCATCATGGTTGAGACCATCTCCCCTCTGCCTCCCTTCGTTGCCAACGGGAGGGACGTGATCTTAGCGCCTGCATCCGCAGTCACTAAAATGGCTAAATGCAAAGGAACCTTCTCAGGTCATTACCCCTGGCAACGGGCCATTAGACCCTTCCTCAAAATGTCGGCAGCAGTGACTGATGGCGGCAGGTTTCGGCCCTTGGGCTGACCTCATTCCTAGCCAGCAGTGAACGGAGGGACGGGAGAAGGGGGATAAACAATAAATTATTCATGATGCATCGGACAGGGGGAGACCCTTTTATGATTTGCATGGGGTGGCACTTATTTCTCTAGCCTGATGCATCCCATTAAACAAGGGTGGGTGTGGGATAATGTGTGCGTTGCTTGAGGCCTAGACATCTCTCATCAGAGAGCCACGGGGGAGGGAAGGGGGAGGGCGCAGAGTTGCTGACACACTCGTTACCATCATGATTTCAGAGCAATCTCACGAGCAAACTGGCAACTTTTGCCTCAGCCCCCGCCACTTTGGGTCACTCCAGCGGCCTGCAGTTCCAGGGCACCCTTGTGTAATATGCAGGGTAGAGCCGGTGTGGCTGGGTGGAACTGCCTCTTTCCCACCTCAGCAGTTTCAGCCTCAGTTGAGAGGGAATGCCTGAATCTTCCAGGAAGGAACCAGGAGGGCTGTGGGTTGTGGGAAGGAGCAGAGGAGGGTTGTGGGGCGCTGACGCCTGCATTTTTGTGTGTGTACTTACAGTTGAATCAGCAATCGTTCTCGTCACACACTCACTCACTCTGGGGGAGCCCCAGAACTAGAAGACAGACTACAAACCATGGCTTATTATGGTTATGTTAATTTTCTGATTGCCAATCCCAGGGCAGAACTCATAATTTTGTAGGGTGCTGACTCATGATATTTGAACTCCGGGGATTGGCCATTCAAGCCTGTTAGCTCAGGAGAAACTGCACAATTTGGGGTGGGGTGCGGGGTTCTGCTGAAGAGTTTTCTGTGGCCACACAATAAATTAGTAACACAGCTCTGGAAATAGAACCCGGGTGACTGAGAGCGAATGCACCCCTCTAGTCGTACCCTACACACGATTGTAATAAGCTCTGTACAGAATCCGCCTTGGGAGGTGTCGTTTGAAAACGAATAACTAACTGGTCAATAATATCCTGATGAAATGTGTATAGCAACACTGTATGCAAAGTTATGAACATAAGTCGAAATCATGACTGAAATGTGCTTATTAGGCAAGTCTGGTGAGGGGGTGAACCTGTTTCTCAGAGACAAAGAACCAGCTGATGCTTCTAGCCAGATGTCATCAAAGTTGAAGGGTCATCACCTATCAAGTGGCCATTCTTTGCAAAGGAAGTGGAGGGGGGGCAGGAACAAACAGATCTGCATCTTAGCAAACAACAGCATAGAACATCTTTCTCCAGGAGACTCCATGACTCCAACCTCACAGTGGGAATGAACTTTATCTAGGGGTAACCCTGAGGAAAAAGCATTTCAAATGGGGACTGGACTATAAAGTGAGGGGTGGAAACACCCCAAGGGCTCTCTCCCCCTATTTACCTCTTTCTTTTTCACCTAATACGACAAAAGGAACAGCCATAGGACTTTGGTAGAGATCCTGACCTGAAATTTGGCCACCGTATTGCTGGGAACCAGTGGTAAGAATTTCATCTTGCACCAAGTCTAGTTTGTTACGTTTTAGCTCTAGAAAGCATCTCATCTTTCTCATGTCACCATTTCTGATTTTCATGCCTTGTGCTTGTACTCACTTAAACCCCATTGCCGGGTAGTTAAATAAACATGTTTTATTCTTTAATCAAAATTAATCCAGTGCTGTGAATTGTGTGGGTAGCTCCAGATAGAGTAGCAGACTGTTGTATCTTTATCCACTTAGTGGGGCAATGGACCAACTATATCTGGACTGCCAGGAGAGGGCTGAACAGCACATAACCCACATTTTGGGAGACAATCTGGGACTGGGAGTGTGTTGGGGTCACTCTGCAAGTAGTAACCCGAGTTGGTGGAAGCCGGAGTGTGGCTGGTGTTTGCTGGCAGATGGCTGGGGTCAGAATTGCTGGACCAGGGCCATGGCTAGACACAGCTGCTCAGGGTGTGACCTGCATGCTGTCTGGCTGCTTGTGAGGAGCCCAGGTTGGGAGCTACAGCAGCAAAGCATTGTGGGGCACCCCAGGTTGCAGGGCAGGGGTGACACAGCGCCTCACTGGTCTGGACTGTCATAATGATGTGACTCCCAGCTCCCTGGTTTAGCCGCTAGACCACATTTTTGCCTCTGGGTAAATCACTTCCCTCTTCTGGTGTGCATTTGTGTGTGTGAGCCTGCTTGTGCACACCCACAACTGCCCTCTTGTGGGTGGAATATGTCAGAGTTGTGCTTAATGCACTTCAGTCCCTCTGCTGGCTGCCTTAATGTGGTGGTTCCCTTTGGTGGGGTGAAGGCAAACAGGGTGGCCTATTGTCACTGTTGTCTGTAACTGTGTGTGTGTGTGTGTGTGTAGCAAATGGTTTGGGGCGACGGATATTACCAGCAGCTAACTGAAAGGCCCTTGAGTATAAGCAATAAAACATGGCCACATTCACTACCTTAAACCACGACGAAGCCGAGGGACCCTTGACCATAGCTGCAGAGAGAGCAAGGTGAATTGAAGTGAAAACCCCACAAGCAACTTCTTGAACAGCCACACGCTATGAAATATCAACCGAGATAGACTTACCAGCCGCAGGAAGTGGCAGAAATCTCAGAAGAGCGGTTGTCCTTGGGAGACTGCCCACTTCGACACTGCAGTCTAGAATTTTGCAGCTGGTCGAAGTATTTAGCGTCTTTAATTTATTCCACAAATTTAGCCCTTCTCATCTTTTTGCCAGGTTGTGAATCAGCCAGCACATTTGTACGGACTTATTTGTTAGTTGCAATTATTCAAATACTTGTGTGAATAAACATTAGCATCTTGATTGTTCGTAAATCAGGCGGTTGTGTTTGCTTTTTGTGCTGTGTGATTGGCTTCCTAAGTCACATGGTGTTATTTCTGTCCCTTGATTGGATGGCCCTTTTCATCTTTGCAAACATTCATTATTGCTTGGATCCATTATGTGAATACTGCAAAAGAGCTTTCCCCCATGGCCACAAGGGTATATCTGGGGCCACTGCTCACGGGGATATTTACAACGGGTGATATTCACAACCCTTTCTATAAACATTCCTGTCAATAGGAACTTGTTTGCTTGAAGGCTCACAAATAAAAGGGGCCGTGAGTACAAGTGGAAGCAAAGAGGGGGCTTTGTCGAGAGTTAAGGAGGCTCTTTCAGTTAAGGCAGTGGATTGGGACTCAGAAGATCTGGATTCATATCTATGGGTTGTCACATGCTTCCTGATGATCAGTTGGCAAGAGCAAAAGGGACAAATGTCCAGTTTTGCCAAAAAAGTGGGGTGCGACCTGTACTGCGGTGCAGAGGAACGTGCGGAGGGGTGGGGGAAAGAGGGCAAGTGGCAATGCCAACCCGGCGCAGGAGGGAGGGCTCAGAAGAGTGGCTCGGGCTGGGCCAGCCCCCTGTGGGCAGGCGGCAGGGGGTCTTGGGCCAGCCCCGCATGCAAAGGGTAAAGGTGAACCTTGGGCTGGACCCAAGGAGGCGGGCAGCAGAGGGGGCTTGGGCCGGCCCCGCACAGGGGGCGGCCTTGGGCTGGCACCGTGAAGTGTCCCATTTGCCCTTTGGGAAAATATGGTCCCCGTAGTCCAGAACTAATGTAACACATATTTTAATACTGTATCATTTCCACATATATTCCCCAGGCACCTTTTTGTTGTAGGAACCCAGATCTGGGTGCGTGTCAGCTCTCACTTTACTTGAACCAGTTCACCTATCTTGGAGCCACCTGATGCGTAGACATCAGCCAACAATGCCATTGTATGTTAATGGCATTGGAGTTAATTCCCGCAGTGTGAATGCTTAATCTGGACCCAGGTCTCCATCTGATGGTGCCATGCTTTCCTCAGGAATCCTGAGCTGTTGCTGGTGGTCTCTGGACAATATGTTTGATATTTTCCAGCCTGAGCTAATGGGGATTTTAATTGGTTTTAATTTTTGAAACAGGAAGATTCATGGCTCCTTTAAGACTCCGGAATAGGTTAACAGGGGCCTTCCCATCCTGTTCCTCATGCCAGAGCCGCAGGGGCTACCAGGCAATTAACCAGCGACTGCACTGCCGAGACCAGATTGTATTAAAGATAAACAGATGTGAGCAGATAAAGCGGCCAAAGGAATCTGAGCCTTGTGTGTCTTATCTCTTAAAGTGCTCAATAGATTCTCAAACACAAAGTTCAAATAGCAGTCACAGCCCTGCAGTATCTCATGCCATGATGTTTATTAGGTTCTGCTGCTGGAGATCTCAGCCCATTAAACTCGCCAGGTGAATGAGAAGGTCAGTGGTTTGAAGGGGAAGGAAGAGTTATGTTCCTGTCTGGTTTTTCTGATCAGTGCATCCCCTCCTCTAGGGAAGCTAGGCTGTACTGTGCCTATACTGTCTGATGCGTGGCCATGGTGGAGGTCACTGGCAGCCATCTTGGTATCTGGCAGCCATCTTGGTATCAGCTACTTGCTGAGTTGGTTCTGGTATTGTCAGGCCATGAAGCTGCTAGGATGGTTTGAAGGGCTGGGAGAAGGAACTGGACATCACATTATTGTCCAGGGGAGAAGAGCTCCAAGAGTCCATGACTGCATTTTGTTTCTCACTAGGCTTTCGATGGCCAGGGCACCCCTCTGGTGAACTCGCCCTGGCGTGGTGCTCAGAGCCACTGGATCAGACTCTCCCTGTTGGGGTCAATCGGAAGTAGCATGCTTTCTCTCCCTAGCTGGAAGAGGTACTGTACTAGCTAACTCACTGGGTGTCCGCCCCAGCTTGCTCCTCACACTGATGCTGTAGGGGTTATCATGCAATTAACCAGCAAAGCTGAGGCCAGCCTCCCCATATAAGTAGCAGGGGGCAAACAACCTAACTGGTTTTAAAATGGAATCATAGAATATCAGGGTTGGAAGGGACCTCAGGAGGTCATCTAGTCCAATCCCCTGTTCAAAGCAGGACCAATCCCCAACTAAATCATCCCAGCCAAGGCTTTGTCAAGTCTGACCTTAAAAACCTCTAAGGGAGGAGATTCCACCACCTCCCGTGGAGCTTGATAAGTTTCTGAATGGCCTTGTATGACGTGGCTGCCAGTGATAGCACTGGCCTGGACTCAGTGACCCAGGCAGTCCCAGCCAGTTCTATGTGGCTGATTTCTTTCCGGACATCCGGGAAAGGTACCGTAAATTATAACATCAGGGATCCTCCAAACTCATGACTCATTAGGAGGGCAAATCCTGGTGTGAAATGTGCAGAGATGGGCCAGGCATGTTATTAGCATCTGTGTGTCAGGGCAATATTAACTCTTCAAAGAGGCTAGTCCTCAGCAGGGCTCAATGCAGACCTGGATTCTAATTCCCCCGTATTTAGGGGTATTTGGAGCTGCAGTTTTGGTTTGGGCCCATTGCAACCAATGACACTAGAGTAGAGTTTAGCTCAGGGGTGGGCAAACTTTTAGGCCTGATGGCCACATTGGGGTTGTGCAACTGTATGGAGGGCTGGGTAGGGAAGGCTGTGCCTCCCCAAAGAGCCTGGCTCCTGCCCCCTATCCACCCCTCCCACTTCCTGCCCCGAATTCCCCCCTCAGAACCCACAACCCATCCAACCCCCCTGCTTCTTGTCCCTGACTGCCCCCTCCTGGGACCCCCTGCCCCAACTGCCTCCCCAAGACCCCACCCCTTATCCAACTGCCCCCTGCTCCCTGTCCCCTGACTGCCCTGACCCCTATCCACACCCCAGCCCCTGACAGGCCCTCCAGGATGCCCATACCTATCCAACCTCCCTGTTCCCCGTCCCCTGACCACCCCCACCCAGAACCTCCACCCCATCCAACTGCTCCCTGTCCCCTGACTGCCCCCTGGGACCCAGTGCCCCTTATCCAACCCCCCCCGCTCCCCACCCCCTTGCCATGCCGCTCAGAACAGCAGGACTGGTATGCCCAGCAGGCGCTCACAACTCCGCTGCCCAGAGCTCTGGTGGCACGGCGAGCAGACTCTGTGGAGGATGGGAGACAGTAGGGGAGAGGCTGGGGACCAGCCTACCCGGCTGGGAGCTCAAGGGCCAGGCAGGATGGTCCCACAGGCCAGATGTGGCCCGTGGACCATAGTTTGCTCACCTCTGGTTTAGCTTCTATTTAGGCTTCCAGTAATGTCCCCTGGGCACAGCCTCTTACCTGTGGGCACCATTGTTCTTCTTAGAACCTAACCGTGGCCATGCGGTGACCTACCTGTCCTCTCATTCTTCTCATGCAGAAGTATGAAGGCAATGCCAGACCTTTCAGCCAGAAGGCTCTGAAGACAAGAGAGGAGGATTGTCATACATAGCTAAGGGATTCGGGAGCAGACATCCCAGCACCATCCAATCCTAAATAACCTTGGCAAACTGGAAAATTTCCCTTAGCTCTACATAGATCAACCATCGTTGGCATGCAACCACTTCTGGGCTGGACCAGAGGAGTGCCAGCAACAACACAGGGTTGGGAGTGAAGAATGCTGTAGCCATTTGAAACGGCTGGATCTCGAAGAGCCGCAAGCGATAGGGTGACCAGATGAGAGGAAGAAAATATCGGGACACATGGGGGGTAGGGGGGGTCGCCGGCAGAGCAAAAAGAAACCAGAGTGCCGCAAAATATCGGGACAAATTGCGTCCATTGGTCGGGACGTGGGACAAACGCCTAAATATCGGGACAGTCCCGATTTTATCGGGACAGTCCCGATTTTATCGGGACGTCTGGTCACCCTAGCAAGCGATCCCATGAAAACTCCAGCAGCACAGCGTCCCTTAGCACCCTGCTGGGACACTGGGCCAAGTACTGTCTCAGAATGTTCTCAACAGGCTGGGGGAATTTGTTGTCAACACCTACAGCACCCAGGGGTTTCCTTGGTGCTCTCCCAAATGCCTAATAGCCGAGGCTCACCATGCTCTGTCCTGGAGATGGCCTAGACCCTTTGAGATGACACTAGAGTCTTTCCCCTGCTGATCAGGCAGTTTGGGCGTCTTTAATGAGCCACTTCCTTTCTTTTATCCTTTTTCTTTGGAGTCAAAGGAAACTATTCAATAGGCAACTTCCCTCCTCTCCCCTTTATTCCCTTTCTCTGACATGCAAGCTGGGATTTTAGGAGTGCTACACTCAGGCTATTTCAGATATTCCATCGGCATCTCCTAGCCAGATTTATCTCCACAGCTATTCAGTGTCTCCTGATAGCATTGTCCTTCTGCTAATTGAAATTCAGTCCAAAGGAAGAAACAGGAACATTTTCCAAAGAAACAACAACAAAAACCCCTAAGCAAGCCTCCCGGGTGACCCCCCAGACAAGAGCCACCTCAGTGGTTCTCACCCCTCCCTTCTGGCTGACTTTCCTAGGAAGCAGAATTATCGGAAGTTGCACGGCGTAATCTGGCTAATTAAAGGAGTTTATATGCATCTGAAAGACCACGAAGCTGATCACAGGGAACAATCCTATCTGTACCATGCATTTCTGCTGGGGTTAGCCCAGACATTTGTAAATCTTTAATATCTGAGTGACTTTAATCTCATTTTTCCAGATGTTTTCCCTATCAGCTTTGTCGGCTCTAATTCACAGCTCCGTTGGTTGCTGACCTTGCCATTTTCTTTCTCTTTCCTTCCCGAAGATTTCAGCCTGTGATTTGCAGAGTGCGTTTGAAAGTGCACCCGACCTGGTCTAATGCTGTTTAGCCATTTCTGGGGAAGGGCTCCAAGGAAAGGGAAATAACGCGTAGTCAGATGACCATCTCTACTTCGTGCGCCTGCGAGAGGGATCTTGACACAAACACATGGCAAGCCGACCAAGGGAAAGCCTAGCACTTACCTTGCAATAAATATTTGAAAGTCTCCTGCCTTTTGTTCACGCACTCCAATGAAGGCATTGTTTCCTTGTGTCCGCCTCGACATCACGTGGCTGGCCTTCCTGCTGGGAAGCATCAAGAAAATAGTGGCTCCCGGAGTGGAGGCCAGCACCGTTCAAAGTCATGGAGACAATGATACGGTGAGAAAGACTTTTTTTTTTTAACGAAAGGCAAAACAAGCTCCAATGGGTGGAGGATAACGCCAGGCTAGAACTCAGGTGGGTTGTTTAACAGTGAGGGTCAGTAACCATTGTTACTGAAGGTCATGATGGTTTCGTGTTCACTAGACCTCTTTAAAACAAGCCTGGATAGCTTTCTAAACAAATATACTCTGGCTCAGCCAGAAGGGGTGGGGTTGCCACAGGAATCTCTGGGTGAAATTCTCGGCCCTGTGTTATACAGGAGATTGAACTGGACGATCATAATCTGGCTTTAAAATCTATGGACCAGAGCTTCAGCTGGTGCAAATTGTCAGAGCTACAGGGAAGCCCGTGGAACTCTCACAAGATAGACCAGCGGAGGAACTGCCTCAGGTCATTTATCTAGGGCTCTGGATAGCGCACACTGCAGTAAGAGCTTCACCCTGCCTGGTGCAGGGCAAGGCAGCCCTGCTCCAGCAAAGCAACGAAGCACATTCGTAACTTTATGCACTTGGGTCGTGGTAGTGAAGCCAGTGGCACTGCTCACCTGCTTAAAGTTAAGCACAGGCTTAATTTACGTGCTTTGCTGGACCAGATTACTTCACAAGTCCTACCTGAGCTCCTCCTCTGATTTGGATTTGTCCTCACAACAGTGTGTGGCCGGAGGATTATTTCACAGATGGCACCAGAGGTGAGGGGGGGGAGGGGGGTGTGACTTGGCCAGGGTCACACAGGACCCTGGCAGCAGATGTGAGAAGGCAACTCAACCATCTTGTGCTCCAGCCCAGAGCTCACCACCCTGCCCCAAGCCCTTCCTTGCTCCCCCAGACAGGGCTGAGAAATTCTTGTCACTAACCTTTGCTTGAGAGAGAACAAGAGAGTTTTAAAAGTGCCAAGGGGAGTTGGCTGCCTACTGGCCATTCTGCTGAATGGGAGTGGGGCAACTAAATTCTGTAGGCTGCCATGAAAAACCTGAATCTAGCTCAGTAGGATGACATTGGGACAACCCCCTCCCTCCCCCCCATTGCAATTTGCTTTTAATCTTTTGGAAAATGTACTGCCAGGGGCTGAAATATTCCATGTTGGGTCTTGGCAAAGTGATGACCCCCCCCCCCTCCCCTTTCAGATTAAACACAATGTAGTCCTCACTGCTTATTGGTCAGTAGGCACGTCCTTGAGCCCAGGGTCCCACCCAGAGGGTTCAGATGGGCTTGTGCTCAGGTAGCCAGTCTGGGCTGCACGCTGCTGTTCTAAGCACACTACCTCAAGCAGAGCTAGTGCTTGGCTGCCTCCCCGGGCCGGGTGGCACGTTCCCAGACCTACCCACAGAGGGTAGAGTTTCTCAACGGCTTTAAGAACTTTTTAGCACCAGCTTTCCCCACTAACCGCGCGCTCAGAAATGGCTGACCACGTTTGCTGAAACAACTCACAGGCCCAGCCTGGAGAAATTTCAGCCTGCGCGGCCAAAGTGCGGCACAGTTGTAAGCAACAGAAGCGATCTCCTTATAACGGGAAATGCTGGGCACCTCCGCGGTGCACCACGCTGCAGCTGTCTTTTTCCAATGGAGAGAAACAACCAGCAAGAGCTCCCCGCTGCCCCTGCGTTACAGAAGGGCTTGGTTAAACGTGCAATGCTTGAGCCCGCAAACACGCACACGAGTCACTTTGCTCCAGTGAGCAGGACGCTGCATTTGCTGGCCCCAGAGTGGCACTGATCATTGATAATAGACCCTTAGGGCCAAATTCTTCCATCCGTTCTCAGACCAACCGCCTTTTGCAGGGCCTGGGCCTTTTGCCTAAGAGCTTGTCTACACAGGGCAGGACCGGCTCCAGGGTTTTTGCCTCCCCAAGTGGCGGGAAAAAAAAGGGGTGGAGGGAAGCCGCAATCGCGATCAGCGGCACGCTGGCAGCAGCTCCACCGCGCCGCTTTCCTCTTCAGTGGGAATTTGGCGGCAGGTGCTTCCCTCTGAGAGGGACCCGCCGCCGAACAGCCCAACATGCCACCCCTTCCCCTTGGCCGCCCCAAGCACCTGCTTGCTGGGCTGGTGCCTGGAGCCAGCCCTGACACAGGGACACTCAGGAAAGCTAAGCATGTGAATTTAAAGTGGAGTCGTTAAACAACACTCAATCGCTATGTCGACTCTCTTGTTCAGAATTAAAGTGCCTCCCCCTTTGATTTAGCTTAATTCTCTTCCAGAAGTGAATCAAAGAACAGAACGAGGTGCTTGTGATTTGGGCCTTAAGAGAAATGCACGCAAGTCCTTCATACACCTCGGGGTGTAGAAACCTTCCAGGCCTGAGCCTGATTCCACATAGGTGTGGCACCAGTGACTTTAGAGGGGTTGTGCGGTATTTCTGCCAATGCTCGTCCGAGGAGAAGCAGCCCCTCAGGCTTGGCACTGTGCCCCGCTGCATCCGAGCAGCAATTTCCAGCCATTTATAACCCCGGTAGTATCCAGCCAAGGCTTTTGAACGGTGCTCGTGGGCATGCGTCTGGCTCAGGTCCAGTGCCATGCCCGGGCTCTGTGGCCAGCTGGTTGTGAATGCTCTGGGGCGGTGGGAGGGAGCAATGTGGGCACCGTGTCAGCAGGAGACCCGGAGTCTAGTGCCAGCTCTGCCCTGGACCTGCTGGGCGACCTTGGGAAAGTCACTCGTCCTGTAGCCCTGACCACGCTTTGCTGAGGAGCCTGTACGCGCTTTGGAACAGGTGGCACAGAGGCAGCAGGGGAGACGGTCGTGGGAGGGGAGTAGGGGGCTAAAGGACAGGAATTTGGAGGCGCAGCACCTCCTCTGTAACCACTGGGGCTGGAGCAGCAGGGGGGCAGGACGGCTGGAGCGAACGAGAGCAGATGATTTACAACCCCCCCTCTGCTTGTCTCCTGGTATCCGTTCTCTCGAACACAAAGCAGGCCCCTCTTGAGTTATGGGGCTATAATTCTATCTGGAGGGGGGGGTGAGCCATGGTTTATGGCCTCGCCAGAAACCCTTGATGGCATTCCAGCCCCGTAACACACAGCTGCCTCTTCTGGAGCTAATTCACCGGAGGCCTTTGATAGCGTAAGAGAGGCCCAGCCCGGTGCTGGGCCATCCTCCCGCCGTCAGCCAGGCTCGGCGTACTCCAGCAGGCGAGTTCCTGGTGCGCCCGTGCTGCTGGCTTGGCCTGGGACGCGTAGGGAGCAAAGAGCATCAGGAGCCGCTCCTGTCATCGCCTCGGTGTTCACAGCCCGGGGCTTCACACCCCAGTGGCAGGGAGAGCGGAAGGCTCCAGACCTGCATTGGCTGGGAACGAGGCTAGTCTGGTTCTTCCTGCAAGCTTGATGGGCTGAGGGCAGGGGTGAAAGTGAGCCGGTCCGGGCCAGTATGGGCCGGTCCGGCATCCCGGTAAGAAGCCGGTACTGGCCCGTATGCAGCCCACATTAAAGTGCTGCTGTGGCAACGGCTGGACCCCTAGGCCCTTTAAATCGCCACTGGAGCCTGGGCGGCGTGGGCCAGGCGGCCTGGAAGGGCTGGCTGGGGACGCTGACCCCCAGCCCCACCCCTTCCACCTGAAGCCCCGCCCCTTTGGGGGCCGGAGCCGGCCCCAGCCCCTGTACCGGTAAGTCTTCGGGGTTACTTTCACCCCTGGCGGGGGGTATCGAAGGACATAGGGCCAGGAGTTCAGCGGGTGTAAATCAGTACAGGGCCACTGTAGTCAATGGCCCCACGCCAGCTGAGGAGCTGGCCCAGGCCGTTGGGTACAATGCGGTGAGACATTGGGCTAGGACACGGCTGTCCACCATGCCGGTGTGCCTTGCACCTGACTAGCAGGCAGTGGGTGTTAGCAGGGCTGAGTGCCGGCGCTCTCGTGGCCATGGCAGCGCCCCCAGAGGATGCACCGAGACGTTACAGGTTGAAAAAGGAGGCTGAACAGCGGGGGTTGGGGGAATCCCCTTCCTGACAGTGGGACCTATTAGCTGGCCAACCAGTTTCCCCTGGCAGGGCTGGGAGACGCATTGCTCAGGGCTATTCAAACAACCTGGGAAAAGCCCCAGGAAACATACAAGGCCCAACCCTGTGCTGGCTCGGGGGGCGGGGGAAGGGGTGAGGCCTTGATGCCCTTATAGGTCATCTTCTCTAGCAGCTAAACTGCTCTCATGCCCGTGCAGAAAGAGCAGGCCGTTGGATTCACGTCCACCAACCTCCAGGGCTAGCCACAAACTGCAGACTTAGGAGAGCTCATCCTGTCACCCCTCGCCTCGGCCTAGACACGCCCGTCTAGACTGTGCATGTATCAGTGACATTAAAACTCACTCAGATGGCACTAGTGTGAGCCAGCGGTGTACGGCACAACCCCTTGGTGACTTCCTGCTTCCTCCAACCACTCCCTGTTGCAGGGATGTCCTCTCACAGGAATGTTCTCTCTGGCTCCCTTTCTGGGAGCTGGCCCCTTCAATTCAGCACCGAAAAGCGGCTACGCCCTAAGGTGGCCATTTGGCAAGTGGCTACTGCTGTTCGCTGCCTCTCCCTCTCTTCCTGCTGGTAAGTACCAGCCTGATTTTAAACTGGGCTCAAAATCTCCTGAGAACAAGTTCTCTGGAGCTGGTCCCAGCCAGTCCAGAAGGCCGCGGAACAGCCTTCCTCCTGGTATTCTAATCTGTGCACATCCCTGGGCCGTGCTCAGTGCCGCGGTACGGGATCGGAGTGCTGGGGAGTCAGTGCTCCGTGATCCCATCCCACCATGCCAGGCTGATGACAGGGCACAGGGAGGTCATTTTGTAGTGTATTATTGAGGGAGAGCTAGGGTATGGTGAGGCTTTGTCTCTGGAGGTGATAACGTTCATGAGGATCTTTCCCTCTAGAGTTGATGGCAACTAGGAAATTCAAAGCAGCAGATAATGTGGGATGGGAAAATGTTATGCCCCATTTTTTTGTCTTTGAGCCTCTGCGTTTTGGGCAAAGGTCAGGGTTAGTTCTTACTTCACCCCCCCTCCCCCAAGTCCTATGTCTATTACGGTAGCACCTGGCTGGCCCAGCTGGGATCGGGCCCCGGTGTGCCAGGTGCTGTATGTACATGCAGTGCGAGACAGTTTGGAAGACACTGCGCTCGGCGTAGTCAAGGCAGCCCGATGGGCAGGGAGCAGAAACACAGTGAGGGGAGTGAGTTGCTCAAGATCACCTGGCAGGCCCGTGGCAGGCCTCCTGCGCCCCGGTGCGCTAGCCGCTAGGGTGCACTGCCTCCCGTCGGATCAGTCCCAAGCAGGTTTGCGTCTCCGCCCCGGTGCGAGGAGAGAAAGGGGTGCTTGGCGAGGGCAGAGCAGGAAGCACAGGGGCCCGCCGGGCCGCGAGCTTTGGCCGGGCGGTGTGCAGCTCCCAGGGTTTGGCTGAGGATAAATAATTGGCTACCCCCACCCCCTGCTGTTTATCACCAGCTTCACCTCCCCAAGCAATAGCATGGGCATGGGATGTGCTTAGGGAAATCCATCTGCAGCCCAACACGCCAGCTACCTGTTAACAGGGGGCAAGAGGGAGCTGCTCAGCTCCAAAGCAGCATGTGTGTAGGCCGGCTGCCAGCAAAGCCCCGATGATCAAAGGAGCCCTCTGAACCACGTGCGCTGCCGAAAGCTGCTTGGGCTCCGTGATTTACCCCACGGCTGCTCATTTATTTGCCAAAAAATGCAGCCTCGGTCGACCAGACCTGTTGGTGACTTTGCCACACAACGTTTCAGCCATTCACAAAATGGCCAGAGGGGCATGGGGGTGGTGCTGCCTCCCCCCAACCAGTAGCCCATCCTCCGCGTTTGGGGTGGAGGCTTGGGTTCTCCTCCCCCGTCTCTATGTCGCATCCAGCCCGCCCCCCCCGGCTCCACGCAGTCATAGACGTCAGGGAATCACAACGTTGTTCTTTTTTATTTATTATTTTTTTTAATAAACTTTATTCTATATTACAAATAGGTTTTTTTTGTTCTGGACTGCAAAATAGGAATGCCTTATATTTACATACACAGGTATACAATTAATTATAACAAAGGTACAGAAGCTTTGCCTTTACCAAGTAACAACGGCTTTCCAATTTAAATAGTAGAGAGCTTTCTTCTCTGAAACTAGGATCATTTCCAAAGAAAACAAACCAACAACGACAACAAAAATGATCCCGACCTCCTTTCTAATGCGGTCGTCTCTTTGAGGCGCATAGTAACACTGTCGTCCAAGGATATGTCTTTACATTGAGTTCGTGTTTAAGGTGGAAGCTTTATCAAAGCCAGCGGGGTGCGTGAGCCATCTGAGAAAATTTGTGTCCAGTTCAGAAACTAGAAAAGGACTGGCCTGTTGCTTTAAATAATCCAGCTGTCACTCATACTAATTTGTTAGCCAATGCAGTGTTTGGGGGCCCTTTGAGAGCATGTTGGGCTAGCACCTAGATCTCCCTTTGATTCCCCCCACCCCCGCTGCCCCACCTCACTGTGTTGGAAAATGGTTTGCTCCCAGGATTTGCAAAAGGCCAGCACCGACATTTAAAACAACCCAGAGTTTGGGCAGGATATTTCCGCGCTGGCTTGGACACGACAGTTACTGTGCAGGATGCAGCTTGGGCACTGTCGGGTTGCTGGCTTAGCTCTGCACGCTGAGACAACTCGAGAAAAGATGTCTTTGCAGAGGGGTTTCAGATCAGGGGAGAGATGGCTGGTCAGCCACACGGCTCTGTTCTCTCCTCGTGTTCTCCTTGCTTGCCATCTACTGGAAGCTATTCCGTCTTTAACAATAGCCTCCCTCCCCTACGGCAAAATTCTGCAGGGGGAGCAGAATTTCAGAGTCCAGCTCTCTGGATACTTGAAGGTATTCAACCAGCAGAACGCTGGAGTCTAAAGGTAGAAGAGGCTCTTATAGACAGTGGCATAATCTAGTTCTGTGAATCAGACACATTGGGGCTGGACAGCTCATAGATTGCATTGGTGCGAGTAGCTCATTGAAACTTGGGTGGCTCTATTGATGGGAATGGGACTACCCTAGTTTACAGCAGCTGAGAAGCTGGCCCAGTGGCTATCCTGATCTGCGTGTATAATCTTAGTCCCTCTCTGCCTCCCCTCTGCAATCCTGCAGATGAGGCTGCAGTGCCGAGTATGGGACCCTAGGTCCATATCCCAGGCACACAGGCATGCAGCCCACTTGCAGTGTGCAGAGAGAAGGAACCCAGCAGAGGAATTTGAGAGCAGAAGGGAAAATCTGCTAACAAGCTGAGCAGCTGCAAACCCTGCTGGACTCAATGGAGTGACTTAGTAAGGAGCCTATCTCAGGATCTGACCACACGCATATTTTCATCGAAAGGGAAATGCAGACTGTACTAACCATAGAAGGTTCCCCCCTCCTTTTAATGTAAAGGTTCCCTCTCCCCGCCCTCCCTGAATGTTGCTCCCTGGTGAAAAGTCTCCTGCAGGTGATCTGTTTCCAAGCAGAAACAAATTTTTGAGGTAAACGCCCCATTTTTAGAACAGAAAGCCAACAAACAAACCACGCCAACAACAACAAAAAATCGCACTCGTGACCATTTGATCAGCGTAAGCAGCTTTATATTCACTCTCGCTTTTTCTGGGGTTTTTTTGGCAAGATTTTTGGGTTTAAATCTTCTCTCGACATCATTCTGCAAATTCATGCTCCCCCTTAAGCCTGGGCCCTGCCGCGCACCTCTAAAATAGCGTGGAGAACTCAGTTGACCAAAATAATCCTTAATACTTAGCACTTCCCGTTTTCAAAGTGCGTTGTAAACAATCATTAACCCTCCCGGCCTCGGGACAGGCACAGCACTGCTAGTCTCCTGTTCCACCGACAGGGGAAGCGAGGTTAAGGACTTGCCCAGGGCCACGCGAGGAGGTGGGTGCAAAGCTGAGATTAGAATTCAGGCGTTCCTGGCCCTGGGCTCACTCCATTAGACCAGGCTGCTTCCCTAAGAACGGGAACAGCTGCTGTGTCAAAACTAGAAAAGAAAGGGTGAGAGAAGGAGTCGGAGGCGTCGTTCAGCCCATGCACGACGGTCATGGCAGCTCGCCGTATCACAGCGGCAAGTGGTCCTGGTGTGCGCCCCAATCCATGGCAGAATGCCACAGCATCACCACGCCTGTTCTCCCACCCGTCCTGGAGGATGTTGCATGTCAAAGGGGCTACGCTGAGCACGCTCGGGCTGCTGACGCACACCAGTCGGGGTTGGGGAGAGGGCCTCGCAATGTGACTCACAGGAGCTTGGATGTTGGCAGGGAACTCCCCACTACGCCCTCCAATGGTAGGAGACTACTGAAAGCTCATCCCCAGGGTCGCTGGGCTGCTCAGTCCCTGCTGGGTTAATCTATTTTGCAGATGCAGTGGGCCAGATTCACAAACAGCTGGAGCTCTGGTGACATCAGTGGCACCACCATGTAGTGATTTCCACCAGTGGAGGCGCTGGACCACGGGGGTCTTTTCTTGGTGGCCATACAGAGTCCCCTGCTGGGGGAGGCACTCACATGTACATATCACACCCTCTTCCCTGCTTCTTCAGACCCGCACAATCAAGGAGAAGAGGGGCCAAAACGGCTTCTGGGAGGGGGGGCTGTCTGGATTTATGGCCGATAGCTTCTCTGCATGTGGCATTCTCAAAACAGGGGGGGACCTATCCTAGCCCAGAAAGCCACAGAGCTTTGGCGATGAACAAACCCTTGAAGGCTGAACGAGGGGGTGTTCTCCAAAGTCTTCACAACAGGGGCATCTGGACTTGGGTTTGCTCATACTGCAAATTGGGGACAGCTTCCAAGACCAGAATGTTGGTGACGTCAACAAGAAGATGGGGCTGCTTCCCTATTTCAATTTACCTGGTCATGTCAAAGGGACACTAATAAAGTTGCATGGCCTAGTAATAGCACCTTCCAATCTTCAGGAGGGTTGCTGCCGGGTGCCAGGGCTGGCCCTCGCGATGAGTTTTTTTTTTTAAACCCGTCACCATCTTTTCCCCCCAAAATTTTACACATTTTCCCTCAACTTTTTCTTTTTAAATTCAAACCATTTTCACCAGCTCATAGAGTCACAGCGCTTAAGGCCAGAAGAAACCGTTAGATCATCTAGGCTGATCTCCTGTATCATAGAACCCCCGGGTGAGACGGGACCGCAAGGGACCTCTAGTCTAACCCCCTGCCAAGATGCAGGATTTGTTGTGTCTAAGCCATCCCAGACAGATGGCTCCAGCCTCCTTTTGAAAACCTCCAGTGAAGCCTCTTGTCCTGTCCTCTGTGGCAAGAGAGAACAATTTTTCTCCATCTTTTTTATGGCAGCCTTTCAAGTATATGAAGACTGCAATCATGTCCCTCCTTAATCTCCCCTTTTCCAAACTAAACATATTCAGCTCCTCCAGCCTTTGCTCCTATGACTTGCATTCCAGCACTTTGATCATGTTTGTCGCTCGCCTCTGGATCCTTTCCAGTTTCTCTACATCCTTGCTATACAGCGGTGACCAAAACTGGACACAGAATCTCACAGGCCACTGAATTTCACCCCGTTACATGTGTATTTAGCTCCATAACTTGTGTTTGGCTAAAGCATAACTTCCAGACAGGCATTCAGGATTTCAAGACATCAAGAATTCCTCACTTCCCTAGGTAGTTTATTCCTGTAGTCTCTAGAGTTGGTAAAAAAAAAAAAAAAAACACAAAAAACCCAAGTGTGTGTATGTGTGCGTGGAGGTGGAGGGAGTTAAATTAGTTACAATGTTGCCAACATTTATTTTTCAGATCTCAAAATTCAATGAATTTCAGCAGGTTTAACTGACAGGACCTTGAACAAGGACGTCCCCGCTGGAGGAAACACAGTTTATTCTCCTCACCCTGGCTTTTCTGTTTGTCTTGCTGCAATTGCCAGTGACTGAATCACAGATAATTAGAGCTGGAAAAATCAATCACAGTGGGAAACGCCTGTCAATTTTCTGCTGCTCCTGGGGCCTGATCCAACCCCCCCTGGAGTCAGTGGGAACGTTTCCACTGACTTCCATAGGCTTTGCGTCAGGGCCTAACTTGTCACTCTCAGGTTTTTAAGGCTGCCGCTCTTGATTAAAGTCTTTTCTCCAAATCCCAATGTTCAAAATGAGCAGCAGGCCACAAGAATGCTACTCTGGCCATATTCTCCTAGCAGCAGCTGAGTGCAGGCCTGTCATACTAATAGGCATAGGTGTCAGAGGCAGGAAAGACAAGTAAAATTTGAGTTTTTTGTCCATCCCTCTGCGAGTGCAGGATTGTACTTTAGGGCCACCTGTATAGTCACAACTCAATGCTATTCCCAGCCCAGTTTAACTGGACTCCATCCATTTGGGTTTCTAGCACTTCCTTTGGGAGACTAACTATGCCAAAGATCCACACTTTGTGGCTCTGGTTGTTCTCTACAGTAGAGCTTATTATTAGGTCATTTCCTCTTGATATCAGCCAACATTTTCTTGTGCTGTCTCATCTCTTGACCACCGGTTACATCTGCCTGTGGATTGGTGTGAGTGGCACGTAACCCTTATAAGAACATAAGAAAGGCCGTACCGGATCAGACCAAAGGTCCATCTAGCCCAGTATCCTGTCTACCGACAGTGGCCAATGCCAGGTGACCCAGAGGGAGTGAACCTAACGGGCAATGATCAAGTGATCTCTCTCCTGCCATCCATCTCCACCCTCTGTCAGACAGAGGCTAGGGACACCATTCCTTACCCGTCCTGGCTAATAGCCATTAATGGACTTAACCACCATGAATTTATCCAGTTCTCTTTTAAACTCTGTTATAGTCCTAGCCTTCACAATCTCCTCAGGTAACGAGTTCCACAAGTTGACTGTGCGCTGCGTGAAGAACTTCCTTTTATTTGTTTTAAACCTGCTGCCTATTAATTTCATTTGATGACCCCTAGTTCTTGTATTATGGGACTAAGTAAATAACTTTTCCTTATCCACTTTCTCCACATCACTCATGATTTTATATAACTCTATCATATCCCCCCTTAGTCTCCTCTTTTCCAAGCTGAAAAGTCCTAGCCTCTTTAATCTCTCCTCATATGGGACCCGTTCCAAACCCCTAATCATTTTAGTTGCCCTTTTCTGAACCTTTTATAGTGCCAGTATATCTTTTTTGAGATGAGGAGACCACATTTGCACGCAGTATTCGAGATGAGGGCGTACCATCGATTTATATAAGGGCAATAATATATTCTCAGTCTTATTCTCTATCCCCTTTTTAATGATTCCTAACATCCTGTTTGCTTTTTTGACCGCCTCTGCACATTGTGTGGACATTTTCAGAGAACTATCCACAATGACTCCAAGATCTTTTTCCTGACTTGTTGTAGCTAAATTAGCCCCCATCATATTGTATGTATAGTTGGGGTTATTTTTTCCAATGTTTATTACTTTACATTTATCCACATTAAATTTCATTTGCCATTTTGTTGCCCAATCACTTAGTTTTGTGAGATCTTTTTGAAGTTCTTCACAGTCTGCTTTGGTCTTAACTATCTTTAGCAGTTTAGTATCATCTGCAAACTTTGCCATCTCACTGTTTACCCCTTTCTCCAGATCATTTATGAATATGTTGAATAGGATCGGTCCGAGGACTGACTCTTGGGGAACACCACTAGTTACCCCTCTCCATTCTGAGAATTTACCATTAATTCCTACTCTTTGTTCCCTGTCTTTCAACCAGTTCTCAATCCATGAAAGGACCTTCCCTTTTATCCCATGGCAGCTAAATTTACATAAGAGCCTTTGGTGAGGGACCTTGTCAAAGGCTTTCTGGAAATCTAAGTACACTATGTCCACTGGATCCCCCTTGTCCACATGTTTGTTGACCCCTTCAAAGAATTCTATTAGATTAGTAAGACACGATTGCCCTTTACAGAAACCATGTTGACTATTGCTCAACAGTTTATGTTTTTCTATGTTTCGGACAATTTTATTCTTAACTATTGTTTCGACTAATTTGCCCAGTACAGACGTTAGACTTACCAGTCTGTAATTGCCGGGATCACCTCTAGAGCCCTTTTTAAATATTGGCGTTACATTAGCTAACTTCCAGTCATTGGGTACAGAAGCCAATTTAAAGGACAGGTTACAAACCTTAGTTAACAGTTCCGCCACTTCACATTTGAGTTCTTTCAGAATTCTTGGGTGAATGCCATTTGGTCCTGGTGACTTGTTAATGTTAAGTTTATCAATTAATTCCAAAACCTCCTCTCGTGACACTTCAATCCGTGACAGTTCCTCAGATTTGTCACCTACAAAAGCCAGCTCAGGTTTGGGAATCTCCCTAACATCCTCAGCCGTGAAGACTGAAGCAAAGAATCCATTTAGTTTCTCCGCAATGACTTTATCGTCTTTAAGCGCTCCTTTTGTATCTCGATCATCAAGGGGCCCCACTGGTTGTTTAGCAGGCTTCCTGCTTCTGATGTACTTAAAAAACATTTTGTTATTACCTTTGGAGTTTTTGGCTAGCTGTTCTTCAAACTCCTCTTTGGCTTTTCTTATTACATTCTTGCACTTAATTTGGCAGTGTTTATGCTCCTTTCTATTTGCCTCACTAGGATTTGACTTCCACTTTTTAAAGGAAGTCTTTTTATCTCTCACTGCTTCTTTTACATGGTTGTTAAGCCACAGTGGCTCTTTTTTAGTTCTTTTACTGTGTTTCTTAATTTAGGGTGTACATTGAAGTTGGGCCTCTATTATGGTGTCTTTAAAAAGCGCCCATGCAGCTTGCAGGGATTTCACTTTAGTCACTGTACTTTTTAACTTCTGTTTAACTAACTCCTCATTTTTGCATAGTTCCCCCTTTTGAAATTAAATGCCACAGTGTTGGGCTGTTGAGATGGTCTTCCCACCACAGGGATGTTGAATGCTATTGTATTATGGTCACTATTTCCAAGCGGTCCTGCTATTGTTACCTCTTGGATCAGCTCCTGTGCTCCACTCAGGACTAAATCTAGAGTTGCCTCTCCCCTTGTGGGTTCCCGTACCAGCTGCTCCATGAAGCAATCATTTAAAGTATCGAGAAATTTTATCTCTGCATTTCGTCCTGAAGTGAAATGTTCCCAGTCAATATGGGGATAATTGAAATCCCCCACTATTATTGAGTTCTTAATTTTGATAGCCTCTCTAATTTCCCTTAGCATTTCATCATCACTATCACCGTCCTGGTCAGGTGGTCGATAATAGAGCCCTAATGTTATATTCCTATTAGAGCATGAAATTTCTATCCATAGAGATTCTGTGGAACATGAGGATTCGCTTAAGATTTTTACTTCATTTGATTCTACATTTTCTTTCACATATAGTGCCACTCCCCCCTCTGCACAACCTGTTCTTTCCTTCCGATATATTTTGTACCCCGGAATGATTGTGTCCCATTGATTGCTCTCAGTCCACCAGGTTTCTGAGATGCCTATTATATCAATATCCTCTTTTATCACGAGGCACTCTAGTTCACCCATCTTATTATTTAGACTTCTAGCATTTGTGTACAAGCACTTTAAAAACTTGTCACTGTTTATTTGTCTGCTCTTTTCTGATGTGTCAGATTCTTTTTTATGTGAATGTTTATCATCTGATCTGGCCCCTCCTTTATCCTCTTCCATCCTCTGCTCCTGACTATAACCTGGAGATTATCTATCATTAGACTCTTCCCTAAGAGAAGTCTCTGTCCAGTCCACATGCTCTTCTGCAGCAGTCGGCTTTCCCCCCATCTCCTAGTTTAAAAACTGCTCTACAACCTTTTTAATGTTTAGTGCCAGCAGTCTGGTTCCACTTTGGTTTAGGTGGAGCCCATCTCTCCTGTATAGGCTCCCCCCATCCCAAAAGTTTCCCCAGTTCCTAATGAATGTAAACCCCTCCTCTCCACACCATCGTCTGTCTCATCCACGCATTGAGACTCTGAAGCTCTGCCTGCCTACCTGGCCCTGTGCGTGGAACTGGGATCATTTCTGAGAATGCCACCATAGAGGTCCTGGATTTCAGTCTCTTCCCTAGCAGCCTAAATTTGGCCTCCAGGACATCTCTCCTACCCTTCCCTATGTCATTGGTACCTACATGTACCACGACCACCGGCTCCTCCCCAGCACTACACATAAGTCTGTCTAGATGCCTCGAGAGATCCGCAACCTTCGCACTAGGCAGGCAAGTCACCATGCGGTTCTCCCGGTCATCACAAACCCAGCTATCTACGTTTCTAATGATCGAATCTCCCAATACTAATACCTGCCTTTTCCTAGCAACTGGAGTTCCCTCCCCCGGAGAGGTAACCTCAGTGCGAGAGGCAACCCCAGCACCGTCTGGAAGGAGGGTCCCAACTATGGGAAGGTTTCCCTCTGCTCCCGTTGACTGCTCTGCTTCCCTGGGCCTTTCATCCTCCTCAACAGTGCAGGGGCTGTCTGACCGGAGGTGGGACAATTCTACAGTGTCCCAGAAAGCCTCATCAGCATACCTCTCTGCCTCCCTTAGCTCCTCCAGTTCCGCCACCCTTGCCTCCAAAGTCCGTATGTGGTCTCTGAGGGCCAGGAGCTCCTTGCACCGAATGCACACATACACCACCTGCCCACAGGGCAGGTAATCATACATGCTGCACTCAGTGCAATAAACTGGATAGCCCCCACTCTGCAGCTGGGCTTCTGCCTGCATTGTCTCCTAGTTAATGAAGGGGTTGTTTAAAGCAAGAAGTTTTGAATGTAGTTGGTTTATAGGTTTTAAGGGGAATAAAGGGTATAAGATAGAACCGGCAAGGGATCCGCACTCCCTTCCTGCTCCCCTTCTAAAGTCCCTTGCGAAACTCCCTGTTAGCAGCCCCTGTTCGCAAAAGCTCAAAACCTTGTGCTGGATCTCTGCACCAATGGTGAAAAAGGCCATTAGACTTTAAAAATTCTATCACTATTAATGACCAAAATGTGAATTTGTTGCCTTGACCATCTCTCGTTAGGGCAAGAGCCTCCACTTGGGGATGATGGTTAAGATGGTTCAATTAGCAAGCACGGCCGTTTTGACAAGCAATACAATTCTCAACCAACTATCCGCTGGCAAAGCCTCTTAGATCTTAGCTTTCATGCCTGGGCACCAAAATCTGAATGAGACGAGAGGTAATCACAGGGGTCAGAGCCTCAGCTTGTGTTAAATCGGTGCTGCAGCTCCTTTAAGCCAGTGGAGCGATGAAGGTGTCCAACAGATGAGGAACTGGCCTATGAATTGAATCTGCCCAGGACCAGTGTGGGGCCAGTCCCATCTGCAAGGAAGGAGGCTGTGGTTCCAGGGTTTCTCCTGGGTTTGTATCATCCCTACACTTCACAGTGTTTGCTAAAGGTTCCACCTTTACAGGCCTCAAAGCCTGGCTGCACTGATGAGTTACTCAGCCATTGCCCCTAACCTGCTGCCTGTCCACACACAAATCCCTCTCACCGGGCTAGTTGGGGATACAGACTGCACTCAATCTGGGTTCTGTTCTCACACAGGCCAGTACGCCACCCACCTCGCAGTTAGGACTCAGGCTAAATCACTCGAGTGCTGATCATCTTCCAGTCCCCTCCCACAATCCCTCCAAATTCTCCCACAATTCACTAGGAAAGAATCATAGAGCAGCTCAGCTTACGTAGCACAAGGATCCAGGGGAGGTGCTCCAGTAGTCCTAGCAACACAGATGGAGAAGCGCAGCACCAATGAGGACATGGTCACTTAGGCAGTGCTTTGTAGCGTGGCTGCCCCATGCTCAGACCTAGGGGCCGATCCCCCAAGTTAACTCTGCAGTGACACCATTCCCCTACGTATACCCACAGGGCCAGTGCTGGGATTTGTCCGGAAGTCTGCCAGAGTCCCCCAGGCCTGCCTCGTGGCATCTGGTGACATTCAGAGCTCTTTAATTGTCTTTCCTGCAGCATGTGGGTCATACCCATGAAATAGCAACACGTGATCTAGGAACTCTGGGTCCTGAGGCGAAGCCAGGAGGGTGGAGCATTTCTCCACTGATTTCAGTGGGCTTTGTATCAAACCCTCAATGGGTAGCTTAAATCCCAGCCCTGAACGTGGCATACCACTCAGGCTAGGTGGTCACAGGCAGCCGGAGAAAAGACATAGGCAAAGGAATCAGGAAAGTAACTCACCTAGATTATAGCAAGGCTCATTCTTCCTTCTGTTTGTGTGTCTTTGTTTTTAATTGCATTTCACATGCACGTAAAAAAATTAAATTAAATTAAATGGGGGAGAGGGGAGCCAAGACATTTCCTAGGACTGTGGAGACAGGGAAGGTGGGAGTATGGGGGGCACAGGGGGATGGAGAGCAGAGCCCACACATTCACATCACAATTTCGGCACATTTTCAAGGCAAAACCAACCAACCAAAAGCTCAGATACAAAAATAAAAATGAAGCAAAATATAGATTTGTTTAAAATCCTCGGGGGGGGGGGAGGAGAAGGGAGCCAGGGTTTGAAGCTCACAATGCTTCCCGCGTCCAATGAGTTTTTCATTCTCGCCAGTTCTCTGAGGTGTTCAAGTTTTTCTTTGACAAATTAAAAAAAAAGTTGAAAAATTCTGTACCGGCAAAAAATTAAAACAACGAAAACCCTGCAACTCTAAACAGAATCAGGACATGTCTCTTCTTTCTCTCTTTTTTTTTTTTTTTAACTTCTCTAGCTGTGCAAAATCACACATGTTTCCTTCAATACCTCTTTTATATATATATAATGTCGCCTTCCCTCCCTTCACATGTGCAAAGAAAATCCATCTCTGGGCAGCACACCTGGCTGCCGGTCACTCATCTCTCTGAAACCAGCTTTTTATCCTTAGATCCGACCAGCCTGCTGAGTAAAAGTCATGGGAATAGGGTCTGTATTTATCATTTGTGGCACTTGGTCAAAACCTTTGGTTTCTTTCATTTTTAATGTATTGTTTTAAAAAAGCCATTTTTGTGTGTGTCCTTATCACTGGCTCTTTCCACTCCACTGCCATAACCATCTGATCAGGGACACACTGCAACCTAACCAAATTATTAAAACCGTGACGTTGCCAACCCAAACCAAAACGTCCCCAGCACTCAGTCCTCTAGCAAGTGTTGAAATGTCCATAAGGTGCGTGACAAGTCGATCAGTTGACCAACGTAAAGGAAAGCAAGCACAACGAAAAGAAATCACACACACACACAATGCCTGGGATTTAAAAACCAAAATGTGTCCCTAAGCTTTGCTGTTTGAATATCAATCTTGCAACAGCCTCCTTACTACTGTTGAACCATCGTTCATTAGCCATGGTAGAAAGCACTGCCTATGTATTTAAGTGTGTGGATGAATGAAATCACCTTGATAACTAATTCTTTTCCCCACCCTGCCCACCCTTCAATCCACGGGCAATACCCTGTCACACAGTGCTTTTGCTTTGATAGCAAGATATATGAACCAGACCGGATCTGACCCTCACCTCCCCATCACACTCAACAGATGTCCTCTTCCCTGCATCCTCCAAAGCCCATTCTCTGTGGATGGAAGCAGCTGGCTGCAGGTGGCTCCAGTCCACTCCTGTGCATGTTCTTAGCAAGCATTCTTGTTTTCCTTGAGGGATGGGTGCAAACCCATCGCCTCCTTCCATCCTCGCTCAGTATTGTGCCAAATTTGAGGTTTTCTGGTTTGTGCTCTGGAGCCGGTGTCTCCGCCACGCTGAGCTGAGATGGTATCAAAGTGAGCAGTTTGTGATCATACAAAACGAGGAGAGGACTGGGGTTCGTTACAAGATGGCTTGGACCTCGGAGATGCAGCTGTTCTGGGGGAGTGGAGTGGACAAGCATCATCTCACATCCATGCCCATTCCGAGACGACCGTGACCTCGGGAGGGAGGGGAGGCAAATGAGTGCTGGCACCGGGGACGGGAGGAGCAGGGATATAGTTTGCAGGCACCAGCTGTGCTTTGAAAACGAGTCAATTGTTGGGGAGGGAGATGGGAGTGGGAAATGAGGAATGTCTGGGGACAGGAAAGGAGAGCAAGGGGGAGAAAGGTGGCTCGGTGTTGCCGAAAAACAGTCACTTAGTTTGGAATATTAAAGAAGAAAACTTTGCACTGTTTTTAAGAAAAAAGCCCAATAGGTGTGAGGTCACTTACCCCCCAGCAGCGAGGTCACTTCCTCCTAGGAGCAGCCTGAGAGGAAGTTATTGACTATTGTCCCACAGACCTACCCTCACGTTTTGCAGCAAACACCCCACATCATTCAACAAAAACCATCTTGTTCCAGCTCAGAAAGAGAAACAAACAAAAATCCTGTGGTAGAACTTATCCATTTCCTGGGCCGTCATGATTTTCAAGGCCAGAATGATGTGTGGCTCCTTGTGGCTTGTCTTCTCTGGGACATGGTTGGAAACAGGGTGCTATACACCGCCAGGAGGACACGATTACCACCAATAGGGTACAACTAGGCAGAGAGCATTTTGTTGCAGTTATACGGTCGACAGGACACACCGGGAAAGACTGGGAGGGACACAGATCTGTTTTAAAAATAATAATAAACGTACGAAAAACGGGGCGGTGGGCAAGGTGAGGCCCCACCTTCCCCCCATCCCTGGAGAACGGCTCACATTGCTGTTCACCCAGATAGTTAGTGTCCCCAGTTCCACGACAGTCCTGCTCCAATTTTAACCAGGTCCCTGGGGCTTCCCGGAACTGCCTTGAATTCCCGCCTGTGGGATTGAGGTTGATCAAAGGCGCTGTAACGGCTCTGCTGGAGAAGGATCCAGGTTCACTCCTGCCCCCGTTGGGACCCCTGGAGGCAGGCCAAACAAGCGGAGTAGCTTCCCCTTGGCAAGACTCTAATAATACTGAGTTTGTTTCCACGGCCGCTCCGGGGCTATGGGCCCAGGAGGGCAATTAAAGCAGCATGGCAGAGGGCCACCGTCCAGTTTCTCATCTGGATACAGCTGATATGGTCTTTCTAGGGCGAGGGAGGAAGGGGAAGCGGTGAACAAGAGAGCTCCAACTGAATGTCTCGATGTCCCCCAAAGCTGAGATTCCTCCACCACCACTTTCTGGGAATCCTGGGGCCTGGTCTATAGGTTTGGAGAGAGGCGAGAGAGGAAGAGAGAGAGAGCGCTGATCAGGTGACTCTGCTTACACTTGCACTTGGTAAAGATGGTGATCTTGACTGAGGCACGGCTTGGTTTTTCCCTCCCAGGGCTCCCCTGGCAGGCCAGTTCTCAGCTGTCTATGCTCATGAGGGTTATGACTTGTTCAAGTTTGTAGGCGAGTTTCTGTTTCCCGGCCTGGTCGTCTTGATCAAGGGCTCCGAGAATCTGCAAAGGAGAGATGGCGTCATTCATTACGAGCAGGCCCACGTCCTGTCTCAGGAACGAGGGCCAGGCGGTCTGTAAATGGGATGTGGGGGGTGGGGGGGGCAGGCTGTCTGTAAATGGGATGGGGGGATTGGGTGGGCCAGGCGGTCTGTAAATGGGATGGGGGATTGGGTGGGCCAGGCGGTCTGTAAATGGGATGGGGGATTGGGGGGTCCAGGCTGTCTGTAAATGGGATGGGGGGATTGGGTGGGCCAGGCGGTCTGTAAATGGGATGGGGGGGATTGGGTGGGCCAGGCAGTCTGAAAATGGGATGGGGGATTGGGGGGGCCAGGCTGTCTGTAAATGGGATGGGGGGAGTGGTGGGCCACGCGGTCTATAAATGGGATGGGGGAATTGGGGGGGGGGGCAGGCTGTCTGTAAATGGGATGGGGGGAGTGGTGGGCCACGCGGTCTGTAAATGAGTAGTTCCAGTACTTACTCCATTGAGTAAGGGCTGAAGGGTTGGGCTGTAGATCCCAAGTGAAAATGCTGTTAGCCATTTAGAGTCCCAGTCCTCAGTGGGATACGTTATGACAGCACTGCCCCACAAAGCACGCCTGGCCTCTCTCTGCTCAAGAGAAGCCGGCAGGACTTGGAGATGCATGGGCAGAGCCGGGTGAGAGCCCTGGCCTATAACAGCAGGGAGCTGAAGGCAGGGCTGGCTCCAGGCACCAGCCGAGCAAGCTCGTGCTTGGGGCGGCAGATTCCAAGGGGCGATATTCCATCTCATCCTTTTTTGTTTTGTTTTGTTTTGCGCTTCACCGCTTTGTCCTCCCCTGCAGGTTTTTTCTTTTTGGTTTGCCGCTCCCGCCACCCTGTATAGGGCGCAGGAGGGGAGCGCCCTGCAGCAAGCCCGGCAGGGCAGCCCGCGTCCTTCCCTGCCTGCCGACCGGAGCGGTGCGGAGCCCTCCCGGCAGGCGGCACAGCGAGCGCCCCGCTTAAGGAAGCCCTGGCCGCCCCCCTTCTCTCTCTCCCCCCCTGCTAGGCGGG
The DNA here is from genome assembly GCF_027887155.1 of Malaclemys terrapin pileata. Classification (NCBI taxonomy): domain Eukaryota; kingdom Metazoa; phylum Chordata; order Testudines; family Emydidae; genus Malaclemys; species Malaclemys terrapin. The sequence goes on along the minus strand of NC_071505.1, from coordinate 9,062,671 downwards.
GTGTGCACTCCGCTGCCCGGGGTCTGCAGGGTCGGAAGTCCCCCTGCACCCAAGCTCCCGCCGCCCCGCAGGTATTTTTTTTTATTTTGTTTTTTCTTTCCTTTGCTGCTCCGGCCGGCCAGCCAGTTTGTTCCCCGCCCCCCCTTGCTGCTCCGGCTGGGGACAGGTTTGTTTCCCCCCCCCTTCACCGCTCTGGCCGGCGGGTTTGTTCTCTACCCCTCTCTTTGCCGCTCCGGCCAGGGGCAGGTTTGTTTCCCCCCCCACACTTTGCCGCTCCGGCCGGAGGCAGGTTTGTTTTCCTCCTCCCCTCCCCCCCCCCCCCCTTTGCTGCCCCGGCCGGGCGTTTTTTGCTTGGGGCGGCAAAAAAGCCAGAGCCGGCCCTGGCTGCAGGCTAGGGCTAAGAAGCACTGTCAGAGCGAGGTGGTGGTGCCAGACGCTGGCACAGCAGCTATTACTGAAGGTCAGGACGGAGATGCATTGGGGACTCAGGACTGAAGTCACAAGGGATGCTGCAGAGATGTCCCTCGGACTGATTTTGCAGGGAATGCTGCTGAGTACGGTGCATCGGCAGAGCTGTTTGAGGGCTTAGCACTGAAAGGGCGGCAGGGGAAGAGAGAGCTGCGCCGGCAGAGCTGTTAGGAAACCGAATGAGCAAAGAGCAGGGGAGGTGGGCTGCAGGTTTGGCTAGAAGTGGCCGAGTGAAGCAGTCTGGGGGCACTGCATTCCAATGGCAGAGTTGTGATGCATGGGGTGGGGGAGTAGTTTGCAGAGGGCCTGCTGGCCTAGCCAGTGCAGTTAGCCCCTGTCAAACACCAGGTCCGCTCACAAACAGAGCCCTGCGCGGATACAGATTTATATCCGCGGATGCGGGTATACGCGGAAATTAATTTGTATCTGCGCAGGGCTCTGCTCACAAACTCTCAGAGAATAGAGAGCCCTCTCCCCTGCTCGTCTCTGGCTGGATCTGACCGGGGAATGGCTTCTGTTTCTCTAGCGGCTTCAGAGAATTTGTTTCCCCTGCTAATCCCTCACCTTAGTGCTGGCAGATGTTGGCCATCCGCACCAGCGGTTAAGTCAGCTCTTTTTAATTAGATTGCAGAATTTCCTGCTTGCCTGGTATAGCTCATGAAACGCAGGCGGCTGTAACTAACCCCCCTTCCCGGCCCAAACTCCCCTCAGCCCCGTTTTGCACCGTGCTCAGTTGGGCAGCCTGAGTTTATCTGAGCTGAAAGCAGCTTCCTTTTGTCTCTGCACCCAGGGACTCCGGTGTGGTGCCGATGGATATTCAGTTGCATGCGATGCAGAGACGAGACGGGGCTCCGGGTGCTCTATGGGATATAGAACAGGAAGCAAACACTGGGAAGTAGACCTGAAGGGCCCAATTCATCCCTGGTGTCACTCCACAGCGAGGCCAGGCTGAGAGTGAAATAACAAGGCAGGACAGCGGGGCGGGTGGGAAGCCTGCGCAGCCCAGTTGCTGCTCTCCGACCCTTACCCGCAGAAGCCCTCTGTTGAAAACAAACCGGATGGGCACCGGTGGCCGATGGGATTTCTGGCCTGGCCGGCCCGTGCTCTCAGGCACGCCCCACTTCCCCTCTCGCTCACCTCCTCGCTGTACTTGCCCACGTAGGAATAGATCTCGGAGAGCGCGCTCATGGTGTTAAACTCGTTCATGTGCATGCGAGACTGCTCCGCCAGGTAGGCGTTCATGTCCTGGTCGCTGATCGCTGGCATTTTGCCGATGTCCGAGTAGTACCTGAGGAGGGAATGGAGAGAGCGACGGGTTTGCTTGGGGAACAGGCGTGGGTCTGGGCTGGCTGGGGCTAGATACCAGCTAACAACAGGCAGGTGGTATGGAAAAGTTATGTGTGTATTTGCACCATGGGAGCCGGGGCACTTCCTGGGTGTGAAAACACAACAGCCCTTGGAGGGGGTCAGCATCATTCGCCTCATGCGAGAGATGAGCAATCGGAGGCACAGAGAGGAAAAGGAATTTACCTAAGTGCCCCTAGGGAGTCAAAGGCAGAGCTTGGAAAAGAACCCAGATCTCCTGGTGCCCAGTCCTGGGCTTTCAGCACTGAACCACTCTCCCCAAGGTGGCATCACCTCCCCTAAGAATCCCAGGTAAATCTTCCCCCATAGCCACGAGAGCATAAGCAGCACCCTCTATCCCCCCATGATGTTGTGTTCCAAGGGCAGATCTTCAGAGGCACCGATCTGGGCATGCTCAACTGGCACCCACGCATCAGGGGTTGTTATTTCTGGCAGCACCCACAGTGCTCTCATCAGCCTCGGGACTTTGGAGATGGTAGGAGGACATCAGCTGGGGCCTTAGACAATGCTTAATGGTTCTGGGGATCACCTGTTTCCCCCTAGTGAGCTGGAACACGCAGTCCTGTTTGGTGACAGCACAACATGTAGAGGGCTCGTCCTGAGAACAGACGCTGCCAACCGCGGCCGGGCTGCAGCTTTCTTCTTTGGGGAACGCTGCGTCCTGCCCTCACTGTAAGGTGCTCGGCACGAGGAGTCGAACTGCACTGGCCAAAGCTGCCGCCCATCAGGCGGGTGAGCAGTGGCAGTGCCGGTTCAAGGAGAGCTGTGCAAAGCAGAAGAGCAGAGCTGGGTCCAACCCAAAACCCAGGCTCCAAACAGCGGCCAAGGTCAGCTCTGGAGCTCAGCTCTGGCCCAGTTCTGCTGAATCAGAACTACTGTCACGCACGACGTGGGATCAGGCCAGTGCTAAGTGCAGCATGGGGACTACGGAACCAGACTGCTGGCCAAGGGAATCAGGAGAACCCTATTGCTAGGAGCCGGGGATCTGCTGCTCTCATTATGAGCAGACAGCCCAAGCAACTGCATACGAGCCGCCCCACATGCCAGGATAAAAGGTGCCGGATACTGATTTAGTGCGGGACAGGCAATTTTCTATTTCAGTAAGGGACGTCCCTTGTAAAACGGGACTGTTGGCAATCCTATACCACACCCACATTGCCAACTGCACATATGCATGCCCCCAGATGCCCTTCACGGCCTGTACCCCCACGGGCACCCCTGCATGCATCTCCTCTCACCCCAATACCTCAACACTGACAACCCACAGTACACACAACCTATGCCAACTCCATTCACACCCTCACATGCATCCACAACCACGTCCACACTTACATACACACTCCAACCTTCCCAGCATGTCCCGCCCACAACCCCGCTGCACCAGGCGCCCCTCCCCACCAAAAATCCACCAGCGTCTCCCCTTATTTCCCCCCAGATCGGTCTTATAAACACATGTGCTGGCCCAGCGTAGCAGTGAGCTCCCTGTGCACCCAACCTGCTCATGGGGTGAAATCCCAGCCCCAATGGCAAAACTCCCACCGACGTCCACGGGGCCGGGATTTCACCGCTGGGATCTGGAGCTGCGGGGCTAGTGCTGCTGCTGCCGCACAGGGCTTTGCACACCGGGCTGTGTCCCTTTAAGGAAGTTGCTATTTTCGATGTCCTTCCTCCCCCGGGTACAGCAGGTCTTGGAGGACAAAGTTTGCAGAAGGCAATCAGTCACTGTCACTCGCAGCTGTGCTCTGCTGTCAACTGGTTAATTAGACACCATCATTTACATTTTTAATTTCGGCAATTTGACATTTTGGGCACAAAAAAACCCCTGTCGCCAACGGGATCCACAATTTTATAATTAGGAGGCAGAAAGGACAAGGAGCCAAACTAGCTGACAGGTGTCCTGTAAACAGCTCCAAGCCACCTGCTGAGCCACACGCCGCCTTCCGTGGCAGGGAAATTGGACACGGACGTGCTGTGTGAGAATCCCTCCACGAGGCAGGCCAGGGAGCGCTCCTGACAGCGCAGGGCGGACAGCCGAGTCGTCGCCCACGGAACGGGGCCCTGTTGCTCAGCGGGCAGGGGATGGCCAGAAGCTGCAGAGGGAACGTCCGGCATGTTGTAGTAGCTGATTGATCATTGATTGTGTATGCCGGCCCACATATACTGCTTACAGCACTGTGTGGCTCTGAGTTACTATCCCCACTTCACAGAGGGGCTGGGACAACTCCGAGCGCACAACGGAGCAAGGACTAGAAGCCAGGTGTCCTGACACTCAGCTCTGTGCATAGTCTACAGCTTCCAGATCAAGACTCTGGGAAGCCAGGGAGAGGACAGCGCAGTCTCCAAGACCCTTGGTCTTTTTGCTGAGGCTGCCAACAAGAGCACCAAATCAATGGCAACCGTGGTGCTGGTTTCTGTAACAGAAGCACCTGTCCGCTGGGAACTGGACTGAGAGCCAATCCGGAGCCTCCAGGTCTCCTGACTGACAGCTTTGTGCCCCACCCACTGGACTGTACTACCTCAAGTGGAAAGTGATCTTGGCGTGGTACTCGCCTGATGAGCCTTTGCAACCTGCCCTGCCACTCTGATAACTGGCTCCAGAGCCTGATAACACAAATGGGAAGAGTCCAGAGCGTCCCGCAACCTCCTCAGGAGCCAACTCTGCAGAACGGACTCCAGAAGAAACAGAAGAGCTCAGGGACTCAAACGCCTGCTGCCCATGGCGATGGCTAGTGGGCTCACTGAGAGCAGCTGGGAGGAAATGTCGCCTGGCAAGCACAAACCGCACACTCAGCCCACGCTCTCCTCACATTTACCGTTGCCCAGTCACTTAACCTCAGTACCCAGAAAGATAATGGAGCAAATAACTAAGCGATCAATCTGCAGACACCTAGAAGATAAGCAGGTGATAAGTAACAGTCAGCAGGGATTTGTCAAGAACAAATTGTGTCAAACCAACCTGAAAACTTTGACAGGGTAACAAGCCTTGCGCATGGGGGGAAGCGGTAGATGTGGTATATCTTGACTTTAGTATGGTTTTTGATACTGTCTCGCATGACCGTCTCATAAACAAACTAGGGAAATACAACCTAGATGGAGCTACTATAAGGTGGGTGCATAATTGGTTGGAAAACCGTTCCTAGAGAGCAGTTATCAGTAGTTCACAGTCATGCTGGAAGGGCATAATGAGTGGGGTCCCGCAGGGATCGGTTCTGGGTCTGGTTCTATTCAATATCTCCATCAATGATTTAGATAATGGCATAGAGAGTACACTTATAAAGTTTGTGGACAATACCAAGCTAGGAGGGGTTGCAAGTGTTTTGGAGGATAGGATTAAAATTCAAAATGGTCTGCACAAACTGAAGAAATGGTCTGAAGTAAATAGGATGAAATTCAATAAGGACAAATGCAAAGTACTCCACTTAGGAAGGGACAATCAGTTGCACACATACAAAATGGGAAATGACTGCCTAGGAAGGAGTACTGCAAAAGGAGATCAGGGGGGTCCTACTGGATCACAAGCTAAATATGAGTCAACAGTGCAAAACTGTTGCAAAAAAAGCAAACATCATTCGGCGAGGTATTAGCAGGAGTATTGTAAGCATGACACAATAAGTAATTCTGCACTGATTAGGCCTCAACTGGAGTATTGTGTCCAGTTCTGGGTGCCACATTTCAGGAAAGATGTGGACAAACTGGAGGAAATCCAGAGAAGAGCAATAAAAATGATTAAAGATCTAGAAAAGATGACCTATGAGGGAAGATTGAAAACAATGGGTTTGTTTAGTCTGGAGAAGAGAAGGCTGAGGGGGACATGATAATAGTTTTCAAGTACACAGAAGGTTGTTACAAAGAGAAGGGAGAAAATCTGTTCTCTTTAACCTCTGAGGATAGGACAAGAAGCAATGGCCTTAAATTGTAGCAACGGTGGTGTAGGTTGGACATTAGGAGAAACTTCCTGTCAGGGTGGTTAAGCACTGGAATAAATTGCCTAGGGAGGTTGTGGAATCTCCATCATTGGAGATTTTTAAGAGCAGGTTAGACAAACACCTGTCAGGGATAGTCTAGATAATACATAGTCCTGCCTTGAGTGCAGGTACTGGACTAGATGACCTCTTGAGGTCTCTTCCAGTCCTATGATTCTATGATACAGGGTCTCTGCTGCTCCTCCTCAGTGCTCCTGGGTTGCTCTCAAGAAGGGGGCTTTGGGGGCTAGGTAACCTCAGCAATGGTTCTGTTGGAGCATAATCCCATGTTCCTCTGAGTTAAAGCTTCCAGTTAAAGTGCCCAACTGGCTGCGAAATGAACATGTATTTTGGCACATGGAGGACTCCGTGGCTAAGTGCAGCCAGCGCAGATTGTGGGGAAGAGAGGTGGGGGATCAGAGCCCACAGTGCAATAACAACAAGGAGTCTGGTGGCACCTTAAAGACTAACAGATTTATTTGGGCATAAGCTTTTGTGGGTGAAAACCTCACTTCAGATGCATCTGAAGAAGTGAGGTTTTCACCCACGAAAGCTTATGCCCAAATAAATCTGTTAGTCTTTAAGGTGCCACCAGAATCCTTGTTGTTTTTGGAGATACAGACTAACACGGCTACCCCCTGATACTTGACACAGTGCAATGTGAGTGCATTGATTTATGGAACCGAAGAGTTGCCCGTGGAGAGAAGCCCTGTTCTTTATAAATATTCCATGGGCGCCCTCCCACTGGGCAAAATGAGAGAGCACTGGGATTACGTCCCATTCAACATCAATAAGGCCTTTGGTGAGAAGGCGCAGCACGCTATGTAAAGAGGTCCGGCTTGAGAACCAATCTGAACCTTCCCTTGCCCTCCAGTTAATAGTGTCATCAGAACGGTCGGCTGGGAGGAGAAATGTCGCCTGGCAAGCCCAAACCGCACACTCAGCCCAGGCTCTCCCCCACAAGCGTGGCTCCCTTACTTGTGGGAGCAGGGAAACACCCCACACGGGCTAGCGGCAGCTATTCCAGAGTGGAACAAGTCCCAGCCTTTGAGTGTGAAGCTTCGTTTCTGAGGGGCAGGGCTTTGAGGCAGGGATTCCTGGGTTCTGATCCCAGCTCTCATGCTATCTAACTTCGGGCAAATCACCTGGCCTCAGTTGGCCCTTCAGTAAAATGGGGACAGCAATGCTGTATCCAACTCACTGGGGAGTTGTGAGAATTCGCCGGTTAATGTTCAGCAGGGCCTTGAAGATGGAAAGTGCCATACAAATGCTAATGGTCAGATTGTGGTATTTCGCCACTTGCCTCAATAGGAGCCAGTGTGGAGCCATAGCATCCACTGGGGAGGGTTGCCTCAGCGAGGTGCAAGCCAAGGGACAGGCGTACTGAACAGGCTGTGATGCTCTGCAGGCCGGTGAGGCAGGAGAACTGGGTCGTGGCATGACTGGGATGCACTGATGGGGCACTTCCTGCACGCCCCCTCAGTGCAGGGATTGCATCCGTGGTCACAGATTGAGAACCCAGTACTCCCCTGGCCCTCAGCACCTCCCAGCCGGGCCTCATGGTATTTTAACATGGCCCTAGGCAATGTCCCCAGTAGGCCACGAGTGTCAACTGCTCCTCCTGTAGGCAGCGACCCCTCAGCACATGCCACTAAAAGGCTGTTGGCATAGATGGGCCCCTCTCCTCCCAGGCACAGGGCAGTAACAATGCTGCCCACAGGTGAGGCTCCCCAGGTGGAGGCGGTGTCTCCCACAGGCAGTCTCTGCTCCAGAGGGGCTGCCCCTCCACAAACAATGTCTCTCCTCACCACCAGGCAATCTTAGAAGAGTCCGTCCACACAAAGCTGCTCACCGTTGGCCCCTCACATTGAGTGGATCCAAGATGGCAGTTGGCCATGAGCAGCCTCCGCAGGACCTCACACAGCCCTGCACTTTGTCCCCCTACCATTTTTCCAGTGAATTGTAACCCTCTCCCAGGTGCCGAGTTGAGAGCTCTAGAGACTGATGCCCTCGGTGTGCGCAGAATGGGCTCTGCTGAGGCGGCCCAGGTGCAAGCTAACCCCACCCTGCTCCCTGTCAATGTGCCTCAAACCTAACCTGGAGGGAGCTGCAGTTCAGGCTCTAAGGTCCATTCCTTGACTTCCCCGCTGAGACTGCCAAGAAGGGGGCCTGTTGTTTAAATTGGTGGTGGTGCATTTTGAGAAGTGGACACTGAACCAACTACAAACTGGACCGAGAACCAGCAACAGGCCACTGTGCACCCAGCCCAATGCAACTGGAGCTGGTCGGGAATTTGTTGACGAAGCACTTGTCGGGCCATGCTTTAAGTAAGGTGAAAGGAGAAATACCCATGAAGAGGAGAAATATATTGTTGAGAAGAAATACATCGCTGAGGAGCCTAGTGCTTTTGGTGAAAAAATGTTGATTTGTCAAAACTGAAAAGCTTTGAATCCTGGGTTTCAATGAATCGCCCAACTTGAAAAAATGTTGAAAATTTTTTTTTTCCAAAATTGTCAAAATGTGCCATGTTGACACTTTCTAAATGAAAAATTCCAGTTCTCGGATTCAAAACTTTTTGTTTAGAAACGTCAGTTAATTAGACTAAAAAAGGGTTAGAAAAGATTGAAATCAAAACAAACGGTTTGAAATTCTCAAAATGAGACGTTTTGATTGACCCAAACAAATCTTTTTTCTGGTGTTTTAGAGTGTGAACATTTTCAAGACTTTGAAGTTTGGTCCTGATTCAAGACAGGGAAAAAATGTTAAACTCTCAAGAATATTTGAGGGACAAGAAAACAGTTTCCTGGCCAGCTCTAATCACACCAAGTGTACGTCTTCACTACCCGCCAGATTGGCGGGTAGTAATCAATCTATCCGGGATCAATTTATCGCGTCTCGTCTAGACGCGATAAATCGATCCCCGAACGCTCTCCCCATTGACTCCGGAACTCCACCAGACCGAGAGGCAGAAGCGGAGTCGACAGGGGAGCCGCGGCCATCGAGCTCGTGCCGTGAGTACCCGAGGTAAATCGATCTAAGATACGTTGACTTCAGCTACGCTATTCTTGTAGCTGAAATTGCGTATTTTAGATCGATCCCTCCATCCCCCCAGTGTAGACCATCCCCAATTTTCAGCCCCTGCTTCCCTGCCTGGGGCTTGTAGTGATGTCCTAGATTTTCAGTAGGGAGCTAATGGAGAGGAGCTTCTTGCAGGCTGCCTGTCTCACCATGTGAATCCCCCTCAGCCAGACTTCGTCCTCCTGCACTGTATACAGAGTGGCCTCTCTGCAGTGCTCGTGAAGTGCTTGGAAGCCAACAACTGTTTAGTGTTACAAGGACGTGTACCTGCTCCAGTAATTGTGTCACACCCCTTCCTGTGCTGCTGCCTTCCCCTTCACTTCTGTCTCTCTTCCACATCATAATCCAGGTGCTCTGTATAGCTGGGTGACAGCCCAACCAAGGTGGCACTTGAGTGGCACTCCAGATACCAAGCTCTAGTGCCTGCGATGGCGTGACAGTTCAGTTTACAGCGAGCCAGCTCCAGCAGCCTGCTAGGATTGGGAGCTCTGCGGCTCGAGTCTCCTCTGTTATTCCAGATCAGTCATCCTTGCAGAAAGGCGGGGACAGCAGAGAGGGGAGATTGGGAGGGGGAAGATGGCATCTCCTACAGCTCCAGTGCTGCCCATTTTATGTGTCTTTCCTTCTTCCCTCCGGTGGTTAGCGACCCATGTAGGTGGGGGCGACTGTGCTGCACAACGGAACGAGTTCAGCTCATGGGGGGTTGCCTGGGCACTTCCCAAACCCTCCTTTAGCACCAGTCATTCTCTGGGATTAATCAGAGATAAATCACCTTGCCCACTTGTCCCGCATCCAGCAACACTGCTGTGCAGAGTTCTCAGCTCAGTGCTACTGCCCTGGGGAGGGAGCTGTCCGCCTCCGAAGCTCAGACAGGACTCGGCTTGACAGAATTGGATGGGCTGTTTGTTTGTAATTGGGACGATTAATATTGATTTTTATTTCTGTGCGTTTTTTTTTTCTATTTGTAACTATGGTTGAGTTCAGGATCCTGACAAAAGAAAGAAAGGAGAGTAGCAGAATACGGACCCTGGACTTCAGAAAAGCAGACTTTGACTCCCTCAGGGAACTGATGGGCAGGATCCCCTGGGAAGCTAATATGAGGGGGAAAGGAGCCAAGGAGAACTGGCTGTATTTTAAAGAATCCTTATTGAGGGCGCAGGAACAAACCATCCCGATGTGCAGAAAGAATAGTAAATATGACAGGCAACCAGCTTGGCTTAACAGAGAAATCTTCGGTGAGCTTAAACACAAAAAGGAAGCTTACAAGAAGTGGAAACTTGGATAGATGACTAGGGAGGAGTATAAAAATATTGCTCGAGCATGCAGGAAGGCCAAAGCACAATTGGAGTTCCAGCTAGCAAGGGATGTGAAGGGTAACAAGAAGGGTTTCTACAAGTATGTTAGCATCAAGAAGAAGGTCAGGGAAAGTGTGGGACCCTTAATGAATGGGGGATGCAACCTAGTGACAGATGATGTGGAAAAAGCTGAAGTACTCAATGCTTTTTTTGCCTCACTCTTCACAGATAAGGTCAGCTCCCACACTACTGTCCTGGGCAACACAATATGGGGAGGAGATGAGCAGCCCTCAGTGGTGAAAGAACAGGTTAAGGACTATTTAGAAAAGCTGGACATGCACAAGTCCATGGGTCCAGATCTAATGCGTCCGAGGGTGCGGAGGGAATTGGCTGATGTGATTGCAGAGCCATTGGCCATTATCTTTGAAAACGCGTGGTGATCAGGGGAGGTCCCGGACAATTGGAAAAAGGCAAATATAGTGCCCATCTTTAAAAAAGGGAAGAAGGAGAATCCGGGGAACTACAGACCGGTCAGCTTCACCTCAGTCCCTGGAAAAATCATGGAGCAGGTCCTCAAGGAATCCATTTTGAAGCACTTGGAGGAAAGGAAGGTGATCAGGAACAGCCAACATGGATTCACCAAGGGCAAGTCATGCCTGACCAACCTGATTGCCTTCTATGATGAGATAACTGGCTCTGTGGATATGGGGAAAGTGGTGGACGTAGGCAAAGCTTTTGATACAGTCTCCCACAGTATTCTTGCCAGCAAGTTAAAGAAGTGTGGATTGCATGAATGGACTATAAGGTGGATAGAAAGCTGGCTAGATCGTCGGGCTCAACGAGTAGTGATCAACGGCTCGATGTCTAGTTGGCAGCCGGTAGCAAGCAGAGTGCCCCAGGGGTCAGTCCTGGGACTGGTTTTGTTCAACATCTTCATTAATGATCTGGATGACGGGATGGATTGCACCCTCAGCAAGTTCGTGGATGACACTGAGCTGGGGGGAAAGGTAGATATGCTGGAGGGTAGGGATAGGCTCCAGAGTGACCTAGACAAATTGGAGGATTGGACCAAAAGAAATCTGATGAGGTTCAACAAGGACAAGTCCAGAGTCCTGCACTTAGGACGGAAGAATCCCATGCACTGCTACAGGCTGGGGCCGGACTGGCTGAGCGGCAGTTCTGCAGAAAAGGACCTGGGGATTACAGTGGACGAGAAGCTGGATATGAGTCAGCAGTGTGCCCTCGTTGCCAAGAAGGCTAACGACGTATTCGGCTGCATTAGTAAGAGCATTGCCAGCAGATCGAGGGAAGTGATTATTCCCCTCTATTCGGCACTGGTGAGGTCACACCTGGAGTATTGCGTCCAGTTTGGGTCCCACCACTACAGAAGGGATGTGGACAAATTGGAGAGAGTCCAGCGGAGGGCAACGAAAATGATTAGGGGGCTGGGGCACATGCCTTACTAGGAGAGGCTGAGGGAATTTGGCTTATTCAGTCTGCAAAAGAGACGAATGAGGGGAGATTTGATAGTAGCCTTCAACTAACTGAAGGGGGTTCCAAAGAGGATGGACCTCGGCTGTTCTCAGTGGTGGCAGATGACAGAACAAGGAGCAATTGTCTCAAGTTGCAGTGGGGGAGGTCTAGGTTTATCCAACCTAGTTTTTTATTAGGAAAAACTATTTCACTAGGAGGGTGGTGAAGCACTGGAATGGGTTACCTAGGGAGGTGGTGGACTCTCCATCCTTAGAGGTTTTTAAGGCCTGGCTTGACAAAGCCCTGGCTGGGATGATTTAGTTGGGGTTGGTCCTGCTTTGAGCAGGGAGTAGGACTAGATGACCTCCTAAGGTCCCTTCCAACCCTGATATTCTATGATTCTATGAGGTGTGGGGAGGGGCAGAGCAAAGACACCCCAGCTGAGGGGGAGGCTATCCCACCACTAAACAGCTCCTGCCTAGGGATGGCCCACGTGTGCTCAGCTGGTGAATGAGTGGGGCCATGACAGTGGGGCTGCAGAGGGCGCCCTGCGGGGCCACGGTGCTGGTGGTGTGGGGGAGGCTGCGCGTGCCAATTGTTCTCAGTGGATATTCTTCTTCATCCCTTTCAACGTGTCAGGTGAAATTGACATTTACTAGTAATGCGTTTACTTTACTGCCTCCAACCTGTATGAGCCACTGGGTCATTCCTTGGCCGATGCGTCTCAGTTAACACTGCTCGTCCGCCCCCCACATGCCGTGCAGAACAAGTAGCTTCCACAGGAAGGGGTGACAGGTTGGAGGGGAGAGGATGCAGAACCCTTCCCTGCTTTAGGCACTCGGAGACGCAGTCCTTGGTGGATTAAACTAGACATGGGGGGTGTGAATCCAATTGAACGAAGCATCGCTAGTGGACCAATCCAAGTGCTCCTGGCCACCTGCCTTGCCAACTCCACCTGCTGGTCCCCATCCCCCATAGCTACCTCAAGCACTCTCCAGCCGTGCCTTCCACCCTCATGGGTCCAACCTTGGGGGGTCCATGGACCCTCTCCCAGCTTATGGGTCGGATCCTCCTCTATCCACCCCTGCATACACTCTGGCTTATCTACCCATGCTCATCACCATGGTAGTGCAGCAGCTGGACCCTAACTGTTTTCTCAACTGAGAAATCAGTTATTGGAGAGGCTTTTAAACAGGGCCGGCTCCAGGGTTTTGGCTGCCCCAAGCAGCCAAAACAAAAAAAACCCCAAAAAACCAAAAACAAAACCAAAAAAAAAAGCCGCGATCGCGATCTGCGGCGGCAATTCGGCGGGAGGTCCTTCACTCCCAGGCGGAGTTAAGGACCGTCTGCTGAATTGCCGCCGAATACCTGGACATGCCGCCCCTCTCTGGAGCGGCCGCCCCAGGCACCTGCTTGAGAAGCTGGTGCCTGGAGCCGGCCCTGCTTTCAAACCATGTACCCTACAACCAAACTAGGCTGGCCGTTACAGAACTGACCAGTTTCACTTTCTCCCATTGCAGTCCGACCATAGCTAGCTGAGTTCTTAGCACATATATGTTTCTTAGCCCTGGTCTACATTAGGGGGCGGAGAATCGATCTAAGTTACGCAACTTCAGCTACGTGAATAACATCGCTGAAGTTGACGTACTTAGATCAATTTACCGCGGTGTCTTCACCGCGCTGAGTCAACTGCTGCCGCTCCCCTGTCGACTCCGCCTGCGCCTCTCGCCGAGCTGTAGTACAGGAGTCGACGGGAGAGCGCTCAGGGGTTGATTTATCGTGTCTAGACTAGACGCAATAAATCAATCCCTGCTGGATCGATCGCTGGCCGCCGATCCAGCCGGTAGTGAAGACATACCCTTAGGAATCCATCAATGTAGTATCCAAGCCCATCAGAAATACATGTAGTAGAGAATCCTGGTAGGCAAAATGGCCAAGTCCTCACTGAGTCTTTACTCAGTTTTCACTTGGCCCTTACGCAGCCAGCCACTTACCTCTGACCTCAAGCAAGGGCCAGGTAAAACTTGAGGAAAAGCTGACCTTGTGGTACAGCTCAGAAATTTCCCACCGTTGCAGCTAGCCCCAGTACGGCTTGAACAAAAGCAGGACTGGCTCGTATGACTGTACACTTCAGATCCGTGCTGGGTGGAGCGTATCAGTCCTGCGGGTGTGCATCTCACGCATTCTTAGCAAAGGGAAAGAAATTACTCTCCTCCCTTCTGCAGGCTCCCTGTCCCCTTAGGAGAAAGAGCTTTACAATTAATTATTTCTTGAAAGAAAACGAGACAAATCAGTCAGGGGAATAAACCTGGCCCCTTTGCTTATGCCTGTGGCAGAGGGCAACGCGCCGTGCACTGGGCATCATAAACCCTGTTTTATGGGACCTGTTTCACGAGGCTGCAGAATTACGGCAACGCCATGCCATGCTGTCACTGTCTGCACCTGGTCGCTCATTAACTCCTCGAGGGAGAAGAGACCAACTCTGGTGCAACCCTTAGTGCTGATCTCTTCCAGGGAGCCCTGGGCTTGGCTAGGCCGTGGAGCTAATTGCCTTACTCGGGATTTTGTTGTTGTCGCCATTGCTGGTTCGGGATCGTGCTCATTAATAATCGGTTTAGCATCTGAACAGCCTGTAACGAATCCATGTGCTGCAGACAGCAAACGCAATTACAGAAATAACATAATTAGGGTTATGCAATAGCATTCCGAATCCTGCACGCTGAGAAGGAAGAAGCACGCAAATGGGAGTTCGGTATCTGACAGACCTGGCACCGGTAGATCAGAGAAGGTCTGGAGAAAAGCTTGGTAATGAACTAGAAGCAAGTTGGAGCAATTCAAGCCCATGAAGTTGTTTCATCTGTTGAATCGTATGCAGATGGACTAGGGTTGTTTTGGTCGGCTGGTAGGCATCACAGCTGCTTACGTTTATGTATTAGCTCTCTCAGCTGGGTACCCCCACAAGCCTCTGTTATACCAAATTGGTCTGATTGCAGAGAGAGCCTAGGTTCAAGGCAGGAATCTCAGCATCTAATTGGGATATGAAATATTTAGTCTTATAGTTGAACAGATGGCCCTGACTCCAAATGAAGCTCAACTCACCCATTCTTCAGATCAAGAGATCTGCTATTAATGGCTTGTAACTAGTGTTCTACCTTTGCAGGCAGTCTCTTGTGCCTTGATTTTATGGCTTTTTCTGCTCCTTACTCTCTCAGAGGGGAACTGGTGGGGCTACTGTGCCAAAGGCTAGTAAGTCTTCAGCCAGCCTTGCTGTAAAGACAGCTAATCCTAGAGTGAATGCCCCAACCGCCTCAAGGCAGGAGAAAGGAACGAACATCTGCTCATTAAAGACCCTTGGAGGGCCATATACTGTACACTTGCAAATACAGTCTGCCTCCCCTTTCCACTGTCCCATTTCTGCTGCCTGCCCATGCTCCCATCTCCACTGGTCCCCCAGCACCTCTGTAAGCTCCCTGCCCAGCCCACCCCCCACACGCTTCCTGCAGGCATCCTACAGTCCAGAGCCAATGAGCATTTGAGGAGTTCTGCAAAAGGGAAGAAGTGGGGCTAGGAAGGACAGGACAGGCAGCACAGGGATGCACACCCTTCCAGCCTGCCGTTGAATAGATGAACCAAGTGATTTAATCTGAGGTGGCTCCCACTCTCTGTTCTCATGTTGGGATCTGTGATGAAAAGATTAAAAGTTTCTAATTGGTGAGCATCGCTTCCTTAAAGTGGATCTCAGCTCATCTGAATAACGCCAGCCTTCTGCTGGAGGCAGCATGGCCTAGTGGGTATAGCACTGGACTGGCACTTAGGAGAAATAAGTTCTAGTCCCTGTTCTGCCATGGGCCTGCTTGTTGATCTTTGGCAAGTCACTTCCCCACTTCATGCCTCAGTTTTCCCATCTGTAACAATGGGACTAATGATACTGACCTCCTTTGAGCTCTACAGGTGACAAGAGCTGGTTATTATTATTATTTCTATTGACAAGCCCGCTCCCTAGTGATCAGTTACCTTTTGAGCCCCCTCGGTGCCAGGGCAAGGGCTAGAGACTCACTGTTGTTTAAAGTGGAAGCTGAAATTTCCAGCAGTCCTTTGAGCTCTCTTCTGAACTCCTTGGAGCTGGTGAACCACCCTGATGTTACTCTTTAAAGTCTCAATAATTTTTTAGAATTAGAGTTTACTCCGCGAAGAAGTTGTTGTTGCACTAGGTCAGTCCATTTCATAACTAGCTCTCTTTTCTGGCTGTCAAATGGCCCGAAGAGGTGAGCCAGCTTTTCAAACTCTGTTGAACACCTGGATTTTAGGGTATCATAATTCAGGAACCCCTTGTCCAGTTCACTTCAAACATAGCAGAACAATTGTCTCCTGGCCCCAGACTCAATCCACCAAGGTTGAGACTTCAATTTCTTTGATGGCAGAATCTGGAAGGGGTAAGAGTGTGTCTAAAATAAAGCTCATAAATTTCACGTCACCATTTACTCAGAGTAGTTACTGCTACTACAGAGTAAGAGACCGCAGAGGAGCATCAGGGGTGAGAGGGAAGCACTTGATCTTTCCCTTGTGCCACCGCGTGTATCTTAAATACTTAATGCGATGCCTGGGCATAAGATGGAAACGTACAGTGGCTTTTGGTCTTTTGTCCCACTGCCCCTTTTTGGGTCCCTGCGTTCCTGCCTTCATGCCACAGGCGTCTGTACGGCAACGATTTATTGATTGTGACGAATGCAATTAAGCCGTGTTAATGAAGTTCAAACAAGTGTTATCATAAATTTGGCAGCGTGGAGAGAAACGAAAGGTCAGCCGCAGCCCTTTGTCATAGTTCCAGCGCTAGTGAATGCTAATGAGCCGGTCCCAGTCAGAACACATTCCCTTTCTCAGTGCTCTGGGATTACGATAAGTGCTCCCAAATCCCCAGGATTTCTAGGCTCAAAGGGGCAATATCGGCACTGACGCAAACTTGGAAAGGTTCTGATCTCAGCTCCGCTGATGTAAATCCAGGGTGACTCCAGTGAAGCCTACGGCGTTACACCAGTGTAGCTGAGATCGGCAACAGGCCCACTCTCTCCTCTGTCCTTCCCCCTCTGTCCAGCTGCAGAGAAAGGAAGAGCTCCAATCAGATGACAGCAGCACATCTTGGGTCTTGAAAAGCCACCTGTCACTCTAGAACCACAGGTTGAGTATTGCTGGTTCTCACACACACACAAACACACAAAAATGGACCTGGTTGTCTTTTCCTGTGTTCTCTGTCTCTTTCTCCTGCCCCATCCTACCTTCACCTTTTGTGCCAGAGAGGCCCAAGCTCTGGCTGGCTCTAGCTAGTTTTTGCTGCATGTTTTCACCCAGAGGCGGTCTCAGCTACAGAGACTGAATCCAGAACTCAGCTCTTCCAAATCTCGGGGCTGTTCAGATCGGGGTTCTGGTTGGAGCTCAGCTCCATGCCCAGCAGCACTGAAATGTAGAAGTCCATTTAAACCAAGCTCCCCATGGGCCCAGAAGAGCAAGCTGGGAATATGTCAGGGTCTGAACCTGCTTTTGTTCCCTTCCATTCTGTACCCACAGCCCAAGCTCTGCATGGGTAGTATTTTGCCTGGGTGCTCATCCATGCCCAGCACTTACTTTCACCGGGTGCTGCAGGATGTTCTGCTTGAAACATGTACCATGTATTCCTGGGGGAATTCTGTGCCACTGCGCATGCGCATAATTCATGTGCTGTGGATAATTTAAATTGTTTCTGCAGAAAATAGCTTTTGCTGGGAAGTTACTGCAGTCCCACCTTTTGCCCACCAGAAGGCACTGTGGCGTTAGAAGAGAGCAGCCGCTCCCGGCCAGCCCCAGCTACCATAGGGAAGAGAAAGAACCTGCAGTGCCTTCTTCACAACACCTGTCGGGCCTGGTCAGGAGACAGACAGTGAGGGGCACATGGGGCTGCTGGGGGTGTGTGTCACAGATGGATTCATACTAGCTAGTGCGAATAGATAGACTGGGCTGGAGCTGAATGGGAGTAGAGGCACAGGGTCACAGGGGGACAGGGTGCGGGACCACATGGGGATGGAGGAGGGGGTGTAGGGCCACATGGGGGAAGGTGGGTGCCTGAGTGGGGGAACAGAGATACATGGGGCTAGGGGGTGCATGGACACGTGGCGATGAGGGGAGGGGACTGGCTGAGGGGATGCTGGGACACCTGAGGACAGGGGGAGGGGGTATCTGAATGGGGTGGAGGGACACATGGGGACAGGAAGTGCAAGGACACATGGGGACAGGGTGGAGGGGACTGGCTGAGGGGATGCAGGGCCACATGGGGATGGGGGAAGTGGGTGTCTGAGTGGGAAAGGAGGGACACAAGCAGATTTGTCTGACTGAATGGGAAAGGCTGGGGGTCAGCCAGGGTCTGCATGGAGGAAGCTCCCTAACAATCCCTCCCCGCCCTCCCAAAAAACCTGTTCCATACTTTTCCCACCCATACCCAACAACCCTCCAAGTTCACTCCCAGGCTCCTTTCCAGCAATTACTTCCCTCTTCCTCAGCTCCTCCGTTACCCCTGACTCCCCCAAGCCGTTGCACTGCTTCTGAGGGGTGTGGGAAATATGGTTTTGTATTGTAGTTTAAATGAATTATCACTCAGAGTTCTGTATTAATATGCCTAATAAGGAATCTATTTGTCAAAAAACATTTCCTGAATCTTTTTTGCTGTCTGTATTGTTACAGACATACTTGCTGACGGGTATTTTGAAATAAATTACTACAATAATTGAAACTGGTGGATTATATTGTGTTGTTTTGACAAATAAAAATATGAAGAATTTTTAATTTTTTGGCGCGGAGTTTGTAATTTTTTGACGCAGAATTCCCCCAGGAGTAACCATGGCAGCTGACCCTGCTTTGATGTCTTTTGAGCACCCGTACATACTCCAAGCAGAAAATCCAGCAGCTACAAGTAGATGGCTTGGAGCACGGGAGTATCTGGGATGGGCTAGCTAAATTAGCTTAATTTTAGAGAGATGCATGCTAGGACAGATACCTTGCTTTTGCTCCAGAGTTCCTCCAGATAGATATTGTCACCAAGCACCCATGCACAATCACTTTTAGCTCTAATGTTCCTACAAAGGACAATTCATCTGATTTCAGGTTCCTTCTGGCAAACTCCTTAGCAACTCAGAAACTCTCTGGCTGTGACTCCAGTTATCTTGGCATTGACTCCTACCCTGTCTTTAAAACCCAACTGTCTTGAGTGACGATCCTGTCAGTTGACGGTGACTACTGCATTAACTGGAATAACTCACACCCTACCTGGCTGTAAAAAAGTAGCAAGGAATTCATTAGGAGTTGGGTGCAAATCAGTCCTATCTTCCATCCTTAACACACCCATCACCCTAGCATCTAGACGCCGCTTGCTGGTTTCTCTGAGATGGAAGCAACAACCATCCTCATTCCAGGTGCGTTGTGCATCTCAGAGCCAGGCACTTGCATTTCAGAAAAGACAAGAGGGGCAAAATCGACGTTGATATTCACAGACTCACAACCTGCTTTGGGCTTCAGCTAATACAGCAGCAAGGAACCTTGAAAAGTTTTTGTACACCATTAAAAATCACCCCAGCAGCTCCTGGGTCTGTCTCAGATAAAAGCTGGCAATATTAACTAGCAGCGGGAGCTCTGATGCACCTGATTTATGAATGCAAACTCATCCAGTTGTTCTGGGAAAGCTTCCAGGAAAGAGTAACACCTACTGCTGGGGATCAGTCTTCCACACGATCCAGTTTTAATGAATACAGTGCTGGTATAAGCCCTGGAAGCTGAAGCTACCTATTTATCCAGAGAAGAGGGACAGCACTGGGACAAGCTCTCCATAACCCCCCTTTCCCACCAAAGTGCCCTCACCCCACAACCCGAAGGACAGAGACACCTCTAGGGATGGAAAGGGACTTTGGTCACCATGACCCTTTCATTCCTTGGACCTATCGGCTGACTGCTAATGAGAACGACCGTACAAGTTGCAGTGGAGGGTGTGAGCTAGGTATCTGTCCATTGAAACCAACGTCCCATTTCACACAGACCACCAAAGAGCTACCAGATCATAACATCTTTAGGTCGCGTGACCTGAATGCACAATCCACAAATAAATATCTCCATATCTCATTCCCAGTGTCCAAATACAGCTCGGTCCCAAGCTCTTTACATATTAGAAAACTTGGGCACAGTATAAGAAATAGGTCATAATTAAGCAAGGTAGCTCCTAAGTGCCCGACTGGTTGCTAAGAAACTACATTCGTAAAAAATGGAAGTGTCTAAACCGCTGCTAAAAATAATTGTCTGGACAAATCAGTAACCGACAGTAGCTGCATTAGAAAGGATTTCATTTAACTCTGACTACAGCATAGAAACCTTTAACCAGCTATGGTCTCCTTTCGCTGACATATCAGAACGACTAACCCCACCATTAAAAGAAATATACTATGATATACACAGGTATAGTTACAATAGCAACGAATTCATAGAAACCAGTGTGGTGTATGATCAACTGTAGACAATATCTATCTATCCAGCCAGCTGAATAATTGTTTAAAACTGTGCACAGTTTTATATGAACTCTCTGATGTTAACCTTGGCTCCATGTTTAGTGTACAGCAAGCATGTTCCAGCTGTGTATTTCCAAAAACTGTCAGTAATGCCTAGCAAACATGGGGATATTGGAAAAGAAACTATGTATTAAATTCTACAAAGCGTCCTCAAGCAAACTCCTACTGAAGTCCATAGGAGCTTTGCCAGAGCTAGTCCCACAAGATCTAGCTCTCTATTATTAAGATGAAAAGAAAGATCTTACATTAACTGGGCACAAAGCACTGACTGAACCATGCAGATAGGAACTGGGAGAGTGCCTAGTCCACTGCACAGCAGTGAATATGCAGGTGGGGGAGTTTATGGTTAGGGTGTTTGGGCAAACCCCTGCTCTGTCAGATAATGCCTGGAGAGCTTTAATTCCAAAGTAGCCAGTCCCTTTGTTCTTCAGGGTTTCATCCAAAGGACCCAACACATGGTCACCTGCATGGAAATCTATTAGCCTCAGAAGGTAAACAAGGCAGCTTAGCCAGGATTTGCACTGTTGGCTTTACAGTGTGTAGAGAGTCCAAACCCAATGCGTAGAACATGGAGCCATCCTTCCCGGACTGGGTGGCTGGACTCAACCCCAATCAGTCACACTATCCGTCTCCCTCAGTCTCTCCACCAGAGAAATTACATCTGAAAACAACCTCAGCGTATTTCTCTCACTGACGTGTCCATCTTTGGCGTGAGGCATATCAAGCTAAATGGCCCAGATGGTTCTTTCCATCGGGTCTTAAGCCAAATTAAATAGCCAAGCGCTGCAGCCTTCTAGTGCAGCTCCATTACTGGCGGCAGCACACGGGACGCCAGCCTGCAGCCTCTGCCGACAGAGTAGGCCCACATTGTACAGCTCTGGCTCATGCCAACCCGTCTCCTCAGTGTAGGACTCACCTTTCCACCCAATTCTTGTAGCTGGGGATGTCCTTGGCATACAGAAGCTTGTTGGAAGGGGAGTCTTTGCCCAGACGGTGCTCCGAGGTTGAACAGGAGTCCATGAAGGTCTGAGCCACCACCGAGAGGCAGGCATCTGTGATGCTGTTCTTGTGGATGTCGAATACGAACTGGGGGTTTTTGATCATGTTGACCCAGAACCGTAGTGGCAAACTGCAGGGAGGAAGAAGATGGTTCAGTCAGGGTGTTGTTTCACAGGCGATCTCACTACACTACAATCACAACAGGATTGGAGCATGTGACTGGGAGCCAGGATTTCGGGCTCTGCAACTGGTACGCAATGGCTCAAATTCATCCCTGATGGGACTCTACTCAAGTCAAGGGAGTTGACTCCAGAGTTGGCTTTGGTCCAGGGCATCCTTAGATCATTCACAGAAGGTCAGATTCAGACAACTTTATTCACCTTGAGTAGCATCTTACTCTGTAAGGTGCCCCACTGAAATCAATGGAACTAGTTGGGCTGGCAGAATTGGCCCCTTACCCTCTCTGTGATTCCTATTAATGTCTGTAAAATGGGGATAATACTTACCGGCCTCGCAAGGGTGTTGGGATGAGACCTGACTGCTAATCACTCCACCCTATGTGGCCAGAAGAGGTCATATACATGCAAAGCCTTAGTATTATTAATGCTTGTAAGTGGGGAGCAGAGTCTGGCTTTTCAGTCTCAGCAATACCGGGGGTGGACATGGACATATAATACTGGGGAGTTGGGATTTAGCTTCACAACTATAACTCTGTGCACCAGTTGATACCGTAATGGCATGTAACCACCCTGTGCCATCCTGCAGAGCTGGACCCTCGGCCAGCCCCTGGTTCCAGCAGGCTGGGCATTGCACAGCTCTGTGTTTATAACTAAGAGATGAATCCTTGCTATCAGAGCCCACCCACTGGATCTCCATCTCCAGGGTTTTAGCAAGTCCAATTTCAAATGTCTCCAGGGCTGGGGCTTCTATCACTTCATGGAGGGAGATTATTCCACACTAACTGATCTTCACAACAGTGGTTTTTTCCTAACAGCCAACCTACATTTTCCTTTCCTTAATTTCATCCCATTGCTTCTAGGTGTCCTATTTCCATAATACCATCCTAAACAATTCACCTCTACCACTGGCGTCTGCACCCTCCAGATAGCAGCAGGCAGTGTTAATACGTCCTTCTTGGCTACATCACCACCTGATCTTCCCCACGGACTCCTCTGGAGCAAAGAAACTTGTGGGCGGAACGTCAAGAAAAAAGCATCCCAATGGACAATCACATTAGGCTCCAGGGAGACAGTCTCCCCAAGGGAAGCGCCCAAAGCCCAGTTGCTGGAGATATTTGAAACTCGAACTGAGGAAGCGCTGGGAGAGTAGGGGCCTGTGCTAGCACCTGCAATAGCAACAGGCAGGAGGAGGAGGAGCTGGGGAAGATGGCCTGAAACAGGTCTTTTGCATCTCTAATGTCTCTGATGCTAAGCTCCAGCCAGCCACAGGTAGCCGGGAATGCTGGCTGGGAATGATGAGGCCTGTGAAGTGACTTGGAGTTAATTTAATCTGATTGAGAAGAGATCATTTCTTCCTCCACCCTTCCCCCCGTTAAATAAACCTCCTGCTCATTTAGTCTGAGTGGCTGCAATCAGCCTTAGATTAGCGCCACAGATAATGTTAATAATATGCTAATGTTTCATTAGCTGAAAGCCTCTTTGATGCATGGGGTTTCTTTTTTTATTTCACGCACTGTGCCGACCTGCCAGTCAGCATGGCTGGTAAAAGGAGAAAACTCATCAGCTGGGAGTCCTGTGGTTCTCCTCTGCTGTGCCTTTTATAGTCCCTCGTATTTACACAGAAGAAGGGAGGGAAAGATTCCCCAGGGGACTCTTTCCAACAGGGAGACTCGGAGGATAAAAGCAGCAGGGATCCTTCTCTCTCGAGATCTCAGCCCCCTGTCTCTATTCCAATACATGCAACAAGTGTGGGGAGGGAAGCGTTGTCTAGCGGTTGGAGCAGAGTCAGGCTCTACCTAGCTCTGTCCTCACTTGGTGCTTGTGTTGCCCGGTCACCATTTGTGCATCTCACGACCCTTAATGGCTCTATCCCCACAGCACCCCTGGGAATTACCGTGACCCCTTTCACAGAGGGAGACACAGAGACTAAGGGTGTCTGTCCTGTCATCAAAGGGCGTGATCTCAGCTTGAGTAGACACACCTGCGCTAGCTTCCAGACAGCTCACTCAGGTACCAGAGCAATAAAGCTGCGGCAACATGAGCTAGGTACACGAGTAATTACCCAGGGTCCTTGGCGGCTGTACAGCCCGCACCAGCTCAGGTACGTCTCCTGGGGCTACAATCACCCCCCTGAGTGCAGTAGAGACACACCCCAAGTAATTTTCCCCAGATGACACCGGGAATCTGTGGCAGAGCCGGGAGATGAACCTAGGTGTCCTGCAGCCCGTGCCAGTGCCTAACCCACAAGCCCATCCTCCCTGAGCATCAGAACCCCAAACCCTTTCCCCTCCGCCTGGGACCCGGCGCAGGGCTGCGCCGGAGGGATCACACTGACCAGTTGCTCTTCCAGGTGTGCCGCACGTGGGGGTCGTGGATGTTGTGCTTGTCTGCCTGCTCGTCCAGGAAATCAAACATGTACTTGATGGCCAGGGGCAGAGCGCTGCCGCGGTGCGCCGTGCTGAAGATCGTCTCAAAGAGGTCGTCGACAAACTTCTGCAAAGTGCCCTGCGGGGTCAGGGGAGGAGGAAGAAGAGGGTGAGACACTGACCTGGGGCTCTGATGTCCTCCCTGGGGAATTTCAGTGAGACACATCAGCCGGGTGGGTTGCCAGGTTGGCTCAGAGGAGTGCTACTAGACTGTTCCCTGGAGCTCCCGGGTTGAGCCCTGGAAGTAGCGACTGAGAGCTGCTACCATCTGACAGCTGTGCAGTGGGAATTAAGCTGGAGCCAGGCACACGTATCACTGGGATCCCCCTCGGCCTTGGACCCGGATAGCAGCCTCGGCAAGCAGCCATGGACTGAACAGGCCAGGTAAGCTGCCTACCTCTCTCTCCTCAGAGCCTGTCCCTCTGGGTGAGGGTTGAGGTGCCGTGGGGGGGAACACTCAGCGTAGAAAGGGAAGGGTTTGCTCTCCTGTGTTGTTAAATGGGGTCCTCTGTTGGCCCCCAGGTCACAGAATGCCGAGGGATTTGTGAGCAGCATCAGGAACATGGCATATCGCCAAAGGGATTGGGAGAATTCAGTTTTGGGGTTGGATCTTTCGCAGGTGTACACTGGTGATAGTCCAGTGAAGTCAACCTGCTCCAGTGTGTTGTGGGGATGGGAGAGGTGGGCGTTTTGCATGCGAGAGAAGCCCGACCTGTGCACTGAGCAACAAGTGACTGATCCTGCTCCCAATGGGATTTTGCACTGGGAGTAGGTCCTGAAAGAGCATCCATCATGCAGTGCATACGTGGAACCTGACTTCGATATATGCTAGTGTAGAGCTTGATGAGGTTTCCTACCGCTCCCATAGGAGATATCCCAGATCACCATGCTTAGAAACCACCGTGATCACTGCCTGATCAGCGAGAACAGGACACCTAACAGGACAATGTGAACGTGAGGAGTCTGGGGGTTGAGTGGGTACATGTACTTAACACACCTAGCATCTTCCATGGCCCAGGATTCTCCCCAGGAGTGCTGAACACCATAAAACCACACCCCACCCTTCCTGTGAATTCAATCTCTGCTCGCAAGTGAAACAGCAAAGAGTAATGCAGGTCAGGATTGGTGTGCAGGCAGAAGCCAGGTGTGGTGCCCAGGTCTGGGATAGGAGGGGTGACAGAGATCACAACGGAGGTGCATTGATAGCAGGTGCAGTGGGTGCTGGAGGTGAGGTGGGTCAGGACTGGGGGTGCGATGAAGGAAGTGGTGTTGGGGGCCTGGGAGTAGAACAGAGGTTCAGGCAGGTCACAACTGAGGTGCAGTGACCAAGCTGGTGCATGCTGAGGGGGTGCAGGCTTGGCAGTGCAAATCCGAGGGCAGGGCGAGTCAGAAGGACCAGGCTGCCACCGGACTGGAATGGCAAGGTGAGCTGCAGGCCAGGATTGAGATGCAACTGGCAAAGGTGGTTGTGTATGAGCTCCAGCCGCATTCCCAGCACTCCTCTTTCGGCGGAGCTGGGAAATCGCCACCTACAACACGTTAATAACTGTAACTGCTTAACCAGGTCAAAGTGACAAATTCCCTGCAATGGAAAGGTTCCTTCTGTCTCTGCAGATGCGCGACAAGATTCCCCTCGCTGGAAGTGGAGTGCCAAGTTCCACCAGGGTGGGTAGAGTTTACACAGCACTAACAAACGCACCAAAGCCTAATTAGCAGGCTGATGTCCCTTGCTGATTCCCCATTTGATTTGTTCTTTGAGAAACAAACAGAGAGAGAGAGCGAGCGCTCCTGAAAAACGGAACAAAACCCTGCAGCACATGTCTGAGCATGGGGAGGGCCCCGAGGCGAAATCTGACACAGAGGAGCTGCCCTCAGGATCAGTTTCCAGGGGGAATTGCTTCTCTCACTTGCCCAGCCAAATGCAAAGAAACCCTCCAAGGCTTTTAGGCAAAAGATTCCAGTTCTCAGAGGTTAGGGACTTAGCAGGGTAAAAACCATTCTCCGTTTAACGAAGTATTCCCCAGGACTGTGTTAGCAGCAATTGCACACTCTTCCCTCTTTCTGAGAGGGGCAAGATGGGGAGAGGAAATTTCTCTTATACCAAGCGCCGGGGTGGGGGTGGGAATAGCCTTTCTGGTTTTCTTTGTCGCTGTGTTAAATTCCCAGCTGGCTCTCTGCCTGGTTCCCAAGAGAGGGCAGACGGGACAGGCACAATCTGGAGGTCTGGTTGTGGTCCACCAGTATCTGAGCTGAACACCAAGTATGTTCCGTGGCCGCCAGATCCCCAGCAGGTATAAATCAGCCTTGCTCCAATGACTGTTGATTTACATCAGCTGGGGATCTTGCCCCATGGGGGTGCCCCTTTATTTTTACGTTGCCGGACCCATTATGGCCCCTAGATGCTATGGGGAGGGGCACATTCAAAGACAGACAGAACAATTGCATACTCTGTGTCCATCGACAGAAGAATAACCTGATTAGGATTTACTATTCAGTGGCTGGGGGTCAGACACCAAAGGCTGGCCCACCAGGGGACTGAGCACACAGATGAAACACCAGAGCAGGACTTATGTATTGATGGAGGTGCGATGGTGGACGCTACAGTGTAGAAAGACCTCAGGTTGTCTTGCCACTGTATTGTCCAGCTCTGCTCAGAATCAGGTTAGATAACATGATGGTTATAAGTATCAGAGGGGTAGCCGTGTCAGTCTGAATCTGTAAAAAGCAACAGAGGGTCCTGTGGCACCTTTGAGACTAACAGAAGTATTGGGAGCATAAGCTTTCGTGGGTAAGAACCTCACTTCTTCAGATGCAAGATGGTTATGATGGTTATAAACGCCTGAGCCCTATCTCCGCAGCAGCTTCCACCACCGCTACTGCTGATGGGGCTGCCCCAGGGGGGAGTGACGTGCCGGTGCCAGAGGTTCCCGCTGCAGGATGTGGAAGATGTGCCAGCTGAGCCTCACCCTCTGACAGTTCCTCATATGAGCTGTGCTAAGACTGGGCCTCTTCATATCCGTTATCCCCAGGCTGGTGGGCAGACTCCTGGGACCAGAGAAGAGCATGCCCAGCAGTGCTGCAATTGCCCAGCCCTGACCCGGGGAAGGAGAGAAGGAGTCCAAACCCCATCCTTGGCCTCTCTAATGAGACTGCCAACAAGGGGAGAATACAGAATGGGGGATAGCTGGCTTGGTAGCAGCACTGCTGGAAAGAATCTGGGAGTTGTGGTGGATCCCAACCTCAACATGAGTCAGCTACGTGATGCTGCTGCAAGAAAAGCATATGCAATCTTGGGTTGCATTATCAGAGGCATAGCATGCAAGTCACAGGAGGTGATAGTACCGTTTTACTCAGCGCTGGTGAGGCCTCAGCTGGAGAACCGTGTCCAATTTTGGTCACCAGTGTATAGAAAGCATGTAGAGAAACTGGAAAGCATCCAGAGGCAAGTGACAAAGATGATCAAAGGGATGTAATGCAAGTCATACGAGCAAAGGCTGGAGGACCTGGGCATGTTTAGTTTGGAAAAGGGGAGATTAAGGAGGGACATGATCGCAGTCTTCAAATGCTTGAAAGGCTGCCAAAAAAAGATGGAGAAAAATTGTTCTCTCTTGCCACAGAGGGCAGGACAAGAGGCAACAGGTTCAAACTCCAGCAGAGCAGATTTAGATTAAAACTCAGGAAACACTTCCTCACTGTAAGAACAGTCGGCCATTGGAACAGACTGCCAGGGAAGTTGTGGAAGCTCCTTCGCTGGAGATTTTCAAAAGGAGGCTGGGTGACCATCTGTCTGGGATGGCTTAGACCCAACAACTCCTGCATTTGGCAGGGGATTAGACTAGATGTCCTTTGCGGTCCCTTCTAACCCTGGGGTTCTGAGTCTATGATTCTGCTAGGGATCTTTGTACTAGTAACAAGACAAACGCAGCCAACTCCTTTTGCCTAGGCCCCTGAACAGCCACCAGACGTTAATGACTATTGGCCACAGATTCCCACCAGCAATGAGGTGGCGAAAGGCTGTGTGGCCCTCTGCTGATCCCCTGAGCCAACCTGTCCTCCCATGTTCTAGTCTATAGGTTCTTATTCCGCTCCCATCACTGCAGTATCCGAGGGCCTTCTGGTCATGCATTACGCACTGTGACGAACATCGGTCACATGGTTTGTTCTCTCCTCCTCTCCACAGTGTGCCTAGCAGAATGCTGGGGTTTGTTTTATACCCAGACCTGGTCGCTGTATTGGGGTCAGAAGAGGCAGACCAAAGCAGCAGGCTCTGCATGGGGAGCAGAAGGTGGGGAGGTTTGGATCATTCTTAGTTCTTGGGGGAGTTCACTGCGCAGTCTGGGACCAGCCCCAGAAAGCTCGGTCTCCTGCACAGAGGAACCTGACCCTGGTGGTGGAGAGTTCTGCTGGACCACGGGAGTGGAGCTGTCAACTATGGTTTTCACTCCAGGGCTTTAGGCTCTTTAGATACCCTGGGCCCAGGCTACGGTGCGCCTTGAAGATAAGGACTGAGAACCTGACCTGGATTCGAGCACCCTGTAGTGGCTGTTTCCATCCCCGAATGCAGCATCCCCTTGCAGCCCCTGCCTGCTGCGCTGCCAGCAGCATTTGAGGTGTCAGCAAAATCAATTCCGGGTCAATAACTAAGTGCCAGCACCGCGTGACATTGAGGTGGGGCCGTGCAGAAGTTTAGCATTTATGGGACAAAAGTTCTAGATCGGTCAGGCAATCATCTGCCATGCAGGGCTGCGCGGGACGAGAGAGTGAGTGCTCGCTGCCAAGGACCAATGTGCTCCCCGCAGCCCGTCAGCCCAGGCAGATGCCTGCTGTTCCCCCTGTCAAGCCAGCATGCTCCACTGAGCGCTTCGCTCCCTCCTTTGTCCATGCATCAGGCAAAATGGCTCCCCCAGCTCTCTGTGAGTGAGTGACATAACCTAACCTGCGGAGAGGTGAGCGTGTTTGTCTCAGCTCATCCCGCTGAACTGCCCCTCCACGATGCATGATGAAGCATCTAGCTAGCTGGTACGCCTTCCAGCACAACACCACTGGTGAGACAGCCCGGTGTCCGTGTGGGCCAGAGGGATGGGGTGGGACAGTGAGTAACGTTCCCTACAGATTTGTGGCATAACTCACAGTCCCATTTTGCCAGGCTGGCTTTGTCCTTTGAACATGTCCAGGACGTGCTCCCTAGGCTCCCCTTGACCTCTTGAATCACATGTGGTCGGCTCTACAAACAATTCAGGGTATATCCTCAAACCAATCTGCTCCTGCCCACATAATTCTGCACACACAGGGATCCCCGTGCAGGAAGCCACTGTTGGTAATGCCACCTTTCCTCCCTCGTCCAGGCTCACAGCCTCGCTGCTGCCTCTGGCTGCTCCTTCTCCCTCCCCAGTCTCTCACTAAACCCTTCGTTCAGATCACCAGAAGCCACCCTTTCCTCACTAACCCGTTGTCCGTGCCTTCATCGCCTCCCACCTTGACTATTGTAACCTGCTTCTTCCTGGTCTCCCCCTTCTCACCTCTCCTCCAATCCAGCCGACCCAAACCATTGCTCTCAGAGCCAACTTCCTCTCCCGCCGCTCTGCACATGTTATCTCCCCGCCTTCTGGACTCCTCCACTGACTGGCTCCTAAATTCAAGCTCTTCTCACTTTCTACTGCGCTCTCCCCATGTACTTCCCAAGCTTCTCCCTTTACCCTCCCTTGGCTTCACACCTTGTCTCATGCTTCCCCCTACACTGGGAACAGTCTCTCCTATCTTGCCCATGAAGAGTCCCATCTCCTCCTTTAACTCCTCTGAAGCCCGCTTCTTCAAAGTCCCATTGCCCTTCTCCAGCATTATACCTTGGTGGCTAGCAGCCTGGTCAGGTAGATCTCGGACACCATCTTGCTGCCCCGGTCACCCTCTTTTTGGTCTCCGTGCTCATGATTCTTGACTAGATGCCACATCTTGACTCCACTCTCCAGGTCAGGTGTGATCATGGGTGTGCGGGAGCGCAGGCTGTCTGGGCTGCCCGTGTAACGGATCATGTTTTCTGGAACACAAAGCCACAGATTGCTCAAGAATCAGTCCTCCACCTTCAAGAAGAGGTGGTCACATTCAGGGGGTCAATGCGTTTTCCCAGGGAAATATTCTGCAGTCGTGTCTGCTTTAAAAATGGAAATCCACTACCAAATTTCCCACGGCTGCCTTAGCTGCACCTGCAACATTCGCACACGTCTAGACGTTCCTAGGCGACTGAGCAGATACACGGAAAAACTTCCCTACCATGAGTTCAGTTAGCCCGGGAAAGCATCTCCCGGGGGAAAGGATGGGAGCCTCGTCCCGCCGCACAACGACAGTGAGGCTGGACAAGACGCTAGTACGTTTAGAAAAGGGGATGGTCCAGCACTGGCGATGTGTACACATGTTACTGCTGTGATTGAGGGCAGGCAGCCACTCCTGGAAACGGGTTCCTTCGTGTGTAATCAGAGCAGGATCCTGAGAACCCACCACTCTCACTGGCTCCTGCAGAAGTTGCAGATGTCCAAAGAGCTTCACAATCCATGGGCTTGTCTATGGGTGTGTGTTCGGCTTGGTACACCTCTCCCCCCAGCCGTTTGCTCCCTCCTTCCCCCAGCCCACCCCATTCACTACCCACCACTGCGTCACTCCCTCCTCCAAAGGGGGAGTCCCCAAACCTGCCCATGTGGATAGCGTGACGCCCCATTGAAAGCCACCTCCAGCGTTACTACTTCCCTTTCCACAGGCCCGGGGTGACAGCCTGGGCAACCCCCCTGGCCCTCCAGCAGTGCTACAAGTTAACTGTATTTCAACTGTAGTTAACACACAGATGGTGCCCCTTCCAGTAGCAGGTTCTGAAGCAGCTTCATTAATGCATTCCTGGCCTCCCTGTATTAATTACTGGATGGAGTGCCCATGTTCACTCTGGCTGCTGCTCCCTTTACTGCAATTAACAATCACTTCTGACTCACCACATTTCCCCCCACTCCTCCCTCAGCCCCTCTTCTAACAATCCAGTAGCACAGAACTCAGGAAATAGAACAATAATGAAACCACCCAAACCCCCTTCTTTGCAAAGGTCACGGTGTCCTTCCAGAACAGCAACAGCGCTGCAAAGAACATGAATATTAATAAGGCCTGGTGCATTGCTCATGTCCTTGGAGTAAGGGGAAGCGAGTTCCTCTGGACATTGAGTAACTGTACTTTCCCCCAAGCTACAGAGGACGAAGAGGATCAGACTTACTTTCATATATTTAAAAAATTGGATGAGGCAGCTGGATCCAGGGCAGTGGATGGTTTGTATCACTCTCCTGTTGCAGTCTGGAAACTCATTTCCCTTTAACCCTCACCTGCTGCTGCACTTCTTGGGCCAGAAGTCCAACCAACAGGCAGCTACGCACGTGGGTGCATCAGCGGCGAGAGGAGCTGGTCTTGGTGACTCAGGAAAGCTAAGTTCTATTCCGGGCTTTGCAGCAGAATTTCCGCAGAAAGACCCACTTTATCTCTCACGTCACCTAGCCTCAGTCTCCCCATGGGTTAAATGGTAATAATGGAACCTGGGCTGCTCAGTGAAGTGCTTGGAGAGCTAACGCGCTTGAGAAGTGCTAACTTTTACTGTTCCAGGTGTAATCTCACCCGGGCCAAAGTCACCTGGATAAAAGA
The DNA here is from genome assembly GCF_027887155.1 of Malaclemys terrapin pileata. Classification (NCBI taxonomy): domain Eukaryota; kingdom Metazoa; phylum Chordata; order Testudines; family Emydidae; genus Malaclemys; species Malaclemys terrapin. The sequence continues at coordinate 9,031,185 of NC_071505.1, read as the reverse complement.
GTGACATAGACACCATTAATTAGAATAACGTAGCCCTTGGATTGTCCAGTGCTTTTCATCTTCACTTGCTGTACAAATGCTAGTTGGCTGTGGCATGCTGTTCCCTTTGCACGTGCTCAACATCTCCCCACCGTCGTGGCCACCAATATCTCCCCTAACGTACATCAGCAAACAGGCCCTTACCATACTTGCTAGCTGAGGTCCTGGAGACAGTGGAGTTGTTGACAGCATTGTAGGCAGTGACCTGCTTGGAGACTAATGCTACCACCGATCCATCTGGCACCTGCGGAGGAAAGAGAACTTACAAATAAGCCTCCTAGAGCTGGCCAAAAAGCGCACCCAATAACATAAAGGAAACCCAGCCAGTGAAACCCGAGCGATCAATCACTATCCCTGCTGGAAGGATCCCATCATTAGTTACTTATGGCCCACCCCTGCAAACCCTTCCTCACAGGAGTGGGCCCAAACCCTGCTCTCCCCTTCTTGCCCTCCAGTGCAAATCTGGAATCACTCTGCTCAAGTCAATGGGCATACTTGGTATGAAGGCAGAATCTGGCCCATACAGGGTCTGACCCAGAGCCCACTGTAGTCAATGGGAGTCCTTCCATTGACTGCAACTGGCTTTGGAGCAGGCCCTTAATGGGCTACTCCCATGAGGAAGGGTTTGTAGGACAACGACATGGAATTCGCTCAAGGGCCTTGTCTTTGTACATGTCTGTAAAGTGCCCAGTGTGAGATCCATACCCACATGATTGTTTTTATAATGGACAAGAGACTGCATCAGGCTTATCTTTTAAAAGTGGGGAAGTGCCAATTCTTCTAATTGTTCAATAGTCCATAGAACAAAAGCATGACATTCAAAAGGTCCATGACACAAGCTCTTATAATGAGAGATGGTCTGAAGAGTCTGAAATAGGGTTTGGCTAGAGCTTGGGGTTTAAGATCAAGACACATCAGGTTCTGAGGTTCAGAGCTGATGGTCCCAAAACCTCATCAGCTGTTCTCACAAGGTTTCAGCCCCAACTACTGGGAGTTTAATGAGATCAGATGATCTTGCAAGTTCTCCATCATTTTTGGCTGGAATCTGATTTCAGCCTCATCTATGTGGGGCCTGGAAAACAGGCCCCCTCCAGTGATGGATCCAAACCAGAACCAGTGATGGGCTAGGATCTGGGAATTCATATCTTCCAAGTTTTCAGGAGGTTGGATCTGAGCTTCTGATTCAGGCCATCTCCATGGAAAAAGAACTCAACACTCAAAGAGAAGCTGATGTTAACAGAGACAGTAAATTCACTGGGGAGGCCAAATTCTGAGACCTAGGGGAACGGCTGGGACCCAGTTCCTTGTAGTGCCCCTCACAGACTGAAATTAAGTTGCTCCTCCAAGGTCTCACAGCAAATGAGTTGCGCATGACACATGTCAGTACTCTTTCCCCTAGACAACACTTCATGGGAATGAGCATTTCATATACAAGGTGACAAATGACCTCCTGGCATCAGAGTAGACATGCACAGACTCGGCACAGGACTTTGCCACACCAGTAGGGCATTGCCACTACTGCAACAAAGGAGGAAAATGGTGTTTCTATTGTTCTGCCCCTGTAGATGGCGGCTGGATATCTGTTGTGCTGCGGGAAGTCTCACATAACATCTCAAAGGGGGAAGAGAGCCTCTTGAAATGAGACAAACCTTCCGATCCATTAGCTAGGCATTTGTGTGGCTTCCTTTCAAAAGCAAGTGAAACAATAAGCAATTCTGAGCCAGTGGGGAAGCGAAGCTGTATCAGGAGCATCGTGGATAAATAAGAAGTTATAAAAAGAAGACCCCCCCCCCACAACCTGTGAAGAGCCACTAGCTCTTGTCTCTGTAATAATAACAATTAGCTCTTATGCAGAATCTTTTCATCTTCAAAGCACATTACAGATACTAATTAATCAGTTCTCTCAACACTTGCGTAAGGTCTCTGGGCTAGTAGCCACATATTACAGATGGGGCACTAAGAGGATAAGGGTCAGGTTTGTAAATGCATTTAGGCACCTAAGGACACAGCTAGACCCCTAATGGGATTTTCCAGAGTGTGTCGGTACCAAAATCTCCCTGACATCGGATGTTTAACAGGGAAGGTGGTTAACCATCGGAACAACTGTCCTGAGGCTGCGGTGGATTCTCCGTCACAGGCCATTTTAAAATCAAGACTGGAGGCTTTTTTCTAAAAGATCTGCTCTGACTCAAACAAGGGAAGCTCTCTGGCTTGGGTTCTACAGGGGATTGCACTAGGTGATCACAACGGGCCCTTCTGATTTGACAATCTAGGAACAGGAGTTAGGTGCTTTTCAAAATCCCACTCGGCACCTATCTACAGCTTTAGGCACCTAACACCTAACTTTAGGCAACCTGGTCCCACGTGACATGCCCAGGGAGCCAGCGCCAGTCTTAGAACTCAGGAGCTCCCAGCCCTGTACTCAGGGTCAGATCCTTAGCAAGTGTAAACGGGTGTGGCTCTACTGACCCCAGTGGAGCTACAGTGGTTTATACCAGCTGAGGATCTGGCCTATAGCATTGACCAGCCGTAGATCTCAAAGCACTTTGCAGCAGAAGGTAAGGGCAGCTGTCCCCACTGGTTAGTATCATTATCCACTCAGGGATATGACACCCCCTATGGGGACAAAGTGGCTGAGCTAGGACTAGAACCAGGATCTGGTCAGCGCCCTCACCACTGGACAAAGCTGCTGTCTGTTCCACTGCTCTCCTTCCTGCTTCCAGACAACAGGCCAACTTCTACTGCCGCTAATGTCAAAGATCCTCCGGAACGCAGTAGCCTTGCCCTCCAGGGGCAAATGCATCATTCTCCCTCCCCAGCAGAAGAAGAGAATTAACCTGTGATCTTCTCATCTCCACTCCCGTCTATTTCTAATCTGCTCGCCTTCCCCTGCTCCCTCCTCTGTGCTGATCACCAGCCGCAGCCTGACATCTCATCTACTGCCAGTGGGGGGCCTTCAGTAAAGCCTCCCCTTTAAGAGGGCAGCAGCTTATCTCTTCCCCTAGCCCCACCCCAAATAGTTTGCAGGAGGGTTTTTATTAGGCCTCACTGGACTGATATCAGTATGGACAATGCCAGCACTAGTGGCCTGGGGAGAGATGCAGGGCCCCTTCTTTCCCAGTGACTGGCAGCTGAGTAGCTGTCAATCATCATCCCTTAAAGCAGAGTGGTTTTCCCTTCTCTTATTCCCCTTCCTACTGTATATCTGCCCTCTTCCCCGCCTATCGCACAGGGCAGAGTAGGCAGGGGGAAATCCTCACTAGAAGGAGAATCATGGGAGGTCGGTGTTAGAGCTGGCCAACAAATTTTTGTCTGAACCGTTTTTTGCTGGAAAATGCTGATTCAACTAAACTGATTTTTGGTGTGAAATTGCATCGATTCTGATGACATTTTCCACAAAAACAAGTATTTTGGCAACAGAAGCAAAATGGTTTAGGAAAATTTTGAAATTTCATTTCAGAAACAAAAATTGTGTTTCAAAATGTAGTTTATTTTAATATTAGTAGCATTGTTTTTACATTATTTCAAGGCCCATCAGTAATAGTGCAGAATATGATGTCATATGTCAAAGCATGTTCTCATCTGACATAATATAATAGCAGAAACCGTTTTTATTGAACGTTTAGATTATTAATTTTTAAAAGCCATTCAGGGCAGTGCTAGTTGGTTCAGCTTGAAACATCGTATCCTATTTTCTAGCTCAAAGTGTCTCCTGTTTGTGTTGTAGTGAAACAGTCTGACACTTCGCGGGGGGAAAGGGGGAAACGACAGAACTTATTTACAGAGCGTCATTGCCTGGGATTGCTCTTTGCTTGTTCCAGCCCCAGATCTCAGACAGGGCTGGCAGGGGAGCAGCAACTCAGATGATGAGAGCAGCAGTGTAACACTCCTGTGGAGAAAGAGAGAAGGTGCAAAGCAACTGTGTTAGGAGGTGCAAAGCGACTGTGTTAGGAGACCAGATGGTGCAACAGCGACAGTCTCTGGGGTGAGATCTGTCGGTGGCCTTTGAAGAAGGGGTAGATGGGTTGGGGCAGAGAGTGACAGGTCTTGGCAGTGCCAGTCCAGTTGTTTGATTGGCACTGAACCCTGCTAGCAGACGCAGGTAACTTGGCCAGGCCTGTGTCCCTGGCAGAGGGCTCCTGTCTCGTTACCTGGTAGTGTGCCAAGGTATTGAGTCTCTTCCAGTCGTTCTCTATCTTGGTGGTGATGTCTTCGTCCTGCAGGATCATCCGGGCCCCACTCACCTGCCGCCACTCTGCAGGGAGAAAGGGCACATTTCACTCTGCTCTGCCGAGTCTCAGGGAGATGAAGGCAGCTCAGCATACACCTTACACATGTAACATGGAGACCACGAACCATCAAGCATGACAACACCGCCCACAAACACCTGTCAGGTGATCCAAAGATACACACAGTGCACAGAGACGCACACAAGACCTTCCCACATACACACACACGGAAAAAGGCACACTCCATATACATGCCCATGTCACGTATACCCCTGCAAACCAGGGGACAGGTGAACCTTCAAAGATTCAGGGAGATGATTCAGAGAAGTACCCAAAAGCATAAGCTACATGGCAAAGTTCTGAGTCAGTTCTTACATTATCTGAACGGGTTTGCTTGCTCAGGATAAAAACACACATATCCCACCACCATTCATCACACACACACACGCACCCAAAGTCTAACTCCTGGCTGAGATGAACACAGAACAGCTCCTACGAGCTCAGCCGTTGGGATCATGCAATGTAGCTGTTGCCCACAGGCCTCTGAGTCTGGTCGTAGGGCCATGGCCTTTTTGGGTTGCAAGGTGTAGCTGATTGACATCAGCTGAAGATCTGAGCCATAGAGTGACAGCTCCTTGGGTGTGGCCGGTGCTGTCCTTAGTGATTTGCACAGCACCAAGTGGACCACTGGGCTCCGGCAATACTAGTACTTGGTGCTTGTACGGCACTTTTCACCCACAGATCTCCAAGCGCTGCCTGTAGGGAAGGGGAGGCCCATTGACACTCTTTTACAGATGAGGAGACTGCAAGCCTCTTGCCTTTCAATCCCACGCCCTGCCCGTTATAAGACCCTGCCTCCTCCAACACAACCCTACCAAGCCATATGCAAATGCATAGGGATCCCGTTTCTCACCAGCTACAGTAGACATCTAATCTAATGTCTATCAGCATGGTAGCTAAATGCCAAGTGCTTGAATGAGTATGTGGTGCTGGTAATTGTCTCTACATTCTGCTGACTGGGCAGTCCCATCTGGTGGCTCCCTTTGGGAGAATCTTGTATTGAAACTAGGGTTGATACATACCTCTATCTGAACCGAACAGCCCCACTTTCCCTCAGATTGAAGACTTGACTTATTTGCCCTTGGGCTAACCACGTGTGGGAATAGCCAATAGTACCATAGACGTGACCAAAGATGTCAAACGGTAGTTTAATTGGGAGAAACTACAGCCAACCACGGGTTAGCCATAGACAACTTCGGTTTAACCAAAGGCAAAAAGAACCACCCATGGTTCAACCATCGTGGTCACTGCCAAATACAGCTTAACCACGACCCCGGTCATCATAAACCATATGCATGTCCTTGAGTTAATTAAAATGAACCTCTGAACGTGGAAACATCACCTGCCAACTCTCTTTACGGCTTCTAATGTAAAAAGTCACGAATTGTTGCAAATTTCTTTTGGTTTCAGCAATTTTCTCATCCCATAATTAAACTTTACTCAGAAAACTGACCCTTGCTTTTACTATTCATTTTAATGAGCAGAAGATCAGGTGCTGAGTGTTTGTTGCTGGATGTCAACAGAGCTCTCTCAAGGATGTAGCAGTTGGCTGGTCAGTAATACACCTCTAACTCGATATAACGCTGTCCTCGGGAGCCAAAAAACCTTACCGCGTTATAGGTGAAACCGCGATATATCGAACTTGCTTTGATCCACCGGAGTGTGCAGCCCCCCCGCCTCCCCTTCGGAGCACTGCTTTACCACGTTATATCCGAATTTGTGTTATATTGGGTCGCGTTATATCGAGGTAGAGGCGTAGTTACCATGGTTAGGGATCACCCCAGATTGGCCAGGATTTATCCCAACTCCATGGGATCACAGTAGTGTCAAAGCACGGCCCTTTGTTCCTAGCCACACCTGCAAAGAATCCCAGAGCCCAGGTGTTCTAGACCCAGGTGGTGCAGGGACTGGAGCATTGGGAGGGGAAGAACGTCCGGAAGGAGCTCTTTCTATTACAGAGTGTCCCATAGAGTGTAACAGCTGGCGGCCGCATTCCACTGCCACTTTATCAGTGCCTCCAGGAGCTTTCCTCATTGGATCCCTTATCCTCACCAGCACTGCCTGCTCCTGTGTCTAATTCCCCCCCTCCCCCCCCAAGCAGCTTCCCTGGTCAGTGATACTACAATCGTTCCATGCCATATACGCTCCTACATAGCTAGGTCAGTAGACAGACAGGCCCGATTCTCACTTTTGTGGTTGGGTCGGGAATGGAGGGCAAACGTGGCTTTTGTCTAGCTTTGCCCTCCTGGTATTCTAGGGCTGTGCAGGGCTGATCCAACTCATGCTCCGCTGCCGACGGGCCCCGGGGGGCCAGAGAATAGCCATAGCGCAGTGCACTCCAGCCACCCTCTCACATTCCCCCCATCTCCTGGGGACTGGCAGCAGGGCTAATGTAGAGCCGTGACACCAGCTCCACACTGCTCAGGGAGTGCCCTGTGTGGGAGGTCTTCTCATTTCCACCCACTTTAAGGCCCCTTTAATCAGGCCCATTGATTTTACATTTGTTTCTCATCAGTTTCATTCTTTTTCTCCCAGGCTAGCCCAATGGGCTGCGTTTGGGTTGGGAACTCCGCAGGGGAATGTTTCAAGCCACACAAGAGCCATTCATGTCCATGGGTGAAAATCCACTGAAGGTTTGAATCCTGAAGCCCTTACTCAGGATTTCTTGAATTTTTTTCTCTGGCCAAGCGCCATGGACTTCAGCGGGCATCTGGGGCAGGGCTGAGAAGGGATTCCAGAATTTGGTCGGCTGACTTTAGTGGGAGTTTAGTCTGAGTAAAGACACCCTTTAGTAACTAACATCTCACAGTTTATGCAGCTGTTCCTTAAATACCCTTTCCCTCTCTGCTAGCACTAACAGGCTTGGTCACTCCCAGCATTGGAAGGGAAGTGGTCGATGTGGGGAGGACAGGAAGGAGATAAAGGTGACCCCTGCATTCATATTCACAGCACTAAGTGAAGATTGTTAGCTTTCTCCTCAACCGCTGCTCCCCATTCCCTCTCCCATCAGATCAGCGCACTCCTCACAGCACTGGCACAGAGGAGAGACACACTCCAATCCAATTTGTTACACTTCCGCTTTCCAGAGCGCGGGAGGGAGGTAAAAATCCCATTATCTTTATCTTGCCTTCCAATCAGGAGTGGCGGTAAATGCAAACTCAAGAGACAGTTGCTGTGAACTCTATATTTCATTCAGCAGACAGTGTATCCTTTTATTGCACACAAGAATGACTTATTTTTAAAAAAATCCTCTTTTAGTTCAAGGGAAAAGGGAAATTCCAGAGGCCTTTGACAAGAGGGGTTATTTGAGCTGCAGCTGAGGTCTGGGTGGGGCTTGCAGACACCCCCAGGGAGAAGTAGCCTGGAATCTTGGAGTCCTACTGTTTAATCCCATTAACCACTTCCCCTCCCTGCGAGGTTCCCCAGTGGTGCTGTGCAGTGGAATGAGTTAACCCTGCCCACAGCCCCTCTGAGGCAGGTGAGCATTAACAGCCCCAGTCTACCACGGAGGAAACTGAGGCAGAGAGAGATTCAGGGGGAGATTTTGAAAGGCACAAAAGGGCAACTAGGTGCTTGGGTCCCATTTAAAGTCAGTGAACGTTGGTCACCTCACTCCCAGATGTGTCTTAGATGAGCTTGCCCAAGGACACACCAAGAGTTCATGGCAGAATGCAGATCCCCCAACTTCTAAGCCTTGGCTTTAGCCTTGCTCTTTAAAGGAAGGTATAGACTGTAACACACTTAGCCAATACTAGCAGGCCCCGAACGCCTAGGCATTTTGGGAGTATCCCACCTACTCCAAACCACCCTGGGGTGCCCTCCCTAATAGGCCCTGGCCAAGATATTCTGATGTGATTAGTGACTTTGGATGCTTCAGTTTTTGGACCCCGAACTGCTAGTGCCTTAAAGGGGCCTGATTTTCAAAGGGTGTGCACCAGGCCCTTTCTGAAACCTGGGCCCCTTTAAAGCATTTCAAGCTGCACCCCCAAAAATGAAAAGGCACTCAAAATTACTGGTTACTTTGGCACCGAAGTGCTGGAGTAGGCAGGACACTTTTCACACCTAACAGTGAGCGCCAGACATGGCATGGGCCGGGCTCAGGGGATTAGACTTGAGATGAGGAGCCTTTCCTCCCTATGCTACAGGTTCCAATGCAGCCAGATAGGTAGTGACTGAAAGCTGTTACTATTAGCTGACTGGTGGCCTGTGTGAAGTGAGTTGGGAGCCTCAGCCAGGGGTGGCTCCAGGCACCACTGCACCAAGCGTGTGCCTGGGGCGGTAAGCCGCGGGGGGCAGCCTGCTGGTCGCCGTGAGGGCAGCAGTCAGGCTGCCTTCGGCGGCATGCCTGAGGGAGGTCCGCCGGTCCCACGGTTTCGGCAGCGGGTATGCCGAAGGCACGGGACCGGCGGACCTCCCGCAGGCATGCCGCTGAATCTGCGTTACCAGCAGACTTCCCAGAGGCGTGCCGCCGAAGGCTGCCTGACTGCCGTGCTTGGGGCGGCAAAATACATAGAGCCGCCCCTGGCCTCAGCCCTGTTCTTAGCAGGCAGGTATCCACTCTGCTGATACAAAGAACATCGCAAGCGGGGAGTGGTTGGCAATGCTGGTGGGCAGAGGGGCCAAGAACTCCCACCGCAGAGGTGAGAAAGGGAAGAGCCCCGCTAGGCCCCATCTCGTCCATCACCATGTCGGTGCAGGGCCGTCCCCCTCCTGTATTAGTATTTAATTCAAATGGGTCATAGAGACTAAATGAACTCCCCACCCCAGAGTTGATCCTTCCAGGTCACAGCACACTGGCAGGGGGCACCTGCCCTGCTATTGCCCAGGCGGTACCTGTCCACTGCCCAGGGCTGTCAATCAATCACTTTCCACCAGCTACACTCCCTGTTAAAAGCAACCAGAGCACAGGAAGGAGGGAATTTCTCTGTTTGGAGAGAGTCTGTTTTGGGATCCTTCCCCACCCCTTAATGCTCTTTTAAAGATGTGGCTATTGCGTTGGTTAGGATTTTTGAAATGGGCGCTGTAAAAAGAAGCCTTCAGTAATTGGGCTTTTGGACTAAAATGTAACCTCGAGGTGCCCAGAATGAGGGCGTTCAGCCAGCAAGCCCCCAGGGCATCTGTGGAACTGAACAGTAGGACACTTTCAGCAGGTACACGCTCTGCCAGTGTTCAGGTGGAGGGATAGCTCAGTGGTTTGAGCATTGGCCTGCTAAACCCAGGGTTGTGAGTTCAATCCTTGAGGGGGCCACTTAGGGATCTGGGGCAAAATCAGTACTTGGTCCTGCTAGTGAAGACAGGGGGCTGGACTTGATGACCTTTCGGGGTCCCTTCCAGCTCTAGGAGATAGGATATCTCCATTAATAAAAATAAAAGCTCCCCTGCACTTAACAACACAAAAGAACCCATTAGCTAGCTTGCTGCTTCGTTCCACCTGAGCAATGGGTCCTCGCCCTGGACCGAGAGCCCTGAAAATGCAAAACAGTTTTTCTCTTCCCGGACCTATGGAGATTAAGGTCAAGAAGGGACCACTGAGAGCTAGTCTGACCTCCTACATAACACTAGCCAGAGAAGTTCACCCAGTGAGTCCTGCTGTTCAAAGTGCTCACACCAGGGCTGCACTGATCCCCAGAGCTTTCTGCTCACTTAGACTACGAACATCTGAAGAGCAGACCCCCCTCTCTTCCACGTTATGTTCCTTTCACTGTCATTGAAGGACCCCATGTTCCAAGGAGCTTCTGTCTCTCCGGGAGGAATGGCTGTGGCTCCCTCTGGACATACACCCCTCTTCCCCACCGGACTCCCCCAAAGAGAGTTATCTCTCCATCTTCATTGGCAGGTGAGCTAAGAGAGCCTGTTGCTTTACTCACTGCTGGGAACAGGCATTTGTAAAGACCAGAGCAGACATCACATGGCTCATTAGGGTGCCAACTCTCCCAGGAAGCGGAGGGGGTGGTTCTGATACAGAATTCTGGTTCAGACCCAGCTGAGAGATAGGGCTACGCAGCCCCTCATAGTGCTTATGGGACTCCTGGCTCCCTGTTCTACCAACGCTCAAACGTATTCCACAGTCCCCTGGCAGACCCAGCACCCTCTGTCAATGCCCATCCTTGGATCCAAACTTAATGTGTCCCCTGGCACCAGCCCGGCACACGGCCTGGATCAATGTATCCGGCCTGAATCCGCCGCACCCCCAGTCTCCAGTTCCTGGCTGGCCTCACTCTCACCCTCACCCAGTCCCTCGCTGACACTCGTCCGCTCCAAAAACATCTCGGGTTCATTCTCGCTAATTTATATGATTTGGTTTTTATTGCTGCTGCTTTTGGCAGCTTGTTCCATTATTTTAACCACCCTTTGTGAGCAAGAAGCCTGCTGCAATTGCTGACGGGCATCCCTCTCCCCCCTCATCAGTTCCCCCCCCAACTTAACTTCAATCCCTGACCTCTCATTTCTGCCTTCATTATCGTCCTGAATGGTTTCTTGGCATCAGTCCATTTCTTTTCCTCTTGGTTTCGCATCTGCTTTTGCAGGATTTTATAGACTCCATAATTTTCCACTCAAGTCTCTTTTGTTTAAGGTCACAGAGGGCAAATTCCGGCTAGTCTGCTCCCAGGATGCAATCCCAGGTACTACACCAGGGACCATAAGGGTGGCCCTGAGCAGCACTTAGTACAGTGCTGTGTCCTGTCCTTCTATCCTCCTGCCAGAACCTCCAGCAAAGAGAAGCTACCTGGGACCTGCCGCTATACCCGACTGCAGATCTCTCAGCCTTCCCAGTGCTTTCACTGCAGAACTAGGCTAGGAGAGGTTTCTGGACTCAGACCGTGTTTGTGCAACCCCAAACATTGTAGCTTAGAGCCTGTGCATGAGAACTGGACTATGAACCCGACTAGACATGTAACTGAAACGGACATGCCTCGTTCCATTGTCCAAGCCAAGTGAAGTACTGAAGAGCAAACAACGCGTTGTGGTGAAAAGCGCATGAGCTCTGTGAAGTCCTTTGGTTTATAACACTCTAGAGCAGTAATGTAATGTAGGGAGGAGCCTGACAGCACTCTGGAGCCGTGGGTGCATATCTCCCGCTCCTAGGCAGGGGGGAGACTCAGCTACTTTCCTGGCACTACCCCTTGTCCCTGCTGCTCTCCCCTGTGGGATCTAGGCAGGGTAGGCAGCCAGCAGGGGGTAGGTTGGGTTGGGGACCATGGGGAGTCACATTGCCCATCCCTGTGGCCAGTGGAGCTCGGGGCAGGAAATCAATACTACCTGGGCCAAGCAGGGCCGGTGCAACCTATTGGGCGACCTAGGCGGCCGCCTAGGGCACTAGGATTTGGGGGGTGGCATTTTCTTCGGCGGCGACCGCAGCGGCCGGATCTTCAGGAACTCCCTGCCCCAGCTCACCTCTGCTCCGCCTCCTCCCCTGAGCACGCCGCTCTGCTCTGCTTCTCTCCCTCCCAGGCTTGCGGCGCCAAATAGCTGATTGGCACCGCAAGCCTGGGAGGCGTGAGAAGTGGAGCAGCGAGGGCGTGCTCGGGGAGGAGGCGGAGCAGAGGTGAGCTGGGGTGGGGAGCTGCTGCACGGCTCCCCAGGCCGGGGGTGTGTGTGGAGCTGCCACGGGGGGAGGAGGGCGCCTCAGGGCGGAGAGGGGGTGGGGAGCTGCCACAGGGGGGGCGCCTCAGGGTGGAGGGCGGGGCGGGGAGCTGCCGCGGGGGGGGGCACCTCAGGGCGGGGCTGGGAGCTGCCGCAGTGCTCGGGGAGGAGAGAGGGCGTAAGGTGGAAGTTTCGCCTAGACCGCGAAACATCCTTGCACCGGCCCTAGGACCAAGGGGCTGTCTCAGCGAGGGTGCAAACCCCATCGGAACCCTCCACCCTGACAGAAGGACTAGCAAGAAATCTCAGCAAGAGGAACCTAACTGAGATCACCATCACTCCTGGGGGTTTTCCAGCAGGATGGGGCAACTGGGCCCTAGGGTTCTCAGCCCTGCCGCGTCCCTTTCCAGTCCTTGGCCAGCTGGACTCCTCTGCGCAGGAGCAGGAACACAGGCTGCTCTTCCCTTTGGGGCTGTCCTTGAGGCAGGAGGAGCAGAGGTGTATGGTCTGGAGGGCAGGGAGAGTCTAGTGTCTCCAGTTATTGAGCCCGCCGGCCCTCCTCCCATTTCTGCTGCTCTGCTCTGAACACGCCCCTTCCGTCTGGTGAGGTGGTGGCTCAGAACTGAACACAAGGTCCCAGCTGGGTTTGAATTACAGCCCTCCCTGCCCCCCCCACCCCATGATGGGCCACATGTTCACATACCCAGGTCCATGTCAGCAGCTTTGGGCCTGTGGGAGCACGGCACATTCTTGAAGATGGCGTCAAGAATCTTCTCCTTGACCTGCGTGATGGTGTCGCAGTTGAGGATCTTCACGGGAATCTCTGGGCTGTTCACGTTGTCGGGGTTCACGCAGCTCAGGACCTGAAGGAGGGAGACAGAGGGGCAGTGAGAAGAGCCACACCCTTGGGGAAGACATGGGACCCCCCTCATCGCTACTCCTTCCCAGACAGCTCAGAGCTAGCCACTGGGTCCTACAGCATGGATGGCTCCAGCCCAAACCTTCAGGTGACTCTAGCCAGGGATGATACAAGAATAAGGCTCAACACCTGTATGGCTCCTTAACCAGGACCTGGTCATTCTCCTCCCTCACAGGAGATCCAGGGATCTGGTTCCAAACAATCTATATCAGTCAGTCCACGACAGGGCTGCCTACACTCCCTTACACCAGAGTCATTTAGCATCACGCAGGGTCTGCTCTTGCTCCCACTGAAGCTAATGGCAAATGTCTTTAATGGAAGCAGGGTCTGGCCCTTAGCTAGGTACTCTGGAGTCCCAGCTGTCTGCTCGGCATCTTACAAGCAGCAAGATGCAGAGGGATGTCTGCTCTCCTCGTGTCGCTCTTCAACCCCTTCCCCGCTACGTGGGGACCTCTCCCAATGGGTTGGAGTCACAATACCCAGCGAGCTCATCACAGTGGCAGCCCTTATAGTGAATTTCCTTGAGCCTCACCCTGGCTTCTCTTCTGTGATTGCCATCCAGAAGCCCATTACTGCCAGCCCTGCATTTGCCACCAGGATACTTGTCCCATTAGGAACGGGACAGTGGCCAACCAATCAACTCATTGCACACAAGCCACCGACAATGTGCTCACAGCTTTCGATCAGTGCTGACCCTGGGCTAGATCTGAACTGGTGACCTAGTCCTCCGAGTCCTCCAAAGCCCCCTCGAGAGCTTCACAGTTGGTTTGACTGTCCAGATAGCCTGGTCTTGAATCCCTGAACTCCTAGTTTGTTTTCTGTCCAAACTCTTCTGCAAAATGAGGGGACAGGCACTGGAATGGGTTCCCTAGGGAGGTGGTGGAATCTCCTTCCTTAGAGGTTTTTAAGGTCAGGCTTGACAAAGCCCTGGCTGGGATGATTTAGTTGAGATTGGTCCGACTTTGAGCAGGGGGTTGGACTAGATGACCTCCTGAGGTCCCTTCCAACCCTGATATTCTAAATAGCCTCTGCATCAGGTGAATTCCATTACTTGGAAATACAAGAATTCTTGAATAATTACATCTTGCTCTGGCACTTGGCACAAGAAACGTTACCCAACTAAAGAGACCTCTGGTTCCTAGGAGGACAACAGCATCTGCTCCCCAGCCTCTGTGCAACAGCTAAATGCAAAGCAGATGGGGCCAGATGGGGGAGGGGATGTCTTAAAGTCACACACAGAATGTAATGGAAATTTGGCCACTAACTCACAGACATTTATAAGTTCAACATTCTGTTTTTTTCTCGGTGAGAGAGAGTGAAGTGTATAAACTTTTATAAACGTAAGGCACCTTTATATTTTGGAGGGTAGTTAAATTGAGCTGTTGGGTTGCATGTGATTGTTAAAGTTCCCATGGCCCTTTTACAAGAGCAGAGGTGTTAATCTTGGTGTCCTGGCCAAATTATTTTGACTGTAAATTCCCCTGTAGTGTTCCATAGCTCCAGGATTCACTAGATACGGGATTCTTCTTCACTTCCTGTCCTAATCTACTGAGCAGTGCTGTACTGTCTTATTAAAGGAATGTCACGTTCCACCCCAGAGGCGGCTGCTTTTCAGTGGTGGGTGAAGTGGTCACTGTACGTTGTTTGCAAAGGGCTTTGGGATCTTCTGAATGAAAGGTGCAATATACATGTAAGGTACTAATACGATTATAATACTGTTATTTATGAGTCACTCCAAGAGTGGAGGAAAAGCATAAATTCAGCTAATAAACAAGCCGATAATACAATAACAAGTAAGATTTCTATAGCATCTTTCACCTCAAAGGATTTCACAGATGTTTACGAAGAGCACCACTAAAATGAAGCCATCGCTGTGGGTGATCAACTTGCCCCATCACGCTGCACAACTCTAGGGACGGGACATTTTGATCAAGGACACCCAGGCAAAACTCAGTTCTTGTGAAAAATCCATGGAGAGGAGTTCTTGTTAAGGTGTTTCCCCTACAAAGTGAACGGCACAGGGCTCGATAGTGATCGATAGTGGACGCACGATGGATTGAGCGGACCCTGACGAGAATGGACCCTGTCAATTTCATCCCTAGCAAGGACGAAAGCGGTCCTGATGGCGCATGCTGGTTATTTACCATCCTGCCGCCATGGCAAGATCTCACAGGAGAGTGAGAGTGCACGGCTGTATGTCCGTGTCTCGGGTTTGCCAGCAGCAAGCTCCCTTTAATTTTACAGCAGCCACACTGATGTCCAAGCTCAAGGTGGCCACCTGGCTTCACATTTCACAATGGAAACAAAACAGCCTTTTGCTAACTCAGTCAAAAGATGGAATTAGATCTAGACACCTGACCAGCTCGGGCTTTTCAGGATAAGGCAGGGAGGCTCCTTCCTTCTCTACCACAGCATCATAGAATCATAGAATATCAGGGTTGGAAGGGACCTCAGGAGGCCATCTAGTCCAACCCCCTGCTCAAAGCAGGACCAATTCCCAACTAAATCATCCCGGCCAGGGCTTCATCAAGCCTGACCTTAAAAACCTCTAAGGAAGGAGATTCCACCACCTACCTAGGTAACCCATTCCAGTGCATCACCACCCTCCTAGTGAAAAATTTTTCCTTAATATCCAACCTAGACCTCCCCCACTGCAACTTGAGACCATTACTCCTTGTTCTGTCATCTGCTACCACTGAGAACAGTCTAGATCCATCCTCTTTGGAACCCCCTTTCAGGTAGTTGAAAGCAGCTACCAAATCCCCCCTCATTCATCACCTAGAACTGACCCTTGGAGGAAGCAGCCAGCCCTTTTTACCTGCTGGTTGGGCCCTGATTGGCTTCTGGTAGCCCCCAGCCCTTCTAGTTGCTGGAGGACCAATTCTCACTGGTTCCACCAGCAGCTGATTCTGGGTGGGCTTTTCTTAGGCCATTCTTGAAAGTCTAAATTCGTTTCTTTGAGTGGGATGTGCCACAGCACGGGGCAACAAATGCCTCGTACAGCCCAACACAGTCCATTCCAGTGAAAAGGTCCTCTGGGTGGGGATGGGAATGGATGCTCTCCCTTAAACTGTGAATGGGGTTGGGAGAGATTAGACACACAGGTACTCTCATAATGGAACAGAGCAATGACTATCCAGGCCCTGATGGTGACTAATGCCACCTGTTTTGGAGGAAGATGTCAGCTGCCAATAATGCCCATTGTGTGATGCTGTATCAGCACTTGCATAGTACCTGTCATGTGTGACCCATCTCTGCAGGAAATCCAAACCAAACGCAGAACCATGACACCTGTCACCTCCTTGTACTTGCAAAGACCAGAACCATAATTTCTCTGGGCTTGGGGCTGTGTAGCCTCAGTTCCCGTCTCTTTCCCATTATACTGCACTGCAGATAGCTGGATTCTCGCAGCCCCCCAGCTGTACAAATCTGAGCTCTCCCTGCCTCTCACTTGTTTCTCAGTCAGTGTCCAGTTTTCAGTGCAGTTCTACACTCCTCCCCCCAGGCAGTGCAATTTAAATACCATCCCCTGGTGTGCATCTCAGTGGAGGTCAGGCCTCTTTAGTCAGGTTTTTTATGTAACACATTTATTACTTGCCCAAAACAATCCCTTTTCAAGGCCCTGAAACTCAGAGAGACAAGCCCTAGGCTCGGAGCTAACTCTAGACAATGAACTTCCTCCATGCATTGCAACTGTGGGGTGAACCGTCCACTACCTAGTGGGAAAGCTGGAGATGCCCCTAATGAGTCTCTGAGCATCCCCCATAACCAAATTCACGGCCATGAAAAACACGTCACAGACCGAGAAATCTGGTCTTCCCCCGTGAAATCTGTTTTTTTACAAAACTGTGACATTTCAGATTTAAATATCTGAAATCATGAAATTTATGACTTTTAAAATGTATGACCACGAAATTGACCAAAATGGACCATGAATTTAGCGGAGCCCTATCCATAACGCCCTGGGCTGGTGGACATCCCCTTTGCCCCTTTCATGTAGGCTGTGGGATCCAACGGGGGTTTCTCCAGGATCCCCCTGATCCACCAGTATACAAATGGCCAGATTCATTCCCACTCAGCAAACCGAATCCCATGTACTCCTGGAGGGATTCTGTCTGGGGAGGGCAGCTTTAAACTCCAGCGGGGTTGCCACAGGACCCCTCTGGTGGAAGCTGACCAGTAGATGAGCATCCCCTGCCTAGCCTGGTTCCACCCCTTCAAGGACTGGCTCCACCCATGTATTGGGTTGCATGGGGCAGCTCCAGTGCCCATGGAAGGGCAGAGCTTGCTGCAGCTTGTGCCTGGGAACTTTCCATTGCAGCCTGTGGGTGACGCGGACCCCAGGACAGTGAGTCCAGTGAAAGGCACACACACATTCCTTAGAGCAGGGAGGGGGAGGTTCCCGGTGGCTTGCACTGCTTGGTTGTGCTTTCCAGCTGGCTAGTCTTGTATGGGCTGTGCGCTTCACGGAGACTTTGATACTCACACCAATGCATGAGCACCCAGCACCCAGCCATTCACAACCTGTCCCCGAGCCCTGCAGAGAACCACCAGACAGCTCCTGAGACAAGACATTTCTGCTCCCCCTTGTCACCTGTCCTGCATTACCCAGGCCTCTCCTGTGACGTCACTGGAAGAGCTGCGGGAGGGCTTTGCGGGTATGTAATCCCACACTGTGACAGGTGAAGACTCTGCTGAGCGGCAGCAAGGTGGGCACCAATCACGGAGGCAGCATAGTCTAATGGACTGAGCACAGGACCAGGAGTCTGGAGACCTGGGTTCTAACCCCAGCTCTGCCAGTGAGCTGCTGGGTGACCTTGGGCATACCATCTCTTTGTGCCTCTGTTTCCCTTCCCGTCCCCTATCTGCTTGCATCGGAAGCTCTTCAGGCACACGCTGATCCCATACAGGGTGTCTATACAGCACCCTGCTCTCGGGGCTTCTAGGTAAATAATAATCACAGCTTGGGGATGTTAACGCTGCAGTCACACCTGGACACATCTGTGCTGTGACATGGAGACAACTGCACCCAGAGGCTTGAGGACAGCAGTGGGAGAGCGCTAACTCTTCCTCTCCTGCTCTTAGCCTTGGGTTAGGGATGGCAGGGCGGGGGCTGGAAGGAGGCATTCAGTGGCAGTGCTTGGCAGAAATCAATCCAGGAGGTAATCCCTGAAGAGGAGAGACACAGGAGAGCCCTTTCATGGCTCATTAGTGGCGTCTTTCCCTCCGATGGGCCTTAACCCAGGGCTGCTTGGAGCATTTTTCTCCCAACAGGGTATGGTGTCAACTGCTGTTAACTGATTAGGCTATTAGTACTAGAGCCGTCGCAGTGTGCAGGGACCACACAGCGTGCGCACGCCGCTCAGAGACGGACACGCGCTCGACATTTATCGGACACCCTGCCACCCACACTAATTATAAAATTCTCTCGACAGCTTCAAAGGGACTTTGGGGCCTTTGCTCCTCTGCCTTATTTGTGTCAATTTGTGTTATTTGTGGCGAGACAGGAGATGGGTCATCGTTCATTCCCAGCAGAGGAAGGCAGGGAGGTGGTTGCAGGGTGAGGGGCTTCACATCTTGTGTCTTGCTCTGCTAGGGTTATTATATTTTAATAAAACATAAAGAGGACACTCCCCGTGGCCCTGGCCCCGGCCCCGCCCCAACTCCGCCCCTTCCCCGCCCCAACACCACCCCTCCCCTGCCCCGCCCCAACTCTGCCCCTTCCCCAAAGTCCCTGCCCCAACTCCGCCCCCTCCCCTGAATGCTCCTCCCCCTGCTCCTCCCCCTCCCCTGCTTCCTGCGAATCAAATGTTCGCGGGAAGCCTGAAACAGGCAGGCAGCAGGTAGGCTGGGGCTGGGGCTGGGGCGGGGGCGCGAGGAGGTGTGGCCCTGGCCGGCCCCGCCGGCCAAGCGGCTCCCTCCGGCGGCCGGCCCCGGCCAAGAGGCTCTGGCCCCGGCATCTCGGGCCTGGCCTGGCTCGGCTCGGGCCCTGGGGCGCCGGCCCTGGTTCCGTCCGAGAGCGCCAGCCCCGGCCGAGCGGCTCCAGCCTGCCCCGGCCCCAGCCCTAGCGACTCCAGCTCAGCTTGGGCCCCGGGGCACTGGCACCGGCCCCGGCTGAGCAGCGCCGGCCAGCAGCCAAGCACCCCCAGCCCTGGTCCCAGCGGCTCCGGCCCAGCTCGGCTCGGGCCCCGGTTCTGGCCGAGCGGCTCCGGCCCGGCCCTGGCCCGGGCCGAGCAGCGCCGGCCCCAGTGGTTCCGGCTCCAGACCCAAGCCCCACGACCCCTCCCTATTTTCCCCGACATGTCCGGCTTTTTGGAATTTCCTCCCGGATGGGGATTTGAGGACCAAAAAGCCGGATATGTCCAGGAAAATCCAGACATGTGGTAACCCTAACTCTGCACAGAGCCGCTGAGCGCCCGCAACTCCCAGTGAAGGCAATGAGCACTCAGCACCTTGCAGACTGGGACCTTAACAGCTCTAAGATACGGAACAATCTAGGTGAGCTTTACAAAAGGCTTGTAGACCAGGCAGAGGTTCACTCCCATGTGATTAAGGCACATAACACCAGGTGGTGCTATTAGAGCCAGCACTCGCAGGTCTATTTATCTGACTGTATAGGAATCAGAGTTTGGAGAAATGCTCATTGTCGACTGTGATGCAACTTTTTTTCGAACGAGCATCTGACCAGTAAAAATCTGTTCTCCCTTCATCTCTCCCTGACTGATGATTCCTTATGTACCTGCTGCCTCCAGGGGGTACTCACACCAGTAGACAGAACATTACACAATGCCTAGACATTGCCTTCCTCTACAGCAGGGGTCTTGAACATGCGGCCCACAGGGCTTGTGTGTGGCCCGCCAAGTTCCCTGCGCTCCCCCCTCGCCTACTCGTGGGATTGCCTCCTGACACTGCGAGCCCCGCGCTGCTCTCTGAAGCAGCCGGCAGCACGTCCCTTCGCACCGGAGGGGGAGGGGGAAGGAGGCAGAGGGCTCCGGCATTGCCTTCTTCCAGGCATCGCCCCCTGCAGCTCCCATTGGCCGGGAACAGGGAACCACGGCCAGTGGGAGCTTCGTGGGAGGTACCTGGAGGAGCGGCAAGAGCAGCACAAGCAGGGAACCCTGAGCCCCTCTCCCTCCCCCAGGGGCTGTAGGGACACGGTTCTAGTTGCTTCCTGGAACGAGCAGCGTGGAGCTGGGGGCCAAGGCAGGCAGGGAGCCTGCCCTGGCCCCAGTGAGCACCGCTGCCACCCCGGAGCCGCTCTAGGTAAGCGGCACCAGGCTGGAGCTTACACCCTGAACCCCTCCTGCACACCCAACTCCCTGCCCTGAGCCCCCCGCCACATCCCACACCCCAACTCCCTGTCCTAAGCCCCCTGCCACATCCCGCACCCCTCCTGCATCCCCAACTCCCTGCCCTGAGTCCCCTGGCCCTGCCGAATCCCACACCACTCCTGCACTCCCTGCCCTGAGCCACCTGCTGCACCCTGCACCCCGACCCCCTGCCGCACCCCCTTGTACCCCACACACCAACTCCCTGCCCTCAGCCCCCGCTGCACCCTGCACCCTTTCTGCACCCCCTGGGGGCAGCGTTGAGGTGGGGACTTCAGGGAAGGGATTGGAATGGGGCAGGGAAGCGGTTGGAAGAGGTGGGGTAGGGGCGCGGCCTAATTGGAAGGAGTGGAGTGGGGGCAGGGCCAGAGGCAGCGGGGGCGGGTGTCAGTGATGCGGCCCTCTGGCCAATGCACTAGTCCTCATGCGGCCCTCGGGGTCATCTGAATTTGAGACCCCTGCTCTACAGCATGGGGGTGCAGGTCACTTGCTGGGATTATCCGGGTGTTTCTCACTTAATCACTTCCCTGTCATTGCAGAGACCTCAGGCACCTGGTGCACCTTGGTCCCTCTTATTCTCTGCCTGTGGCACATCATAGTTTAGTCTCCTGTGGGCTGTAATACTTTGGTCTCATTTCGGTTGTTGGGGGTGGTGTTGGTGGCCTGTCATACACAAGAGGTTAAACTACATGATCTGGTGGGTCCTTCTGGCCTTGAACTCTAGGACTCCGTGACATCACTTTCTAGATAGACCGGCAGGAGTTTGCTGCCAGGGATGGGCAGCCGGGTTTGGAGCGGAACCAGCCCCAAGCGGTGTAGTCGAGCCAGCGAGGCACATGCGTGAGGTTCAGAAATTCCTGATGGCAATACTGATTCCTATCGGGATATATTTGCCTGCTCTTGAGATGTAAGAGGGAAAACTGATTAACACCAAACAACACACAAGTGAATGGAAGAGAGCTTTGTTCAGGCTGATGCATAATTACTACCGCGTCTCCCTAAGTTGCTTCACTTCTCCTGATTCTGTTTTCAGTAATCATTTAAATAAATATATGAATAATAAAACATTGTATATAAAAAACCTCCTCCTTCCCAAACCCTAGACTGGCACCTCATGGCCAATTGCTACAAACAGCCATTTCCAAGAGTCATGTACCAGGGACCCTGGGCGTGTTGGGTGGATTAAGATCGTGTAGCCACACCCTGGCACACGTCAAACCCCGTGATTGCTATCCAGATGTAGTGCAAAACTCTTCAGCGGGGACCAGCTGACTTAGAGAGGGGAGGGATCGGGATTTGCTTCAATGGCATTTCTATCACGCTAACAGAAATCTAAAGCAGTTCTTCCTTTGTTTCATTTTTTAAAACAACTCCAAAACAACATCTATTTATGGGGAAAAAACAACCCAGTTGAAACAATAGAGAGACCAAAAGGAGGGAAAGCCTCATTCGTATTCTGCTTCTTTTTAATCTCCATCGCCGGAGCAGATCTCTGTAAATCGGCTAAGATTCCTATCGGGATATATTTGCCTGCTCTTGAGATGTAAGAGGGAAAGCTGATTAACATCAAACAACACACAAGTGAATGGAAGAGAGCTTTGTTCAGGCTGATGCATAATTACTACCGCGTCTCACTGGCTGCTTTATATCCACCAGCCTTAAAGGACTGGAGGGATTTCCTTGGTGAAAAGGATTGCTCTGTCAATTTGGGTCTATATTTTTCTCTCCCTTGCCGTGTTTCTCCAAGTGAGATCTGGACCCCATGACGCTAGGTGTGGACGAGCACGTACTGAGACAGTCCGTGCCCTAACAGCTTACAATCTAAACAGGCAAGACAGACAAAGTCCAGGGAAACGGAAGAATTATTATTTTATACACGTGCAATGGAGGCACAGACAGATTAAGGGGCTGGGCCATGGCCACACGTGGAGTTGGGTCCTGACCCTGTGCTCTCCTGAGTCCCTGTCCAAGTGCTGGACCACAAAACATCCTTCCCCTTATCTCACACCCCTCACCTCATTAGCAAAGCAATTACTCTCTCTCTCTTTCCTATTCCCTCGCCCTCTCTTTCCCCCAGCCCCTTTTCTCTGAACATCAAAGGGTAGCTTGAGGAATCTGGGGTGGGGTTCCCCTTGCATTCCCACTTCACTTGGGATGCACACACAGGGAAATATCAAGTGGAAGTAGGGAGGTGGTATTAACTTTGTATACAGCACTAGAGACAACATTATTGGAGTCCTGGTTTTGGTTCCCACGCTTCAAAAAGGGTGAAGACCAATTGGAAAAGGTTCAGAAAAGAGCTACGAGAACAATTTGAGGTCTGGAAAACTGGAAAACCTGCTTTCTAGTGGAGAGACATAAGAAGTTGAGTCTACTTAGTTTATCCAAGAGAAGGTCAAGGGGGGATCTTAGTCCTGGTCTGCAAGTACCTACACAGGGAAGAGGTTTTTGATAGTTGACAGCTCTTTAGTCTAACAGAAAAAGGCAGAACAAGATCCAAGGGGTGGAAGCTGAAGCTAGACAAATTCAGGCTACAAATAGGCACAATTTTTTTAACAGAGTGTAATTAGCCATTGAAACAACTTACCTAGGGACATTCTCCATCACTTGAAGTCTTTACATCAAGACTGGAAAAAAGAGATGCTCTGACTCATGTCATGGGCGTGATGCAGGAATTGTGGCTCAGAATTTCCCTGGCCTGTGTTGTGTAGGCAGTCAGGTTGGATGAGGCCTTACAGGCTATGAATTTTAGACTGATGAGGGGGAGTTCTGTAGTTTGCTGGGAGGGAAAAGTCTGGCTTTCCTTTTGAGACGCTATGTTAGATCTTTACACTGAGTTTCTGCAATGCAAACGTTGGTGCTAACCGCCTCAGCAGAGTAAATGGGAAGTGACTTTTCATGTGGAATACCTTTAAGATTGGATGAGAAGGATGCTCCTGGGAGGAAGGGGTCGCAATACTGAGATGCTGTGTGAACCGGCTCTACCACAGGATGGCTTTTGTAGAAGCTAGGGATGGACAAGACCTGCTAGCTCATCCAGTCTATCTCAACACTGGCCAATGCAGGGTCATTCTCTCTGCTTTCTCCAGCCTAAAGCAATGTGGCTTGTCCCACGTTCCTTGGGAGACTGTTCCACGGGTGAATAGGTCCTCCGGTCAGTAAGTTATACTTGCTATGCAGCCTCAGTATTCCCCACTCCATTTCATCCTGTTTATCCTAGTTAGGAGCCGATATACAATAGTCACTGTTAAAGCCAACACCTGGCCGCAGTTAACAGGACTGTGAAGCTACTGCAGTATTACACTCAGAATAGGAAATCAACTGCAGTAAGGGATATAAACCCTCATGCTTCAGGCCATAACCCAATCCCTCTCAGGGGTCAGGAAGAAACTCTCCCTTGGGGTAGGTAAATCCATAACTACCTTCTGTAGGGTTTTTGGTACATTCCTCCGAAGCAGCTTGTACGGGCCAATGTCAGAGACAGTATACTGGGCTAGATGGAACTTGGGTCTGATCCATTGTGGCAATTCCTGCGAAATAACTGTGGTATCTCAGAAATCACAGTACGGCAACTTAGAGCAACTACTGGATATTCCTGGACGTTCTGGAGATGATAATGACCAATGATCTTTGGAAAAGTTACCAGAATTTTTCCCAACCTCAACAAGGCTTCTGTTCAGGGCTGGCTTGAATTTTAGGTTCCATATTCCAGGATGTTCTTATTTGCTTTGCTCCAGCCGATTCTCCTGTCCTTAACCCTTTAATTCCTATGCACCACTTAGGCACTACATTGAGAGCTGGTCAAAGATCAAAGGTGTCGCTGATCTCAGCCTGTCTCTACATCAGAGAAATGACCTGCCGCTGGCAAGGGATGTCAAAGAGCAGGTCACCCCAGCTTCCGTTCAATAGTTTGACAGCCTCAGTCTGCTGAAATTCTTTGCTCACATACAGCTGATCTCCCTGGGGAAGCCTGCAGCTCCCCACCTGTCCTCACCCATCCCCACGCCTGCCCTCTTCACTTCCCCAGCCCTGACATCACATAGTTTCTCCCACTGCACAGCTGCTGGGGACAGCTGCAGCTCCCACGTCAACCACCTGCCGCAGCTGGTTTGCCCCATCCCTAGGTCTCCTGCGCCCCGGCCCCCAGTGCTCCCTATTAACCGCAGTTTCAGCATCAGTGAAATGCCAGCCTCCTGGGGTGGAGCACTGTGAGATCCTCCGACAGAAGCACCACAGAAGTCGGGGGTGGGTTGCTCAGAAGGAGGGTCAGCCGAAGGCTGCAGGGGCAGGAAGGTCCCGGGCGAGAGCTAGAGGGAGAAGGACTCGGGGGCTCAGCTGAGGACAGGCAGGGAGGAGCAGGCAGGCAGGGCAGATGGGAGAAAAGCAGCCCTGCACCTACGGGTGGAGGGCTGTGGTCAGAGGTCAGAGCAGTCGAGGTGGAGGGTAGGGAAGACACTTTCCCCAGCAGATCCCAGGGGCGCCTGCAGGCTCCGCTGCTCTGAGCACTCACCAGTGTCTTGTAGTCAATCTGCTGCCGGATGAGCTTGTCCTCGCTCAGCGAATAGCGGGCTTCCCCGGTGATGGAGTCAATGGGGCCCTTTTCCATCTGCTGTTTGATGGCGCAGAAGAGGGAGAACAGCGGCTCGCCAGCGCATTCCTGCATGGAGACACGAGGGAGGGAAACCGGGTGAAGTCCAATGCCGCAGATCATCAGTTCCTACCTGCCAGCTTCCCAGCACAAGCCCAGCCCTAAAGGGGGAACCGTCTCCTGCCGGGCTTTGGTACTGCACTGCTGGCACTTGGCCCAGGGTCACTCTAATCCCCACCCTCTCTGCTCCAGACAACTCTCCTCTTCTCTCCTACCATTCCATTCCCCGTCCTCTCACCCCTTCCCCACTCATCCCCCCACTCTCCTCCGACTGCTCCTCTCTCCCCGGCACTTCCATCCATCCCCGTTGTCTTCCAATCTCATAACGCTCCTCCCTTCCCCTTCACATCCTCTGCTCCCCTCCCATTCCTCTCTTCTCCTCTCCTCTCCTCCCCTCTCTCACCCCCTCCACCTTCCCTGCACCGCTTCCCCTCCCTCCCCTCCACCTTCCCTGCACCGCTTCCCCTCCCTCCCCTCCACCTTCCCTGCACCGCTTCCCCTCCCTCCCCTCCACCTTCCCTGCACCGCTTCCCCTCCCTCCCCTCCACCTTCCCTGCACCGCTTCCCCTCCCTCCCCTGCACCGCTTCCCCTCCCTCCCCTCTACCTTCCCTGCACCGCTTCCCCTCCCTTCCTTCCACCTTCCCTGCACCTCACCTCTGCCCCTCTGCTCTAGCAGTCTGTCTCAAATCAATGAGCTAGATCACTGTCCTCTGGTGCAAATCCTGGAGAAAACAAGTTAATAATCCGAAGCAAAGTGGCCCTTCTCAGCTCCTACACCTGTCTGCTGCTTAATTAGCTTATCTGCCTGCCGCATATGCTCCCATGTGCCCGTCTAGTGCCCTTATCAGGCTGGTGTTTAGCCTGAGGCAGGAAGACAAGAAGCTGAGGGGGGGGGAGAAATGTATCTTATAAAAGCAGAGCTTTAACGAGTCACCTCGTTCGAGCCCCTCTTTTCATCTGAAAATGGGAATTTGGTACTAGGAGCTACTGAAATTACCATCCAGGGACCTTCCAAACCTTCCTGCTAGGAGAGGTTGTGCCTTGGGGGCAGCTGGCTGGCTCAGGGGAATGGCACTGGGCTAGAGCCTTTCGCCTCCAGCTGGCCAGTTCCCATCCTGCCCAGGAGTGGCTGGAAGTTCAAGTGGGTTTTGTCTCTAAGGTGGTGGCCCAGGCGAGGCACGGTGGGCTCTCAGAAGGCAAAATCATAATGAGCATCTCTGCTGGCAGTCTCAGCATGGGAGCCAAGGCTACAATACCATCTCCTCCCTAGTGAATTCAGTGCTGGTGTCTTGGACACTGAGCGCCTTGACCACCCACAGAGCACGCAAGGTTCGACTCGGGAGGAACCCCTGTTAGGGGTGAGACTGAAATTCATACTCCATGGCCCTCTCGTTCCTGACAATTCTGCAGGCGAGGGTGCCAATGCCATGGACAAAGAACCAGACTGAGAACCGCCAACTCCTCCCACCTAGACCAGATGTCAGGAACGGCTTTCTGTCTGTGCTGAGCTCAGGACTAGAGCTCAGCCTATCATGGATGCAGCACACTCCCCTCCTGCCCTTTGGAAGGGTCTAAGCCCAGGGTGAAGAAGGTCTGGCGAGGAGCCTGGTATGAGAGTTACCAAACAAACCATGGTGGCTGCTCTTTGGCCCAGATTAAGGCACGGTGCCAAGACAAACAATCTTCTGCTGCCTTTGAAAACCAGGATAAGGTAAGGCCTCGTCACCAGCCACTGGACTCAGAAGGTCCCACCAGTGAGGATAAGGGTCTGGCGGGGTGAGAGCTGCACTCTGAACGGGCTGTGATAGAACACGGCCTGAGCTTTCTGCGGCAACGTGCTCCTTCACCTGCTCACTGGGTCCCCGTCCTGGCAGAAACACCCCTCAGGGACCCATCTCTTGTACACTGCCGACAAAAACCTGCCAGCCAGCTGCTCTGAGCAGCGTTCCCTCCTCCTGACCTCCTCTTGGTCTCACCCAGTCCTCACACCTTCCTACTGCCCCTTTCTCGCAGCATTGTAACATCCTTAGCGCGTGACTCCTGTCCTTAAGCCTGGCCCTCCTTGCAGTAGGGCCTGTCCTTTCTCATGTGTCTGGAAAGCGCCCAGCACAGTCTGGCCACCCTCACCACCAAATCACCCATGAGTGATGTGGTCTAATGGGCAGGTGGACCACCTCCTCTTACCTTGAGGAACTTGTACAGCAGGAAGGTGAACCAATTAGTGAGCATCTTCTCTGCCACAGACTCCGTCCTACAATCACCCCCGGAAGAAAAAGAGAATGGGAGATGGTTAGTCACGCTGATCAGACCGAAGGAACTTACTGCTGAGGGTAAGAGGTGTCTGAGCAGGTCAGGGCCATGCATAGGACAGCCCAGGGGTGGCAGCAGCTTGCTGTCCCCTTACTGAAGCAAAGTGCAGAGCATTGGTTACTGGGATGAGCAAACCAGATAGGACTAAATCAAAAGCAACTGGAACCTTTTCCTACCCACCAAAATGACTGCAAATCTTTATTTGGAAGTTTGGAAAAGTCTGGATTAACTTCTCTTCCACCACACGCCATGCCCTGCACTTTCTGGCTTGGATTGAAACTGCCAGCATACTGTGTGAGATATCTGATGAAGTGGGCTGTAGCCCACAAAAGCTTATGCTCAAATAAATGTGTTAGTCTCCAAGGTGCCACAAGGATTCCTGTTCTTTTTGCTGATACAGACTAACATGGCTGCTACTCTGAAACCACACACACAAGGATATCCTGGAAATGTCCAACCAGGAGGGCTCCAGGGGCCAACTGCCCCCCATGTGTAGCTCCAGGAAAGTCACTGTCTGGGTTGGCCATAAGGTTCTGATTACCCATCAGGAAGAAGGAGAGTCTGTGAGACTTTGGGCAAGTCACTTAGCTGCTCTGTGCTTCACTTCCCCAGCTGTACAATGGGGCTCACAGCACCACCCTGCCTCTGGGGCCTTTGAGGAGAAATACATTAAAGATTGTGAAGCGCTCAGACACTGCGGTGATGGGGGCGAAATAAATCCCTAAGGTGGATCCAAACCAGTGGAGGAAATTCACCTGTCACTGATTATCAGGCGATAAAAGGCCTCCTCAGAATTGTGAGGCAAGTCCTGGGGCTCTCACTCTGTTTCTAGTCAGTCCGTACTCAAGCAGAACCCACGCTGACTCTTCAGTGGGAACTCTGCCTGGGCAGGGACTGAGTCAAAACCTCCACGCCAGACACCAGTTACACCGGCATGAACCCAGAATAACTCCAGCATGGTCAGTGACGCTCCTCTGGGTCTCTGTGCGGTTCCTTTCTCTCCATTGCTAGGAAACGCAAGTTTGCTGAACCACCAGAACGTCCTTGTCTTTCTTGATGCCGCCTCTTTGCTCTTGGTGTTCCTCACTGCCCCGACTTAAAGACTTGTCAGTATCCTTTGGTTTCTGGCTAGTTTTGCTTCCTGCTTTTCACGCATAAGCCAGACGCTGGGGGTCTGGATGGCAAACATTGCAGGGGCGTGGGTTTGTATTTTCGTTCCTGCGTCTTTGTATTCTGGGAGCAGCCTCCATTCAGACCAGAGCCCCACAGTACTAAATGCTGCGCAAACACACATTAAAGATCCCCCTTCCCTAAAGAGCCAGTTTTAGATTTAACACTGTTCCCATTAGAATGTCTCCGTTCCCAAGGATACCTCTTGCCCAGTCAGGGGGTGGTGAAAGCAGACCCTAAATTCCAGGCCCTGTCTGACATGACTATGCCCCTTTTAAAATTAAGCCCCTTCTGTATTATGCAGCCCGGTGAGCTGATAACAAGCCCTTGTCAGCCTCAGAGTCTAGTTTGGGAACTCCCAGGTGCCTTTTCTGTATTTCCATTCCCGCCGCCTCTGGCTGTGAATGCAGATTTCCCCCTTTCGAATCAGCCTGATTCGCCCACCCACTTCATTCAGTGATTGCCACTAGCCTGTCGGTCGGTTGCTGTGTCCAGAGGTGAAAGTAAGCCGGGGTAGTGGCGGCGGCCGGGAGCCCCAGGCCCTTTAAATCGCCCCAGGCCGCGCTGAAGGGCTGGCTGAGGGAGTCTGCCCCAGCCCCGCCCCTTCCGCCCAAGGCCCCGCCCCTTCCAGTAGAGCCTCCCCTCCCCCCCCAGACCCTGGCGGGGCAGTGTACCGGTAAGTTCCTTAAGTTACTTTCACCCCTGGCTGTGCTCACATGGCCCTTGGTCACGGAGTGTCATGCAGCCTGGTGCTCACATGACCTGTGTTCATGGCACAGCCTGACGCCTGCTGCTCCCGGAGTTTCACACCACTCGCTGCTGCAGCACAAAGATGGCCTGATGCTCCCAGTGCATCCTGTGGCCTGGTGCTTCGCGAGTGTCATGCAGTGCACAGCTTGTGGCCTGGCACTGCACCACATGGCCTGATGCTGCACCCCGGGGCAGTGCCCATTCTGCATTATACGGCCCAGCCCTGAAGCCTCATGCTCACAGCATGTCACAAATCCAGTTCCACATCGATAAAGAAAACTGAATGCCAGGTTGGCCCTGCCGGCTCTGGGGACCCTGATACCTCTTTATCCAGGTATGGATCTAGCATCCTCAGGACTGTCACAGAGATGCTGCAATGGGATTTTACCAGCTAGCGCCAGATGGGAA
Source organism: Malaclemys terrapin pileata (assembly GCF_027887155.1). Lineage (NCBI taxonomy): Eukaryota > Metazoa > Chordata > Testudines > Emydidae > Malaclemys > Malaclemys terrapin. The sequence continues at coordinate 9,001,739 of NC_071505.1, read as the reverse complement.
ACCCCCGTGGAGGGAGGGATTCGGGCTCTGCAAATGAGTGAGATTGCTGCTTGCCAGCAGAGGCTCCATGGGGCAGAAGGGGTTAAGCACGAAGCGGCCTGGCCCCCATCATGGCCTAGCAACAACCTCATTCGCATTCCAAGGCAGAAAGCCGCCCGGGGGCTTTCGTGTTCCCTTGTAAGATCAGAGGGTTCTGTTCTGGCGCTGCCCAGCGGGGGACCTCTATTTCAAGAGAACAAGCACCTCGCTGACCTCTGCCAGTGCGCTCCCGTCTTGCACTCAGGAGGCAGCTTCTGCAGGAGCAAATTCCAGGGGACTCGTGCAATTTGTCAGGAGGAGGATGGGGCAGAGAGAACAGGTGGAGGGAGAAGACAAGGGGGGTTGGGCAGAAAGGAAAGAGTGTCCGGAGTGGAGGAGGAGAATGGGGGAAGAAAAAAGAAGCAGAGACAAAGGGAGGAGAGGGAAGGAGGAGTGGGGGGAAGAGAGGAAGCGAGAGCAGGAGATGCACAGATACCAGAGAGGCCTGGGGGGGGGGGGGGGCCGCGAGGAATGGCTGGTGGGAATTTTGCCAGCAAGGCTGTAAGCCTAGAATTATGACAGCGGGTAGTTACTTTACAAGAGTAAAACAAAATAAAAGTGAAAGCCGCTTTGTGCTCCTGGCTCCCTGCTCAGCAGCCTCAAACGCTGAGAGATGGCTGCATTTGCTCTCTGTTCCATTGATACCGCTCAGTGGGCCGCGTGCCACAGAGCGCCCTCCCTCGCAGACGGCACCGCGCGCTCCTCTGCCAGAGCCGCTCGCTCCGCTGTTAACAGCACGGCCAAATTCTACGGAGGGCCAATTTCTGCTCCGTTGATGCTGGTGTAACTCCACTGAGGCCAGCGGGGTGGTTGTGGATTTACACCAGTTTCACTGAGAGCAGAGAGAGACCCGGAACGTCTGGCTTGTCCTGGGAAAATCAAGCAGGGTCAGGCAGGTGACCCATCCCATTGTGCAGAGTTACTGACGGGGACTAGCTGGGAGCGATCGTGCCCTGCTTTCATTACGAGAGGACTTCCAGGCATTGGTGTTTTAAATGAGACCCTTCAACTCCGGAGCTGGCCAGCAGGAGCCAGCCCAACCTTCTGCCCCAGCTCAATCGCTTTGATTTGCTCAGTCTACTCTGCTTCCTGGTTTCAGGTGGAGGCAGAAACGCTGTGGGTGCAGTGGTTCCAGCTTGGATCATACCCAACAGATTGGGCAACACTCCTTGAGAGCTCCTAACAGACCCACGGCCCCCTGGGACTTCACAATCACCACTATACTGGTCATTGGTGCCAATCAGGACTCGGCAGCCACAGCAGGGATAGAATTTGCATCCCGGTGCTCCTAAAGACAGCGCTTGAATGGAGATGCAGTCCCTATCACTGGAGCTGAAGGAGACTCTCCATTTGCTCATGTTGGAACAGGGATTGTGACACACAGCTGAGCAGTTCTGGTGCCATGCAGTAGTGGGCAGTGATGCACATACACAAACCTAGTGGTTGTCAAACGTCTGGCTCATGGGTGGTGTATTTATATGGCCTGCATGACGTACTTAGATTATCAGGCTTTCATTTAAAAAAATAAAGTCAGTTTCTAGCTATTGTGGCTTCAGAAACAACCTTCTAGATGTGATCTTCTAGATTTTTTGTCCAGAGATTACAGATTGAAAACTTGTCTGTAAGCAAAAAACAAACACACAAGAACAACCCATCACTCCTGACACTGAGTATAAGCGAAGGACTGCCTGAGTCTGCAAGCAGCCTGAAACAATGACTCGGGGGACCGGAATGCTCCTGCCCCAGGTCATCTGATTGGACGATCAACTTTAAACCCCAATAGTGACACCTCAGTGTCAACATTAACTATTTAATCACTGATTATTTTAGTGGCTGGGGAGGACCAAGAGTGGGGAGCTGCTGCTGGGAGGGAAACTCAGGGAAGGGGAGAGTACCAAAGAGAGGAGGATGCTGCCAGTAGAGGGCAGCTGTGTGCACACACAGCAGCCGAACGGTGACTCACCTCCTCAGCAGCAGCTTGGGGTGGTTTTTGCTCTCCAAGTTCTTGTCAATGAGATCGGCCAGGAGCTGCTTGAGGACATCGGTGGCATACTCCAGCTTGCTCTGCAGCACGGTCATGATGAGCGAGGCCACGTTGCCACGGTCCCGCATGGAGAAGCTGCGCTGGGACTCCAGAGTGCGGATGAAGGACAGCAGGAACACCTTGTTGTTGATGAGTTGGGCGAAGAGCTTCAAGCCCTTCTCTACCCGCTCCTGCCGATAGCCAGGGACCTGGGGAAAAGAGAAAAATGGCTTCCTTTACATTCAAGCCACCATAGGGGCCGACTCTGTGGGTGCTCCGAGGCTCAAGAACCCACAGAAAAAAATAAGGGGTGCTGAGCACCCACCAGCCACAGTGGTAGGGTGACCAGATGTTCCGATTTTATAGGGACAGTTCCGATTTTTGGGTCTCTCTCTTATATAGGCTCCTATTACCCCCCAACCCCTGTTCCGATTTTTCACACTTGCTGTCTGGTCGCCCTACACAGCGGTTCCGGCCCCTGGGGCTGCCCGCCGATCAGTTGTTTGGTGGGCCCAGGGGTGGCCAGGGAGCATCAAGTGGCTGGCAGGAGGCACTGGGGGAGGGGGCTCGGGGAAGGGGCAGAGTGAGGGCAGGGCCTCAGGGCGCAGCAGGGGGTGGAGCACTCCCGGGGAAAAAAAAGTCAGCGTCTGTGAAAGCCACTAACTCTCCCCAGATTTCATGGCCTGATGAGGTCCCACTGCAACAATGTACACCATTGTAACGAGGAGGCAGGCCATGCCAGCTCCTACTAACCCGCCCTACCCAGGCACTCCACCCCATCGGCACTTGGCTCATGCCAACCGTGACACTAAACACTCCTGTATTCACACCCTCCACACAAATAATCTTTGTACAAAATATGCCTGGCGAGGAATCATTTGAAAACTAACAACTCACTGATCATTAATATTCTTGCATAAGGTACGTACATGATGGGTATTACGGGTTGTGAATATATGCTGGCATTATAACTGAAGTCTGTGTGAACCAGCTATGTCAGGGGGAGCTGTTAAACAGGTCTATCCTAAATAAAGGAATGTGTGTTTACCTCACTTTACATATAACCAGTGAACAGACCCATCAAGCTAACGTGGGGTGGAGGCAAACCGCACACTAACAAGTGGGGGAGGACACAGGATGGAGTGTACATCCAGCAGGAGAGAGGAGCTTGGGCCGGGTTTTACTTTTCAGAAGACTCAATTTCAATGGTTTCCTGATCTATAAAGACAGGGGGGTTGAACCGGAAGCGATAAGCAACTGAATTAGCTGATTGTGTACAATATTACTGTACTGTACCAGTATCTAGAGTGAGGCCTTTTCTGAAAGCTAATGACGCACGATGATTAATGCCACGTGAAATGTCTGTATTAACACTGTGTAAGGAATTACGGATACTCATTGATATGAGGCTGTACAGTCTGCCCAGACAGGAGGGGATGTCACAGCTCTCCACCGGTCTCCTATATACATTAAGCATGGTGGAATTAGAAACAACGGAAGCCCCATTTACACAGGGGGGATGGGAAGCCCACGGGAAGGGAAGAACAGCATGAGATCATCCTGCCTCTTGAAACAAAGTCATTTAACTTTGGAAGATATAAGCAAGGACAGACGCCACCTTTGGCAGACAGAAGATAGCAGAGCTCTTGCAAGCTGAGAAAGATGCATCCTTCAACCAAGGCAGCGTTGAAGTCTCTGGAACAGAATATAGGTGAGAAACCTACTTAGGCAAAGATCTTTCACCTAAGAAGCCAAGGGAAGCCAACACCTCGTACTTCTGTGGAAGGTCCAAACTGAGGGACTCAGCCATGGCTGGGAAGAAGAATGACTGGTGAGAGAAACCACCTGGAACAAAGCCTGTATCTTGCTAGATTAAATCTTAGACTTGTAAAAGTGTATTTTGTTTTGTTTTACTTGTCGCTCTTTCTCCCTTCATTCCTCACACAGGAGCTCACTTCATCCTACGTACATTTTGTTAACAAATTCATTTCATTTCTACCAGCTACCCACTCCACGTGATGTTTAAAGGGGAGGGGGTATTTACCTGCGTTAAGTTAATAAGCTGTGATGTCCTTTCCTGCAGCAGCCCCTGCTACTCCGGTTCACACTGACGGAGCTCCTCGAGCCTTCCCCTTTGCAAGCGCTGTTTGCAATCCAACCCCACTCCAGCTCGCCAACCCGCCTCAGTCCTCACCTATCGCAGGGACTATTCCAATCCTGCCCCCGTCCCAGAGCTCCGCCAGTGCCCCCCCCCCGTGCTGATTTGCAGCCCCCCCATGCCATTCCATTCCTGGGCTCCTACACGCAGCTCAACCGATAAACCTGAATCCTGATGACCTGCCTAACCCCTGCTAGTCTAGTCCTGGCCCATGTTCCTGTATGGAGCCAGGCCGAGTTGCATTTTCCATTCCACACCCCGTGCCACGGTCCAGGCCCGGGGACTAGACAAAGGCCCCAGGCTCGTTTCCACACATCACCTGAACCCTGAATGGCAGCGTCCCAGGAGCTGCCTTCCCTCCTGGGACAGCTGTCCTGCCAGGCGCCTGGCTGCGGGATGGATGGACTGAGGGTTCGGCTTTGGCGCTTCCAGATTTTGTGTTTAACTGTCTCACTGTCAACTCCTTTAGAGGGGTCCGTTTTTTCCCAGAGATTACAGATTGCAAACTTGTCTGTAAGCAAAAAAAAAACGAACAAACAAGAACAACCCATCACCCCTGCCAGTGAGGAAATAATAAGCCCTAACTCGCTTGCTTGCATGTTTAATACTGGCTAATCCCATGGCGATTTTGAAGCAGCATAAAGTTTATTTCAGCTGTGTCTGGAAGTAGTTAATTAATTAAAAAGGTGGTGGGAATAAGAACCTGCTCTGAATAGGCCCCGTGCTGGGGCTTTTTCCCAACTGGTACCTTCACCGGGCTGGCAAGGCTTGGTGTGTGTTTGTTTCATTCACTTTAACTCTTTATTGGCGCTAGAAAGCAGGTAGCAGAAAAGACCCTGCACTGGCTTCTTTAGCAAAGCAGATGGGCAGTGGAAGTGCTGCTGTCGCCGACGAGGTGGGAAAACTGTGCCTGGATTTGAGTGATGGGGAAACAGAGCAAGAGGTCAAAGGGGTCAGAAGAAATGGTTTGATTTCTGAGCGCTGCAAGGTTTGATTGGCTGAAAGGAACTTGGGAACAACTCACTTGTGTGCGTATATGGGAACATGCACTAAGTGCATCGATGGACCAATTTCTAATCTAGTCCACTGGTGTTTGCTAGTGTAAATGAGGGCAGAATTTGGCCCTAGGCGTGCAAGCACCTTTGGGTGTGCCCGTGTGTGTGCAAATGCATTGTTTGGGGGAAACTGGGGAGAGCAGGACCAGGCCCAAGGTACGTCTGTGCTCCGGGTACACGGCTGTCCCACGCTCACCATTAAAAAGCAACACCTGCCTCTGGTTACCACAAAGTAGCATCCGAGCTGCTTCCCTACTTCCCTTTCCTTACTGGGGAGCGAGGAACAACTGGCCTCCCTGATAGCCTTCCTGGGAAGATGCTGGCAAACCAGGAAGCTTGAACGGTCACCGCTCTATGCAAGCGTGTTTCTCTAGCGTGAGCTGAATTTCAGCCCCCATGAAGAGGAGTGAGAGCATCAGCTACATCCAATTCCTCCAATGTCCAGAGTAGAGCCTGTGCCAGCTTCCCCTATGCAGCTCTGCCAATGCACCTCCGTCCTGGCCTCAGGCATTCCCCGCTAGCCCATTCCCGGGCTTCTCCAAAGCACAGAGCCTGCCAAGACTGACAGGGAGCTCTGCCAGCGCACCCCTCAGGCTTGGCTCGCAGCACGCCTCAGCTATCCCAGTCCAGGGCTCCCTGGAGCCGCGCTTGGCTGCTGTGCCGAACGCTGACATGGTTTTTGCAATGTGGACAGACGCTCACTTGGGACTAGTATACTGGTCACCACACTCCCTCTCACCGACGTTTAATGCATCGCACCAACCCGCAGCCCCCGGCTCAGCCGCACAATAGGCAGATTCCCTGGGCAGAAAAAGCCCAGGAAAGCTGAGCTCCCTCCAAGCCCAGGGGGCGTTTGAAGTGGAGCACTAACGGGGCTAGTTTGTTATCCCATCACCAAGAGCAAGGCAGTTACAGAGCACGTTGTACATGTTAACAAAATAGCTTCTCTGGGTGCTGCCAATCCTTTCTGAAAGTACTGCCACGCCCATGGGCAGCACAGACATCCCGAGTGTGCCGTGCCCACGGGCAGCGCAGATATCCCAGGTGTGCCGCACCCCTGGACTGTGCAGGTATCCCAGGGGCACTGTGCCCAGGGGCAGCACAGACATCCTGGAAGACACCAGAGCCCTGGGTAGTGCAGAGGTCCCTGAGAAGGTGCCATGCCCGTGAGCAGCACAGATGTCCTGGGGGGCGCCCTGCCTGGAGGGCTGCACAGACGTCCCGGGGGCCAGCATGTTCATGGGCAGTGCCCTTGCCAGGGAATGCTGCAATGCCATGGAAGGGAATGTGGATCTGCCGAGGGCCCCATCTCTAGTGTCTGTTCGGTGAAAAACTCAAGAGCACACTCCAGCAGGAAGAGGACCCCATCCATGAGGAAGTTAATGAAGTGGAGACAGGCAGACAGACCGACAGTCACACACACACACATCCTGGCACTCTTCAATATGGACACCTCACTCATCCCACCACTGGTGGAATGCTCCCATTTTTCCAGGTCTCCCCCCTGTGAGCCTGGCATCCGGGCTCATCCGGGAGACCCACCATTATTTCAGTTGTTGGAGAGCAGCCTCCCAGGGACCTGAGGCGGTGTCTTGATGCTGCATCAATACAGATTAGGCCGTGTCACAAGGCAGTGACCTCGCTCGTGTCACTCCCAGTGTCACGGCGCCACGACAGACAGAATGGGGACACAGGGGCTGAGCAGGCAGCCGGAGGGAGGAGATGGTCATTGTTCCTGCTTACCTCCAGATCCCGCAGGACAGGGTGGTCTTCAATGCCAGGGAAAAGCACCCTCATGGTGTAGGTGCGGTAATCAAGGAAGGGGATGCCAGCGCCATCCAAGTCGCTCGTCAGCTCGTGAATGTCTGTCTGAAGCTCTGCAAAAGCTGAGACAAAGAAACCCATCCCCAGTGAAGCGATGGTCCAGATCCACCCTGACCCTACCTGGAAGGAGGTCAGGCTAACACCTGTGCGGGTGTCACCAGTGATGGGGGAGCAGGAGGATGTGCAGATGGAGAGATAGGTGGGGAAGGAGCAGGCTGTACTTGCTCACCCACCAGCCTCTGCCCAAGATCTGATGACAGACAAAGGCTCCATCTAGACAGAGCCCCATCCTGATTTAGAAAACTCAGTTTTAACAGGGCTCCAGCAAAGCCCGTTCTTATCACCGTTTGTCCAGCCTGGGTGGATGGGGCCAACCTGTGTCAGAACCAGAGATGGGCCTGACTGGGTCTGAACGCTCCTGAGCTCCAAGGATGACTGGCTCCTGTACTGGATCCAGATTCAGTGGCCGAACCTTATCTTTTGAATGGACCCAACTGGATCTTGGATCTAAACTGGCCAGAACTTTGGAGAAGGGTGATCCAAAGCCAGATCCAAACTTGGTGGATTGGGGTCCTCTAGCTAGAGCTGTTTTCACTGCAATCCTTTAGGGAACGAATATCTTCCTTTCCGCATGCCCTGTGCCAGGCCTGGGGGCCCCGCCTCTCCATCGTACCTTCCTTGCACTCCAGTGCCACCCTGGACTCCAGGTTGTCCATCTGCATCTGCAGCCGCTTGAGGGTCAGGTCGCTCTCGCGGGACTTGCGCTTGTACGCAATCAGCACGGCCACGATGAAGATGATGAGCAGGCCGCCAGCCACGGCGATGCTGACGATGGCCGGCAGGCTCAGCGGGCTGTCGGGAGAGATGTAGACCATCCCTGGGGAGAACTCCAATCCTCCCACTCGAGCCTACATAGGAATTAGAAAACAGGCACGTTACAAACACCAGCAAACAGAACCTCCCAGAGCCTGGCTACTCCTCAGAGGAACTCTAACCACCTCAACCTGCAGCAACAGCACCTGAGCCAATGACCTTCCCTGCTCTCCTAAGCTAAACAGTGTCTGAAGTACTCAGTGCTTGGATGGGAGACCGCTAACCCCAGAGAAGTGGTGCCAGTGACATAGGAGGTGGCACACTTCTTTCTGACTAGATACTGAGCCCAGCATGGTGCTAGAGGCTGGCATTAGCATTAGCAGTAAAGTTCACGTGGCATGTGATCTATAAACACCTTCTTGTGCGAGCAGAATTATTAGTCCCAGTGTCCTGGCTGAACTGCGGCTTGGGTATGTTCTGTCATCTGCTGCCTGACCCTGTTGTGTTGTGCTGTTCTGCACTGCTCCCACCCCGCCCCAGAATGTGCATCGGCCTCTCGGCTGTGTTCTGATGAGACAGTCCCGGTTACTGGGCAGGGTGCTAGAAGAAGCCAGCTGACATGTCAAATCCGAGGGACAGTTTGCAGAGCTGGCACGAAGAAGAGTCTTCTACTGATTTGTAAAACTGAACAAACTGGATCCAGAAGCCATAGGGGACGAATAAACACGGAGCCCAGCATGTCCTCTTTAGAGTGAACGTCCTCATCAGAGCCCCTGCTCTGGTACTCCAGGGTAATGCAGAGCAGGGCTTGGCCCTAAGGCGTTGCTTTGAACGCTGAGTGCCCCTGGCTATTGCTTGGAGCCGGAGCTGGAGCCAGAGCCATCCCTTGGGTACCCGGAAGTGACGGGTCGGTCCTGGATTCGTCACTTCCACCCTGGGCCCCGCATCCCCCTAGGGACAGCCCCGCTTGGAGCTCTAGGTGGCCTCCTAGGGGTCACTTCCTGGTTAAGAGATACCATGTAGCGGGCACCCCAACAGATTGTGTTGCTGACTCCCGGATTGGATCACCTCTGAGATGGCGCTGCTGGGAGCCCGTGTGTCATCAGAGCCTGCCCATAGCTCCAGACTGCAGCCCTAGAGGGTTAGTTGTTAAATGCTGTTCCCAGCCATTTTTAGAGAGTGGGACACTCTGGTGGGCTACACTTGGGCCTGGGCAGCGGCACCGCCTTGGGGTGGAGCCCCACGAGCAGTGGTAGCAGACAGGCAGCAGGGGAGGGGAAGGCGGTGGCTTTGCCTATAGAGCAGCGTACGTCACTATCGTCCCCAGCAGCTTTGTGCAGGGCCTGAGACCCAGCCAGCCTTGTCGCTGGGGTTAGCCGATCCTGTCCGAGCTCTTCTTCCCCGCCAGGCACGGCAGGCCCTGCCGGAGACGCTGGCTGTTGCCGAGGAGCACCCAGTGCATTCCAGCCAAGCCTCTGCGCCAGGCTGGAGCCGCCCCGTGCCACACGGCCCAGCTGCCCTGCAGCACCGATGGCCGCTCCACCCCAAGTCGTCCCCTGGAACTGGGATTGGGCAAGTGCTCTCAGCATGCGGCCTGGTCCCTTTCTAGCCCAGTTCCCTCCATCTTAATATGAGCTCCCCACCCCCATAGTCCCAGCCCCCACAACCATCCCCCGCTCCCGGTCAGGGGGCCAGCCTCATTCACCCTGCCTGTTCTCAGCTGGCAGCCTGCTCCCTGGCCTGCCACCTCACGTCTCTGCCCCACTTCACTCTCCAGGGTGGGGGCACACAAGCCACCTCCCTGTGCCGCAGTGGGAGCCGACTGGCACTGGGAAGCTTGGCTGAGGGAGAGGGTGGGGCCCAGCAGTGGGCAGAACAGTGGGGAGTGAGGGAGGGGCTCACAGTCCCCGAGACCCTCCGGCGTCCCTGCTGAGCAGAAGGCACACCCAGGCTCCTGGGCAGGCAGTGATCCCGGAGAATCCAGATGTGGCTCCGAGTTGTCTGGGGAGAGATCGCTCCTCTCCTGCCTCCTCGCATGCAGGGACCTGTTTTTCAGGCGCTACTTTGCGAGAGCCGACAGAAGGAATTCTTCCCAGCAGAGCACGACTCTCATCCTACACGCGCATACTGCCGGCCAGGTTGCAGGAGCGCCACGTGCCTCACGCACTGTGGAGTTATACACAGTCCCAGCGGGGTAAGAGCAGGGGTGACCCAGAAAACACGTGCTGGGGGAAAGAGATTTTTTTTCACAACAGGCTGTGGGGCAGCATGTGCCAGGGATCCTTTCATGGCCACACGGACCAAGCATGACCTTGGATTTCATGGTCTTGTCTGCAGGACTCACCCACGGTAACCAGCAGGGAACTAAACGGGCCAGATCTTCAGCGGGTGTAAATAGACACCGCCCCTCTGTGCCGTTACCCTGACTTGCACAAGCTGAAGATCTGGCCCAGCGTGTCTACCATGGGAAGGTGAAGGGCTGAGTGGGCGCTGCTGTGATTGGGATTGGGATCTGGGGCTCTAGGGCCTCTGCATGTAGAACCTGCTTATCAAGAGCTTGCTAAAAATGAAACACCCGCTCTAAAGACAGCGAAAGGAAGCCTGGATTTCCTCCAGAGGGTTCTTGTGGATGCGTGCGCCATGCAGAGTGAAAGGCCGCTCTAGAGACACGGGCACTGTATGAGAAGGAGAGCAGGGTGTCTGTCCTGGGGAGTGTACAGGAGCTGCCGAGAAGCAGGAATGGGATTAAGGAACGGGAAAGCTAAACTAAATATGAGACAATGCTCCCTACCAGAGAGATGGATCAGCTCATTGGCTTGTCTCCCAAAATGAGGCTGCCCTGTTGCTGAGACTATTTAACATGGATTGGAGAATGGACGGGATAGAGCAGTCTTGCCCTGCCTGGGGGAGGTACTAGACGTGACCAGAGACAGGCTGATCAGTATGTGGTCCAAGCACAGAGCAGACGCCTCTGTACCCTTTCTATACACACATGACCTGGCCAAGGACCTCGACCTGGACATGCTTTCTGGGAGTGAGACTCTGTGTGGTATCAGGTCTCTTCTCCAGCTTCAGGCCAAACTGGAATTCAGCACCAGTGGCAGTAGATTTGTGCCAGATCCTCTACTCCAGGGGTCGGCAACCTTTCAAAAGTGGTGTGTCGAGTCTTCATTTATTCACTCTAATTTAAGGTCTCACGTGCCAGGAATACATTTTAACATTTTTAGAAGGTCTCTTTCTATGAGTCTATAATATATAACTAAACAATTGTTGTATGTAAAGTAAATAAGGTTTTTAAAATGTTTAAGAAGCTTCATTTAAATTAAATTAAAATGCAGAGCCCCCCGGGACCTGGGCAGTGTGAGTGCCACTGAAAATCAGCTCGCGTGCCGCCTTCGGTACGTGTGCCATAGGTTGCCTACCCCTGCTCTACTCACAATCTAGCTTACGACAGGATGATCATTGTGCTAATTCTATTGTTGCAACAGGACTCTATACATCCCAGTACATGCTCCCTCCCTCCCAGACCTAGCCCTGGAGACCTGACCTCCACACAGGAGTGACTAAGGATTTGGGAGACAGCCTCAGTTGAGGTTAAGTGCAAACCTTATTCTCGTCGTCCCCGTCCCCCCCGCCCCCTCCTCCCACATACTGTATATGCATCTCTTTCTTCTGCAGCTTCTCCCCTCTGGAAGAGCCCTCCTGCGCCTCTCACCTCAATGACCCTTCGCCCCTTTTCTGAGCTGATCTCAAAACCATGCACTCGATCCAGGTCTTTTAGTTTTCTCTCTCCTCCTGTTATTTAACTCTGTCGCTGTTTTGCTGATCCTTGCACTGAGAGCTGACCGAGGGAGGGAACACGCTGACATCAACACGAAACACTATCACCGTGGTTTCCTACTTCACTATCCCACTTGGCAATTGTTCATACATTCTCACAAGCCCTTGTGGACCTAGGTAAGTGTTACCACTCCCCAACTTCCCAGCAACGGGGACGTTCAGTGATTTGCTCAAGATCACACAGCGTATCACTGGCAGAAGGACCCAGGAGATCTGAGTGTTAATTCCCACCACCACCCCCATCCTCACAGTGGAGTTCCAGTGAAACAGCGAGGCACTAACTTGAGGAACAACAGTGTCATACCGCAGAAGGCATTCCCCAGAACAGCTGTTCCCTCGGTTAATTCCAGCTTCCGTGCCATTGCTAAAACGGCGGCTTTTACTGCAGGTAACCGTCTGTCCTTGATTCGCAGCTCAGCCGTTATCAGAGCAATGGCTCTGTGTGTGCAGATTGATGGCATTAACTCGCCCTTAGTGCACTGTCATGTTACTGGTTTCAGAGCTGTAGCCGTGTTAATCTGTATCAGCAGAAAAGAACGAGGAGTCCTTGTGGCGCCTTAGAGACTAACCAATTTACTTGGGCATAAAGCTTATTAATTTGTTAGTCTCTAAGGTGCCACAAGGACTCCTCGTTCTTTTTGTCATGTTACTGATGCTCACAAACATGTTTAAATGCTACCATCTTCCCACGGTTCTAGTGGGGCCTTTCCTGTACATGGGGAGCCTCATTCTTTGACTCTCTCTATCTGCCCTGGGCTGCAGTGATCAGAGAATCCCTGTGTTGTGGCAAGGCCCGATTCTGCTCTCAGGCTCACTGAACCCCTTGGGTTCATTTGCCATCCTCCTGCCTCTTGGCTTATCTCCCAGGCCTTGGCTTTGCCAGTCCCTGATTGAGCACCTTTTCAACTACATCCAGGAAAATGCTGGCAGACTCATTATGTGCTATTCAAAAGCCCTGGAATTAAAGCAGAGAATGGCATCACTAGTGCTTCCCTTGGAGGATCATAATGTGCTCTACAACTGTGGATGAATTGAGCCCCGCATTATGGCTGGCACGGATTATCACCTCCATTTTACAGCAGGAGAAACTCTGGCATAGGGAGGTGAAGTGACCAAGGTCACACAGTGAGTTTGTGGCAGAGTCAAAAATGGAACCCGGGGCATCCTAACCACTGCTCTAACTCAGAAAACACTCTCTCCTGACGTACCCAAATATTATATCTCCAGCAACCTCTACAGATTTCTCATCACTGAAATTACAACCAAAAAAATCTACCCTACCAGCTTGGAGGAGTGGGAGGAATAAATTGATCAGGGTCAATCAAAAACATTGCTCATCCACATTTGCAGACAGCAGCCTTGTCTGTTGGCATGCCCAGGGTGTAATGTCATTTGCAGATTCATTTCTTTCAACCAATAGGATTGTAGAATGCAAATGATTTTGCTGACTCATTCTGTATGACAGTGTTCAAAGTATGGAGAAGAGGAGGATAAAGGAGTGGTACGGAGGGAGGAGGAGCAGCTACCTCTCAGGCCACAATTTCACTAATTAATACTAAAAATAATACGAAATTATGCCGCTGGCAGCGTAATCTTTTGGCACCAAAGCCCAAAGAGCCATTCACCCTATGGTCAATGCCCTGCACTTCCATTCTTTTCCTAGGTCGCAGATTTTAACCCTTTCCATGCTGACTACTGCTGCAGCCAGCGCTAAGCCAAGCAGAGTGCTCTTCCCCCGCGGGAGCGTTTGGTGGCATGGAGGCATCATGCCACATACATGTAGCCACACTGCACAAATACTTTGGCACCACACAGCTGATCCCATTCGAAGCAGAGAAGAGGGCTTCTACTGAAGGGATTCCCTATAACGGGGATGCCAGCAGTGGAGGCTATTCGGGGCTGTATGCTTTTACAAGCTTCCCCATGAGCTACCAGGGTCTCCACGTTTGTTTATTTTAACACCCAAGACTGGGGCGTTGCCTTCTGGAGGGGGTCACCAAGTTCCTAGTGACTACAATAACGGGATCCAAAATCCCAAGGATCCCGGAATTCTCAGTGGTTCCCATTCTCTTGGGGTTTCCCATTAACGCCTGGCTTACCATCACTTTGTGCCGTCCAATGAGGTTCGGGGACTCGCACAGCAGCTGCACGTCCGACACGGTCACCACACATGGCTTCTCGCCTATCAGCACGGTGTAATTCAGCTTGGCGTTCCCTCCAGTCACCGGCGGGATTAGGTTCTTCCCCTGGACCGAGAGGAGCAAACCCACAAACATTTCAGCAGGGTATAACCTGCCATTGGGTTGTCCCTGTGATGTGAGTGCCATCCCTAGACATGCCCTCCTTGGCTCATCATTTATGGCCTTCCTCAATGAGAGTAAATCCTGACCCACCCCTGGAAGATCGGGACAGCTTGGTACAGGGCTCCCCTGCGCCTTGTCTCTCTGGATTACAGGCCTACGTTTGCATTTGTTACATTTGTTTTGAATGTGCAAATGTGTCTTTTGTGTGCCCGATTATCTGTTTGCACACACATCACATACAGAGGCCCATACTGGAAAACGTAGGCCAGAAAGTGCTCTTGCTCGCTGTCTGGCTCACAGAATGTCTCAAACCACAAAGAGGTTGTTCTCGGATTTGCACAAATGGCGAGTGAGCAAGCTTTACAATTCCAAACGTGCTGCGTCTGGCTGTCCTAATCACCATATTGTCACGTACTGCAGCACAAACAGAGACATGGGGCCAGATTCTCAGCTGGTGTAGCTCCAGGAAAGTCAACAGAGCTATGCTGCGTTACACCAGCTGAGGGTCTACTCCGTGTACTTCCATGAGGGTGAACTGTCAAGAAGTGAAAAGGTTAGTTGTTCGAAGCTGTCTCTTGCGGTTAGGATGTTCTGGAACAACACAAACGTTCTCTCTCCCTGCTTCCCTTTTCAGTGCAGTTTCTGCCACTGCTCAATCTAATCCGCACACCAGGCTCCTACAGCACAAGACAATATCTGCTGTGGGTTGGGGTAAAGTTAAGAATGCTGCGCTGTGATTGGTGGGACGTTGGCAGGAGCAGTGCTACGATTGGTGGGGTGCTGGTGGCATCTCTGTTGTGATTGGAGGGATGGAGCAGGTGGTTGGACTAGATGACATCTTGAGGTCCCTTCCAACTCTGATATTCTATGATTCTATGTTGGCAGGCCCTCTGTTAGGACTGGTGATGCTGGGACTGGTGAGATGCTGGTGAGGGCTCTGTTGGGATTGGTGGGATGTTGGCATGAGCTGTGCTGTGATTGGCTGGATATGTTCCTGGAGGGCATAATCGTTCTCTGATGCTGCTCCCTTACCCCCATCTCCTCACCTTTAGTATGATGGGAGTTCCTGGCTTCAGCTCCAGGATCCCCGAGGGGTTGAAAGCCTCAAAGACTGGGTTTGGGTAGTAGGTGAAGTTGGTTTTGTTGAGGATCAGCAGGGACTGAACATTATCCAGGATGAAACCAAACTCTTCTGGGCGCTCGGTTAGCTCGGACTGGTGATTTGGGTCCACGGGCAGTGCTGGAGCCTGGCAGGTCATCTCTGTGGCGTTCTGTACCTCGCAGATCTAGAGGGCATGAGCCAAGGGAGAGCTTTATCAGAGCAGCCCCTCCCCCAACAGACCCTTTACAAGAGACTGAATCCCTTCCAATAGAACAATATCCCACCCACGGCTGGGGAGAGGAAGGTAGCTACCGGGCTGCTGGAAGGGACCAGCTGGGGCACCAGTCACTCCACCACGACATTCAGCACCTTGAGAGCACATTCAGCCGGGGCCACGGCTGGAAGGAGCACGGGGGAGCCCATTGCTCCTGCAAGTGAGTCCTCAGTTCCTCCGGCTCAGGGCTGAGGGACATTGTGAGGGCAACTTGCACCTGTTCCATGGGGGGCTTTGAACTCCAAGGATACCGGTGTCACCACTTTTCCCCCCGGAATGGAAAGCTCTGCCTTTTACTGCAGGCAGGTCCAACCCGAGCTCCAGATCTCCTTCTCCCTGGTAACTGTCCAAAAGCTGCACCTGCAGAAGGATCTCAGTTTTGTCAGCAGCCACAATCCCTATAATGGGCTGGTCGACTAAACCTGCCTTTCCCCCCCCTGCAAAGTTTGGGGTATCCAGACTTTGGCTCCAAAGGGTGGCCTGGCGTTTAAGGCACTGCACTGGGACCCAGGAGATCTGGCATTCAGAATAGGCACTCTTATTCCAGAACAAGAGTGTCCACACCTGGTGTTAAATCAGGAAGAGTTATTCTGGAATAACTCCCCCATGTAGACAAGCCCTAAGTCTCTCTGTGCTTCAGATCCCCACCTGTAAAATGGGTGTAATATTACTTAGTCCCTGCCCTGAAGAACTAACAGTCCAAATAGGCAGGACAGACAGTCTCTCACCAAGCATATGTGTGGCGCCCAGCAAAGGGGACCGTATCTCAGCTGAGGCCTCTCAAAGTTACTTTAGTACAAATAATCATGAACACAAGCCTGGCTTTATGATTTTCCTTTTCGAACGTCCCTTTCACTGTTTGCTGCAATCCGTCCCTGCTCAAAGAGCATTCGCTATTACGTCTACTTTAATACGGGGGCTGGCATCGATTTTGCCCAGATCAATTCAGATGAGAAAAGTGATTCGGGCCAAATTAAATGCAGAGGATGCAGCCATGCAGATGAGCCGCACTGGGACAGCTCTGCTCTAGCACTGAAAGACCCAAGATCAGCCTGTGCACAGGAAGTCAGGCTATGACTGGGTACCAAGAGCTCTCACCCACTGAGTCAACCAGCAGTTCGCAAGTTTAAATCCCTCTCCAGGGGTCAACTGCCCATGACAGCTGGGCAGTCTACATGGCCCTGAGTCTGATCTAAGCATGGTGTAACTCCAGTGACGATCTGCTGGTTTTACACAGGAGTAAGTGACAGTAGAACATGGCGTGTTGGCTGATGAGGGCACTTTTACCTTGAGCTAGTCACTAGGTGGCCCAGCCTCATGTTGCTCCCTGTCAGGGGGATGGCGAGTGCTTGCTGAAGGGGATGAAGCACTGCAGGCAGCTAGCTCTGAATGCTGGCGAATCTATCAGCCAAGGGACACTTGGTAAATGCAACAGGATAGACAAATACCTACCATGACCCAGGATTGCCCCCAGAGATTATTGTAAGTGGTGGGAGGTCATGGGAGGTGGAATCAGGCTCCAAACCTACTCCATGTCTCGGGCCCAGCCGAGAACGTGACTCATACACCCTCTGTAGGGGCCGAAGGCTGGGGGGCCAAAGGCACCTGGAATACTCATTGAGCCAACGGGGCTGCAGGGGGTCAGCCTCTCTCTGGGTTTGGCCCTACCTCTAAGGCTAGGAGCCATTACATGGCACCGCTGGGATAAAGGGAGGTAGCAGGACAAAAGGAGAGGAGTGTAGTCTAGTGGTTAAAGCAGGGGATGGGAAATCAGGACTCCTGAGTCCTATTCCTGGCTCTACCACGGATTCACTGGGGTAACATGAATTCCCCCTCTGGCTAATTCAGGAGCAGCATAGCCAGCCCTCCGCAGCCAGGAGACCCACCAGGACTTAATGGCCTGGTTCTGCGGTCACTTACCCTGGTGTAAATTGGGAGCAGCTTCACCAGCCAGTGGTGTTACACCAGTAAGTGAGAGAAGAATTTGTTCAGTAGCATCTGGGGTTTCAGAAGCCACAAACGCAGTACAGCTAAAGTCAGAGGGAGCTGTGAGCACGCAACCCTCAAAAGGAGGGTCATTTGGCCTGATTTTCAGAAGTGCCAGGTAGCCCCAAACCCCAGGGATCCCATGGAAGCTGGAGGTGCCTGTGAGGCTATTGATGATGTGTGTCCGTGCAAAGGTAAAAGTGAGCAAATCACGGGGAGAGGGGGCCCCGTAGTATGAAAGAATCGATGCCAAACTCTCTCAGAAAAGCCTGGGCCAGTGTCAGCTGGTGTCCCCTGCAGCAGAGACCTTCCCTAAAAAGCCATCTCTGTGTATAGCAAGGTAAGGCAGGAGGCACTAAGAAGCTGATGCTAACCTCCTAGCCAGTTACAATGACCCTTCCTAGTTTGCATCCTTTTAATTTCGTCACCCAGGGATGTCTCCAGGTTTTATTTGTTATGGGTTTGTTTGGTGTATTTTTTTTTTTTTTTTTTTGCTTGATGTTCCAACATCCGGACGTGTGGTTTCCTTTGGCTGAGACGTGGTTTTAGGAGAAGGAAGCTCATTTCTCCCTCCCTGCCCCCTGGCTCCTTCGATCTCTGCTCCTCACAGCAACAAGCCCTGATTAAACCCTGCCCCTGTCAGTCTCCTCGCCCTGCACAGGCAAATCTCTTCTCGCTGCCGTGGCTGGCCCGAGCGGTGTCACTCCAGATTTAGCTCGACATGAGCGCTCTGGGAGCTGGCGCAGAGCCTAATCGAGAGTGGCTTGGCCTATTATACCGGCAAGGCGGAAGGTATGGGGTGGGAAAGGAGGACGCTGGCTCTTGGTTTATTGAAAGCGACCTTGGAGCTTTCAGGGTAATTTCTGCACCAGTCCCTTCTGCTAGGCACACAGACCTTCACAGGCTAAAGGGATTGATGGCATTTTGCAGGGGCTTGTGGGTAATAGAAAAACAATCTGTGCCTTGATAGATGTAGTTTATTGCTGTGCTGTTGTGGAGGCAGAGAAGAGATGCCAGGGAAACCGGGGAGTGGGTTGAGCTCCTCATCGCCACCAACCATCAGGGGAGAGGACCCACATAGCAGCAGATGAGGAATGCCACCCTGGGATTCCCTGGGACTTCGTTGGGGGAATGCATTGGTGGGTGGGCTGAGGCAGGCCTCTGTACCTGCCTTCGCCTCCCTCGCTCAGAGTCTGGGCCTGATCCCAGCAGAGGCAGAATGCCATCAGCTACTCAACCCTTCTCAGGCTGTGCTCAGCATCCAGTGGGATCAGGGCCTTGCCCAGCAGTGCCAGGGCCAGGTAATGCCCAGTAAGTGCAGTCCAGCCACTCCCCTGGGTCAGCAGCCTCTCTCTGTGACTCACTGTGGAGAACACATCAAGGATGGCTCCAGAAGGCTGGGGACACCTGACATTTTGAGGGCAGGTGTAGGGGACATCTGGTTTCTCAAGCAGCCTCGTGACTGTCACTCTTCATGTCAGCAGAAGGGCAACACAGCTGCTCCCTGCTTCCTCTCTCAGTGAAAATGGGCCTGCCAGAGCCTCAGCCGCAGTGTGAACAGGCAGCTGGACTCTGAGGCCTCACTCAATGCTAGCTGCCTGTTGGCAATGAGCATGCAAGGCCATGGGGCCTGGCTGAGTGAGAGTGTGGGTGTTTCACAGGGTCTGGAGCTGGTAGTAAGAACAAATCCTCTGCTCTTCTCTGGGGCTTTTCTTCCAAGGGTTTCACAGAATCGTAGGACTGGAAGGACCTCAAGAGGTCATCTAGTCCAGTCCTCTGCACTCAAGGACTAAGTAACAACTACTAGACCATCCCTTGCAAGTGTTTGTCTTACCTGTTCTTAACAACCTCCAATGACGGAGATTCCACAACCTCCCTAGGCAATTTGTTCCAGTGGTTAACTACCCTGACAGGAAGTTGTTCCCAATGTCCAACCTAAACCTCCCTTGCTGCAATTTATACCAATTGCTTTTTGTCCTACCCTCAGAGATTAACAAGAATAATTTTTCTCCCTCCTCCTTATAACCTTATATGTACTTGAAAACTTATCATGTCTCCCCTCAGCCTTCTCTTCTCCAGACTAAACAAACCCAGTTTTTTCAATCTTCCCTCATAGGTCATGTTTTCTAGACCTTTAATCATTTTTGTTTCTCTTCTCTGGACTCTCTCCAATTTGTCCACATCCTTCCTGAAATGTGGCGCCCAGAACTGGACACAATATTTCAGCTGAGGCCTAATCAGCATGGAGTAGAGCAGAAGAATTATTTCTCGTGTCTTGCTTACAACACTCCTGCTAATACATCCCAGATGATGTTGACTGTTTTTTCCATTAGTGTTACACTGTTGACTCATATTTAGCTTGTGGTCCACTATAGCCCCCAGATCCCTTTCCGCAGGACTCCTAGGCAGTCATCTCAAAGCACTTTGCCAACATCAATAGGGTGTTGCTAAAGTGACAGCAGGGTGTTCCCAGTCCCTGCTGCCCCAGCGTGCTCGACTCACCTTCCACCCCACGGCATGGCAGCTAGGTGACCCACATCGTTAATATCGGAATGCAGTGTGGGGCCTGGTGTGCAATAGGCAATCGGTGACAATTCCTAGATGATGAGTGCCCGTATAACAGAAATTATCCCTGCCACTAACTGTCGCAGCAGAGACTGGGAACCACCTGGATCTGGGAGAATCAACTTTCCTCTCCCCGCTGCAGGTTGGATTTGAGGTGCACTGGGCAGGCAGGCTTGCTTGGGCTGCTAACGCTCTGCCTGTTTTGTGGCTAAACAGGAGACTCCAATCTCCAGAGCTGTCCCATAGCCCCTTTCACCAGCCCAGCCACGTTCCTTAACACCGCTCCCCTTCCCGGTGACAATACTCACATTGACGTGTTCTTTCCCACCATGCTTGGCCCGGATCTGAGGGTTCTGGATAAGGTCCAGGTGAGTTCCCCACACGGCTATGGGGGTGTTTCCACTACAGAACAGAAAGAAGGAACAACAAGAATTGCCTGTTATCAAGGCCCAGAAGTGAATGTTGCAGTGATGGGTGATCTGCGAATCCCTTGGACAGACGGGCAGAGAGGGGCTCCCACACCCCTGGTCTGGAAGGTGATGCCCTGTCTAGCAGGTCCAAACATTCACACAAGCATTTCTGCTGCCACGTCACATTGCAAACCCCCGTCTGATTTGCTGTGACTCCAAGGTACTCCCCTCCCAGCTGAGCACCTGTGGCTTGGGTTCTCTTTCACTACAGGTCTTAGCTGCATCTCTCCAGGGTGCATCTTGTTCTGTTTCTGTGACAGGGGACTCAAACTACTTTGAACACTGAGGCCCCCGCCCTCCGGTGCTCTCCTTCTCAGACATGTCGCCTGCTTTACATTCACTTACTAAACATTTATTGCAAAGTGTGTGAATGAGTTGATTGTACCCGCGTGGCCGCAGTGATCTCTGGAGATGGCAGAATCGAAGGGTATCTCTATATAGCTGCTGGGAGGTGTCATTCCCAGTGTGCAGAGACATACCTGCACAAGCGGGGCTCGCACTAGTGCCTCGACATTGCAGTGACACGGGCAGTGACTCGGGCTAGTCGCCTCAGTATAAACCCGCCTGAACCCCTTGCTATGTAATCAGACCAGCCACCACCTGCCACCATGGCCACACTGTTCTTTTTAGGTGCTAGCTTCAGCAGAGCTAGAGTGGGTCTGTCTACCCATCTTCCGGCTGCTGTGCAGACACGCCCGAAGAGAGAGGCTCCAACCGCAGCATTCAGTTTGAATCCATGGCTCTGGTCCATCCCATTGGAGAGAGGAGGCAATCTGCAAAATGTCCATTTGGATCTAGGTTTGGCTCTCAAACTCATGTCCACGCTGCGATCCAAGACGTGACTGCAGCCTGGGTAGACATACCAGTGGCTAGCTTTACTTGTGTGTAAGGTGGTGTTCACCCCACACCAGCCCTGAAAGCTGAGGAAAGGGCCTATTAGTGTGTTTAGGCTGGAGAAGCAACCGCTGATTGGAAGAGGAAGCTCAGCTGATCAGAGCCCTAACAGGCCCCAGCCTCAGGCATGCACAGCAGCACACTTCTCCTTGGTCCCACCGCCTTCTGCCAACTCTTCTGTGGCTGATCTCAACCAGGTCCACCTCCCGCCCCTCTGACTGGCTTGGTCCTTCTTTCCACCCCTTCCCCTCTGTCTCGCTGACATCTTCACTCAGCCTCCCCATCTTCCCCCCAGGCTTTAGGTCAATCAGGATTTTACCCAGCTGGAATCCCTGAGCATCCCACTTGGCAGTAGCTCAGAGCACAGTCACCCTGGGCCACGGGATGGTGAACACTGTCTCTGGTTTTAGAAGTGAATGGAGACTGTTCTGTGGTAGCAGATGATAGAACAAGGAGTAATGGTCTCAAGTTGCAGTGGGGGAGGTTTAGGTTGGATATTAGGAAACACTATTTCACTAGGAGTGTGGTGAAGCACTGGAATGGGTTACTTAGGGAGGTGGTGGAATCTCCTTCATTAGAGGTCAGGCTTGACAAAGCCCTGGCTGGGATGATTTAGTTGGGGATTGGTCCTGCTTTGAGTAGGGAATTGGACTAGATGACCTCCTGAGGTCCCTTCCAACCCTGATATTCTCTGATTCTCTGAGACACCGGTAGCTCTGTAAGGATTTCCAGCACTCCCTGGCCTGGCCCGCTGCGGAGAGCTCTCTGCCTGACATTAAATGGCCATCTCAATCTTTCTCTTCCTTTATTGTGCATGCTGAGAAATGGAAGCGAAGACACAATGGGATGTTGAGGTCGTGACACTGCATTAGCTGGAGAGATGATGCCTGTCTCTACATCTCACTTCCCAACTCCTTACTCTCCCCTCCCCACCCCACCTCTCGCTCGGGGCTTGGCTGGGCACATCTCGCCTATGGCAGATGGGGGCGTTGCTGACAGCTTGTGTGTCAGATAATGCTGGGGTCTGGGATTTTTCTCAAGTGCATCCCTGACCGGACGGGAGGCTCTGTAATGTCTTCTTTACTCTTCAGAACCAGCTGATGCTGAATGTAACTCAAATCAACCCCAGACCATCTGTTTTAATGTAGCCTTGTAAAATTCTACTCACCCAGCGTGAGTCTTTTTTTTTTTTTGGACGGGTAAATCAAATAAGATCCGTTTGTTTCTATTATTGCCATGGAAAATGGCAGGTGAGTGGAATTTGTGCCTGGCCTGGTACATTTTCATGATGACTTTGCAAGGCTGGTGTAATGACACTCATTCAGCCTTCAGAGATCTTAACTCAGAAGTCAGGGACAAGGTGAAGAGAGACCCATAAGTTGCTGTGATGAAGCGTATTGCACGATAAATCTCTCTCATCTGGCACCCTGCCCTCAAGCAGTGGCCAAAACTGGCTGCTTAGAAGGTGACCTTTCCCCTGCCAAGAATGCAAAACTATACTAGAGGCAAGCAGGAAAATTCTTCCCTGACCTTGGCAGTTGATCAACTTACAGCCTCAAGCATGGGGGTCAATTAAACCATTCTTGATTTTGCTCGAAGAGCCGCACATGTCACCACTGGCCATACAATGATCCAGCCCTTTCTGAAAGCCCTGCTTTGCTGCTTGCCTCAATGACTCCCTGTAGTGGAGAGTTCCAGAGGTTTGCTCCACACTAGGAAAAGAGATGCTGAAATACGGTGCTAATGTAGGATGCTCTGTCCTGCCCCCCTTCACCGTTCTCCAAGGCTTTGACCTCAAGAAGAGGCTCAGAAGTGGAACTGAAGGCAGGACTGAGGTGCGCTGGATGCATTGTATTAGATTGCCACACTTGCTGGCACTGGGCCTGACTCAATGTCAAACTGAGAAGTGGATAGTGAGGCCAAGTGGTTGGAACAGCAGGGGTCACGCCTAGCGGTCAGGCTGGGGACCAGAGCCAGGGGTCAGAGCAGGAATCAAGAACAGGGTTGGAACAAGGCCAGGGCAGCAGCAGGCGCAGGCTGGAGCAGGAGCAGCGTGTAAGACCCTCCAAGCGGCGGGGATACTCTGGGTGAGGTAGTGACGTTGAGCAGACTGGAGTGGCTGTTCTCAATGGGAGCCCATATCCCTGGCCTTGGGGACTCCTGGTTAGACCTGAGCCTGTGGATTGGCTGAGCCCTGGCAGATAGACGTGCAAGCTGCGGCTGAGGGATAGCTCATCAGCTCAGCGGCGCTAACCTGGCGGGGCTCAGCGAGCACTTGTCAGGTTCAGAAGTGACTCATTACACTCAAGCCATTGCTGTGCATCTCCACCGAATGAACACTGGAGATTCCCTCCGACCCAGCCCCTTAGAACAGCGAGGGGCAGAGGGACTAACTGGACAGCGAGATGCATTCGCCATCTGTCCGTGCTACCCAGCTGGCAGCTGAACAGACAACACTGGTCTACAATTTTTGAGAAGTCGTCTGCTTCAGAGATAAAATGTGCTATTTATTATGTATTTTGATGAGCTGAATTCAAATATGACAATTAAAACAACTGATTGGCTACTGTTTCTAAGATATTTAAGTTTTTATCTTTTATGTCTATGTATATTGTGTAGATAGTAGAGTTTTAATCATAAATTGTAAACCTAGGTCTTTTCATGTGTTTATGGTTGCTTTACATGATAATATTTCGCCTGTCCTGTTTATGTAACACTTTAAAAATCAGCAAAAGGGTTATATAAATAAAATTTACTATGAAACAAAAGGCAAAAAACTATTATGTACATAGCTTAGTCCTATTCAGTGTCTCGGCGCTTCTTGGCTTGTCTCTTGTATTCATTAAATGGAGCATCTCTTGTCACTGTCCAGCAATAGTCTGCAAGCATTGATGGGCTCCATTTGCCCTGATAGCGTTTCTCCATTGTTGCAATGTCCTGGTGAAATCGCTCGCCGTGCTCGTCGCTCACTGCTCCGCAGTTCGCTGGAAAAAAATCTAGATGAGAGTGCAAAAAATTTATCTTTAGTGACATGTTGCAATGAAGGCTTTTGTATGCCTTGAGGAGGTTTTCCACCAACAACCTGTAGCTGTCTGCTTTGTTGTTTCCAAGAAAATTTATTGCTACCAACTGGAAGGCTTTCCATGCTGTCTTTTCCTTGCCATGCAGTGCATGGTCAAATGCATCATCTCGAAGAAGTTCACGAATCTGAGGACCAACAAAGACACCTTCCTTTATCTTAGCTTCACTTAACCTTGGAAATTTTCCACGGGCGTACTTGAAAGCTGCTTGTGTTTTGTCAATGGCCTTGACAAAGTTCTTCATCAGACCCAGCTTGATGTGTAAGGGTGGTAACAAAATCTTCCTTGATTCAACAAGTGGTGGATGCTGAACACTTTTCCTCCCAGGCTCCAATGACTGTCAGAGTGGCCAATCTTTCTTGATGTAGTGGGAATCTCTTGCTCTACTATCCCATTCGCAGAGAAAACAGCAGTACTTTGTGTATCCAGTCTGCAGACCAAGCAAGAGAGCAACAACCTTCAAATCGCCACAAAGCTGCCACTGATGTTGGTCATAGTTTATGCACCTCAAAAGTTGTTTCATGTTGTCATAGGTTTCCTTCATATGGACTGCATGACCAACTGGAATTGATGGCAAAACATTGCCATTATGCAGTAAAACAGCTTTAAGACTCTTCTTCAATGAATCAATGAACAGTCTCCACTCATCTGGATTGTGAACGATGTTGAGGGCTGCCATCACACCATCGATGTTGTTGCAGGCTACAAGATCACCTTCCATGAAGAAGAATGGGACAAGATCCTTTTGATGGTCACGGAACATGGAAACCCTAACATCACCTGCCAGGAGATTCCACTGCTGTAGTCTGGAGCCCAACAGCTCTGCCTTACTCTTGGGTAGTTCCAAATCCCTGACAAGGTCATTCAGTTCACCTTGTGTTATGAGGTGTGGTTCAGAGGAGGAGGATGGGAGAAAATGTGGGTCCTGTGACATTGATGGTTCAGGACCAGAAGTTTCATCCTCTTCCTCGTCTGACTCAAGTGAGAATGATTCTGGTGCATCAGGAACCAGCAGTCCTTCTCCGTGGGGTACTGGGCGTATAGCTGATGGAATGTTTGGATACGCACAGTCCACTTTTTCTTCTTTGACACACCTTTCCCAACTGGAGGCACCATACAGAAGTAACATTTGCTGGTATGATCTGTTGGCTCTCTCCAAATCATTGCCACTGCAAAAGGCATACATTTCCTTTTCCTGTTCAACCACTGCCGAAGATTTGTTGCACAAGTGTTGCAGTATATGTGTGGGGCCCACCTCTTGTCCTGATCTCCAATTTTGCAGCCAAAATAAAGGTGATAGGCTTTCTTAACCATAGTGGTTACACTGCGCTTTTGTGATGCAAAAGTCACTTCACCACAAACATAGCAGAAGTTATCTGCACTGTTCACACAAGTACGAGACATCTCTGCTCACTTTGGTTAAACAGAAATGTGTCCCTTTGCAAAATCAAACACTGACAAATAAGAGAGCACGACACTGTATGATTTCTAGAGCGGATATAGGGCAATTTGTTCAGCAGAGTGATGTAAGTTTCGTTATGATTGCATCATCCATTACTTCTAGGAATAACATGATGCAATTCATATCATGTGTGATGCAATACCAGCTTCAGATTGCATCATTCATTGTTTTGCCTAAAAAGCAAGTACTGTCCAAACCCAGTCACAGATTTATTCATAGATCCAGTCAAAGATGTATTTTAGTCATTTCTGGTTTAAATTGAGATCCCTTCCCTTTATAACTCACTTATGCTCCGCCATTCCCAAGTCAAGGGTCGTATATACTGACCCAATAGCATATCTTGAAAACTAGAGCCAATCAACAATTTTAAGCATCATTTTCGTTCTCAGTGACCCAGAATTAGTAAAGTTTGACCACATTTATTTCAGAAGAAGTGAGGTTTTTACTCACGAAAGCTTATGCCCAAATAAATCTGTTAGTCTTTAAGGTGCCACCAGACTCTTTGTTGGCTGTAGATGATTGCAATCCGTCCGAGGGCACCACAGGTTTTAATTTCTTTCAATAGCAATGGAGCACTGGACGGTTCAGGGGAACAGGCACTGGGACAGGCAGTCTCTCCAGTCCAGAGCCTCCACACAGCTCAGCCAACGCACCTCAAGCTTCATCTGCAATACCTTCTGCTAGTCCAGTGGTTACCTACCCGCAAGCTGTGGCCGCCAATCAGCTTGGACTGTACAATGGTTCTGTGAGGAGAACTAATGTCCTAAAGCAGAGGTGGCTAACCTGAGCCTGAGAAGGAGCCAGAATTTACCAATGTACATTGCCAAAGAGACACAGTAATACGTCAGCAGCCCCCCAACCCGCTCCCAGCCCCTCCTGCCCACCGGCAGCCCCGCTGATCAGCGCCTCCCCCTCCATTCCCGCACCTCCGGATCAGCTGTTTTGTCGCGTGCAGAAGGCTCTGGGGGGGGGGGAGGAGCGAGGGCACGGCAGGGGAGGGGGCGGGAAGGGGTGGAGTGGGGGCAGGGCCTGTGGCAGAGCCAGGGGTTGAGCAGTGAGCACCCCCCGGCACATTGGAAAGTTGGCGCCTGTAGCTCCAGCCCCGGAGTCGGTGCCTATACAAGGAGCCGCAAATTAACTTCTGAAGAGCCGCACGTGGCTCCAGAGCCACAGGTTGGCCACCCCTGTCCTAAAGGCCCCAGGATCAGCCCCACCAGACTCACTCTAGGTCAGCTCTGCATCACCACGTCCAATCCAGATCTGGCTGGGAGCAACCAACAAAGGGGTGCGTGCTTGGAGGTGCATATGAACGGAAGAAGAGGCCTCAGTCCAGGCCCTGGTGGATGGGGTGTGCCACCATCACAAAACACCAGAGCTGCCACCCTGGTTGGCACCCGCAGCAGTAACTGCCAGGTCTCGATGGGCCAAGAGCAGACACTGTTCCTGGATCTCCGTTAAGCGCAGAGAGTCCCATTTCACATCACAACTCGACTCGTGCTAACTAACCCTCTTGTTGGCAGCTTCAGCAGAGAAACCCAGGAGCAAACAGGCCCTGCAGAGTGAACTCCCTTTTCACTTGTGGCAAGGGCATCGGCAGGGTGGAGGAAGCTGCCTGCTCTGGCACTATCCTGTGGATAATGGAGGGATTCAGTGCCCAGCACTGTCAATCCAGCGCCTTTCGCCAGCACTAAACTCGCTTTCACCCAGGAAGAGAGTAAAGCGCTTTCTCATTTCAGCGATAACCTGAACTCTGTGACTAACAACCCCCCAGAATGGATAATCCAGACACTAAAGCCGCAAGCCCAATGTGGAAAGATTCAATCTGGCGAAATTGGTAAATTCCCCCACCGTAATTAAAGTCGTTAATTGATTTGGGAAAACATCGTCTGGATGGGAGCTGAACCAGGGTATTTACGAGACGCGACCTAATCCCCAGATACTCCAATCACTCCAGGTTGACAGGGGAGCTGAGAGCTGTGATGGATGGATGAGAGGAGACTCATATTTCTTATTTGGTATCTTTTAAAGGAAATACTAGAGCATTTAATGACCAATTTCTCTCTTCACTGGGCCAGTCTCGCAGGCTTGTGACAGTATTTGTCTAAGGTTTTGCTTCCATCCATACTAAGGGCCAAAGTCTCCTCTCAGCTACTCTTCTCAGTGTGACCCCGCTGGAGCAAATGGGGTTGCATCAGTGGAACTAAGTGGAAAAGCGGGGCTTGGCACAGGTCAGGGCCATTAGAATGTGGACCTTGGTGGGCAGGGGCCATGTCTTTCTTTGTGTCTGTGCCTCACCATGGGGTTCTGGGGCCACTGGGTGCTACGGCAAAACAAATATTAAAACAGTCACAACGGGGTATGGGGCAAGTCGGGACTGAGTGACCGGTGCAGCGTGGACCTCTCTGTCCTGGAGGAAACTCGTGAGGGTTCCAATGCCTGCGAGGTTTGGTTAGGATGACGGTTCAGTAATAGGGAGGCATCTCCACGCTATCTGAACCTTTTGGGTCTGCAGATGTGGGTTGGAGATCTAGCGAGAGACCCTGCCAGGCCATAAATCGCCTTCCCATGGAACTCTGGCGCTTGCCATTTGGAAAGCAACTGGAGCAAGTGCAGGAAAGCAGTGGAAAGTAAAGGGCTTGTCTACGATGGGATAACACACACTAGGAGGGTGTGATTTCTAAAGTGCACGTTAATTGGCCTGCGTTGACACTGTTGGCATGCACCGAAGATTCCCTAGTGTGATTTAACGGAGCACAGTTCCAAACAGCGTGATGTTAAAGCACACGAGGGAACCTTTAGTGCTCACTGGCAGGGTCTGAATGGATCAATTAATGGGCAACACGTCTGTGCACTTGAGAAATCATGCCCCTGGAGAGCACATTACCCTACGGTGTAGAAAAGCCCCAAAAGGAAGTAATGTGACCGAAATGTGCTCGAACCTCATTCAGAAAGGAGCAGTTCAAGTTCCGGAGGGTTTTTATTTTGTCTGCCAAACCCAGAGGGGATCATGAAATTCTGCACTGAGATCCTCTGGGAGATACTCAGCATAGGTCTAGCCAGCCACAGGGGAAAGTGGAAGAGTCTGCAACAGAAGAGAATCCAGTCCTTTCCCCCTACCACTTATGGGGAAAATCCTGGAGTTGGGAGGCAAGCATGGAACTTGGGGGGTGGGGGGGTTGGCATAGAAGTGGAGGGTGAAACTCTCCAGTCCTCAGTACCAGGGCAAAACTCTCCAACCTCAGACACGAGACCGCCTTGTAATTAAAACAATTGCCACGGTATTCCCAAGACATGCATTCGGCAAAGGCTCCTGTGCGGAGTTTGCCTCATTAAGCAGGGAAGTTGTGCCCTGCTAGAGGAGATGCAGAAGGTTTCTTAGACACAAGCACTGCCGAGAGTCCCCTTGCGGCTCCTGGAAGGAACACAGCTACCATCTGAAGTCACCATCGAACTCTCCCTAGTCAATGGAAGATCTTCCATATGCACGGCGCATGCGCACACACAGACATAACACACAACGTGCTTTGGGAGCCACCCCGCTGAAGAGCACTAGATACAGCGTAAGGCATCGTCATCCGGATTTAGCCCTGGGAGCACCCTCCGCTCCCATTAGGCTCCTTGGCCCTGATTCGGCAAAGCACATGCCTAGGCCCCGTTGAAGTCAAGGTCACGTCACCTAAGTCCCACTGGAAAGTGCATGGCTGAACTGGGCTCTTAATCAGCAGGAGACGCTCACACGCCTGGATCCAGCTGTGCAACAGAGAACAACCAGGAGTCAGGGACAGAGGAAATGGTGGCTGTATTAGTACCTGATGATGCTCCACTCCGGCTCAATCCTCAGGATGGTGGGGTCCTCCATGTACTCAAACTGCAACTCCTGATGTATCTTGGCCTTGTCCACCCTCACGGACACCTTCACCTTATCAAAGCCATCGTCCGAGGCTGTGGTGTTACAGACAATGTGCTTCGTGGACCTCCTGTGAGCGGAACGAACCAAAATCAACCAGGCATAAACGGTGTGAGCAGGATAATGTCATCATTAATGGGCTCTGCCACCAACCCCGCTGTCCAGTCCCCATTCAGTGCTTTGTAACCAATCCATCCCTAGCCTGGGGGAAACTCCCTGCTGTGGACTTTGTGGGAACAGAATAACGTGTATCTGAATACAAATTAGCATCTATATTCACACTAGCTAGGTTCAAACTGCAAGGGCTCCCAGTGCTCAGGCCTCAGGGCACAAACAGAACCCGAGCTGGGGTCCAAGAGATGTTTCCGTCCAGGGACAGCCCTGATGAGTGCTTGATTTCTTCCTTCAAAGCCTCAGCGGTGACCACTGCCATAAGAAAGGCAGTGGGTTGATTCTGCATCAGCTTTCCCATCTGTAATATGGGATGACACCGCCCACTTCACAGGGGGACCTGGTTGTCTCAGCTAACTAATGTTCACAGTGCATTTTGGGATCTCTGGATGGTATTTTACTGTAACTAGAGAGGAGTCACAACCAAAACACCAGTTTGTGGCAAGGTTCAAACCCCGATTCAGGTCTGAATTTTGCAGCTGGCCTCTCCCTCTGTAGTGGGTGGAGCAAAGACCCAAGGTCCTACTGCCTTTGATTTTTAGGAATCAGTGATCTGTGACTCAGTCTCATCACTAATTACAATCACAGGAGGCTCAAACTGGGCTCGTTGTTACCTGCATGCTTCACGTCTGCTCCCTTTCTATCCTCCAGCCTCCCTTCAGCTGCCCTCACTTACAGTGTCTGCTCCTTGAACACTAACTGTTCACTCTTCTTTGATTTAGTTGGGGATTGGTCCTGCTCTGAGCAGGGGGTTGGACTAGATGACCTCCTGAGGTCCCTTCCAACCCTAATCTTCTATGATTCTATGATTCTTTAAGCAGCGCCGATGCAGCTGCAGTTCACATGTGAACTCCTAAATCCCAGGCTGTTACCACATGACCATACATTACCGACGTCAGGTCACCCCACATCCGTGAATGACTCATACGGTTTGAAAAATGCAATAGTGACAGCCCAGGAGACTGAAGTCTTGTAACCCCAGAACAGATGCAGCATGGACCATGATCGCTGTACAATTTCCCCCTCCATCACCTTGCCAATGTGCCTCAACCCTGCAATGGGCAGGCCTCCTTGGAGGTGGGAGAGGCATTCAGTCTCACGCCCTGCTTAGTGTTTGGCCTCTCTGGGAACCACAGGTTGCTAATTGCTACATTAGTGTTGATCGTGGGGATGGTAGGTTTTGTGTTGTAGATGCCACTAAGACCTGGACCTGGACCCCTTTTCATGTGGATTAATGAACACCAAGTAGAGGACACTGACTCTTGGACACCACCGTCCTGGAGTGGAAGTGAACTGCTGATCTAGAGCTGAAAAGTTCTGTGCCCTGGTCTCCAGCTGAGCCATCCATTTCACCATCTTACAAGATTATTTTTAGAGATCAGAGAGTTGTTTTAATACTTAGAATCAATTGTTTTTTTTCCCTGATAAGGCAGGGCTGTGGGATGGAATCTTTTGCACTGTACTCCCACACGGACTAGCAGAGCACGGGTCCCGTGGAGAACGGTAATGAAATTTAACCAGGGACCATGGAAAATGTACATAAAATAATAATCAAAACAATGAAATGAATCCGGTCTTCCCACCCAGGGACACTAATGGACTGCAGGAGGTAGGTCTCTATCTGCAGAACAGAACTGACACACAACAAGAGATGTGCTTGTGCGAATAGAAGAGAGAAACTATAATGGGCCAGGCTACTGTGATTTATATCTGCTTCATACCCATACTAATACGGTCCTCAGGGTGCTTAGGGAAGGTCTAGCCAGTCTTTGGTTTCATGCTCCCTCCCTTTTGAGTTACACCTTTCGTTGTGACTTTTACTTGTAATATAAACTGTGCCTGAATGATTTTGGTCCTCATAGATACAAGGGGGAGGGGGTGACAGTACTGTCCTGTCCAGCAGACACGGTCACTCCACTTCCCCTAACAGCTCTGGCTCAGACGTGACCAGCAACACTCCCAGCTATTCCAGTCCGAAGACTCCAAACGTCTCAGCCAGTGTACCTCAACCCTCATCTGCAATACCCCCTGCTAGTCCAGTTGTCACCTCTCCATGAGCTGGGAGCCCCTGTATGGTGATTAGGTGAGGAGAACTAATAGCCTATAGGCACCGGGATGAGACCCAGTGAGCTCCCTTTCATATGGGGAAGGTGCTGGAGCACGGTAACCACGTTCCACATGCCCAGCCCAGCACCAAGGACACCGGACAAACAGAGGGGGCTATTTCATAGCCTGGTGCCCCAACAGTCCCATCAGAAAACGGCGCCAGCCACATCCCTCCGTTCGCGGCTCCCTGCCCCCGGCACGAGCCGCAGGGAAGGATTACGTGCGCACCTGTAAAAGAGACAGGGCTGCCGGCCAAATGTCACCACAACGTTGCTGCCAGCATTCAGGTTGGTGCCTGTAATGGTCACCTGTGTGCCCCCCGACACTGGACCCCGCTTTGGCTTCAGGTCAGAGAGAGTCAGAGTCTGTGGAGAGAAAGAGTCACATTGAGAATGCATCGGGGGTATGTTTGCCGGTCGGTACCAGTAGGAATGGGGTGTCTTTAGTATTTGCCTTATTCTATTGGGCTGGTAAGCAACAGAGGCCATGAGCCTTGGCGACCATGATCCTATTGGTTTATCTTGTCTTGTCTCTTACCTTTTCCCCCCTGAAACTGGGCCAGATGTTCCAGTTACTCATAAATGTTCAATGATTTCAAAAGGGAGTCGCAGGCATGGAGCGACCACAGCCAAGGGCCCCAGGTCTCCCTGGCCCTTCAGAGAAAGCTCAGAAGTAACCTTGCTCTGATACAGCAGCGCCCCAGGAAGCCAAGCCATTCAGATCCTGCACCGGCTGAATGGATCGGAAGTGGCACTGCACGTGTGTTATATCGACTGCATGAAGAAGTCCGACAGAGCGTAACAGAGACAAAAAACATTACTCAAAAACCCTGTTGATGTTAAGAGCAAATGAGCTCCTTTCTATAGGTTTTCGAAGCCAAGGTATAGACTGGGACAGAGGATAATAACCCTGCTATGGAATTCTATAGGGGGGCTGAACATTCTGTAGAAAGCGGACCACTCTCTAGTCAATTACGTAGGACTTTCCCATAAGGGAAAAAGGAAAGGAAGGGTGGCCTTGTGCACTGGGGCTCGGAAGATCTGGGTTCAACACGTGGCTCTGTCATAGACTTGCTGTGTGACCCCTGAGTAAGTCACTGGATCTTTCTGTGCCTCAGTTACTCATGCGTTAAATGAGGGTAATAATACTGCCTGTCTTATCTATTTAGATGGTAAAATCTTTGGGGCAGGAACTGTCTGGGACTGGTGTATCTACAATGCCTGGCACAACAAAGCATTGATCTGTACGTGCTACCCTAACACTACTACTAAGGGAAGGTATCATTTCCAAATCATCATTTCATTTAGTTCATGCTCACTTTTTTTTTTTTTTTTTGAGTTGCTCTTCAAAATATGCCCAGATGCTTGACAAATGTATCTGAAAAGATTCCTTAACGGCCAAGAGAAAATGAACTCCCCTCACCCCTCCAATCAAGATACAATAATCATACTCCGAAGGCACAGATTACACTGATACCAAAACACAGAGAGGAGGCGTCCATTTTCAGGGAGAAATTTGAAGTTACAGTTTATTCTTTCATTAGCATTTTAATAGAAAAACTTTCCACTCACTCCCAAGTGAAAAGCTACTATCTGCATTTAAATGAAGATTTTTTTTTCTTTTTAAGAACGATAGCACAAAAGCTTGAAGCTCTCCCCAATTCCTCTGAACGAGCAGGTACAATACATGAACATATTCCTGAGCTTCGGAGACCATTGATAAAATTGTATAAAACCACCCAACACGCGTTCTGGTTCCTTCTTTCAGCCCCCCCATCACCGGCTAATCATGTTGCAAACACACTGAAACACAACAGAAATCTTTCTGCTCCGCTTTCATTCCAAAGGAAGTTAGCATGTAGAAAAGGGGCCGATCTGACAGCAGCCCAGGAGTCTGAAGTTTCTCTACACAGCAGGGTAAGCTCCCTGCATTGACACCTTGCTCTCATGGGATCATCCTTTGGTGAGATGCAGGTGCAATCACCATGTCCCACTGATTGATTCCTTAGCTTCTCACGCAAGACTGCCAACCAGGGTGCAAATTAGTGCTGACTGTCAAGGTCCTGGCTTTGATGCAGTTTCCTGTCTAGTAGGATTTGGACTGAGAATCACCAACTCATTCCACATAAGCCACTGAACAGCCATTGGATGTTGGCTACTTTCAATCACTAACAATCCTTGTGAAATTTGCCCCAGTGGTCCTAAAGGTGACAGGCTCCATATCCCTGTCCCAATCTCCTGAGGCATCTTTCTCCTCCTCTGTTGAGTTTTCTATGAAACCTATCCAAATGACTTCACCATCCTGCATTCAATGGTCCTCAGCACAAAGGAATCCCAACCAAGATGCCCTGCTGCAGAGGGTCACTGAGTTTTGGGAGGTATTATCAGAGGATTTGTGGCTCAGGGTATTTGCACTAAAGATCAAACTCCAGATTCTTTACATAAGAACATAAGAAAGGCCATACCGGGTCAGACCAAAGGTCCATCTAGCCCAGTATCCTGTCTACCGACAGTGGCCAATGCCAGGTGCGCCAGAGGGAGTGAACCTAACAGGCAATGATCAAGTGATCTCTCTCCTGCCATCCATCTCCACCCTCTGACAAACAGAGACTAGGAACACCATTCCTTACCCGTCCTGGCTAATAGCCATTAATGGACTTAACCACCATGAATTTATCCAGTTCTTTCAAACTCTGTGAGTCCTAGCCTTCACTACCTCCTCAGGTAAGGAGTTCCAAGTTTACCATTTCCTTGTTGGCAAAATGCAACAGAAAATGCAAGGAGGGTTAGTGGAGCTGTAACAGGCTGAATGGATGGAGATGGAGCTGTCCAATCCATCTTCCACAAACACTGTGTGTCCTTCCTTGGTGCTGTCATCCTCTCTTCCCTGTATTTCCTTCTTGTGAACCCGCTTCCCCACCCTGCCCTTGGCGCAATCTGCACTTACTGATGTGGCCACCCAGGGTGTCCTACTCCAGAGCCTCCCTTCTCTGCCTGCTACCACCATGCCTGACCTAGGGCCAACCTTCTCCCAACCCTTCCTGCTCCCGTGGCAGCTTCCCCCCCTTGATCACCGAGCATCGCTCTGTCCTTGCAGCTGCCGCCCCTGAGTCTAGTATGTCAAATCCCCCTGAAGCCTTGCAAGGCATGTCGTGATGTGTAGGTAACGTAACCATCTCCCTGGGACTGGGGCAAAGCAGAGCCAGGAATGTGACTTGCCGACGAGGGAGTGATGAACATGGGAGAAGGCATCAGATGAGTTGGCTAGAGAGCAGCTGTTTTCCCTGCCTAGCACAACGGTATGGAGGCATTCAGCGAAGAAAACCCCACTGACGTTAGACTCAGGCATGTATGGAGTAACGGGCAGCCAAGAAGGTAACAGCCAGCGGGAGAAGCTGTTACAAACGGACAAAGGTAACAAGCTCAAGGGTAATGTTTTGGAAAGAGCCCTTCTGTCTGCCTGATGGGAACTCTCCGCCTAGGCACTTCTCTGTCCCCATCACCATAGGTAGCTTCTGAATAGCACTGGGAGAGCCAGAGGTTAGCGAAACATCCCTAGCAGAATGTGAAAACCGCAGCTATTGACATGTCATCACCAATGCCCATTCCAGTGAAAAACAATGCTCAGGTGCATTCAAACCCCTTTGAGGTGAAGCCAGCTCTCTGGAGCGAAGACAGCAGCTCATTGAAAACGCATCGAGATCTGCTGGCTTCATGTATGCACATTCACTGGCATAGAAAGGGCCGAGTAAGCCCAGCACACCCTAGCAAGGGGCCGTAGCAGGTCTCTTACACAAGCAGTGCATGATGGAAGCCAGGGGAGACGGAGTGAGGGGGAGTTGACTGCACACAGACAGACAAAGGCACAGTGTGATTGATTCCCTTCTCACATCACTTTTATACCAGTGTCACTCCACTGACTTCAGTGGCATTATTCCTAATTTACACTGATGTAACTGAGAGCAGAGTCAGACCCAGAGACTCCCACACCTTAGCGCAGACTGATGCCCTGGGCAGAAAGTACAAATCCACTTGCTTGCGGCTACCCACCTTAAAACAGCAGCGTAGCTGCCGTGCCCAGGTGGCCACTCGAATACAAAGTTCACTCCAGATAAAACCCAAAGAACAGCCTTTTGTTGTGGGGACGGCGGGAATCCTGCACATCCCCTTCTTCTGAGGCTCTTCATTGCAGAAATTAGGGATGGCAAAAGACCCGTGTCACACTTGAATATACGGGCCCAGGACAATGGACAGAGGCACGATCAGAGCTGAGATTACTAGAACTCAGGAGCGTCTGGCTCCCAGCCCTGCGCCCTGACCACATCTCTCCCCAGCCCCACACATCAGGCGCAGGATGTTCCTCTTGGAACATGTGGCCATCCCCAGGACTGCAGCCAGGGTGGGGTGACGGTCCATGGGGCGGTGGTACTAAGGATCCGTGTGTATCCCATACCAGCAGTGGCTCTTACCTGGGGGGCGGTATCAGGGTGAGATCTATTGCCTTCCCCCACCCCCTTCAGCAGCTCCCGTTAGTTTCCCAGCTCCTTCTCCATGGCTGGCTCCAAGTTGCTGCTGTGATTCTCAGGGCTACCTTTTGAAAGGCTCATTAGCACTTAAGTTGCAGTGGGGCTCCTCCGGGAGCAGCAGGCATGACCCACCCCGGCATCTACCATGCGGTTAACGATGGCATCTGCAGGCGTGGGTGGCCCTGAGAGCCGGGGTGGTGACGCACTCCCTGATGGGATTTGCAGGGTGCCCATTGGATAGACTGAGAGTTTGCTCCAAGCTGCTCCCTTCAGCTGCTCGCTCTCTCACGGCACTGTTAGCATGGCGAAGAGCCTTTCTGTCTTTGCACTGCTTTCTTGCCATTCAATTCTGATGCTGTCTGGCTATTCCTTAGCCTCTATGGTCCCAGGCTTGGGACACAGGATGGCCTCTCAGGCCCAGAAAAACCAAGTGTGCTCTTCCCGCTTGGTCCAGGAGATCTGGGCCAGCTCTTCATGACCTACACATCACCCCTCAGGCCCAGCAGAGCTAGGTGTGCGTCCCCCCCTTGGCCAAGGAGAGTCAGACCAGCTCTTCCCCCATCACCTCTGTGGTCCAACAGAGCCAGGTGTGCGTCCCCCCTTGGCTCAGGAGATTAGGGCCAGTTTTTCCCCTGTCACCCCTCAGGCCCAGCAGAGCTAGACCACATCCCTACACACTGCCCCTCACGCCCAGGAGAGATGGGCCAGCTCTTCCCCTCCCCCTATACCCTTCAGGCCCAGGGCTAATCACTAGTTCTCCTAAGGATTTGGTGGTAGGAAGGTCTCACTGCATCAGCATAGTCTGAATACCAAGGTTCTTGTGTTTTAAGCCAGGCCCATCCATCTATTCTCTCCCCATCACCATCATCTCCAAGTGCTTGCTATAGTGCCTGGAACAGGAACAAGAGGGCAGCCATGATGAGATGGAGAATGTTTGAGATGGGCTAGAAAAGCTCCTGAGGATGGCAGTTGCCTGGATCACACGCGGAGTTCCCTGCAGGCAACAATCCTAGCCCATTCCCTATTGGTTCCCCAGTACAGTCTCCATGGTTGCTGGGATGGAGTTTCCTGAGTTTCCTTTGGGAGACTGTTCTATAGTCCAGTGTATCCCACCATTCAGATTTCTGGTTAATCAGCTTAAATTGTCCTCCAGATCACAACACTGCTTTCCCCAGTGCACCCGGAAGGCACCAGGCACCACTTGCTACAGCTGTTGCATCCTATAGGAACACCAGCCAATGGCATGTAGATTTCTAGTGGGAAGGAATGGCCATGCAGGCTGCATATGGGCCCTGTTGCTGAGGTGGAGGGGAAGGGGGAAGAAGGAGCATAGAAGAAGGTGAGAGAAAATGACGGACAGACTCCATTCCTATTCAAGCTCAATGGAAAGACGTTAACTGATCTAAATGGCAGTTGGATGGGACCTTAGTTCCTTCTGATCCCAGGGGATGTTCTGTTATGGGGCTTACCATAAAGTAGTACAGCTGGGAGGACCTGGCCATGAACTCGGGCTTACACTCGGCCACGCAGATCTCCACGAATCCGGCGTGCTGGCTGGGTTTGGCCTCTCCCATCTCGCACACTATCCTGCATGGAAAGCATAGAGGGGAGGGCAAGGGGTTCGGGTCAGTTCACGCTGGTACAACAGACCTATCTCCGCAGAGCCCACAGACCCTGCTCACTCCTTGCCAGCGCCCGACCCACAGGAACCCCTGGGGAAATCTGTAAATCAGCAAAGCTCCACCGAAAGCCATAGAACTAGGATAATTTTCACCCGCTGAGGATCTGGCCAGTTAGTCTCTCCCCTCTCCTCTTACCAATCCATTTGCTAGTCCAACCCAGCAGTAGCACTCACCTTTGGGTTGGGCTGCGGGTTCCAATCCCACATCAGCTCTTGGGCTCCCACTCATTGCTGGCCACTGCAGTGCAAACTCAGTTCTCAGTGCTTCTGTCCTGAAGATGGGACCTAAACCAGCTCTCTTCTGCCCATCGCTGGTGGCTGTCAACTAAGGTGGGGCAGAGATCCCAGGAGTAGGGGACAATCCACATGCCCTTACTCAACAAAACCGGGGGGCGTGGGAGCTCCTGCTGGGAGCAGGAACAGTGAAGACCACAACAGACTCACTGCCACGCCATAGGCTAAGGCAGTGCTTTGGGAATGACTTTGTGATAGCTGGAGAAGGAGAGGAGCTATGCATTACCCAACCCTCCTCTTCCTGGGCGGTTTGTGCGGGGTTTGTCTGCACGAAGAACACATTCAATTTCTGGCTTCCTGGGGGCTCTGACTCCTCCCGCAGAGCGAAGGGGGGGCAGCAGAGGTGTTACTGAGCACATTGTTTCACAATCCAGTACATGTCCAACTTACTGCTCTGCCGGGATGTATCCTTCCACCAGTGGTTTGCACTCCACTCCAGCTACTTTGACGTGAGATGCAATGTCCCGGAACTCCAGGCCCAGATTCTCTCCCCGGATTGTCACTTTGGTTCCTCCTTCCCGAGGGCCCGTCACCGGGATGATCTGAAGAAAAGAGGCAAGAGCAAACAGATAGACACACTGGCATATCAAAGGCCACCAAGGCAGGAGTTGTATCAGCATCTCAGACTATCGCAGGCTCACGTCACCATGAATGGCTCCCTCACAAATACATCCGCATTGTTGCGTCTCGCTTCTGGTCCCAAACACACCGTTTCCAAAATTCCACCCCATGGGATACATCCCGTTGCCTCTCCTACGTGAGTAACGCTGCACCAGACCAGCTCTGCATGCGGCCTATCAAGGGATACCTGGGAACAAGTCTATCTACTTGTGGGAGGGTGGGACTTTTGCACGGAGATTAAGCTCCAGGTTTTGTAAATGTCCATCAGCCGTAAAACTTCATCAGTGGAAAGCTCTGGGGGAGGAGAGGGAGCAGGGGGAGGAGAGGAATCCAAGACAGAAAGGTCCAACCAATCTCTCCTCCATACTCAGGGACTTATCCAAGGCCCATTGAAGTCAGGACATGGACTCCCATTGAAAGACTTCAAGGAGCTTTGGATCAGCCTAAATGGTTTGCCATATGAGATGATGAAGGAAAGGTGCTTCTCATGATGGTTCCAAAGGCCTTTGCTGCCCATTCAGATGATGCCCTGGGTGCCATCTGCCAGCACTGGCATGGATCACGCCACAGTGAAATGATGGGGAGTGGGAATTCCCTCTTGGATGTTCTCACCTGTTTGCTATTAGCACTGCCAGCTGGGAAGCCATGCTGGCAGCTAGATTCTTGCCTTGCAGTTTTCCAGGCAAAGATATCCTAGATGCTGGCAGGAGCTGGGAGAACCTGGCTGCTCTCTGCTGCTTTCCAATGCTGAGTTCAAAAGACCCCCCACAAACTGCACTGTCAAGGCCCCACCTGTCATTACCGTGGGCACCAGAGTGATGATGGACCCCATGGGAGAGGATCAAGGACCGCAAAGGGGTATGGTATTGGGGTTTGCAACCCATCTCCGACACTACAGCTATAGGACTGCTCCGCTGACTCTCCTGTATCTGTGCCACCAAACCAGTTTGTACCAGCATGCAAAGAACAGAGACTGTATATAAGAGGGGAGATGGTGAGTTATAGTCCCTAGGTCATGTATACATAGATAGCTGGCAACAGTGGGTATGTAGCTGAATTATAGCCCCAAAGGGTGCCAATCCGTAACAGCTCATGACCCAGATGCTACAACTGCTAGCTAAACACATACTGGCCGCACACGGACTAGAACTGACACTCTTCTGCTGCAAAAGCCCACATCTCTACTCCGTGCAACCCTTAGGCTTTAGAGCGTAAGTGGGGGAGACACTGGCAAACCCCGGAGCAGATCCGACTGTACTCTATCCAGCAGGGGGCAGCTGTTCTTGAGCCGTTTAAGTTTCAGAAAGCTCGATTTTGCAGAAGCCCCCGTAACAGGCCCAGCCTGGAGACGGCACAGTGAGCACTGGTGTAAGGGGTAACCTGTTGCAATGAAACAAAGAGTTTTTCCAGTGGTGATGAAGGGCCCCGCCGTATCATCCCCACCAAACTTGGCAGCTCCAAATCACCAAAGTGAGATCGATCATTTGTTTTGTCCATCGGTGTTTCTTTGAGAGCTTTACACTGGAGCCAGTTTGAGCTAATCCCCTAAATCCAAAAAAAACCCTGCTCCATAGCTGACCGCAATTTCTACACCAGGCCAAGCAAAAAAAGCCCACATTCCAATGCCCCTGAAGTTGGAATTTGAGATTCAAATCCCAGCTCTGTGTGTCACTCCCACCTCTGACACCGAGCAAGATGCTTAATTCCTGTGGGACAGTGCCTCGAACATAATGTTCTCAGAAACGTTCTCAGGAAAATCTCCTCAGCCTTGCCAAAGATTTCACCTTTGGGTGGAGATGCTGTGGTGCTAGGAGTTACGGAAAAGCAATTAGAGAGAGAGAGAGAGAGAGAGAGAGAGAGAGAAGAATTTTTCAGAAAGTGAAGAGTATGTTTAAAAGTAGAGCTAGCAGAAAACAGAATTTTCTGTCCAGCAGGAAACTCCAACATTTTGAAATTTGTTTTGTCCTGTATTGCGACAAAAAGTCAAAATCTTGAAATGTTTCCCAGAGTGGAAACCTTCCATAACTGTTGTTCTTCGCGATGCGTTGCACGTGTCCATTCCACTCTAGGTGCCTACACGCCCCAAGCACAGTTGCCGGAACTTTTTTCCCTCAGCAGCACCCGTTGAGGCGGCTTGAGCGCCCTCTGCTGTCGCAGGCCGTTAGTGCCAGTATAAAGTCTCCAACCGACCCCACAGCCCCTTCAGTTCCTTCTTTCCGGAAAACTCCAACGTAGAGGGGGCAGGAGGGTGGGTTGTGGAATGGACATGTGCAGCACATCTTGAAGAACAACAGTTACGGAAGGTCAGTATCCATTTTTTCTTCTTTGCGTGATTGCACCTGTGCATAACACTCTAGATGACGCTCAAGCAGTTGACTAGGCGGAAGGATCGGAGTTAATGAACACACAGACTGCAGCAGAGCTCAACAGTACAGCTCAGCCAAAATTGGCATCATCTCTGGAATGCTGAGGGATGGCGTAATGGGAGGAGAACATGTGCACTAATGACCAGGTTGCTGCTTTACAAATATCCTGAATCGTTCAGTACCAGGGTTGGTACCGGAGTCCGGACTGGGTGCTGCCTGATGGGACAGTGGTGCCCGTCTTTCCAAGGCCACCGAATAGGAGTACCTGGAATACGCCCTGGAAACTGGGGGAAACCCCCATAGGTCCCAAAATGGCCACTGGACCGGGGTCGGTCCCCAGTGACCTCCTGACCAACCACTCAATGTTATTCCTATGCCCGGGTCCATGGAAGGGTGGAAATGCCTTGAGGAGTAGTGAGAGCAGCTCCTAGGATGGGAGAACTAGGACCTGGTCTCCCACTCGGAAGAGGACGAGTTTCTGTCCAGTGACCACGGGAGTGCCATTCCCAGGGGTGCTGGAGATCGATGCCATAGTGGAGAGGTCTGCTCCGTGGCAAGCATAGCTGGTTTCCCTTTTGACAGTACCAAAAGGTGTGGTACCGAACGTTGAAAGGACCCAGAAGGTTCACTCCTCTGATAACACCGACTCCTTTCTGCCGGTGATACCGGTACTGACAGCGAGAGAAGGTCCCTGGCAGTGGCAAACGCCCCTGGTGTGGTGGGTACCGAGATAGCATTGGTGCTGCACGCTGCTGCAAATAGAGAAGGCTCTTCTGGGACCGAACTTAATGGTGTCAACTACTGTGGTATCAAGGCCGAGGAGCGCTTTGACTTAGATCACACTCTACTCTGATCCCCATGCCTGGCTGTCTTCAGTGCCTGGGATCGCCCCCTTTTGGCTGGCCCTTTCTTATGCCTTTTTCTAGGCATTGGGAATAGTGATCGGTGCCGGGACTCTGGTC
This sequence comes from Malaclemys terrapin pileata, assembly GCF_027887155.1. Lineage (NCBI taxonomy): Eukaryota > Metazoa > Chordata > Testudines > Emydidae > Malaclemys > Malaclemys terrapin. The sequence goes on along the minus strand of NC_071505.1, from coordinate 8,959,179 downwards.
TGGTAGGATGAGCACTCCTACCCGACGTCAGGGCACTCGGTGCTGAGTCTGACTGGCCTGGCTCAGATCGGGATCTCAGTCGCACTTCCAGGACTCATCCCTCACATCACTCCTGTGCTCATTAACATTAGAGATGGGCCGGAAACAAAAGCTTAGATCCCAACATCCCAACAGCTTGGATCTAGGTGCAAACTTTGCCACGTTGGGGCCCCTCTGGGATCAAACGGTAGGATTTTCAAAAGCACTCCGCGTTGGTCTAACTCTGCTCCCAATAATGTCAGTGGGAGATTTACCAGCTGACTTCAGTGAAAGCAAGGGGAGGCCAACACAGCACTTTAGAAAAGCCCATTCACACTTGTGCAACTTTGGTCACTTACAGATGTAGGTCTGGCTTGCCATGAGTAATTAAACATGGGGGAGGCCTCATTTCTTAGAAGACCGGATTAAGGAGGCTACCAGATCAGCAAGCTGAAAATGGAGTATTTGTGCTAAACGTAAGCTAAAAGACAGAATGCCTGAGCAAGCTAAGAGAAGAAGGGAGACACCCTGGGAACCAATTACTAAGAGCAAGCTAACAACGGGCAAGAGAAATCAGGGGTGTAAAGATGAAGTAAAGAGTAAAGTCGAACATGGACCGCGCATGGACAGAGCACGCTGTGTATGGATTAGTTCCTGCAAAGTAACCAAGCCAATCCCAAAACACGGGATGCAATGTAGAGTGAATGTAGTGTGATGTGTAAAGGTATATAAAGGAAGGGGGCTGCTGTGTAACTTTGGATGTGTGGTATGCCCTGTACCCAGCCCCTACGCTTGAGTAGTGTGATTGCATGGCAATAAAGAAAACTCAGTGACGAGTTCTGAGTCAAGCTGAGCTCTTGGGAAGCGAGTGGATAAGGTCTCGGAGACAGCTGAGTGGAGAAGATCTGAGAAGCCACCTCAACATACTCCAGAGTGGTTAAGGTCTCAGAGGCTACCCCAACAAAAGGCCTGATCCAAAACCCATTGAAATTGATAGAAAGATTCCCCATGACTTCAGTGGGCTTTGAATCAAGCTGCCCAGGTATTCGCTCAGCTCCTGCGGGGCAGAGTTCTAACCTGCAGACCCCCCACTCCCACGCAGAGGAGAGCGTGTTATTGCCTGAGTCTAGATTCAAAGAACAGAGCGAAGAACTGGCCGCACGTTTCCATCCTAGGTTCAAACGAATGGGACAAGGACTGTCTGTTTCAGTCTGGGGAGCAGAGGGAGGGTGACTGAAAACTGCCAAGAAGCCTGGGCGCCACCATAAATACATCCGGCCAGGAGACCCGGTGTCACAACTTACACCTGCTGCTAACGACAGCCTAATGCTACAGCTCTCACTTGTCATTCATAAAGAGCAATTTTATAGTCCTCTAATTTCATTGACTGGCAATATAAATGCAGGAGCCAGTAAATAACCGGGGAGCTTTTGTGTTGTTGTGTGCGTGTGGTTTTAATTTCCATCCGCTCTACTCCTCGTGCATATTTTCTTGGCTCCCCGCCAGAACGAGAATGCTCTCACCAACTGCTCCAGACATACCATTAGCTGCAATATATATCCAGCCACTTGAGATTACTTCCGTGCTAATGGCTCAGAAAAAGACTTTCCGAGAGCTACTTATGAGCATGCCAGACAATCAGAATATTTCATGAGCGAATCGAGCGATGATCTGGAGGAGCTGTGGGGCCGTCGTGGCCTGCAGGAAATGCCATCGGAGACAGCAACGCGCCTCCCTGCTGCATCTGAAGAATGGCGCGTGGATGCTTTGCCGCCTGTTGCACAAGCACAACAGGCGCAGGGAGGAAGCCTGGTGCAAAAACAGGGGGTGGATTCTCAGAATTGTCAACTGCAAGATATGGGCTTGATGGAGGGACTGGGGGGTGGAGTTCTCTGGTCTAGGTTATGCAATAAGTCAGAGTAAAGGATCATAATAGTCCCATACAGCCTTAAAATCTCTGGATCTAGGAGAAAGTTCTGAACCCTTGGCGGGATTTGGAAAAAATAACTTTGGAAATAGTTTTCAACTTTCCCCCCACTTTAAGTTTCAAGTGTTCCGGGTGAAAGTTTTCAGAAGTAGCCACTAATGCTGGGTGTCCAGCTTATACCTATCTAATAGAGCTGGAAGGAACCCCAAAAGGTCATCAAGTCCAGCCCCCTGCCTTCACTAGCAGGACCAAGTACTGATTTTTGCCCCAGATCCCTAAGTGGCCCCCCCAAGGATTGAGCTCACAACCCTGCGTTTAGCAGGCCAACACTCAAACCACTGAGCTATCCCTCCCCCTTGAGATGCATTGGCCTGGCATTCAGAGCTGGCTGAAACCAATAGGAGCTGTGAGTGCCAGGACCAAGGTACCCAGAAATGCAAACACCCAGACAGAATCCCAGGGGTGCTTTGGAGAAGGCTGGGCCGTTTGTTTGGGATGGACGAGGATGTGCTGAACACAGAGAGACGCTCCGCTCACGGAAGTTAGGACCCCAGTGGAACTACGTATAAAGGCTTTGTTCTCGGGAGACTTCCAGCCCTAGACCACACATTCAGACAGACTTTGGCTACAGAGTCTGTACCTCTGGATTCTGAACAGAGCTGGCAGAGCACTGGGAGATTTGCTTATCACCCGCTGAGATCCCTGGACCCTGAGAAAAGAAACCCGCGGGCAAACCCTACCGTTTTTTATTTGCAAATAATGCATTAGCCATGGCGAGGACTGGCTCACCCCAGTCCTGTTTCATCCCAACAGGCCCGATTGCCTACTTTGTCCCACTTTGACCCAGACATAGGACCTTTGTCCTCCAGGGGCTGTCTTTTGTCCTCCCTCGACCCTGCAGAAACTGCTGCCCGCACCCCATCCCCGCATCCTGAACCCCAAGAAGAATGTTCATGTAAGTGTCCTTTGGAAGATGGAGACAGTGACTAGTCTGGGGGAGGGGCAGGGTCTTCTCCTCAATGGACTGGTCTCCACGGATCTCCCAATAGCTGCAGATTTAGGGGGTCAGTTACCTAGGGAAGGAGAGCCAAGCCCTTCCGCAGTGGACAGTTTGGTAGACATCTGGGAACTCCCCCTTCTTGTGTTTTGTGCCACCTAGAAGATGATATGGGACTGCATATTCAAGGATCAGTTCACCTTCTACCACCACCCAGCCATGTCTGGGATGGAAGACACAGCAGCACCACACCAGGGTTTATTTTTAACACTGGATTGCTGTAAACAGCTGGGCAGGCACTGAGCACCAAGCATACCACTAGGTCACAGGTGCTTTTATTTTTCCTGGTGGGTGCTCCACCCTCGCTCTGCCTGAGGCCCCGCCCCTCCTCTGCTCTTTCCCCTGAGGCCCCGCCCTCGCTCTGCTTCTCCTGCCCCTGTTCTGCCCCTTCTGCCAATGCCCTGCCCTCGCTCTGCCTCTCCCATCCCTGTTCTTCCCCCTCCCCCGAGGCCCCCTGCCCGTCCATCGCTCTCCGCCAGCCACCAAACAGCTGATCAGCGGGGCCCCGGGGAACAGCTGTGACGGGTGGGTGCTGAGCACCCACTTTTTTTTTCCCGTGGGTGCTTGAGCCCCACAGCACCCAGGGAGTTGGCGCCTATGCACTGGATTCTCAGTGGGGCAGTCGTGTTATTTCATCAGGTCCTGACTCCCAAAGGTGCTGTTTCTAATCTGTCTCTTTCCCACTCAGACCTCTCCATCTCTCTAGTCATAACCCTCCATATGCACTTCTGGATGAGTTACTCCAGATCTTACATCCCTAGCACCAGCAGGAAGGAGAGGAATCTCTCTGTCTACTAGGGAATTATATGGTCCCCATCATTAGTGTTGAGATCTGTCTTAACTACCTGGTGACTATGATGGCACTCATCACCACAGTATCTGAGCACCTCCCAAGAGATAACAACCAAAACCACACGAGACCGGAGGCCTCATTTTCCTCTCTAGTTCCCCACTTTGTCTCCCCCTGCATTGCCCTCTCTAGTTGTCTTCTCTCTCCTCCCATCTCTCCTACTGCCCCTCTCACTTTCTTTCTCCCTTCACCTTTCTCCTTGAACAACGCAGATGATAGGAAACCTCACAGGAAAGCACCCCACTGGGGGTTCCCCCTGTTTCACTGCGGAGGCATTCCTCCTGACAGCAGCCTTGTTCTCCCTTTGCCAATGACTGACACACCTCCGAGTTCTCTTGTTTTGGCCAGACCTGTGTACTCTAGGAGAGTTTTTTTTCCATTTGCTTCCTCTGAAACATCAGGGATGGTGGCAGCTGGAGATGGGACTTTGGATGGGATGGGCCAGGGCTCTGAGGTGGCACCGAGCACGCTCTCTTGCTTGGCTGGGCTGGTTCTTGATCACATGCTCAGGATCACCACATGTGGAATCAGGAGGGAATTTTCCCCCAGATTGGATTGGCAGTGAGCTTGGGGATTTTTCCCCTTCCCCTGCAGCATGTGAGTGCGGGTCACTTCCCAGGATTATCTGGGTATGTCTCACTTAAACATTTCCCTGCCATTGCGGGTCCTTCCTATGCTCTGCCTATGGCAGAGAACAGTCTAGTCTCCGGTGGGCCGTGACACTTCAGTCTCATTTCAGTTGTTGGGGTTTGTGTGCGGGTGCTGGGTGGTGGCGGTGGCCTATGGCATACAGGAGGTCAGGCAGGATAAGCTGGTGGTCATAGAAGCATAGAATCGTAGGGCTGGGAGGGACCTCAAGAGGTCTTCTAGTCCAGTCCCCTGCACTCACGGCAGGACTAAGTATTATCTAGATTGTCTAACCTGCTCTTAAAAATCTCCAGCGATGGAGATCCCATCCATCTGGCCTTAAACTACACAATTCTGTAATTATCCCGCTCACGTGAAGGCTTGAATGCTGGAAGGCCCGTGTTCTCCAGGGCCACGGTGCCTCTGAGGGGGCTTCCCACCCATTAACAATCAGGTGATGTAAATGGATGTCATTCTGTTGAAGTCAATGGCATCCTGCCAGTTTACACCAGGTGGGCCTCAGATCTCGGCATAATCGAGGCAGTGGCTCTGTCTGTGCTGCTGGTGTCAAGAAGCATTAGTGGCAGCCTGCACTCTCACTTCACTTCACACCCACAAAGTGCTCCGGAGACTGTGGAGTTGGCAGGGTGCCTGGGATCAGGGCTGGGATTCAGCAGCCAGCTCCAGGTGGGGGGCGGGCGGGGGAGCTGTGTCATCCCAGCTCGGCTGCTGTCATGGAAGGCACCAGGGGCTCCTCCATGAGACACGTTGAGTCTGACCTCTCATTGCGAGAGGCAGCGGGGGCTCTGCTTGAACTGACAGAGCTTAGCCCTGGCGCAGTTCCAACGCTGAGCCAGGGACAAAGCAGAGAAATCAACCAGCACAAGAGAGATGGGCTCTTGAAGCGGGTGACCTGACACTAACGAGAGTGCGGAGAACAACTTACGTCGGTGATCCGGGGATTGGTGCATTTGCCCTTGGTCCCGGACAGTTCCAGCCACTGGTTCTCCTGGATGGGGCAGTGGTGCTTCAGCGTGCACTGGTTCTGTCCCTCGCACCAGCCGCACTCGAAGTCTGGGTCGGCCTTCAGGCACAGGCCGCAGCTGTCCCGCATGGCCCCACACTTGTACAGGTGCACTGTGGGGACAGCGAAGGAGAGAGATCCTGAGGAGGGTACATACCATGGAGGGAGGGGGAGTCTGGAAGGAGGGCTGAGAGGCGTAACTAGGAGCAATGGATGGGAAATGAACATAGGGAAACATAGGCCAAATAGAAGTTATTCTATATCCAATAACTTACTAGATGGAGGCAGAGTCTCCCAAGGGGAATAAAGAATGGAAGCCCAGTTGCTACTGTCCTAGGTTGGGCAAGGATCGGGAATCTCACAACATTTTAGTTGCATCAGAGCCAGGAGGAAGAATGCTCTAGTGGTCAAGTCACGGGCTGGGGAATCAGGAGATATGGGCTCAGTTCCCACCTCTGCCACAGACTCCCTGTGGACCTTTGGCAAGTCACTTAGTCTGTCTCACCCTCAATTCGCCATCTGTAAAATGGGGATAATAATCCAGCTTCTATCCCACTTTTTATCTATCTTGTCTATTTGGATTGTGCCCCTTTGGGGGCAGGGGCTGTCTCTATGTGCATTCACAGCGCCTCAGGCAATGGGGATCTTCGTTGCGGCCTCCAGGTGCTATCATAGTACAAATAAATAATAAAGAATGATAATTAATAACAACAGATGCAGAATTTCTGGGCATTGGTTTGAATCCAGAATTGAAAATGAGCATTTCCCCTTCTTCCGCCACCTCAGGAAATGTGGGAGTTGAGGGACTAACTTTGGTCCCCTTCTAATACAAATGCCGATTAAACTCATCTTTGATTTTTGGTATAATAATATGCTATTATGAGGATGTGAAAGCATTTTCCATATTGCAACTAACTAGCCTTGATAACTAAAGCTACACAAAGAACTGATTTTTTGGTTCACTGGCAATTCGGGGGGAAAAAATTAAGAAATGGTTTCGTGTCAATCCCAAAAGGCATCTCCAACTCGATCTGCAAGAATCCCTCACTAACCCCAGACCTGGGTCCATTCTCAGCAGAGACTGCCATGGAATGGAGTAGTAGGGTGGTTTGGTGACGGGCCTCAGATCTCAGCATAATCTAGGCAGTGGGACTTGGCTGGGCCAATCAAACCCCACGGTCATTGGTGACTTTGGCCAAAATTCTGGACTTCCATCTCCAGAGAGGAATGGCCAGTGTTTAACAACCACATTGCATTACCAAGTGCACTGGCCTAATGGAGTTTGTAGTGGGCCCCTCTGAGGTGAGATCTGCTCTCATTCTCGGAGTCACCGTCAGTCTGTCTGTCTGTTGGACTTCACCCAGTGAGTCCATAGGCTATGCTAAATGTGCTGAGTCGAGTCTCGTGGAAACCAGATAATCCAGCGATGCTGAGCAGAGAGCGTCCTCGCAGGGTGGTATTATTTGTACAGCACCTAGCACATGCTGAGCACAGCATAGGCAGGTCCTTGCCACTCAGAGCTTGTAGTCTCCATATGGAACAGTCTGTGGCAAGCCCTTCTGCAGACTGCAGCATGATCTCAGGCTCACAGCATGCTGTGGCAGGGGAAATGCTATCAGAACAGCTGATTAGAAGGGCTGGGTTTTTCCCACTGTGAAAATTATACTGTTAACTCGGCCATTCATGTGCCACCTACGGAAAACCCCTTTGATTCCCTCCACACAGTCAATAGCCATTCACGCCCATTACACTCCATGCCACTGGCTTTCAAAAGACAGCAATTCAAGAGAAGGGACAGGGTGGCTTAGGGGATCAGTAACAGGCTTCGGGGCCTTTTGCCTCTAGCCTGAGGATTCAAACCCAGTCTAGGTCGGCGGTGACCAACAATGGTGACTATGCGATAACTGCTATGGGGCCACTAGGCTAGAGGTCACAGTCCAAGGGATAGTGGACAGCTATGGACATCACAGATGGCCTTCCCTCCTAGCAGCATCAGAGAGGCCCTGGACGGAGTGGACAATGGACTCCCTTCTCATCCCTAGAGAGGAAGGACAGAGACGGGAGCAGGCTGGGGATAGCTTGCCCTGCCACTGTCCTGGGGATGTATAGAGGTCGTCACTCACCAGGGACTCTCAGTGATTAACGGAGCACCCAGACCCTTGGCTACTTCCTCCCTTGTGCCTTGAACCTGACTCCCGCAGAGCACGCCAGGCAGCGCTGCGGCTGCATGGGAAGAGGCTGCTCTGCCTGCTTGAAGCCTGATGAGAGCAGTGCGAATGTGCTCGGCCACCAAGCTGCCAGTGGAGAGGAGGGCCCTGGCACATTGTCCGAACAAGCCGATCGGCAGCTTAGAAGAACTTGTCACCTGTCACTAGGGTGACCAGATGTCCCGATTTTATAGGGACAGTCCCGATTTTTGGCTCTTTTTCTTATATAGGCTCCTATTACCCCCCCACCCCGTCCCAATTTTTCACACTTGCTGTCTGGTCACCCTACCTGTCACTAACTGATTATCAGCTGCCGAGTCCCTGACAAAGTGCAGGCAGGAAAACAGCTGCACAGGGGATCCAGCGGAGGGGCACAGACCATGGAGGAGGATGCAGGGAGAAGAAGAGGGAACAGGGGCGCATCCTATGGGGAGGAAGACATGTTGCCCTCCTGTGGCGCTCCAATCCCCACTCTCACAGTGCAGCATGGCAGGTTCTGGAGAGAACCACATCCAAAAACCCCCCAGCCAGAGGGAGGGCCTCTAGATGCCGTAGGGAAAGTAAAGTGGGAAGACCCAGAGCTGAGGAGGAGGAAGGAAGTAGGACAGAGGAGAAGCGAGTGAGGAGAGAAGCAGGGGGACAGGAAAGGGGAAGGGAGGGGGAAAGGAAAACCTCTAAGGGAAGCGATGGAAGGTGAGAGAGGATCTGAGAAGAGAGGGAGCCCAGGGCTACTGGGTAACTGAGGGCAAGGGGCAGGAGGGAAGGAGAGGCTGGGGAAGAAGTGGAAAATCTAGCTGCAGTGAAACTCTGGACTAATATGCTTGTCTCGGAATGGGTGATAGCTCCCCAGCGAGAGTCAGATCAGCCCCTGGCCATCTGCTGCAATTAACTGGAGCCAGGCTCTCTGGCCAGGAGTGGGCCTCAGTCCTTTTCCATTATCACTTCACTTCATTCAACCTTTCCTCACTGGCACACTGCCCCCTCCCTCCCTGTTCATTAACACATCACATCTGAACCGAGACCAGAGACGAGCTGCGGGTGCATTAACTTGAAGAGCCTTATTGAAAGGGAGGTGAAGGGGAGAGAAGGAAGGGGGGGAGGAGGTGGGGAGGGGTAGAGAGGGACACAAGAGGAGACAGGGAGAGGGGAAGAGGAAACAGAGAAGGTGGTGAAGAGAGTTGGAGGGAGAGGGGGGAGGGGAGTCCCACTTCTCAGGTGCTCGGAGAAAAAACAGAGCACAGAAATTAGTAATTTGCGGAGTGCACAGAACAACCATGAGGTAGATTGCGCAGATAAACGGTGGCTGCTTTGTTAAGTGTGTGGAGTGATGTGGTCTGTTGCTAAGGTTACCGCTTCCAAGGACAAGTTGAAATAATTCTTTACCTTTGTTCTGCGCTGGGTTGTCAATGTTGAAATTCCCATTCCACACGACTGTCAGCTCCACCGGCAGGCTGTTAATCTCCATCCCTTCATATGAATACTAAAAACAGGAGAGAAAAAACAAAACATCAGGCCCAGCGTGGGGGGCAGCATGAGCCCCAGACACGGGAAATGGCACCCTCTCCACACGCCACTGACTGTAGGGACTCCCACTGCTGAGCTCTCAGAGGGATGGTGACCAGCCATTCTCAGTGCAGGGAACTTCTCTCTCTCTCAATGTCGGATGGCCCTGAGGTGCTAGCAGTTAAGGGAACACCCCAGGAGTTAGGTGCATCTCTTAGGTGTGGCTTCCTGATTTTGCATGTATCTCTGAGGTGTGCTTTCTAGGTGTTGGGTTTATCTCTGAGGTGTACCTTGTAGCTGTTGGGTGTATTTGCTATTGAATGCATCTCTGAGGTGTACCTTCAAGAGATTGGGTGTGCTTTCTTGTTGTTTCATATATCTTAGGGGTGTCCCGTCCAATTATTGGATGTATCTCTGAGGCATTGGGTATATCTTTGAGATGTTGGGTATATACTCTATGGCTTTGGGTGTATCTCAGGCATTGCGTGTAACTCTGCCACGTTGGGTGTATCTCTGAGGTGTGTCTGCATGGGGCTTGGTGCTGAAATCAGCATAATCCCACAAAAATTAACCATATATCAGCTAGAGAAGACTTCTTCCCTTGCACCATCACAATCATTAGAATAGATTCAGACAATTATAGGCAGATCAGAAAGACAAGCCCAACAACCAAGCACTTGTTTTACTGTATTTTACAGAACTGCCTGCTGTGCCACATCACTGGCATCTTAAGTTTGCATGGCATCTTCTACCTCAAAGAGACAGAAAATGTTTTACAAGCTGGGTGCAAAATGCAGCTACCTCTGGGGTGGAAGGTGGCAGCTGTTTAACAGTGCAGAGTAACACTACACAGCAGATCAGGATAGGATGTGAAGAATGCTGTACTGAGTTGATACTGGAAGGGGGATTTTAAGCAGACTACAACTACTAGGCCTGGAATTCTGCTAGGTCACAAAGGCTAACATCCCTACTCTTGAGACAAGGCTCATAGGATTTTTAATGGACACAAGTGGTGAGAATATGGGTTTCCTATCTCATTTAAAAGACCACACCTCAATGCCCCTGGTCCACATGCCTGCATGATTGCGGCCCTGTTTATTCAGAAGGAAAACCACTAGTGACCGAGTCACCAAGGCCACAGTGCATGGTACCGTCTGCTTTCCCATGGGGCTCCTCTCCCATCACCAGACTGCAGCAGCCCACCTGGAGCAAGGCAATTTGTGCAGAGAGCATGGTGTCCGTTCTTTACTTGTTAATTAAAGTTAAACTCAAACTTTGGCTGGGGGTGCCTTGAAACTTGTAAGCAAACCCAAAGTAACGGCTTGGTCGCAGGGCTCTGGGATAGGAGTAAGAAGCTCCGCTCCTGACCCAGCTCTGCCCAGCACTCCCCTGGGAAAAAGCAAGCAAGGCATCTTAACTGGCCTGCTGGCTCCTAATTGGTTATTGTCCCTTCCTAACCCTTCTAGGACCTGAAGGGCTAAATTTTGTGGTACCCAGGCCTGAGTAGGTTTTTCTAGGCAGAGGCGTGTCAGGGCGCTGATGACTCTAGAGATCCCGTCACATGGACCCACTTCTAATTAGCTGCTGAGAACTGAGATTACAGCCCAGGGCACATAGCCCAGATCCTCACATATCTAGGTGCCTAACTCCCATTGATTACTTGTGGCTGTTCTTGAATCTCTGTGGTGCTGGTCCCTTGGCCACCCCCTTTGGGTCCATACTGCACTACTTTGTTGCTCGCACTGTTAAGGACTAGCCTGATGCTTTTGAGGGAGGCCTGTGAAGCAGAACCTGATGGTCAAACTGGGCGGAGCAGCAGCTTCCATTAGTATGATGGTTCCAGCGCCTACTCTTAAGAGGAGGGCAAGCTACTTTCAGGGATGAGAAAAGGGATTAAGAGCTGATCTGAACCTTCAAATCAAACTCAGTTGGGAACCGTTCCTGAGGTTTGAGTCACATTGGCTGCTTTCTCCCCTCAACCCGTTATTTTATGCTGCTTCTTGCACTTCCTGCGAGACAGGAAGCAGAACCGCTGACAACCCACGAAGAGCGGTGACAGATCCTGGGGCGCTTATTCCGGTTTTGCTTGGGCCAAACTCCCACTTGACGTCAATGGGAGTTTGTCTAGGTACAGACTGAACACAAAGTGAGTAAGGCCCCAGGATTTGGCCCGGGATATTTCTGGCCCACTCTAAAGCAGAGGAAAGGTGTGGAGACCCCACAAGATCACCCCCTCGCATGAGATTCCCAGCCTGACTTCCGGACCAAATGGCTGTGCGGAAGCCAAGGCTCTGAACCTTTTGCAGGTGGGTTCACCCAGGACTATGAACCGTCATGTAATTGCAGGGTAAAAGGTGTGATGATTTCTGCCCATTACAGCAGAGTTAGTGCTAGTTACATGGTAATTTCTTTCTGAGCAAGCTAAACGCAATTAGCCTGTAATCTGCAGGAACTTGTGATTACGATTTAGTTGCAAAGTATTTATGGGTAAGAGCTGTGTGGTTACCATGGAGGTAAAGCGCGCTCCCAGGATAGCAATGCCCTGTACGGTATATGCACCCCCCAATCTGCTCCGTATTAGCATTTTTATGACACTTCTCCGTGTCACTGGGAATAAACGGTGGGATAATGCAAAACAGCCTCTCGTCCAAACATTGATTTTCCACAGTGCACCCTTTCACCACAGCAAGGCCAGACCAGCCTGAGAGACAGGACTGCTGGACAGGGACACTGAGGAATGGATTCTCTGCACTTCTGTAGCATCTGCAGATCTCAAAGCACTTTACAAACACTAGTCAATTAAAGCTGGCAACACCCTGTTGGATAGGTAGCTGCTAATGTCCCCATGTTACAGGGGAAACTGAGGCAAGGAGCGGTCACGTGATTTGCCGAGGGTCACACAGTGAGTAAGTACGAGCTGCGAAGAGAACTCAAGAGTCCTGGTGCCTAGGTCTGCGCTCTAACCACTAGACCACACTGGCCAGGCAAAGAGAAGCTGCACAGCAGCACACACCGTGCTTCTCTCCGTCAGCCCACTTTGAGGGACCCAGGAGATCTTGATAAGGGTCTGAACTCTGGAGCACTTTCCCAAACCTGTCAAAGTCCCCATCATCAGTAACTGAACCCATGGATTAAATGGCAGAGGAAGCCCCTAAGTGCTAAAACAGCCGAGTGGTTAAAGCACACAGGTGAGAGCCGAGAAACCTGGGTTCTTCACATCCTGATTCTGCTGCTGACTTGTGGGATCTTGGGCAAGTCACTTTGGTTCTCTGAGCCTCAAATTTCCCCACCTGTGAGATGGTGATAAAAATACTTCCCTGCCTCTTTGCACCATTGTAGGAATGAGTTAAAGCCAAGAAAGCCGTGGGAGATGGCACGATGGGATTCCTATCAGAAAAGATCACAGGGAAAGCCAATGAATGTATCATCTCCCCAGGTGAACTGGCTCCTTCTCATGGCAGGTTTTAGTCTGCATACCCCCTCTCCCCCCGCTTGAATCAATGCTTTCTGCCCACATCGCTGCACGGGGAGATGCCCAGCCAGCTTCCAAAAGGAGCCTTCATCTTTACGAGACAGTGAAATGTGTCAATTTGTTCTGACTACACCCAGAGCCTGCTGCTCTGTCTGAGGCTGCCTTTGCAGACAATTGCCTGATGACAGAAAAGGACTCGCACCAGACAAATGAAAGCCAGTCGGAGGGAGGGGAGGCTTATTCCTCGAGCCGCGATGGCTGAAAGTGTATTGTTCATTGCGCAGGATGGTTCTAGGGAGGCAGAACTGTCCTCTGCTGCTCCCTCATGCCAATGAGATGCCTGCTGGAGCTTCGTCAGCTGCCGCAGCTCCAGTGTGAATGATCAGAAGCGTTCCTGGGCCGTATAGCACCGGGGGGCACTTTTAAACACAGGTATAGTCACATGCACCTTCTGCCTCAACAGATCATCTCCCTGTGTGTTCTGGGAGTTAGCACTGCAGAGCCAGCCCAGTAGGGAACAACCAGCTGATCCCATCCTGCCTCACCTGGAGCCTTCCATCCGCTGAGGATGTCAGTGCTAGCAGCAAGAACCCAGCTGGCTTTTTAGATCTTGGGCTGTTTGCAGCACTGGAAGTTGCGGTGGGGATGACATTTTTAACTTGTTAACTCAGCAGAGTTGATCTGCAACTGGAGTCTGCTCAGAGGGAATAAACAATAGGATTCACAGATCTCTCTTGGCAACACTCCGACTCTGCCAGTCTGCACCCGCGGAGGATCTGAGCCCAAGGTTGCTCATCTTACTGTCACTGTCCTGGGTTTGAAGTCTGTTCTCAAGGGGGTAGATACCTTTTGGGACAAAGCAATTCACAGAGCAAAACAAAAACCACAACACTCTTGGTCCTGCTTTCCTGGTTTGACTTGGAGTCACAAGCTCACTGAGGTCCCAGTCCAAAGCTCACTGGAGTCACTGGGAGTCTGTCCATCGGCCCTAAGAACATGCATTGAGTATGTTGGCAGGTAAAGAGAAGGGCCTCTCAGTCTCTGGGATCTGTGGTGGAGAGGCAAGGTTCCTGTGGTCTGGAAAACTCAGAGCATCAGGGTTTGTGTCTGTATACTGCTTAGTGCAGCTTTCCCAGGGTATTACACAGGGTCTATCCTTCCCTGGCTATGCACCGGTGACTCCCATTGACACGGAGCAGAACTGACCCCAAAGGGACTGTCCTCTACTAAATAGAGAACGCCTGAAGAAGGCCCCTTGTAGGCCCAGAAGTTTGTTGGAAGCAATCTGGTGGGCCGATACAAAGGGGTCGTATTAGCTGCAGGTAAGTGCCTAACAGAATCAGAGTTAGCACATTCAGTGTTCCCAGCCATTTCCCAGGCCTCTCTCGCCTCCAGACACTATAACAGCCATGCCCGCTTCATGGGCACTTGGAGAGTGCAGCAGGTGCACAGTGCTACTGCCTACCCACTTGGCTCTGCTGCACTCAGGGAACATGTTACAACCACGCACCAGAGGCTGCACTGCCCTCCCGTTAATTCCAAGTGCTGCCTCTCTTTGACAATGGTTTGGCTCTGGCTATCCCAGAGACCACCTCTTTCTTTGCACACAGAGGTTCAGCATTAGGCCCGGGCACCACTTATGTCCCACCTGAGCCCTATTTTGCATGAAACTGATGGTGCAGTTCCAGCTAGGACACCCCAGACACTAGATTGGCATATTCAGTGCATTCTCAGTGGCAGGCTCTGGAGTTTGCTCACAGCCCCCTGCGTCTGTTAACCTTCCATTTGCCAGGGACAATTTGCCCCTGTAAAATCGATATCGGGAAAGGTGGGCTGGCAAAAATTAACCGTGGATGCAAATCTCAGCCCTTCCGCCTCTAACAACCGGAGCCACAACCACAGGTTGAATGTGGGTGCAGAACAACAAGCACAAATTGTAGAGGCTCAAATTGCACCTGCAAAAGAGAGGCCGCCCTTTCACAAATGTAACTCAATGCTCACAAGCTGATGAAGGGCTGCCAGAGGAAGCTATTTGCAGAGCATAAGAAGTTTGATCAGTCCTACAAACTCCAGAAACTATATATAGGGAGGGATAGCTCAGTGGTTTGAGCATTGGCCTGCTAAACCCAGGGTTGTGAGTTCAATCCTTGAGGGGGCCCCTTAGGGGGCTCTGGGGCAAAAATCAGTACTTGGTCCTGCTAGTGAAGGCAGGGGGCTGGATTCAATGACCTTTCAGGGTCCCTTCCAGTTCTATGAGATAGGTGTATATCTCCATATTTATATATGCTTGAGTACCATCTATTGGCTCTTTATCTGCTATTTACATATACACAGATAGAGAACAGCCCTGTGATATATACCGAACAACTTCTGGCCACAGTCCCTCTACATAGCTTAAATCCTTAAGCCACAAGGCACTCTACTCAGAATGGCTGTTTGATGCAGGGATGGTTAAACTCTCTGATTATTGCTGTGTCTAGAGAGAGGCTGGGAGTAGAACAGTAAAATCAAGTCTATCGCTACATAGCAGAACTTTACAAACGTTAACTGTTTAATCCACAAAGACCCTCTTGTTTTCTAGATGGGGAAACCAAAGTGAAGAGACTTGCCCAAGGTTACACACATAAGCTGTGGCAGAGATGGGATGAGAAATTGGTGTTCCTGCCTACTATCCCCAGACACCATTCACTAGCCCCCACTGCCTCTGTCGCCGAAATGCAATCAGAAAAAAAAAAAGCTCCAGCATTTGCAGCTAGGAAAGAGTGTGCCACAAACTAAAGTTACGTCGTTCACCAAATGCAGAAGATAAGAACGGCCATAGTGGGTCAGACCAATGGTCCATCTAGCCCCGTATCCGGTCTTCCGACAGTGGCCAATGCCAGGTGCCCCAGAGAGAATGAACAGAACAGAGCAATTTATCGAGTGATCCAGCCCCGCCATCCAGTCCCAGCCTCTGGCAGTCAGAGGTTTAGGGACACTCAGAGCATGAGGTTGCATCCCTGATCATCTCATCTAATAGCCATTGATGGACCTGTCCTCCATGAACTTCTCTCATTCTTTTCTTAACCCAATTATACTTTTAGGCTTCACAACATCCCCGGCAATGCAGGTTGATTGGGTGTTGAGTGAAGAAGTACCGGTACTTCCTTTTGTTTCTTTCAAACCTGCTGCCTATTCATTTCATTGAGTGACTCCTGGTTCTGGTGTTATGGGAAGGGGTAAATAACACTTCCTTGTTCACTTTCTCCACACCAGTCATGATTTTAAGGACCTCTATCCTATCCCGCCTTCATCCTCTCTTTTTTAAGCCAAACAGTCCCAGTCTTTTTAATCTCTCCTCCGACGGAAGCTGTTCCATACCCTTAATTATTTTTGTTGCCCTTCTTTGTCTTTTCCTGTTCTAATACATCTTTTTTTGAGATGAGGTGAGCAGAACTCCATGTAGTATTCGAGGTGTGGGCATATCATGGATTTATATAGTGGCATTATGACATTTTCATGAGATGCAGTGTGGGGAGGTGTGTATACGGGGGGTGGAACGGGGCACAAATGGATCTTTAACAGGGTCCATATGGCACCCGTCTTGATTTAACATCTGGTTTCCGTGACTGCTTTACACATTTCTGTGTAAACCTAGACTGAGCCTGGAGCTATGAAACCTCGACAGATTCTGTGGGGATTTTATTACCACAAGTATCCTACTCTGAAACCTTAATTAAAAAGCCAACATCAGTCTAGCAGACCTATGAGACTGCATATTTCCACAGAGCCAGGCATGAGCAGTTAGGGAACCAAACACCCGGCTTGCATGGAGAAAGATCAAAGGTCAAGATCACAGGAGATATCCCATTTGTGGCCAGCCTCAGACCAGCACACCCAGGGCAATGCCATGAGGCCAAAGTGTTTCATCACCTCTCCATTCGAGGCTTGGCCTCCACAGGGAGCAGGAAACATCCCCAGGAAGGCTGCACTGTACTGTGATTTTAGTACTTGCTCTTATATCCCCTGAGTGTGGTAAGAAAGAGGGAGGTTGTCCTTGTGGTGAAGGCTCTGGGCTGAGATTCCAGAAACCTGTGTCTGGCTCTGCCACAGACTACCTGTGTGACCTTGAGCAAGTCATTTAGCCTGTCTCTGCCTCAGTTCCCCACCCATAAATCAAGGATAGTAACCCTTCTGTTCTCCCACCTTGGTCTGTCTGGTCTATGTAGATCCCAGCATCTAGCACAGGGGGGTCCTGATCTTCGCTGGGTCTTCTAGGTGCTACTTTAATATACGCAAATAATTATTAATTCTGAATTAAGATATGTCTGAGTGCCCAACCCCCTGCCCATCTTTGATTTACACATCAGAGAGAAGTTCTAATGTCTCCCATTCTCTCTCTCTCTCTGTGCCACCCACTCAACCACTCCTGAGCTCATTCGACTCAAGTGCACTAAGTTCCCATGAGGGCAGCTCATCCTCACTCGGTGTGGAGCTACATGGAGGTCTCCAGCATGCAGCACTAGCAGGGAATGAACTGCCAAGGATCAGTCCATGCAGCTGGTGAGTGCTGGGGCCAGCCAGGGGCGGCAGATCAAACCGAGTGGGCGTGTGTACCTAGATCACAGGAGTTAGTGATGGCAAAGACCTTCCTGGTCCCCCAGTCCATCTCTCACCCACCTGCTAGCTGCCTGCGCATGATGCTTGCTGAGAGCTTTGGTCAGTCTAGCTTCAAATGACTGCAAGCGGCGCGGCTCCCACTGCTTCCCACAGGGGAGACTGTTCTGCGCGCTAACAGATCTCACCGTTACGGCCGTTCTTCCTGATCGGTTTTTTTTCCCCCAACACTCCTCCTAAATGCTCCTTGCTTTCATCCCCTCACTCTTGGGCCAGCCTGGCTGCAGCACACGGAATAAGACGTGCAATATGTAATGGCAGGCAGGGTCTGTCTGGGTGATAATTGCATGCCTTGGGTGCTGTGATGGAGCACGAGGCCCAGGCTGAGAGGCTCAAACCACCTGACAAGAGCAATAATTGCTCCGAAATGCACTGCCTGGCGTGACTTATTGCAGTTATTAAATGAAATATTGCCACGAAGGCCAGAAAACAAGGCAGAGCTGGACTCAGCCTTCCAGTGCCGGAGGTGCGTACAACATCACTGACAGCCACTCAGAGAGGCTGATCCCCTCCCAGTGGCCTCAGGACATTGCTTAATTGAAGTTGTAACTATTTAAAACGAGAGGGCCTGATTCTGATCTCAGCTGCCCCAGTGTAAATCCAGAGTAACTCCACAAGGCCAGTAGAGTAAGGGCTCGATTCTGATCTCAGCTACTCCAGTGTAAATCCTAAGCAGCTCCCATGACTTCAAGAGAGTTACTCCCAGTTTACCAGCATAACTGAGATCAGAAATTGGGCCTAGCATTTCTTTTTCTGTGTTGAAGAGCTAGTGGGGCTGGGTAAGGACAGGGCTTACTGGGAGAAATAAGGGGTTTGGCTAAAGCATGCCGCACCCTAGCAGTTCTGGACTGCTGCCAAAGCCTGTAGAGGGACGGTTGTAGCAGGGTGCAGGTTAGCTCAATCCCTGGGGCTGCTCTAGCTTATGCCTGGGACCATACTGGTTCCCAGAAGGCAACAGAATCTGGGAGGCATAAGGGTGGACTAAACCCACCTCCTTTGCTCCTGTGTTGAGATCAGCTCGGCTGGAATGGAGAATCTGGCAGCACCGGCACAGGCAGATCCACTCCCTGCCCTGAAGAGCTCAGTTCCCAGGGACTGATGGCTAAGTAACGAACCCCATCAGCACAAGGGACGCCCGGGGGGCCCTCGAGACAGTCCCAGCAAGGAAGCCAAGGCCTGAAAGGGCCATGCGGATGGAATGTCATTTTCACCCAGAGAGGGGTCGCTGTAGACACACAGAGGGGCATATGGGGGAAGCTTGCCCTGCTGCTCCCCATGCCCATGTAAGGTATCTCAAACTGGGCCCCCCTAAAATGGAGATACTCTAAGTCACTGGGCACATCTGAAAATCCTGACCTTCATCTCCGGGGCTGCCAATCCAGCACCGGATTCACTGTATCTATATCCAGACTGATACTGAACCATCTAATAGTGTCCCTGGGAATTCGCGGCGTAGACTAGCTGGCTGCTTTGTCTCCCCACTACAGCTTTATGGCCAGCTATAAAGACCTTAGCAGATCCCTATAATATTCCTCTTAACTTCCGGCTCTCACTCACATGAAAGGAAATGGAAGGTGTTTAATGGGTTCTTCATTTTTCAAACCACAAATTTCTGCAAAGTCCTGAACTCAAGCGCTCCCCAGTAATGGAAGCAGGGGGACAAACAGGGGCTTTGATGGGGAAATGCTCAATTGTAACTGATCATAAAATGCGGTTAACGGCCTATAACCTTCAACATGCTGTTTAATGCCACAGAATACTGCCTGAGTTTGAGTGCTGGAGCAGGGGTGAAGTGGCTGATGCCTGTAATTAGGCCTTTGAGTAATAAATCATCAAACAACAACAACAATAATAATAATATAGCAAAATCTATACATGAAATCACCCTGCCTGGGCAACCTCTGCCTTGAAGGACCCTTCCACACTCTCACACACTGCTGGAAAACCAGCTTCAGTAAGAAACCACGTTTGGCTGTTCCTCCCATGCTCCTCACATCCACCCTGTGCGGCAGGGCAGAGTTAGTAATCCTGGGTCACACAGGGAGGAAATTTAGCGCACAGAGGAAAGTGACTTGCCCAAAGTCACACAGTAATCACTGGCAGGGTGAGGTTGTGATTCTAACCATTCCACACCACTTCTCGCTCTGGGCCCGTTGACGCTCCCCGTTCTTGGTCTGCCCGTCTATCTGGGTTCTCATTTGGCCCCATCACGGCGGTACTGACTGTGTTAACCTTGATTCTTCCCGTTACGATATGAAATATTCTCCCTTTACAGCTGCTGCTTTGGCTTCCAAGTGATGGCCCTTCTGAATAAATGTTTCATCTATTTGGCTTCTCCTTCAGGACAAACTGAGCATGTCAGGATACTCATGACTAGTGGAGGAGGGGACTAGGGGTTAGGACTGAGTTCAAGTCTTGGCACTGCCGTTCACCTGCTGGGTGACCTTGGGCAAGGCCCGTCAACAGTCTGTGCCTCAGTTTCCCCATTTGTAAACCAGAGATGATGATCCCTCCCTGATAGGGGGTTTTGAGGCTCAATTAACTCATGTCTATACAGCTCTTTGAGATCATTGGATAGAAGATACTGCAGAAGTGCTCTGGATTATAACACTAGGGTAATAACTTGGCATTGTGGTGAAATGGGCAGGGCTGGGAGACGTGGTAGGTTAGGACTGGAACCACAGGGGCGGCTGCATGAGAGCTGAAGAAACCCGACAGATCAGTGGACATCAGCCCAGCATTGCTACAACAAGGGGCGCCGCAAATCGGGATTGAAGTGCATTGTCCGAGTCGCGTGCAGCACCCAGCACTGTAATGCCAAGGGGAGTAGAAGGACGGGACTGACGCACTGGAATTAGCTGTGTGTGATGCCCCAGGACTCTAAAAGCAGCGGATCTAGTCATAAAACCTAGCTTTGATGTAGCACTTTTCATTGCTAGATCTCCAAGCACCTCACCACCTTTAATGGATTCCGCCTCACACCCCGCAAAGGAGCAGGGAGGTGCTAGTAGCCCCCCGTTACAGAGGGAGAACTGAAGCAGAGAGGGTGGGCTTCACAAAGGGAGTCAGGGGCCATTGAAATCAATGGGAGATAGGAGCCTACCTACTATTGGGAATCTGGGCCTAAGTGACTTGCCCTGGGCCACACTGGCAGCCTCTGGCAGAACAGAGAACCGGACCTGGGTCTCTTAAGTCTTAGGCTAAGGTCCTAATGACTGGACTGAGGTGCATTGGCAGGGCTGCGCAGGAAGCCCAGAGCTGGACTGGCAGGGGGGGCTTCAGCCCGGATCAAAGTGCAATAGCAGTTGTGCGAGGACAGCCTGAGCAGCTTCCTCCCAGGCGTTAGCCAGCACGTCCCCGCGATCTCCAGCCAGGCCACGGGAGCTGTGAAGCGTGGCTCCCACTCCTGCGAATGAGGGTGAGGAGCACGCTGTGGTGTCGGTGAGGGGCCCATCTGCAGTGGTAAGTGTGGGGCTGATCTGAGGGCAGCTTGTTCCCTGCAGTAAACAGGGATGGGAACTAGGAATTTGTCACCTTCCTTCAGGGTTCCCACCAGGCCAATACTGTGGGGCTCCTTCCCCTCATCACCACCCCCTCACACCCTGCAAAGGGCCCGCCGGCGGGACTCCCTCACCGAGGTGTTCTGGCACTGCACGCTGGAGCTGTTAAACCTCAGGGCGGGGACCCGCTGCTCGTTGCCCTGGATAGTCAGGATACACTCATAGCCCCGCTGCCCCGACTGCGGCTGTGGCAGGTTCTTGGCTTTCAGGGTGATTGGCTTGATCACTTCCACCGGCACCAGGATCTTGTCTGCCTGGAGCAACTGAGGACAGTCCTGGGGGGAGAGAAGAAAACATGCCAAGCCAGTTAGTAGGAGTTCCATGCCCCATACTGAGTCCTGCTGTGCTCTACACATACCTCCCAATACCCCCTCACTCCCCACTCCCCACACTGCAGGCTTGGCCTATGAGGCCTGGAAGAAACTCCCTATGGAACTCCTCAGTGCCTGTGCCTTAATCAGCTGGTGGGAAACTTCTATAAAGAATCCCTCTCCGCTTGGACTCAGCATTGCTCCATTGCCAAGGCACTGAATGAGAAAGGCTGGGTGTAGGCACAAAGCACCACCACCCTCACTAGCCAATGAACACGCAGTAGAAAAGCTGGTTCCAGCTAGACATGGGATCACGCCACAAAATGTAAGTGCCTTAAATTTGGAGGTGTTGCGATCGGGGATTCAGGCTTCACCTACCACAAGGGGAGGGACGAATAATGGACGAATCAAAACCCTGGATCCAAATATCCTGAAATGTTGGGAATGATCAGTGCTGGAAGGGAATCTGATGGCTCAGGCCCATCTAGGAGGCTCTGTAGACCAGCCCCCAACAGATGAGCTGTCCCTGCCTTTCAGAGGGGGAAGGCATATAAGCCTCGTCGATTCTTTGGGGGCATTGGGAAGGCAGTTTGGATCAAAGGGACTCTCTGAGCATAAGACCTGCTCAACACACACACAAGGAATTAACGGCGTGCAATTAAACTGATTTACCTAACCCAGCGCAACTCTGCAGGTGGGCACTTTACCTGAGTTTAAACCTTAGCCATCGCCAGCTAAACCAAAGCGAGCCAGGTTTAACACCCATGCGGAGTGTCCCCATACAAAGTTAGACCAGTTACCTACAGCTGTTTAACGTCACACTTTTAGTTAACAACTTCTGTATGCAGACAAGGCCTGAGAGATTATCATCAGGGATCTCTCACTGCACTGCCCCCAATCCTTCACACCGCCTGCCCTCTGCCAGGGTCAGAGCACCATAGGGCAGAGTCTGCTACATCAAGCACACCGTGCAATCCGTTTCACTTTGTCTTGCTTGTTCACACAAAAAGCACCTGAGAATACAATCTTTATAATCTATACAGACAAATGCAGGTGAACCATGTATGTCCCTAGGCTATTGTGTAGGTGGCATGTAGGGGCGCGGGAGGGGGAGGTTTAGAATGACTGATGTAGGAGTGGGGAGGAAACTGAAAGGCATGACAGTGGGATTTATGGCTTGAGAGAGTCTGGGAACTTGTTCCTGAGGTGCCGGGAGTATCTTACAGAGGCAAATATCTAAGGCAGATGGAGAAATGGATTCGACATGTAACATCGGCACCTATACCAGCTAGGAATAGAACGACGAGGGACATCAGTGGTCACACTGCAGTATGAGCTGATTCTCTACTGGGGTCAGGAAGATATCCCAGCCACACCCAGCACATGGGATAAGTTAGATGCATTAAGGTGTGGGGGGGTTCACCCCTGCCCCTGAAGCATCGGCAGTTGGCCATTGTCTGAGTGGGGACACTGGACCGGATAGTCCATTGATCTGTCCTGACATTGCCACCTATGTGCACCTACATCTACGCTATGTTACTAAGAGCCTCAGAAAAGCTGCTGCCAAGAGATGAAGTGATGCGTGT
This sequence comes from Malaclemys terrapin pileata, assembly GCF_027887155.1. Classification (NCBI taxonomy): domain Eukaryota; kingdom Metazoa; phylum Chordata; order Testudines; family Emydidae; genus Malaclemys; species Malaclemys terrapin. Next base: position 8,936,381 of record NC_071505.1, on the reverse strand, counting down.
CTGACAGGGACAGGGACTCCCCAGATAGCCAGCACAGCTGAGGAGAGGCTGGACGTGACCACCAGGGGAGCAGCCTCCCTCAGAGGAGCTTCTACTGAGTCACAGCCCAGTTCAGACGTTGCCTGCCTCCGGCAAAACCTGCTCTACCCCCAGACAAGCCTCCTTCCCCCGTTGCGGAGTTGCCCCCGGGGATACAAGGGTGAATCCATTCAGGGAAAGCAATGGCACTGTTAAGAGTAATGGATTCTCGATGCGGGAACAGCCACTCTGCCTTCAACGAGGCTTTGCCAAGGCTGAGTTCCATACAGGCTTGAATGGACTTAGCACCGTGGCAGGACTGGGACAACTTCCCCTAGCCATCCCTGACAGGAATGCATCCGGCCCAGCCTTGAACAAAAGGCCAATCTGGCAGCACTAAGGGCTATACTGTTGCCCCAGTCATGGCTCAATTTTGCAGAGACTCGGGGATGAAGATACCTGTTCGTTTGGATCCACGTGGGGTTCACTACAGTTACAAATCCAAAATCTCAAACGGAAATGCCACCAGAATTCATGAAGGCCACCATGTTTCTGGTGAGAATCATTCGGCCTTGCACAGTTCTCATGGTCTCAATGCAAATTCCCTCAGCAGGCCCCAGGTTTGCTCGAAAGCAGGTGCCCACTCAGCGATCGCATCAGTGAACACGGTGTCCGACTTTAAACTCTGTAAGGGAGCCAGGCACCGGGCGCGCGCTGCATCACTTCCAATTTGATTGCTAGCCATGCTGCTTGGCTTTCATTGCCCAGAGTGCCTGCTTCCAAAGGCGACTGAAAGCCCTGGTTTTCTCCCTGTCTCAGTAGGGGCTCGGCACTCTAGCCAGGGTCACCTGTGGCGAAGCTTCCCATAGAACACATCCCAAACTCACCCCCCACTCCTGCACCACCCAGAAACCCACCCAAGTGACGGCTTCTGCCTCCAGGTACAGGGCCACAAGTGGGGACACATTTACACAGCAAAACCTTGGGGCAGAATGGTGGGCAAACCCTATCTGCCACTGGGGCGGGGCATTCTCTTGACATACATCAAATATAAAGGCCTAAGAACGAGATGGGAGGCTGAGGGGGGGGGAAGATATTACCTGGGAGTCACTCCAAGCCCCAAAGACTGAATTTTTTTGTTTCCCTTTATCCCGGTCCCCACTCTCCTGCCGCCGCCACCGCCAACCGCTCCCCACAAGCACCGTAACCTTTCTGATAACACTTGTTTCGAGTTCATTAACAAGCGGTGGTTGCGGCAGCCCCAATAAAGGACTCGTTTGCATATAAAAAGGTTTGCGGCTCTGTTAGGAAGTTCATTATAGATAATTGGAGAGGCGAGCGCCATAAAGAGGAAATTCTCACAATGTGGCTTTATCTGATTGACCTAATGTTCTTTCTAATTGAAATTTAAAAAGGCAATTTCTTTGGATGATGTACAGTACAAAGCCAGGGCGCTCAGTCCTGGCCCCGGGTTCGAATCTGCCTCCAACACTTACTTTGTACGAAGTGTCAGGAGGAACTAGCTAAATAACCCTGATCCCGAAGATACTCTGCGGGAATTAGCTATGGGTGTTTGCTCAGGACTGTACCGTTAAAGGTAAGACGTCTGCCTGCTAGCGGCAGGGGGATTCACGAAACTGAGACGCACACTGTCATGGACACTACATTTGTTCTTCCTTTGTTGTTTTCCTTAATCTGAAATACATGTCACCTAGGCTGGAAAAGCACCTCTTGCCCTGTGTGTACGGAAACCATAACAGACCCACCCTGAGCGACTGAAGCATGTAAGGGCCTGATCCCACGACCGCTGATTAGTAATTAATGGGAGTCTTTCCGCTGTCTCCAATGGGAGTCGGATCAGATTCCAAGGGAACAAAACAACTAATCTCATTTATACAAGGCACGCGTTACAGAGTGGATCCTTGTTAATGTATTTAACTTGTGGAGTTTAATTCTATCATTTTGTGTAACTCTTTATATTAAGCTAATAAGCACACACTCAAAGCTCGTAATTCGCCTGTTGGCACAGACTCCTACTGCAAATGGCTGAATTTTGCCAGTTAGCAGGTCAGTGAACAGAGAATAAAACAACCAAGGATGCTACAGCATGAAATGGACGCCTCATTTTGTCAATGGTTGTTTAGTTTTCACTATTTATAACTCCTTGTAGTATGCTCTATAGCTTCAAAAATAACAACGTCTTATATAAGAACAGCCACATTGGGTCAGACCAATAGTCCCTCCAGCCCAGTGTCCTGTCTTCCAACAGTGGCCAGTGCCAGATGCTTCAGAGGGAATGAACAGAACGGCAATTTCAAGTGATCCATCCCCTAACGTCCCGTCCCAGCTTCCGGCAGTCAGAGGTTTAGGGACACCCACAGCATGGGGTTGCATTTCTGACCATCTTGGCTAATAGCCATTGACGGACAGATCCTCCTGGAATGTCTCTAATTCTTTTTTGATCCCCGTTATACTTTTGGCCTTCATATCTCCTGACAAAACGAGTTCCACAAGTTGACTGTGCGTTGTGTGAAGAAGTACTTCCTTAAGTTTGTTTTAAACCTGCGGCCTATTAATTTCATCAGATGATTCGCAGTTTTTGTGTTATGTGAAGGGATAAATAACACTTCCCTATTCGCTTTCTTCACACCTTTCATGCTTTTATAGCCCTCTATCATATCCCCCCCATAGTCATCTCTTTTCTAAACTGAATAGTTCCAGCCTTTTTAATCTCTCCTCATATGGAAGCTGCTCCATTTCACGCTCCTAATCATTTTTGTTGCTCTTATCTGCACCTTTTCCAATTCTAATATATCTTTTTTGAGATGGGGCGACCAGAACTGCACTCAGTATTCAAGATGTGGGCATGCCATGGATTTATATAGTGGCATTATGATATTTTCTGTTTTATTGTCTATCCTTTTCCTAATGGTTCCTAACATTGTTAGCATTTTTGACTGCCACTGCACATTGAGCAGATGTTTTCAGAGAACTCTCCACAAGGACTCCAAGAGCTCTTTCTTGAGTGGTAACAGCTAATTTGCCCCTAATTTTATATGTATAGTTGGGATTATTTTTTTCCAACATGCATTACTTTGCATTTATCAATATTGAATTTCATCTGCCATTTTGTCACCCAGCCACCCAGTTCAGTGAGATCCCTTTGTAGATCTTCACAGTCAGCTTGGACTTAACTATCTTGAGTAATTTTGTATCATCCACAAACTTTGCCACCTCACTGTTCACCCCCTTTTCCAGATCATTTATGAATATGTTGAACAGCACAGGTCTCACTATGTACCTCTCTCCATTCTGAAAACGGATTGTTTATTCCTTCCCTTTGTTTCCTATCTTTTAACCAGTTACTGATCCATGAGAGGACCTTCCTTCTTGTCCCATGACTGCTTAGTTTGCTTAAGAACCTTTGGTGAAGGACATTGTCAAAGTCTTTCTGAAAGTCCAAGTACATTATATCCACTGGATCCCAGTCGTCCATAAGTCTTGGCAATATGAGACTTCTATCTATCTTCTAATATGGGCCTCACCACTATAGTATCTGAATGACCCCTCTACAGGAGCTTCTGTTAAAACTTTGCTGAGAGATGGAGAGAGATCTCCAATTTTGTGCAGACCATGATGGATGTGGCTTAACAGAGAGCAGATGAGTGACTTTCTTCTGCATGTTTGCATCTATACACATTAATGAAGTTTTGACACCTCACCAGAACGCTGTTCCACCAGAGCTAGGATCTAGCCAGGATTTGGGTTGATCCCCTTCCTCTTATGAAAAGCATTTGGGGATCTTTAATGGCCACATATGATCAGAACCTTCGTTTTAAGTGTCATGACCAAATTGTTCCATTTTCTGGACACTAAAGGGGAGAAATTTGTTTAACTATTTTAAATTCCAGGTATTTTAAATGGGAAAAGGTACCGCATCCATAAGGTTGGCCACATACATGCATCTCTCAACGTCCTCGCTGTGTCCCTGGGTTCCCGGTTTGGGAGAGGCAAAACCACATACCTTCACCTCTACCATCTAGTCTCACACAAAGCATTCAGGTGATGAAAGCTCCACATCTCCCCTCCATTCTCTCTCTGCTCTTCTCCCCCCATTGCACAGCTCTTCTGCAGTGAGATTCAAGCAGAGGTGCCATTTAAAGCCCAGCACCAATGGGTGAGAAACAGGCTAATACAAACATCACGTGGATTACGAGGATCAGCATCAGTGTTGGTACTAATTGGCTTGACACCCTCACTGGGAGACTCAGCAGGCACTGGTACCCATGTACCAGTGATATGTGCATTGGAGAGAGTCCGGCAAATGACAAGACAGACAGAGCTAGATCTTCATCCCCCATTTGGATTACCAAAACCTCTTCCTTTCTAGCTTCAACTCCATACAAGACACAGCCACTAAGAGCAACTGCCTTGGCTATCCAACTGACCACAACACCCTGCCTTTTGACTCTATCCACCAGCTCCTTCTTCTCCAGTATGTCACATTCAGATTTTTTTTCTTCACAGTCAAGGCCATGCATAGCCTTGCCCCTCCTGACTGAGTTGACCTGGTCCCTCATCAGTCCTACCCATCCGCTCTGCCAGGGCCGCCATCCTCAATGCCCTGTTTGTCCAGTCCTCCCACAGCCATCTTTATGCTTTGTTCACTCCATCTCCTATAACTGGAATCCCCCTGCTGGACTGATACCTCTGGCCACCATCACCAGACCCTCTTCATTCAAACACCACAAGACCCAATGCCCAGGAGAAATGAGACAAAGACATTTATCTAGCGCATACAGTTGGAAAAAATAAATCTCGGCTCCAACAGGCTGTATATTAGCTTTGGCTGGATGATTGCACATATTCATTGATGATGCCTATCCCTGCCCTCCCACCTCATGTCACTGCTGAAATGAGATAGTAAGTGTCATAGGGCCACCCTGTGACTGTAAGCTCTTAGGGGCAGGGACCATGTCTTCAAAACTATACTGTGCAGAACATGGTTAACGAATGCTGTGCCAGTGGAAAGGGCTGGATTGACAGTGCTGAAAACAGATGTCTTTTACTCAGAGAACAACTACAGCATGGAGATGATATGGTGATGGGCACAGGATAGCTGGATAGAGAGGGATTTTTGCCATTGATTTCAATGGAGCTAGGATTTCACCCAGAGAGAGAGAGGGAGAAGGAGATGCCAACGGCTGGATGGGCCATTCACTGATCTCCCCTCTCCAGTACTGGGGTTACAACAGCACCACTGCAGAAGGGGCCCTGCCCCCTGCTCCACCCCAAGGCCCTGCCCCTGCTTGGCCTCTTCCCCCAAGGCCTCACTTGCCCCTTTCTGCCCCCTCATGCGAGTGGTGGTGGGAGCGTCGGGAGGAAGAGGCTGAGCGGGGGCGGGGCCTCAGGCAGAGTAAGGGCGAAGCCTTGGGGAGAAGAGCCCAAGCAGGGACATGGCCTCAGTGTGGGCGGAGCAGGGAGTGGGGCCATGGTCTGGGCACTGGGACCCACGAAAGATTAATCCGGCCCTGCCCCTCTCATCCTTAAAGCTCATCCTTTCAAGTCAGGACTGAGATAGTGGGAAGGCAGAGCAGGGGAAGTTTTCCTTGTATTGACCCACAATACAGGTACAGCATGGGAAAACACAAGGCTTCAGTCTGTAGGGCTGGCAATCTGGCACCTTTAGACTCCTTTAAAAACACACAGCCACTCTCCCCCAAAAATCCCAGTGGAATAAACCAGTGCACGTGGGTGAAGCAATAAGCCATCTCTGTACACGGGGCAGGTGGACATTGTTGATTTACAGGGCACACTGTGTTTACATTATTACACCACTAATTCTTATTGCTGTAAAATTAAATTTAAAATTTACAGGAAGGGTATCGGGGAACGTTATTAGGTTATAAAGTGGAATCAGGTCAATGCTTTGCCAGCAGGATTCCAGGCTTCATAAATTTCTGGATATACATCCTCCAAATTTACATCGGCACTGGCAGCAATCAAACTGGCTACGAAAAGCTCAAGTGGCCAAAGAATTGTTTAATGCACCGTATATTTTATCTGTATTTCCGAGGTTTATAATGCCCTTAGAGTGACTGAGGGAGAGCAAAAGTAATAATATATAAAGAAAATGCCCATAACCTTAAAGGCAGCTGATGAGGAGAAGGCAGTGGGATTTATGGAAAGTGTAAACATCCACAGAGATAATAACAGAATAATTGAGGACTGGCATAACTGTGGCGACCAGCAACTCTATCTTAGTTCAGGGTCTGTCAGGGATTCCATTACAAAGACCAGGTCTGTGTCCTTAGACATTGAATGAGAGTTTGGTTTTGCGTTAAAAGCCAGCTCAGCCCCCGAAGCCGTACGGGGTGCGCCCCTGGCGTTTCAGGGCGTACACCACATCCATCGCCATCACCGTCTTCCGCTTGGCGTAGGTCACCGCATCGCGGATCACGTTCTCCAGGAAAACCTTCAGCACCCCGCAGGTCTCTTATAGATCAGCCCCGAGATGTGCTTCATGCCGCCGCGGTGAGCCAAGCGGCAGATCGCAGGCTTCGTAATGCCCTGGATGTTGTCACATAAGACCTTGCGGTACCTCTTAACACTTCCCTTACCCAGCCCCTTTCTCACCCTTGCCACGACCGGATAGGTTTAGTGCTCGGGAAAGGTGCCTGCCTGACGTTCTGCGGCTAGAGGACTAGTCTCCAGGGCTAAGTACTTGTCCAGTGCCGGCTTTGTCTACTGTGTTCTAGCACTATGTGCCAATTGTGACCTGGAGCGACTACCACATTAGGCGCTGCAAAACCAGGGTGGAAAGACAGAAAATAAATTCAGGCTTCATAGTCCATTGTTTGGCCTTTGTGTTGTGACAGCCAGAGAGGTGTGAGGATATATGATGGTGGTTGCAGTGATGTGGGCCCCCCTGCACCAGGAACTACATTAAGCCCACCTCATTTCACACAGGTCACTAACAGTGCATGTTATCCACTCTCTTCATCCCCCTCCTTAGCCCTAGGTTTCTCTCAATACTGCAGCCAGCTGGCACTTTGTCAAAGTGTGTGTGAGCACGTGGGGGTGTCTCCAATGGCAATGGCCTCACACGGTGGCAGTCTCCTCTCCTTCCTGATTGTGTCAGATTGAGTGCTCCCTTCATCCTCACCCTAGGGCCTGGCGCACTGGCTCTTCTCCCTGCTCCTCCCTGGGGGACATGTGGTGCTCACAGCACCATGTTCCCAGCCCCTCCCATCCTGGACAACAAAGACGCAAGCTCAGGATTGTACGTTGGCCCCCAGTCTGGCTGCATACTCTGCCTCTCCACGTATTGGCCAGCTGTATATTAGAGTTGGTGCTGCCAGACTGAAGACCCTCTCTTTGAATTACACAGAGGGATGAATCCATCCCAAGTCAGCAGAGACCTCAAGGTACCAACAAATTGCCACCGAAGACCCAGCGCTTCAGCAGCGGGTCCCGGGGCGGAAGGACCCCCTACCGCTGGTCTTCAGGGCACTTCAGCGGCGGGTCCCGGAGCGGAAGGACCCCCCCCGCCGCCGAAGACCCAGAGTGGAAGAAGCTCCGGGGGCCCAGGCCCCATGAGAGTTTTCAGGGGCCCGCTGAGCCAGTGAAGGACCCCGCTCCAGGGGCCCTGAAAAACTCTCGTAGGGGCCCCTGCGGGGCCCAGGGCAAATTGCCCCACTTGCCCCCTCCTCTGGGCAGCCCTGCGCTTGAAGCTCAGACCTGGATTCAAACATTCCCCAAGTTCAGGGGGTTTGGATGCACGCTTCCTGCTGGAGACGCTCTCTGATTCCTTGCAGTGGGGGTAAGAAGCTGCACCGTGAAAACAGGGACGTCTCCAGGGTGCTGGTTGGCAGTGATTAAAGAGCATCATTTCAGGAACCAGCTGGAAACGCAGTTTCACTGCATGGTGCCACTTATTCCTTTTACTTTGGCACATCCCACTGCGACCAATGGGCCCCGCTCACACCACTGATCATGGGGATTTTGCATGGGAAGAGTAAAAGGCTGCAGGACCGAGCGTAGGAAGTGGCTGCACACACTGAATTCCAGGGCTGCTGCCAGCATCTTTGCAGCGTTCACGGTATTGATCTAAAGCAAGAAACAATAAGACACAAGTGCCTCACTCAGATGTTAAAATTTGGGGCGACACTCACCAATCCAAAGGTGGGTGCACAACGTAGGCAGCTTGCTGGAGCCACCTCCCTGAGCTCTGTCATCGCTGCTGATCTGGTGCGGAAGATTCACGTCACTGCCTGGCTCCTGAAGGTGGCTGATGAGGAAGGATAAAGGCTAAAAGTGCCAAGCACAATGGGGCTCTGATTCTTGATTGGGGTTTCAAGATTCGACTGAAATACTACTAATAGGGTCTGTTATTGATCAAAAACGTAAGAGCCCCTGAATGGGCTGGTGTCTGTCACAGTCACAATCACAACTGAAGATGGGATGAAACACTTTCTAAAGGCTGGGGTCCAGTCTGAACTCCCCATTCAACTGGGCTTTCACTGGCACGCTGGCAGCAGGCAACGTAAACCACAGCGGGTTGACACAAAGACGAAGCTTTGGGAGGAGATGGCAGGGGAGAAGCTGAATTAGAGAGGTCTGGGAAACCTTTCTTCCCAGCCTGCAAATATTTGAGAGTTCAACATCTCCCCATCTTGAATTGTGATGAAAAGCCAAAATCTCCAACATACTAGTGAATTGAAAGAGTGATTATTTTTTTTGCCCCACGTTGGGCCAACTATTTTGTTTCAAATTTGACCTTTTCTTCTTTTTTAAACCCCCTTTTCACACTCAGTAGGTTAACTTTCAAAATGAAAAGCTGTTTAGAACCAGAAAACGTCTAAATACAACATTACGACCATTTAAAAACCTTTTTTCTCAATTTTTTTTTCCAGTCAGGAAATTCTTCAACATGAGCCTGTTTCGTGAACATGCACCGCAGAGACTTGTTAGAGCATCACAGCTAAAAGCTCTGGTGACTCCATCACCACGGAGCATGCTCCAGCCCAGGGCAAGTGGGCTGAGCAGGACTTTCCCTGCAATTGCAGCTCCACGCTGCTGTGGGCGGGGTTGGGGCCAGGTGATGAGACTGTCTCATCTGTGCTCTCAGAGATACCTCTGGTGCCTAGGCAGTGAGGAAGAGGATAGGGCAGAATAGGCTTTGGTTGAGGAGCCTCAGACTTTGAGGCTGGGGGTGGGTGGACCTCAGCTCTCCCTCTCCACCGGGTCCCAGCCCAGGGCCCTGTGTATGTCAACCCCTAAATGGGGGGCGAGGGGGTGTCTCCTAGCAGGAAGTCAAAATCTGCTGCCCTGGGCTACTTCCTACCAGTCTGTTCAGTTTGCGGTGTGGCCCCTCTAGTCCAGTGTTGAGCACTGCCTTGCCATGGTCCCAGGCTCCTTTGGGTAGGGCACCCACAAGTTGTTGAGGACGAGCCCCGCAATGTCTCTGGGGTTCGCTCACTCAGTTAGCTCAGGTCTGGAAGCACCTAGGTCCCCTTCATAGTTTCCCTGGACTGGGGAGACAGTGTTGGTTGGCTGCCTTGGCTGGCTGGCTAATGCTTCTTCCCCTCAGCTAGGGAGGCAGCTAGCGCCTGTCTCTGCGTCAGTTAGCCCAAAACTGGGCCAGGTTCTCTCCTTTTGTTCCCCCTCCAGGCCTGGCATTGGCTGTGGGTATAATGGGGCGGGGCTAGCTGGGCCCAGAGGCTCTTTAACCTCTGCTGTGCTGGCTGGCAGTTTCTCTGCTTCATCACAGCATGTTTTCTTCATCATTCTTGTGGTTCTTCTCTGAATCTTCTCCAATTTTTCAACATCCTTCCTGAAGTGTGGACACCAGAACTGGACACAGTAGTCCAGAAGTGGTCACACCAGTGCTAATATAGAGACAATACCTGCCTACTCTTACTCAATATTCCTCTGTTTATCTATCCAAGGACCCCATTAGCCCTATTGGCCGTAGTGTTGCACTGGGAGCTCATGTGCAGCTGATTAGCCAACATAATCCCCAAGTCTTTTTCAGACTCACTCCTTCCCAGGATAGCCCCCTGGAAGTGTAGTTTACATTCTTTGTTCCTAGATGTATGGCTTTACATTTGGCCCTACTGAAATACATACTATTTGCTGGAGCCCAGCTCACCGAGTGATCCGAATCGCTCTGTATCAGCAACCTGCCCTCTTCATTATTTACCATGCCCCCAATTTTTGTGTCCTCTGCAAACTTTCGCACTAATGATGTCATGTTTTCTTCCAGGTCATTTATAAAAATATTAAATAGTGTAGGGCCAAGAACCAAGCCCGGCGGGATCCCAATAGAAACACGCCCACTCTATGATGATTCCCCGTTTCCAGCTACATTTTGAGACATTTCAGTGAGACAGTTTTTAATCCATTTAATATGTGCTGTATTGATTTCATATCATTCTGAATCAAAACGTCATGCAGCACCAAGTCAAATGCCTTACAGAACTCTAAGTCTCTATTACAGCAACTCTATTACCATTATCAATCAAACTTGTACTCTCATCAGAAAATGAAATCCAGCTATTTTAGGTCCTTGTATGGCCCCATAGCATCGAAGCCCCTCACAGACTTTTAATAGGTATTGTAACGGGGGCAAGACTCACCCCTGTGGCACCTCCTGTCGGTTGTCCTGGGAATTAGCTCTTTTGACCCGGACCGCCCTCTGCAGGCTGGTATCTCACTGCCGCTGGCCCCCGTGTTCCTCCCAGACCCGGTGCCCCTCGTCCTCAGGTGCTGCCCCCTGGCAGTACACCCGCTCTCTGGGTCTCCCCACCCAGGGGAACCCCCACCCACTATCCCCACCTCACCTCAATGGCTACTGCCAGTCACCATCTAGCCCCCTTTCGCTGGGGCTGACTGCAGTCTGTATAAGCCAATCATCACAGGCTGCATAGGTGTGCGCACGGGGTGTGCCCAGGCACATCCTAATACAGGGGTGGGCAAATGGCTCCACTCCCCGGCACGGCAAGCTGCGGGGTCCACGCTCCCGGGCCGGAGCGCCCGGCCAAACGCAGCAAGCCACCAGCCCCTCCTCGCCTTCCCTCCTCCCCTGGAGCCTTGCTGCCGCGCGCGCAGAACTCTGGGGGCCGGGGCTGCGCACTCCCGCGGGGCAGCGTTTGGCTCCATGGTGAGGCAGACATGCTCCCCGCTCCCCTGGAGCCATGCTGCTCTGCGCAGCGCTCTGGGGGCCGGGGCTCCATGGGGAGTCAGACACGCTCCCCCCTCTCCCCCATGAGCCATGCCGCCGCATGCGCAGCGCTCTGGGGCTGGGGCTCCCGCGGGGCAGTGTTTGGCTCCATGGGGAGGCTAAGAGCCTCATCTCATGGTAAGGGGTCTGGGGCCTGGGGGGTTGGATAAGGGGTGGGGGGCAGTCAGGGGACAGGGTGGGTTGGCAGTGGTCCCAGCAGGGCGTAGTCAGGTGACAAGAAGCAGGGGGGGTTGGGGGTTCTGAGGGGGGAAGTAGGAGGGAGAGGATGGGGGCTGGACTAGGGCACAGGCAGGGCTAGGGCAGCGCTCCCTGGGTGCACACCCTAATGAAATGGGCTGCGCACGCCTATGACAGGCTGCCTCTGCCTACCCTGGGCTGCAGCCTAGTACCTTTCTGCCCTTTGACAAGGCTGCAGCCTGGAGCTTTTCCGGGTGGGAGCTCCCTTGCCCTATTCCCCAGCCCTGCTCCCCTCAGGTACTCTGTTTAGCTTCCCAGCAGCCAGGCCCTTCTCCCTCAGAGAGAGACTGACTCTGCTCCTGGCCCACTGCCCGCTTATAAGGGCCAGCTGAGCCCTGATTGGGACGTGGCCACAGCTGAGCCTGCTTCCCCAATCAGCCTGGGAACTGCTTGCTCCCAGCCACAGCCCTCTCCTGGGCTGTTTTAAGCCCTTTAAGACCCGAGCGGGTGACCACTCCGCTACAGGTATCCTCACAACCCCGCTGTTAGGCAGGGCAGTGCTATTACCCCCATTTTACAGGTTGAGAACAGAGGCACAGAGAGCCTTAAGGCTATGCCTATAGTGCACACCAGGCCTGGGCTCTGACTCAGGTCTCAGCCCAAGCCCTGCTCCCATCCACACACAAATCAGTCTGACTCAGGTCAGCAAGCACTCAGAACCCAGGCCTCTGCTAGGGGGATGGGCCAGAGCTCAAGTCCCACTATGATTTGGGTCCAAGCCCTGACATTTTGGGTATGGATGCAGCTCAAGCCACAGATCCATGCGAGAAAGTCTGTGTATTTCAATACAGACATGTTGGCATGGCTGGGAGACCTGAGTCTAGATATTGTAAGCCTGGGTTTACAATGCAGAGTGGATGCTCAAGTCCAGGCTTGTAAACACCAAGTCCACAGACCTGGGTCCCACAGACCCGGGTTGACAGTGCAGTGTAGACATACCCTAGGTGATTTGCCCAAAGGTCACAAATGAAGTTTGCAACAGAACAAGAAATTACACCCAGGTCTCCCAAGTCCAAGCCCTCCACTCTAATCACTGGACCATGCTGTCCCTGAAGTTAGTTTGACAAGATCTCTTTTCCATAAACTCATGTTAACCAGCATTAATTATACCACTCTCCTTTAATTCTTTATTAATCAAGTCCCAAATTAGCCATTCCACTATTTTGCCCAGGACTGATATTTAACATTCCTATTATGGTAGCACCTAAAGGTCCCCTTGCACTACGTGTTGTGTGGACATGGGCTCATAGTGATTAAATTGTGAAACCCCCTTGCTTGGGAATTTTAAAAATGGATTGGACAAAGTCGTAGAAAATGTGGCGCAGAGAACAGCTCTGCACAAACTGGATGACCTAACAATGTACATCTTTCCACCTCTAGTTTTGATGAATCTGCATCCCTCTTTCTAGCATGGACTCCTTTCAGTGAACATGGATACTCATCTTTAGTACTTCTGCAAAGACTTTTATCAGAGGATCTGAAAACCCTTTATACACATTAAATCATTAACCCACAGAATAGTCCCGTAACATTGTAAGTATCATTATCCCCATTGTACAGATGGGGAAACTGAGGCACAGAGTGGTTAAAACCCAGAGCCACACAGTGAGTCCACGGAGGTGCTAGCAACAGAAGCCAGATCTTCTCATTTCCAGTCCCCCACAGTGGAGCAGAGATGAAAGGAACTGTCATGCCAGTTGGGCACAAGGGCCCCTGCTGCAGTGTTTTCAGCCCTTTTGCAGTCTCTGCTCCTTTCTGCCTCACGGTTGCAGTGAAGTTGCAGCACGGAAGGGCAGAGAGCATTCTGGAGCATCTTGCGCACAGTCCGTTGCCCATCCAGTGTGATAGCCCTGGATAAAAGGAGAGTGTGACTGCTCAATGAAGGGCCAAACCACACTGGGACAGGATGGCTTAATGCACCTGAGCCTTTTTTTAGGGGGCACCCCATACACAGCCCTCAAAAATGAGACTATATGTGAACAGGAGTTTGTAACAGGGTCTCCACCTCTAGAGCGTCCCTGCATGGCGTGGGACAGCCCTGCAGACGGCCTGCCTCGATTTCCCTCTGAGGTTTGCAGAAATCATTCTCACAGCACAAATCTTGAAAACAACATTCCCACTCTCTGCGGGGGGGTGTCTAGTTTGTTTAACCTAGTCCAACAAAATGAGCTCCCTTTTCACCCAGGGTTCCCACAGCCCTCCTCCTGGGATTACTAAATCCTGGCCAGCCTGGCCCACAAACTCACCCCTCTAGATTAGGGGTTCACAGCCTTCCTTCTAGGCACTGTGGGTTGGCAGAATTGTTCTTCCTTCCAGCAACTCCTCTTGCTCAAGTTCCGCTTCACGCAAAGCCTCTCCCTTAGCCACCCCTGATTCAGTCCCATGATCCACTGACCACATGAGCTTCATTTTCCCCTCCTGGAGAGGACAGCTGGCGGTGTCCCAGGTGGGGCTGAGACCCATCTCCCTTTAAAGGGCCAGCCACCCTGTGACAGAATTTTTCTTGGGACACTTCCCTTTTGCCCCCAAGGTGTGATAGCTGCATGACTTCCCCCTCCCTCGAGGCTACCCCTGTCCCGCTCAGAGACTCACCTGGCCCAACAGAGCTCAATGACGAATTTCCCGTGGACTTGAGTGGGATCAAGCTCTACAGCTTTTATTTTGAAAGAACCTGGAGTTGAAACCCTTTGGCCTCTGCAGTTGGAAGGTCGGGAGAGTGACAGTGGGATTGTTCCCACCCTCCTTCTCCCACAGATTGGTAACTGCAAGAGATAAAGCCCAAGCGAAAGCAAATAGATGTGTGGCCAAAGGGAGGGTCTGGCCACAGCCTCCTGGGACTATGAGAAAGGAGTAGCCCAGGCTGAGTGGAAGACACATTGCAATGTCACCTTTTATCTGTTGGCTTAACATCTCCCCTTCCTGAGAGCTTTTCCCCTTGGCTCAGGCCCAGATGCTCAAAGCTCCCAAGGGAGCAAATGCAGCTGAAGTTAAAATGGGAGAAAGACAAAGCCACATACGTCAGAGGCAGGTGAACACCCAAAGCAGGCTCTGAATGGTGGGGTTTTTCCTTCTTCCTTGTACTAGTGGCAACCACCGGCTCCCAAATAATACTACACTCCTGACGTCCTGTGTTGCAGACAGCAAGCTAGATAGTCAGAAAGTCCCACGATTGCTCTGGGCATCACAGTATTGTGACACTGTATCAGTGCATGAGGCAAAACAGCATCATCTCACACCAATGCAACGTAGCGGTGGGAAGAGCAAAATGTTGCCACGCTGCATTCTGTGATTATTTTGTCCCACGGGATAAATAAGCTCAAACCACTACAGCAACTAGTCCAACTGGTAAGAGTGAGGGTTATGGTTAGTATATGGTGCCAGAGGCTTCTTTCACCTCTATCACACCACCTCTCAGTGCTGTTCAAGCACATCCCAGCAGTAGGTCCTTGGTTAGCCACTACCCATGGAGGCCAGACAAATTCCCCAACAAGGAGCAGACCTGCAGAGGCCACGTTAGGTGGCTGGGAAGGGGAGTGGAATGGCAAGATGTGGGGTGGGCACTGGGAGACCAAACCAGTTTGAAACAAATCTCAATTTCCCACTGCAATTTGGCAAGAGACCTCAGCAGAGAGAGCAGCTGCAGAGCAGCCCTGAGCCAGCAGCGATTTCCGGCAGATACAACACTGCAGGAATAAGGAAGCCTGATAAGACGCAGATGAGAAGCAGATGCCGTTTTCTGTGCGTTGGCTGGAAGATGACCAGGACAGCAGGCATGAGAGCAATACAAAACCAGACGGAGTCACACAGCGCTGAGTCACATCTAGTCTCTCTTCTTCCCCATCCCATCCCCAGCCAGTACAAGGCTGTTCCCTAAAACCAATTCTCTAGCCCAGTTCTAAATGTTCCAAATGACAGGGCGTATTAATACTATTGGAACTGCAATAGTACCTGGAAGCCACATCTGAAATCAGACCCCTTTGTGCTGGGTGCTGTACAAACACACCGTAAGAGACAGTTCCGGCTCCAAAGACCTTACAATCTAAACAGATAAGGGAGTGAGGGAACCAGAGCAAAGAGAGGGGAACTCACTTTCCCAGAGCAAAGAGAGGGGAGCTGGTCATTGGCACAGCCAGAAATATAAACCACATCTCCTGAGATGGCATCCAGCACCTTAACCACTAAACCACACTGCTTTTCAGTCGTTTCCACTCCACCCTTGTCTACTTCGCAGACTAACCGATCTAAGATCTAATGGATAGGGAATGTCTTTTGACAGTCTACATTTTCCTTATTTAATCTCATCTCATTACTCTGTTACACCCCTCTCTTGAAGATCCAAGTCCTCTCCTTTCTTGGTGTTTGCAGTAGAGATGGGCTGGGACCAAGCCCGCATTTTGGAAATTCCCTCAATCTCTAGGGAGTCCAGAGCTACATCTGGATTCAAACCTGTGACTCTGGACTTTCTCCAGCCTCCACCTTTCAAATACTTGGAAAGGACGGGCCTCTGTAGGACTGTGCCTTTAACTATCCTGCACTCTAGAGGGTTTCCAAAGACTTCAGCCAATTAGAATGAAAGCACTGATCCTTTCTCCACTTGCACTGTCCAGCTGGGGACGCTGTGGAGGCCAAGCTCCAAGATGTCTGCTTGACTGTGTCTTAATTGAGTTGCTGTTGGCAGCTGGCTCCCAAACTCCGCTCTCATCCCTTCACCTTCACTCCTCTAACAATCCTCTCTTCATGCTCATGCAAACGCAGCAGGTTGCCTGCAAGTTGCTATAGTAACAAAACCTCACTCTTTTTTCTTAATGATAGACAGGTGCCAGGATAAATGAGTGGATAATCAACAAGAGGGGAAGAATTAGAGGCAGTGATATTGGCATCTCTATAGCTGTCACTGGATTCCCCGTGGAATGACGGCCCCATTAATGAGCAGAAATGGAATTTTTCGGCAGTGACACCTGAAGCAGCTGCGTCTCAGGACAGGGACAGTAGCTGGTAAACCAGGCACGGGTTGGAAGTTGAGTTGTTGTCACAGTAATGACTGGTCATGTATCACTTCAAGGCCTTGTCCACAATACGAGTGCAACCAGTTCCTGACACTAATCAGAAAACAGACAACCACCGATGTCTCTGCAGAGGCGTCTTTTTCCAGAACACAACCATGACGGGCTATCTGTGTTTGTAGCAATGCATTCTGGGAAAATCCGGGTTCCTTTGCGGTAGTAGTGCCTTAGGAGGGGATAGAGAGCCCAGAGGGCATTCACACAAACCAGTGAGGCATAGGGCAATGCACTATGGGAAGGAGGAGGACCGGTGCAATTGAGTTACACGGACCTGGGTAGGAAGTCCCGACTACACTACAAAATAACGTGCCCAAGAGGTTACAGGAAGTTCACCTCATGCCACCTCAGCATTGGGGATATTCAGGACAGGACAGAGGTGCATCAGCAGAGCTGGGAGGAGGAGGAGAGCACCAGCACCTGCCTGCACATCTTTGACCAGCACCTGGTTCCCAGGGTCACTCTCGGCCCCCCTTTTTCACAAGCACAGTCCCCCACCCCCATGTTTACTCAGTCAGAACAAGCAGGGGAACAAAGAGAAATCAGCGCATTTCACTGCAAAGGCCTCCGGCGCAGCTCCTCATTGAGTGCGAGGCAGGCACAAGCACTTGGAGACTGGGTGCACGGCTCCTCGGCAGCTGTTCCCCAGCGTGCGGCTTCCAGGGCTTTCTCTTGCTTTTGACAAATTAATATTTGAAGTAGCTGCGCTTTTATGTGGGCTTTACTGCCATTAGCATGTACAACTCGACTTAAAACACTTCGGTGCGCGGGTTTTTTCTTCTTTTCCCTTTTAGATGACAGATGAAAATCCTTTTAATGAAAAGCTTGTTTGGGGGAGGAAGAAAAACACATATACACTCACAAGCCGGATGAGCATGGAAAGATGAAAACCTCCTTCAAGGTAATTAAATGATTATGTATCTTTTAAACCCAGCAGATAAAGATTTGTTATCTGGGTTAGCTTTTTGCTTTTCTTTTTTCCATACAAAGCTAAAATCCTTGCAAGGACCAGAACAAGATAGTGTTCATCTTACAGAGCAATACAGCACAAAAGGAACCTTAGTTCTTTATCCCATCAACTCACGTCGGTTACTCCTGGCTTACCATCAAGCCTTAAGACTCAACGTGAGAACTGCCATTCTGGATCAGAGCAGATTTTCACCTATAGGAGGCAGCATTACTTTAGTGGGTAGGGGCTCTGCTACTAACCAGCTGTGTGCCCAAGGACAAATCACTTTGCCTCAATTTCCCTTCCTACTCCTTGACTGTCTTGTCCATTTAGATTGTAAGATCTTTACGCCTATACTGTGTCTAGCACAGGGGCCACGATCTCAGTTGTGGCATCTGTAATGCAAATGATAGTCTCATATGCTGTCTCCAACACTGGCCGGTACCAGATGCTTTAGAGGAAGATGCAGGACACCTAGCTGTGGAGTAAACTACCTCTCTCCTTCTTCCTAAGGGATTCTTAAACCTCTTTGGCTTTTGTAAATGACTCCTTGGACAAAACAGTTTAGTATTGAAATCTCTGATCTGCTTCCTCATCTTCCGTCTCCTCCCCACTCAATAGAATAACATCAACTCCTTTTATAAAGCCAGATCTCGCTTGGTATATTTCAAGCCGGCAGACGTAGCCTTCAAAAACCTGCTGTAAAAGGAAATTATATGTCAGGGTGAAGTATTCCTGCCACAAATCACCCTGAGACATCGTCGACTCTATTTGATTGAGTTCAACGCCATAATCATAAATACTCTTGTTTTATGGGCCCTGCTGAAGTTCTTGACCAGAAGCAAACACGCCTCTTCCAATCAGCTTCAAAACAACTTTATCCATGCCCACCTTTCCAGCACTGATTCACCAAACTCTTGCCTGGCTTAGGCATGAGATGCAGAGCCAAAGTCCTGACAGTGAACATCTGTGTGTCTGTGTAATTTACAAAGCACACGCCACTAGAGTATCTAGGCACTTTCTGTGAGTAGGGTCAGGGCAGTATCCTGGCTGAATTCCAAGAGACAATTCTGCACTCTTAAACCAAGCAAAACTACTATTTAATTAAAGGGCCACAAGCAGGGCCAGATTACCCATAGGCTAATAAGGCTATAGACTTAGGCCCTCCTATTTTTAGGCCCTACATTAGGCCCTAATTTTTAGGCCTTCCTATTTTTAGGCCCTACTGTAAGCCCTCCATTCCATATTGAAGTAACAGTCGAGCGACGCTAGCGGGGGCCATCGGAAATGTTTAGTCTCACTAGATGTTGCTTTGTACAAATTAATCCATCAAGATTGCAAATTCCGTTGATGGTGGCTGTGATTTTGTCTCTGTGGGCTAAGTAAGTGTTTGTGGGCCCAAGCAATATTGAACTTTGTACACAGTAGGCCTACACTGGATGATAGAAACTATGTCGAAGAAAGGAGGATGGTAGAAATTGAAGGAGGCCAAAGAAAGATGGGAAAGATAAGATGCAGTGCTGAAAGGTTCTCTCTCCTAACGTTTTTTCCCCCTACTAAGGCAGGTGGTGAGGAAGTCCAGGCGAATACCAGCCCAAGTGAACCTGCTGGGCCTGATGAAAAGGACCAGCCTCCCATGACTTCTCTAGCTGCAGTCTCACCCCACTCCTCTGAAGACTTTCCCACTGATAGTAATACAAGAATATCCTTCTCCAGCGATCCAGGCGAGTGGGACATGACTTCTCAAGATCTCATGGCATATTGGACTGAGAAGGACTCACAGAAATGCCAGAATCTAGATGCTGCCTTTTCACTGACAAAGCAAGAGTACACCAATCAGAATCGTTATCTGACCAAATCGGTGTTTGAATATGTGAAGCCTAACAAACAGATTGGCAAGCGAGAATGGCCCATCTATTCCTCTTCTAAGAAGAACGTGAACTGTTTTTTATTGCTGCCTGTTTTCTGATACCAAAAAGTGGGGAATGTTCTGCGAAGGTGATTGGAAGAATACTGCATACATTACCAATCATGCAATGAGTGAGCAGCATACATTGTCAGTTAGCAGCTACCAGGCCCGAAAGAAAATTAATGCCAGAATTGATACCCAAATGGAAAACCAGTTTTTGGAAGCTTGTGCTTATTGGAAGAACGTTCTCAGATGCATAGTTGAAACTATAGTTTTTCTTGCTGAGCATGGTCTGCCATTCTGTGGATTGCAGATGAGACTGCTGGATTGAAACACAATGGCAATTACCTTGGCGTTCTAGAGCTAATCGCTAAATTCAACTCTTAGCTCAGCACATCAATGAACAGCAAATCGTGGAAAAGGCCATACACCACATCTCTCAAAGACTATTTGTGATGAATTCATTGCACTGCTGGCAAAGAAGACGCTATCAGCCATTGTAGATGAGATCAAAGATGTGGGATATTTTTCAGTGTCTGTTGACTCAATACCGGATGTGTCATATGTAGATCAGCTGACTGTCATCTTGTGTTATGTTCTACCCAGCAGAACAGTTGAGTATTTCATGACTTTCATAAACATCACCAACACAGGGGAGAAACTTGCCTTGTACCTACTCCATTTCCTCATCGAAAATGGGATTTGACATCAGCCTTTGTTGTGGCACAAGCTATGACAATGCAAGTAATATGAGTGGCAAATATTCAGGGATGCAGGCCAAGATAAAAGAGCACAATGCTTTGGTTGACTACATACCATGTGCTGCACACTCACTCAACCTTGTTGGCCAGTCTGCCATTTATTGTTGTGTTCAAGCAGTTTCTTTTTTTTTTGATTTGTCCAAGAATTGTACATTTTTTATTCTGCATCAACCAGTCGTTGGTTGATTCTTAGAGATTCACCACCCAAGGGATGCCTACTGCCCAAATCACTCTCAGGGACATGGTGGGGTGCCAACGTTGAATAAATAATATGTAAATATATGTGTGTAGAGAAATGTTTGATGACTTCATAATTTTTTTTGCAATATGTAATTCATACTTAGGCCCTTCCGTCCCACGAGCCTTAGGCCCCTCATAACCTTAATCCAGCCCTGGCCACAGGAAACTGGTCCCAAATTAGGAACCAAATCTTGAGGTCTTTATTCCAACTTTTATTGACTTCAGTGGGTGAGAACTGAGCATGGAGCTCAAGATCTGACCCTTGGTAATTATATTCTGCCTGTCTAAAATTCCCGCTGCATGTTCAACTAGGGAATTCTTCTCTCCTTCTGTGGATCTCGTTCAGTGCTGCTGGTGCTGTTATAATGGCTGCCATGTTCCACCCCCAGGGTTGTCACATGCCATGTCCTAGGTGGTGAAGAGGAGCCTATACTGCAAGGAAAATCTTTGCTCTGCTAGAGGTGAAGTAGATGACCTCACAGACCTTCTCTATGTCTCCAGCCCATAGGATTTAAGGTTTAAAAGAGAACTAGATAAATTCATGGAGGTTAAGTCCATTAATGACTGTTAGCCAGGATGGGTAAGGAATGGTGTCCCTAGCCTCTGTTTATCAGATGATGGAGATGGATGGCAGGAGAGAGATCACTTGATCATTACCTGTTAGGTTCACTCCCTCTGGGGCACCTGGCATTGGCCACTGTCGGTAGACAGGATACTGGGCTGGATGGACCTTTGGTCTGACCCAGGATGGCCCTTATGTAGGATAATTCTTCAAAGCAAGCTGGTACCCCATCAAATAACAATAAGACACACAACAATTCTCATCAGAACATACTGTACGGGACTACGAGAGAGACCAGCAAGGGAGTCAGACCTATATACACCAGGAGACGTGAGGAGCATCTGAGGAAAGTGGGACATAAGCACAAGCTTTGACTACACAAGCCCCTGAGAGATCCCTATCAGCACTCCAGCACGTAAGAGGGGTCATGGATATAAGCACAGCCAGAACATGTGCTACCAGAGTGGGAAGACTGAGTTCACACTAGGCCTGGGGTTTGGTTTCAACATGCTGCAATGGGAGATGGAAAGACAGTCAAATTAAGGTGAGTGGGGCAGCAAATGGGCCAGATTGTGGGGGAGGGAACAAGTCTGATATGCTGAAATGCTGATTAAATAGGAGGAGTTGCTGGCAATTGCACGTGTGATGAAGTTCCATCAATGCTTGTTTGCTTGGCAAGAAGTCACTAAACGGCTTAGCTGTGTGTCTGCAAGATTGTGAATGGGATGGTCCGTCCACCACACCAGGACTTTAAGGTGGTATGAATGCCTCCTCAATTGATACTGCAGATACATCCTCCTCCCAAGTGGTATGCAACATCCCCCTTCCCTGGGGAAGGGAAGAACTTCCTAAAGAAGGGAAAGTGCACATCAAGGTAGCAAGAAGGGCATTAGGGATGGAGAGGAAAGACCAACAGAAACAGGTTCACTTAACGACATGATGTTTTGGATGATCTGGAAGATGACAGAAAGAAGGCAGGCTGTAGAGGAGACAGAAACTGGGTCCCAGCCAATGCCCACACTGGGCAGTGAAACATCTAACCCGCATTCATGAAAGTCTCCTGTTGGTAGGTGAAGGGATAGCTGTATCTGAAGAAGCTAGAAGGCCATATGGCTTGAGGAACCAATGCTCCAGCACAAGCAGTTAGTGGGCTTGCCAGGAATGGTTAAAGGACTAGAATCAAAAAGGACACAACTTGGAGACATGGAATAGAATTAAAAGAGGAAAATATTGGGCTGAATAACAGGAAATACTCACCGAGAAATCTCTCAGGCGTGGAATAATGTCTCCAGGAGGTGGTGGAAGACCTGCCACTTGTGAAATTTAGAGGAGACTGGACAAAATATTTCAGAATATACTCTAGGGGCAATCCTCCATTGGCCTTTGTGGGATGGACTAGATGCTCTAGAAGGTCTTTCCCAGCTCTAGTTTCTTTGATTCTATGGTGTAGTTAACTGAGGAATGCCAAACATGCGGAGACCAGACCAGCAACCGAACAGAACCTGCCCTGCAGCCACATGGCATTCCTCGTGCTTCCAGGCAGCAAACGACCATGGTTGATTTTGATTTTGGAGGTTGTCCATCCCTATTGATGCTGAGTCATCTTTCCAAATACACAGCGGCGCTTCATCTACACGAGGCAGCAGGACAAAGAATGTCAGATCCTGATCTGAGCTGCTTTCTGCCAGATGCTGGGTCCAAAGTGAAAGACGATTGTGCCTGTGCCTCATTCGTAAACCAAGAGACTGAGATTTTTCTCAAGCCATTTAGGAGAATACTGTAATTTTATGGGAGTATCCTCTACCAAACAGGGTGACTGAGAGTGCAATTCACACAGCCAAACATATGCTATATCTCAGAAACAAATCGGCTGAGTATGAAGCAGCCACCTAAACTGCTGCTTACATGTTCATGATTTGAGAGGAGAATTAGGCTCCCAGCATCTGCTCCAGTTCTCAAAAGCAGGAGGGTGGGACTCCATGTAAATGGCACCAGGTGCAGAGGAAAGGGCCATTTTTGATCAAACAGCACTGCTACCTACCAGTTTTCTTGACTGGGTAACTAGGAATCTGCATGTGGGTTGCAGCTTGAACAAAGGGATGGCCAAGGATCCAAACCACGGTGGCATCACACTGCAGCACCATCAGAAAGCAGAAACATGTGCAACAGAAAATATTACCTATGAGACGAGTTGAGGCCCCACCTGATCCAGAGGTGAAAGGTGGAAAGAACCTGTGACAGGCAGGGGTGTTTGACAGTCGCCAATTCCTGATGATGCTTGATCCTGGGGAATAATAGCCATCTGGTTGGGAAAGACCTACCAGAAACACCAAACACTGGACTGACGGCCAGAACAGCTTGTCTTCCTGCCAAGTCCCCAGCAAGTTTCAAAGCAGACTAACAGCGAAGGCTGAGTCCCAAGAGGCCAAGTACCGGCAATCTCCCGCCCATGAATATTTATGTCCTGCACAGTTGTCACTGTAGTTCAAGATTGCTGCCTCCAGGATTGAACTGTCAACCCACAGGCATGCTAAAGAAGAAGGGTGGCTTCAGAAGTGAGAGGGAGGAGGATGGAGTAAACGTGTGAAGGCCCAGCAAAAGGACTGGGGACAGACTGGCTGGGTCACAGACCAGGGTGCTATCCTATAGCCCCCAGAGATGCAAGGGTGTCATCTCAACATTGTCAATTGAAGGTTTTATACCTTACGAACCTTCATGGCTAGGAAAAAAAATGTCACCCGTCAGCGGAGAACAGGGATTCCCAGCTTTCTGCTGGAGTTCGGCAACAGTCTCTGTGCCCGGTGAGTCATGAGATATCAGACCTTGTAATGGATATTGGTCCCTCCAGACAGGCGAAAAACAGGCCAGCTCGGGTCATTTAGCCGCCAGGCCAGAACGCTTTCAGGCTTCTCCTCACCACGAAGTAATGAAGTGGCTTTCCATGTGTATTCTCCTGAGCTCCTGTGACTGCTCACTGGGTTCCAGCCCGGCCGGACGCTTTAAGTACAGCGGCTTGTTCTGTGCTAAGCCGTAGGGCCCACTACAGCCCTGTCTTAGGCAAGTGGCACTGAGGCCCAACCTCGCCTTCCAGGGGCGGCTGCTTACAGCGTTGATGGACTGGGCCCTCAGTGTGGGAAATCAAGGCTCCCAGTAACCAGGAGCACAAGCCTAAAAGCCGCTTCCTTCCCCCAGCAGCCCCCCTCGCCAGTACAAGTGCATCCTCTCTTTGCAGCCCCCTTGGCTTCGGGAGCCTGGAAGCCTGCTTGTCGGTGAGCAGTGGCAGGTGTAATGGCTTCCATCACTAACGCTCCCTACGTTCCTGTCTTACATTCGGATGCAGGCCTCCAAGTCAAGCCTGGGAAAGGCTGACAACACATTATGTATCTGCGGTGCCTGCTCCACCATGCGTGGCAGGGACAACAACCCAGCCGGGGAGAGCGCTTAGCTCAGCTCAGAAATGCGGGCACTCAGATGCTGACAGCGAGCCGTAACGCACCGGCTGGCGGCAAGCACCTCTGTGCTTGACGCCCTGACAGTTTGAGAACGGACCCCAACGCAGAGCAAACCCCGGCGATGACAGCGCTTGAAAACAGAACCAGAGCGCTCCCCCGATCGAACAGGCTGTTCTTTTGTCCCGTCAGCTCTCTCTCCAGGGGTAGCACTTTGATCACCGCGCCTCTATTCCTGGCAGCTGGCTTCGGCCGTCAGACATTGCAGACAATGCCCGCGTGCGACCTGTCACCGTGCTGAGGGATTGGGGTAGCCAGCCAGCCGGCTGGGGTTAAGTTATTTGGCTTTCAGCCTGATCTCAGAGATGCTGGCCCACATCAGCAGGTGTCCAGCGCACAGAGCAGCAAGGGCCGGGCTCAAGAGAGTGAGGGGAGAGTAGGAAGAGGCAGCAAAGTGAGGAAGGGAAGGGGAAGGTGAGTTGAGGGGAGCATGGGAGTGAGCGGGTGGGAGGGGTGGGAATGGGGGAGGGGGAGTGGCAGGGAGGGTGTTGCAGTGACAGGGAAGAAGGGGCAGGAATAGGGAGGGGGAGGGGCAGGGAGGGTGTTGCAGTGAGGGGCAGGAATGGGGGAGGGGCAGGGTGGTTGTTGCAGTGACAGGGAAGAAGGGGCAGGAATGGGGGAGGGAAGAGGAGGGAGTTCCAGTGAGGGGGTGGAAGGGACAGGAATAGGGGATGGGGAGGAGCAGGGAGGATGTTGCAATGACAGGGTAGAAGGGGCGGGAATGGGGGAGGGGAAGGGGCAAGCAGGATGTTCCAGTGTGGGGGTAGAAGGGGCAGGAATGGGGGATGGGGAGGAGCAGGGAGGGTGTTGAAGTGATGGGGTGCAAGGGACAGGAATGGGGGAGGGGAAGGGGCAGGGAGGATGTGGCAGTGAGGGGGTGGAAGGGCAGGAATGGGGGAGGGGGAGGGGTGTTGCAGTGAGGGGTGCAAGGGACAGGAATGGGGAGGGGAAGGGGCAGGGAGGATGTTGCAGTGAGGGGGTGGAAAGGGCAGGAATGGGGGAGGGGTGTTGCAGTGACAGGGTAGAAAGGGCAGGAATGGGTGATTGGGAACGGAGGCAGTTTGTTGGTTTCAGTCAGACATAAGCATTGCCCTGCCCACGAACCCTCTGTGTCCCCCCAGTGTCCCTTCCTACCTCTGGCAGCTTGACTCGCCCTTCCTGGAAGGAGCAGGAACGGGGGTCGTGGGTGCAGACGTGGCGATATTTGCACCAGTGACACCGATAGGGGCTCTCCACACAGGACAGACACCTGGGGACAGAGAGAGAAGAACTCATTAAACCTAGCCAACCCTCAAGGACCCAGGGAGCACACACACTCCCCTGTCAAGGCCCCCCACCCCACCCTACGACTCAGAGGGGAGCACAGTCTCCATGGCCCGCTCAGTCCTTGGTCTATCTGTTGAGGCTGCCAATAAGGAAACTGGTTCATACACATGCCAGTTATGATGGTGGTTTTGGTCAGTGGCGGTGAGCCGTATGGGCACTGCCAACACTGTTGTGAATCAGAGACGTTGGGCCTGATTCCAAAAACACCTCGGTAAACCCAGAGTAACTCCAGAGAGGTCAACAGAGGTACCCGGGTATTACACCCAGTGTCAGAGAATAGAATTAGGCCCGTTATGACCCTTATCTGCCTGTATAAAATGGCTCTGAATGCACCTTTCCATGTCAGCTTTACTGACCCACTTTCCAAGCAGAACAGGGTACAACTCTCTGGTGAGCACAGAGTTAATTTTGCTCCACTCCCCTCTGCCCTGGCACAGGGTGGGCAGGGGGAGGGCTAGGCAAGCTCATCACCCAGGGTCAAAGGACAGGTCGGCTTTTTTGTTTACTTTCCCCTTATGTTACCATCTCTTGCTCTCTTGGGGGAAAGCCAGGCTGACTGCAACTGCACGTCCTTGCTCAGTTACCTCTACACCACTTCTTTGTGTCTTGTGTGGACTCACTAGGAACTGAACTGAGACCACTGCCGTCAGATGGTAGGACTCTCAGTTGCTCCCTCTTCACATGTTCATCTGGCCAGGATGGCCAATGCAGGTCCCATCCCTGTGTAAGGGAGGGTTTAAATAGTGCTATAGGGGGAATTTCACCAGCACTGATGTGCCATTGGATCCTTTAAACGTGCATGTGTGAAAAATATCACCCAGCTGCATCACACAGACATCATTTCTCCGTCCTCTCTGAAATCTTGCTCTATGTCAATCCACCCTAAGCTCTGATGCAAAGAGCTGTTCTTTAAATTGGTAACAAGTGCTTACTCTGATAAATCAAATTAAAAATGGATAGCGTATTATAGTTTGTCAAGTCAGAAACCAAAACATGCCATAAATATTTAACACCCCATCACTTTCTTTTCTTTTTTTCCCCCCCCCCGGCTGCTGTTTGTCAAAGCAGCGGGGACATGGAAATAGGATTTGCCTTTGCTTGTGAATCACTATGCTGCAGTAATTATCGCCTCTTGGCACTTCCGGAGCCCTGTCTGGGAAAGATGATGGCCTGGGCATGGGGCACAGCCCATCTGCCTTGCTTGGGAACAGAGCAATCCACTGAAGAGGGGTCCCCCCTCTGCCTTGACATATGAATCCTACACACTCATCTCCTGTGCAGTGATGACTCTAGTCCCACATCAGATGTTCTAAAGGAGGAGTTCTCGTGGATCGGTCCAGACCACCCTGCCCTTCCCATATTGCTTAACAGGATGGGAGTTCCAGCCAGATCCCAGATACACAGCAGGAGGATCCAGGATGGAAAAAGGGGTTCCTGGTAGGAAAAGGTTATTCTATGGCAAATCAGCCTGTGGTATCAATCCAGTTCCTAGAGAACAGTGTCCACGTCACACACAAAAACAACTCTACCATTGATTGTCCCTCTGTCCATTCAGGGCCCAATCCTGCCAACACTTAGTACCAAGCCTGGTGCTAACTAATAGTGACTGATGGCATGAGCAAGGATGGATAGAGCACAAGGGTGTGCAGGATCGGGCTCCACGTGAGTAGCCGCTAAAGTCCACATGGCCATTTGCCGAGGTTGTGACTCCATTTCCACTCAGTCAGTCCTCAGACAAATCCCCACTCATGTGGTGTTTTGTCTGAGGGGTGCCTGAGTACAAACCAAGTCAGCTCAAAGCCCATTACTAGGAAGTTTAATAAATTGTTTCCATGTTGTCCTGCACGTTTCCAGTAGCGGGAGGGTACCTGTCACCCAGCATCAGCTAATCTGTTGGACAGATGTTCTACCAAGCCCCGAGAGACATGACTGCAGGTCTCCTCGACACCTAAGTGGCCGTCTCTGTGCTACCTGGACCAGCCAGCATGGGCAGCTGGGATGGATTCAAGGCAGCATGATAAGGTTGTGCGGGGGAAGATGCATGTCAGGGGAATACAAACTTACGAGTTGTGGACGCTGCAGTTGTAGAAGACAAAGCTGGTGCTGGCGAAGGTCATGCCTGTCTCCTTGGACTTCAGCTGGAGCTGGACAATGTGATGGTCTCCTGGGGAAAAAGCATAAGGATCATGAGAGGTCACTGCACGATTGTATTAATAACCAAATGAATCATTAATGGCCAGGTCAAAAGTCTGCATCATCGCATAGCCCACAGCAATATGACCAAATGGGAGCAACAGTTTTATGGCACCATTTTTAGGCCCCCAGCTTGGGATGTCTAGGGCTTGATTTTCAGAAGCACGGAGCACCTCCAGCTTCCTTGGGTTTGAATGGAGGGCTGGGTATTCCACTGTCAGGCCAAAAGTGTCTCAAGCCAGACGCCCAAAGATTGAGGTACCAAGAATCAGTGGCCACTTAAGACAATGCTCTTATTATTTTGAATTTGTATCCCAGTAGCACCTAGAGGCCCTAATTCAGATCAGAGGCCTGCACAGAGGTAGAGACAGTCCCTACCCCCAAAGAACCTACCATCTAAACACGGAAGACAGAGGTGGGATTGGGAAGAGACACAGGCACAAAGAGAGGAAGTGACTTGTCCAAGGTCACACAGCCGGTCAGTGGCAGAGCTGAAAATAGAGCCCAGGCCTTCTGGCACCCAGTCCAGTGCTGTGTGTGTCTGAATTGAGCTGTTTGCCTAATTCAGATAGTAAGGTCCTGGAAACAGGGTCTGCCTTTGTGTTTTGTACAGCATTACTCACACTGTGTAGGTTAGACTAGAAGATCATAATGGTCCCTTCTGACCTTAAAATCTATGAGTCTATGAGACTTAATAAATCACAAGCTAAATAGGCCGCAGACTTTTTAATTTCATAGCTCCGTTTGTGATTTTGAAGCATTATTGAGGTGAGATGTTTGTTTCATTATTTTTAATGTAAAAAGCTATTTGTTCTGATGCCGGTTGTATAATCAGATTGATGTTTAAAATAACAATAACAACAACAACAACAATAATAATAATGTGCACGTTTATTAAGCTATATAGCTTTCTTATACAGTACACAACACATGCACACAGACACTCCAGGTAGCGTGCTGCTGTGGGTGTGGTGCGTATGTGGATACAGATAAAAGACGAAGTGTGAATCGCGGGGTGGATACAAGTTGATTCCTGCGGACATGGATTGGATGCAGATCCACATTTCTGTATCCGCGTGGGGCTTTAGTCATTTAAGTGTTTTGGAAAACGTTATCCAATGTAATTTTTAGCTGTATGTGTTATCACATCGTCAGGCTGTCAGCTTCCATAATGATGCGTGTGTTGGGGTGGCAGGGAAGAGACAGAGAGAGATCACATTTGGAACACCGCATCCAATTCTGGGCACCTCAGCCCCAGAACGGATCCCTCAAATTGAAAGAATCAGAGAATATTAGGGTTGGAAGAGACCTCAGGAGGTCATCTAGTCCAACCCCTGCTCAAAGTAGGACCAACCCAAACCACTGAAGAGCAATGAAAGAACAATGAAAACTCACAAGGAAAGATTCGAGAGGATTAAATATGTATGGCTTGGCCAAGCAATGACTAAGGACTGTCCCTCTAGATTTTTAAACTATAGGCATCACTATGGTATCAGAGCATGGCATTTCCTAACCCCTGTACGTTTTTGAAATTTAGACATGCTGTGGTTGAACTGGTTATGGTACTCCAAGGAAACAGCTAGGAATAATGGGCCAGATCTGGAGGTCCTCACACAGGTAAACCTCCCAGTGATGTCAGCAGGAGCTATGCCTGAGTACAGACCCCAGGACTAGGCCTGATAAGTAGGAATTGCGCACAGGGAAATTTAGGTAAATTGGGCCTGACCCCTGAAGTCCTTACTTCAAGAAGCTCAGTCAGTGGGAGTAAAATCTAAGATAAGAGCACCAATACGAGGAAAGATTTCCAGGTCTCTTTTAGATGGTGGACCCTTCTCAGTGATGGGAGTCCCATATCTTGGGTCATTTAAAATCAGCCTGGGGAAAGTTTACCATTGGGAATACTCCTTCATATGCCAATGGGGGAGCTGGACTGGCTGGGGCTGGCCAGGTCTTTTCCATCTCTTCCTAATCAGAGTCTATGATAATTCAGGCCAACAAGTGAGAGGCTGAGAGCAGAGCGGAGGAGGGAGCCATGTTAGTGTGGAGCTAATCGGAATAAGGAGGACATGAACATTGAATGCTACAGCAACGATGCTTCATTCTGCAGGCTGAGGGGTCACAACACGCCCCCAGGAAGGGAGGCCGGGTGGATTGCAGGATGACTGGCTGGCCGGCTGAGCGTTGTGGTGTCACAGGAATGGAAGGGCACACCTGCTCTCCATTGCTGGGGAGTCATTTTCCGGGTGAACGTTCTGCCCCCATTTATTTCCGCTGCTTGCTGCTAAATGCTGTGAGCCTGGGCAGGATGAGTGTGCAGGGGGCATGTGTGACCCAATGGGGGCGCGGGGCTACAGTCACAGGTGACGAGTGAGTGGTGTAAGTTACACTCCCTTACAGACAGGCCCTCCTT
Source organism: Malaclemys terrapin pileata (assembly GCF_027887155.1). Lineage (NCBI taxonomy): Eukaryota > Metazoa > Chordata > Testudines > Emydidae > Malaclemys > Malaclemys terrapin. Next base: position 8,905,962 of record NC_071505.1, on the reverse strand, counting down.
ACACCTCCTCTGCTGAGGTGGAGTGAACCCAGGGACCAGCCTGCTGGGGGGACGTGCAGCACCTAGGGTGCGGGTTCTTCTGTGAACATCACACTGTGCTGAGTCCCGAAGGGGGTGCCCTCTGTGAACCCCACGCTGAGGGGAATGGGGGCACCAAGGCCGATCCCCGTGTGAAAAGCATCCCTGGGGGCTGGGAAGAGCTGCTGAGTTCCCCAGGGGATTGCCATGCTCAGGTGTATGTTGAGTCTTTAGGGGGTTCCCCTGGGAATACCACATTGGCGGCTCAATACCATGCTGAAGTCTCTTTCCCCCACCTAATCCCATCTCTTCGCTTCCATCCATGCTGCTCCCCTCTGAGCATGCTCTCCCAGAGCAACCTCCATGCACCACTCTCATCCCACAGGGAACATCCACTGCTCACAGGCTGCCATCCCCCCATCCACAGCAGACACTGAGCCTCTCCTGGAGCTGACCCCTCCCCCCATTATCCAGCTCCCAAATCCACCCACTCCTTTTCTCACTCCTCATCTACCCCCGTCCTCCGTCCACTCCACTATCATTAACCCTTTCTGCCTCTCCACCAACTCCAAACCCCGCATACCTCCCAGTCGGCTCCCTTGGGCCCGTCAGCAGCGGAAGTTACGTGGGTGAAGTAACTGCAATAATTTGATGATGAAGGAGCCCATGTTTAATTCAAGGCTTTGACCTGGCTGGCTCTTCCACCTCTATTATTTTCCTCCTCACCGGAAAGATTCATTAATCAATCAGGCCAAAGCAAGTTTGACAATTCATCTCCACACGCACATGTACACACACACGCACACACACTCCTGAATACATTGTGCCACCAGCACTCGACTCTGCTGCCCATCTGCTGCCGATGGCTTTGACAGCTCTGTTAACTGCTTCATATTTAACAACTTTGCCAGTGCTCTGGGGACTGGCTGGCTCCGGGGGTTGGGAACAAGCTATGGAACCTCCCACCCCTCTCTTCAATCCACCTTCTGGCAGTCTGCACCAAGGGCCGTATTTTCAGAGGTGCAGAATGCCAGCCGTTGACAGTGATGGGAGCCGTGGGAACTCAACTTCTCTGAAAATCAGACTCTAGAAGTGCTCCTTTTTCTCCATCACTCTAGTGTCACTCCTTTCATTTGTGTGTGGCTCTGAGCCAGGTCCCTAATGGACAACGGCCTATACCAGAGAAGTCCCCATTGCAATCTCCACTGACTAGCATCCTTCTTGGTACGCTAGTCAACAGCAGGCAAGGATTGAGTGGGCAGTGGAGACAGGAACTGTCTTCTGACTCCTTAGGGGCGACTGACTTACTTAGGGTGACCAGATGTCCCAATTTTATAGGGACAGTCCCAATTTTGGGGTCTTTTTCTTATATAGGCTCCTATTACTCCCCACCCTTTATCCCGATTTTTCACACTTGCTGTCTGGTTGCCCTAGGCTTACTCCAGAATTGAAGTGCACACGGGGAGAACTTGTGGGCCTCTAGGGATCTTTCACTGGGACTAAATTCACCACTAGAGTTCACAAATAACACAGAGAACAAGAATGGCAGCTTCTCCCTGCACCTGCCCACCTGCCTGTGAACCAATTTAAGGCCTTGGGGGAAGCCTAGAGGGATAGGCACATCTTACAGTGTCTTGCTGGGCAACTAGGGGGAGCTAGAGCCCTACCTGCACCTGAAATATTGCGTTCAGTTCTGAGTGCCCCATTGCAGAGGGCTGCAGACAAACTGGAGACAACTGTGGGAAGAGAAACCAAATGGATTGGGGGCTGGCATGGAAGGATAAGCACATCTGGCTTGGGCAAGGGGCTATTATGGGAAAGGGACAGGGTAACGGATTGCAAATACCTGAAGGGTATAAAAGCCAGAGAGGAAGAGACAGATTTAGGGAACTGCACGCAGAGATGTAACGAGGAGGAGTGTGATGAAATTAAGGAGGGAATCGTTCAGGCAGAATAGCTGGATAACGTACCTGACACGGAGATGTACTGGACTGGGATGCGAGCCCCATCATTTGAGATGCATAAGACTGGACTGCCAAAATGCTCGTAAATGTGCTGTTGCTACACCGGCAGCGTTAGGGCCCGTACAGACACATGCCCAGCCAATAATGTGCTGTTCTCTCAGCTGCTGTGCTCTCACCAACAGGTCGGAGGGAAGCAGCGCACCCACCCCAGTGTTCACGTAGGGAAGGCCTGAGACACTCACCATTCTCCATGACGATCTGGGGCACCTCCTTGGCAGCCGGGGAGATGCACTGGATCTGGTTCCCCACCACCAAGCCGTCCATCTCGGAAAGGTCCTCGAAGGTGCAGTTGACCCCTGCTGACAACTCAGGGACGTTGTAGGTCTCCAAGACCAGCTGCAAGCAAAAGGGGGCGGGAGAGAGAGAAAGAGAGTGCTGAGCTCAGTGGCAGACAGACGAGGCCAGCAGAAGAGAATTACACTGGAGAGGTTGGACAAAGAGCCTCTTGCTAGATAAAGGATCCTCCTTCAACAGAAAGCAGCGACTCTGGGGGGGGGATGGAATGCAGATGTAAACACAAGTGGCGTGTGGCTATGCAGGGGCAGTGGCTGCTGCTTCACCGTGCAGGGTGAGTTCAAGTCGGGTCAGTGGCGTGGCGTGCTCGACATCGGTCATGCAGGTGTAATATTGGCAAGGGAGTCTTTGGACTAGGCTGTGAAGACTGGGGCTTGCTGGCCCCTTGGCACAAGGTTTCTGAGGAAGGTGACTATTACTCACAAGAGGCACTCTGCGGACTACAGAGAAACTGTAGCGCTCCAGTCTAACTCTCTACGCCTCCTCTCCTAGCATCACCAGCAGAGGGAGCTCTCTGTCACCAACAAGTTCCTGTGTATAGAGAGTCTAGTTACAGCCTTCAGTAAGCCACCAGCATCCGCTCCCTCTAGTGGGCCAGCTGAATTACTTCACCTTTACAAGCAGCTCCGAAATGCCTGCCCCATTTGATCCCTCGGTTAAAGGAGCAGCAGGCCCTGAGGTCATGATGTGTTGGGGCACTAGCATGGTAAATAAAAGGACAGCTAGGCGCTCTGTCGCTGTCCGGCACTCTGGAATCCCTGACATCCACTGGCTTTGCCACTACTAAAGTGTAATGAAATAAACAAATCGAACAGCTGGTTTCCAGGACGTTCACGTTCTCACGTGACAAAGCATCACTGGGTTTCTTGCCATTTGGAACGGAAGATCCATTTTACATGAGGTCCCGCTTATGATTCTAATTATAACTCTGCTCTCAGTCCGCTGCATCCACCCCACCACACCCACCTGCCATGGTAACAAACCGTGGCCAAAAAATATACAGACACCAACAGCGGCAGCAGGGTACTTCCACACCAATAGCACAAGCCCCCTGCCAGTGATCTAAAGGCGTTACTCCACTCATGGTTAGTAAATACCAGAGCCTTATCCTTGCTGGGGCCAGCCATTAAAGGGAGACATGATCACATGTGCTCAGCCAATGTATTACATGCTCCCCCATATATAAGCTAGTTCTGAGCATGAGGTCTGTGAGAATCTGAGTCTCATCTGAGACCCAATCACATGCAGCGGGAGAGAAGCTCCCAGCAAAATGGACCTGTCCCTCTGCCCATCCATGGAGCAGTAGAAGGAGGGAACAAAAATCCCACTCGTTGCCTTCCCATGGTATGTTCTCATCACCCAGTGAGGTGCATTATGGGAGCTGTGTGCCTTCCCCTAAGGCATCCAGCATTAACCACCTCAGAGACAGCAAGGGTGCAGAAGAGAGGGACCATTAGTCTGATCAGTCTTACAATTCACCTGTAAATTCATTGCCTGGTTAAGGGGAGCACTTTGTTCCTGCCAAGTTATGGGAGGGGAGAGGGAGAAGCTCTGAGGCCTGGGGTGGGCTTGCCCCCGGGACAATGCTTCTATTGAATGGCTCCACCTCTGTCACTTCCTCCCTCCCATCAACGCACCCGGACCAGCAGTGGAGGGGAAGGCTGGAGCTCTCACCAGGCCGCTGCCCCAGCCAGGGAACTTGCTCACAAGTGTGTAAAATGCAGAATGCAGATTTGTCACTTCTCCGAGCACAGTCACCAAGGAAAAGGCCTGAATAACTTGGGCACAAATGTGATAAGCCTGGAGCTGCCACCAATGAACAAAAGGTCCTGCTTTGGAGCCCCTGCAGTGGGTAGAGAATGCCCCCTTCTCCAGCACCTCTCTCCTCTCACACAGTCCATGAGCAGCAGCCTAGGACTGAGCCAGACCCAGATGTGACTCCCAAGTCCCTGGGCACTTCTGCTGCCAAAGAAGAGTCAGTGTTGCCATGTGGACAATACCTTCCATAGGTCTAAGCACCGGCTGAGCAAACAGGCACATTCCCTACCCTCACATCAGGGAAGAACTTGGCATGATCGCGGAAGAGGCTCTCCCCTAACCAGAATTGCCCAAAACTCAGTGTAGTCTCCATGACCCAATCAGTCTTTGACTTGTGCTAGGGTTTGCTGATAAACCATCTGAGATGGTAGTTACTGTGCTGTGGACACCAGTCCACTAGGAGCTGACTGAGACCCAACAACTCAGTTCATATGGGCCATCAGACAGCAAGATGCTGAGGACAACAATAGCTCTGGGCTGACTTGCACTGCCATGGTGACTCAATCACCCTGAGCCAGTCTTTATTCTAACATAGGAGAATTCAAAGACTATTGAGAGAATTAAAAATAATAAGTTGCACTCCCAGAAGAACAAACAATTTACAATGTCTCCGATTACTTTTGTCGTACTCTTGGGAAGGTTAAGTCACCGGAAAGGTAAGAGGCAGAAACAAAGCCGCAGGGACTGGACACACAGACTAAAAAATAAACCTCAAACACCTTACTCAAAATACCTGAGAGATGGCCACCTAGTGGACCGTGAGCACTCCACTGAGCCCACAAAGAATGGGGAGCTACTGACTGGCTCAAAGGAACACTGAAGGGAGATGGAGCTTTTCATTTCTAGGCTGTGAGTTCAAAGCCATCCCAGGTCAATATGACCAGAAAGAGTTACCATGTGGCAGCTGTTCAGTAGCCTGTATGAAATAGGCCCCGGTTCAGTTCCTAGTGGGCACGTGTTCACAACACAAAAACAGCAATAAAAGGGGCACTGCTGTCATCAGGTACCGTAGACAGGTTGGAAACTGAATGGGCCCTTTACAATGAACTCTCTTCTTGTCCCTAGAAAAGGCTTTTCCACAAGGAACAGTAAAACTAGTTGCTCCACTTGTATCATAAATGTCCTGCGGTGCCAACGGCTGCCTTTAATAGCTCTCTGCCACAGGGGCCACATCTAGTGCCGAGGAAGAGAGGGGGTTGAATGGAGCAAAGCATAAACCCTGGCAGAGATGGGCTGCAAGCTGCTATTTCTAGTGTCCCCATACCTCTGCTCTGGAGTGTTCAGTGTTGAAACCGTACTAGGCCTGGGTGCTTTGGTAGTTCGAGAAAGAGACCCTGGTCCATGAAGTGAAGGGAAATTGAAGTATATTAAATGGTCCTAGCATGCCTCTCCACCGCAGTCCTAGAAGCTGAATTCTAACACAGCCAAAGCCGATTGCCCATATTTTGCACACGGCTATAGAGTCCAATATCTTTGGTGTCTGAGGTAAAGAAGTTGGCTGCAATGGGTGAGCATTCCTCTTTGATGGATCTGTGGTTCCTCTTCAGAACTGCATTCAGCTCCTCGCAATGAACTGGAGAAAACAGTTCCTAACCTTTTGTAACTATTGTTCTTTGAGACGTGCTGTATAAATCCATTCCTCTCATGGTGTGCGCCACCCCATGCAGAGTCATGGGAAATTTCAGTGGTACCTGTCGGGGAAGCTCGAGTGCCCTCTGGTGCCATGTGCCCATGCATGTTGGTGTAAAGGGCCCAGCCGTCCCTGAGCTCCCTTAGTTCCTTCTTGCTGGACAACTCCGATGCAGAGGGGTAGGAAGGTCGGCGGTGGAATGGACACGTGAAACACATCTCCAAGAACAACAGTTATGTAAGATTAGTTACTCATTTTTCTTCTCTAAGTGATTGGTCATGTGCATTCCACTGGAGGTGACTCATAAAGTAGGAGGAGGGAAAGGCGCTCATGTGCACACAGAGTGGAGTAAAACTCATCAAAATGTAGCCTCATCTCTGGAGTACCAAATAATGCCATAATGGGATGCGAAGGTGTGAAGGCCACTCTACAGACCTCCTGGATAGGGACTTGTGCAAGGAACGCCGCCGAGGCCGCTTGCGATCTTGTGGGATGTGCCATCACTTTGCTTGGCAGGGAAATACCTGCTGAATCCCACACAAATGCAGGAAGTTATCCAAGATGGAATTCTTTGTGAAGAGACCAGGAAATCCTTCATTCTGTCTGCTATGGCCTTGAACAATTGAGTTGACAAACAAAACTGTTTAGTCATGTCTATGTAGAATGCCAGCACCCTTCTGACATCTCATGTGTGCTGATGCTGCTCCTCTCTATTGGCATGTGGCTTTGGTAAGTAAATTGACTAGTTAATTTGAAAATTAGATACCACTTTGGAGAGAAATCTTGGATGAGGGTGCAAGTACACTTAATACTTAAAAAAGATTGTACAGGGCGGTTTGAATGTCAGAGCACACAGTTCAGAGATAGGTGCAGTAAGAAACATGTTGTTAGAAGCTAAAATGGTGACCCCATGATCTTCAAAATTAGGTTCAAGTCCCAGGATGGGATAGGTTCCTTTATTTGAGGGTACAACCTTTCCGGGCCCTTCACATATCTGATTGTCATATCATTAGAGCATATAGAATAGTTATCCACATGAGTCTGAAAAGCTGATATTGCTGCCAGGTGGACCTTGATAGAAGATATTACCAACACTTGCTATTTTAGGTGCAATAGATAGTCCAGGATATGCTGGATAGAGGACTGCATTGGCTAGGCTCCAGACTGACAATATGGGACCCGTTCCAAACCCCTAATCATTTTAGTTGCCCTTTCATTTGCCATTTTGTTGCCCAATCACTTAGTTTTGTGAGATCTTTTTGAAGTTCTTCACAGTCTGCTTTGGTCTTAACTATCTTGAACAGTTTAGTATCATTCTTAGCACTCTGTGTATGAGTGGGATTGGGGGAAAAGCGTAGTAGAACTTTTTCATCCACGGTAGCAGGAAAGTGTCTGTGATGAATCAGGACTGTGGCCTTGCAGGGAGAAAAATTATTGGCATTTCTTGTTGTCCTTGGTTGCAAAAGGTGTATCTGGGGAGTCCCCCACTGCTGAAAAATGCATCTGGCAACATCCAGGTGGGAAGACTACTCATGGTGACTCGTAAATGATCTGCTTAGGCGGTCCGCCAGCTCATTGTGCACCCTGGAAGGCCTCAAGGTCGATTGAATTGGCAATGCAAAAGTTCCATAGATGAACTGCTTCCTGCAAAGCAGGGAAGAGTGAGCTCCTCCTGGCCTGTTGAGGTAAAACATGGCTGCCATGTTGTCTGGGAGAACAAACAGGCTTTTTCCCTTGATGCGCAGTAGGAAGGTCTGACAGGCTAGGCAGACAGCACTTAGCTTCCTGACTTTGATATGAAGAGAGAGAGATCCCTTGAGGACCCCAAACCTTGAGTTCAGAGAGGGCCCAGATGAGCCCCCCAACGCCAGGGCAGATGCGCCCATCACCAGTGTCTGCGAAGGCTGATGGTGGACAAAGGGAATGCCCACACAAACATTGAGTGAATCAGGCCATGAATCTAGCAAAGTGAGAACCCGCAAGGGCACAGTGAGTACAGTGTTCAGATGGTGCCAACTTGGTGATTAAATGGAGGCCAGCCAGACCTGAAGAGTCCTGAGGTGCAACCTGGTATGCTGGACTCCCTATGTGCATAAGACCATATGCCCCAAGTGCCTCATGCCGTTTCAAGATGCTGTGATTGGGTGAACCTTGAAAACGGTCACAAGACAGCAAATTGTTTCGAATCTTAATGCTCTGGCTTGAGTAGAGTCCAGAACTGCTCCTATAAACTCTATCCTCTGAACTGGACAAAGAGTAGACTTGTCTGAGTTGATCAGTAGACCCACAGCTTTGAAGGTTGACTGGATGAGTTGAACACTAGAGAGAAAGTGATCCCTGGACCAGACCTTGACTAGCCAGTCATCCAGGTAAGGACAGACTATGTACTCTCAGGCTCCTCAGGAAAGCAGCTGCCACTGCCACACATTTTGTGAAAATCCAAGGAGCTGCTGACAGGCCGAAAGGCAGCACAGTGAACTAGTAATGAAAGCGCTTTAGTATGAACCCGAGAAACTTTCTGTAACCTTGATAAACTGCCACATGAAAGTAGGTGTCTCTTAAATCAAGGGCAGTATATCAATCTCCAGGATCCAGGGAGGGGATTATAGAAGCAGGGTGACCATGCGAAACTTTATCCCACACCTCTCCAAGGACACAGAACAGGAACGTCTCATGTATGACCTGGAAACAGTGGGGAAACCCCACAGATTCCAAAAAAGCCACTGGACAGGTGATGGCAGCGACCCCTGGCCACCCACTCGACGGCACTCCCACCGAAGGTTCCCTATCAGGGTAGTAGTCCCTTGGCAGAGAGTAGCAAGAGTGGCTCCGAGAGTGGGAAACAGGAGCCAATCTCCGATTCAAAGGACCAAGGAGAGGCCACTCCCAACAATGCCAGAGACCGATGCCTCATCAAAGAAGGACGCAGTGCAGCCAACATTTCAGACTCCCCCTTCAGCAGTACCGATGGACATGCAGTTTGAGACAACTGATGCTGACATAGCATTGAGTGCTGCACCAATGTTGCTGGTGCCCCTCTGTCTGTGGGTACTGAGCGGAGCGGTCTCCTGCACCACCAGACATACCAGCACTGAAAGGCTCAGAATGTCTCTCTCCATTGGGGCCGGTACTGAGATGGTCTCGGGACGGTGCAGTTGCGCAGATGTAGACGGCGCTCCCTCAAGCCCCAGACTCGATGATGCCTGCCTTGGTGCCGGAGTCAACAGTGCCACAGAAGAGGAGTGCTTGGGTTTCTGCTGCACTCTACTCTTATTCCCACGCTTCTCTGACTTTCTTTGTCTGAGGCGAAAGGACTTTGCAGATTTGGCAATGATCCTGAATACTAGCTTCCCCGAAACACTTCAAGTAACTTGAGTGTGGGTCACTCACGGGCATTGGCCTCGTGCAAGAGATGCAGTGCTTGAAGCCCAGTGAGTGAGGGACCCCTTGGTACCGACTAACGAAAAAAGCCCCCAACTGGGGACCAAAACAGAAAACGTACACTGTATTAACTAAGACGCTATGAATCTAGAAACCTATCTGCAATTAATTTACAATGAACACACTGAAAGCACCTGCTAAGGTAAGCCAAGCAATTCCAATGACTGCCACAGGCAGCTAGAAGGAACTGAGAGGTTTCGGGGGTGGCTGGGCCCTTTATATTGGCACACAGCAGCACGCAGCAACAGAGGGTGCTCAAGCCGCCCCGTTGGGTACCATGGAGAGAAACATTTCTGACGACTGTGCACGGGGCATGCACACACCATGAGTGGAATGCACATGTGCAAACACTCGAATGAGAAAGACCCCCTCCATGTTCCTAATCGGGAACAATCCAAGTGGAGAGGCTCCTCCCTGGGTGAGACTCCAGTGTATGTCAGGGAGCACCCAGGGAGACAGTGAGTTCTATGTAGACATCCAGCCAGACCAAGTATATCCAATAAAGCTGCTAGTGCTTCCCACTGAGCCTGAGTGTGTCAATGAAAGGTAACAGGTAACTAGGGACATAATACTGGCAATGAGGGTGAGACCTCTTTAGGCTTCCCTGGAAGGAGGAGACACTGTGGAGATGAGGGTCACTCCTGCTTACCAGCACGTTGTACTGGGAGACGGAGATGTTGTTGGGATGCACGGTGAGCCGGACACACTGCTTCATCTCCGAGGCGAATCTCCGAGGCTCGCTGGAGCGCTCGCACCGTTCCTTCCGGGTGCACCTGAGGAAAAGGGAACACACAGAGCCAGAAATTAACGACAAAGCCGCGTGGCACGGCAAGTGATTGCCATGGGACACAAGAAGAGAATCTGTGCCCCCGGGGCTGCCACCGGCCAAAGGAGAAGGGGGTCAGTGCCATCCCCCCTTCACCACAGCCTCACAGGATCATCTGACTGTGTCTCACCAGATTCTGCGGGGCTGGCATTTAGCAGTGCACAGCAGCCATTTCGTCTAGGAAGTGTAGCCCATATCCAATCAAAACTACAGGGGGAGTTTTAAGTGGGTAGAATCACTGCACGTGCAGTGCACTTCACTGGGGGGTTATCTGAGCCTTGGGCTAAAAGCATCTGGTGCCTTCAGAATGCAGCACCTGTTCTGAGGGATGACGTAGCCACAAAGTGAGGGTACACAATGCTGTGTTGCAGGAGGTGTGTAGAGAGGATCCAAGCCCAGCCCTAGGAAAAGGATGGACAGCTCTGGAGACAGGTCCTCTACTTATGGACAGAGCAGTGCAAGCTTCCCTCACTATGCAACCCTACCTCCCTCAGCCCCGATCTCTGGCAGAGAGAGGGCTGCCCAGTCTGCATGGCACATTTCATTCTTAGCCTCTCTGTCCATTAGTGCCTCTTCTGTTGGTGACTTTTGGGATGTGGATACCTGTCCATTGGACTGAATCCTCCACCTCAGTTCCACTGGCCCCTGGTAGCCTTCGGAGGGTAACAGCTTTGGGTCAAAAACAGCCGGGTGACCAAGCGGTTAAAGATCACATGCCCCTTTACCAGCTAGGCTATGGGACACCAGATCAGGACTGGACAGAATATGGGGTACCAGTGGCTGCAGCAATCACCTTGCATGCAAGGTGCATTCCCTTTGCTCAGGTCACTGCACCTAGGTAGCGCTTGGGAACAAGAGGTTGCTGCAGGCAGGAGAAATCATCTGGGAGTTGGAAATCCTAGGGTACTTCCCTCACCATGGAATAAAGAATCCTCCAAGAGGAACATAAGAACGGCCATACTGGGTCAGACCAATGGTCCATCTAGCCCAGTATCTGGTCTTCCAACAGTGGCCAATGCCAGATGATTCAGACGGAATTAACAAAACAGAAATGTATCGAGTGATCCATCCCGTCGTCCAGTCCCAGCTTCTGTCAGTCAGAGGTTTAGGGACACTCAGAGCATGGGGTTGCATCCCTGACCATCTTGGCTAATAGCCATTGAAGGACCTATCCTCCATCAACTTCTCTCATTCTTTTTTGAACCCAGTTATACTTTTGGCCTTCACAACATATGCTGGCAATGAGTTCCACAGGTTGACTGTGCACTGTGTGATGAAATACTTCCTTTTGTTTGTTTTAAACCTACTGCCTATTAATTTCATTGGGTGACTCCCTGCTGTTGTGTGAAGGGGTAAATAACACTTCCCTATTCACTGTCTCCACACCAGTCATCATTCTATAGACCTCTATCATACCCGCCCCCCCCCATCATCTTCTATCTAAACTGAACAGTCCCAGTCTTTTTAATCTCTCCTCACATGGAAGCTGTTCCATATCCCTAATCATTTTTGTTGCCCTTCTCTGTACTTTTTCCAAATCTACTGTATCTTTTTTGAGACGGGGTGACCAGAACTGCATGCAGTAGTCAAGGTGTGGGTGTACCACGGATTTATATAGAGGTATTATGATATTTTCTCTCTTATTATCTATATCTTTCCTAATGGTTCCTTACATTCTATTTGCTTTTTTTTTTTGACTGCTGCTGCACATTGAGCAGATATTTTCAGAGAACTCTCCACAGTGACTCCAAGAGCTCTTTTCTGAGTGGCAATAGCTAATTGAGACCCCATCATTTTGTATGGATGGTTGGGATTATGTATTACTTTTCACTTATCAACACTGAATTTCATCTGCCATTTTGTTGCCCGGTCACCCAGTTTTGTGAGATCCCTTTGTAACTCTTCGCAGTCAGCTTTGGATTTAACTCTCTTGAGTAATTTTGTATAGTCTGAAAACTTTATCACCTCACTGATTGCCCCTTTTTCCAGACCATTTATGAATATGTTGAACAGCGTCGGTCCCAATACAGATCCTTGGGGGACTCTGCTATTTATGTCTCTCCACTGTGATACCTGACTGTTTATTCCTAGTTTCAGAGTAGCAGCCGTGTTAGTCTGTATCCGCAAAAAGAAGAACAGGAGTACTTGTGGCACCTTAGAGACTAACACATTTATTAGAGCATAAGCTTTCGTGGGCTACAGCCCACTGCATCCGAAGAAGTGGGCTGTAGTCCACGAAAGCTTATGCTCTAATAAATTTGTTAGTCTCTAAGGTGCCACAAGTACTCCTGTTCTTCTTTTTGTTTATTCCTACTCTTTGTTTCCCATCTTTTAACCTGGAAAAGGACATAAGGGATTCCCAACTTTCCCTCGCTCACTAGGTGTCCGGAGGCAATTCACTGAGGATGCAGTTTTCATAAGTGGCCACTGATTTTGAGGCTCAGAGATTCTCAGAGATGCTAAACAGCCACGATTCTAGTCAAACTCAATGGCAGCTGTGAATGCACTGGGGAAAGCCAGCCCTAAGTGTCCCAATTACGCACCCCCAAATCAACAGCCACTTTGGAAAATGTTTGCTCTAACACATTTGGGTCTCAGTTTCCCCATCCATAAAATGGGGCTAATAATATTCACCTCTCTCCCTCCCAGAGGCTGTGAGGATGGAGTAAGGGTCGGACACTACTTTGAAAGTGTAAAGTGTTCCAGGGGTGCTAATATTATCTGTGCTGTTTTATATTGTCTCGGATCATCTCGGGAGGGCCCCGTGAACATGGGACTAGAATATGAATGGCTAGGCTTGAGACGATTTCCATCCAAATCTTTTTTCAACCAGCATGAAAAATACAGGCTCCATGCCTGTTGCCCGTCACATTCAGCGAGAGGAAGATGTCTGCCTAGAAACCCACAGGGTTAATATAACAGGACAGCTCCAACTGCATGCCAATTACCTTTTGCCATTAAGCTAATGGTATGAATTTGCAAAGGTTGTTTCAATGGATTGTATTATTAGCAGCAATATTGCTTCCATTCAAATCTGCTCAGAAGATTAAGTGTGGGTGTTAAATTGTTCACCTACTTCCAAACTTGTGTGCAAGGGGAGGGACTGAGAAGTATCTGTACGAAGACGCCTCACTCTTTGGAGCAGGGATAGTTTCTTATTAGGTGCATGTACAGCGCCTAGCATAATGGGGCTCTGGTCTTCGAATGAGCTCTCTTGGTGCTGCTGCATGACCAATTATCTCAATTAAATAATCAGAATATTATACAGCAGAATGCAGCTGCCAGGTATGAACTAGAGATGGGTCCAAACCCCCTGAGCATGTCTGAGATTTGGGGCAGCCTAGATGGGCATCCAAACTTTGGCCCCGGGCTTCTTTCCTGTTGCCGAGCCTGGATGAGACAAGAATCATCATCCAAAGCCTAAACCGCTGATTGGGGGAAAGTTTCTCACTTCCTGGGTTGGGCTGGAAGTGTAGGAACTGGAGATCTCAGCTATTCTCATGAGATTTGCAGCCTGAGTTAGCAGATCGGGAACGTGACAGCAGCACACTATCTTTGCGCTCGTATAATATACCCCCTTCTTGCTAGGAGCCAATGTCTCATTAGTCTTCTTTACTGCTGCTGCAAGCTGGATGGGGAATTTTAAATGCTGGGTCTCCAGAGGGCTGGAAGGATAGAATGCTAACTGCTCTGAATACCACAAGTCAGCCCTCTCCGAGGGAATGCCAGTGGGAAATGAGGATGAGAGATTTCTGCACGCCACTCTTACAGCAGAAAATGGACACAAAACACTGGAGGAAAAGTGACATGAGGAGACTGGGAATAGCCCAGCAGGGCCGGCCTTACGGGTGGGTAACGTGGGCAGCTGCCCAGGGCGCTGCTGTTAGTGGTGGCACCATGATCAAGAGGCAAGGAGCGTGGTGGGCATAGGGTGCAAGGCCACAGAAGGGAGCTCGAGGCAATTGGGTGTGGGGGGAGGCCAGCAGGGCCTAGGGGCAATGGGGGAGGGGAGCCTGGGAAGGCAGGAGGGAACAGGGGCAATGGGGAGCCCAAGGAGGCAGTGGGGGCTGGGAGAATGGGTGCGGGGCTGGGAGAGGCAGTGGAGGCCGGGGGAAGGGATGGGGGGATGGGTTGGGAGCCGAGGGAGACAGCATGGGCCAGGGGCAATGGGGAGGTGGGTGAGATGCCTGGCGAGGCAGATGGGTGAGAGGCCGGGAGAAGCAGCGGAGGCTGGGGGGATGGGTGAGGCTGGGTGGGGAGCCCAGGTAGGCAATGGGGGCCGGGAGAAGCAGCGGAGGCCGGGGCGATGGGGGGCTGGGTCAGGAGCCCAGGGAGGCAACGGGGGCCAGGGCAATGGGGGGATGGGTGGGGTGGGGAGCGCAGGGTGCCAGGGGGGGCAACGGGCGATGTGGGGCCGGGGAAGGCAGGAAGCCCAGAATGAAAGGCTACTGGCCTGATGTCAAAAAACTGATGCAAGAGTTATTTGAGGGATATACACACCTCATGGCCAAATCCTCTCATTACAGGACTAATGACGTGCCCTGCTTTGCTGAAGTCCGTCAGACAGACACGTAGGCCCTGATCCTCAAAGGTATTTAGATGCCGAGCTCCTGTTGATTTCAGTAGGAGCAAGGCACCTAAATACCTTTGGGGATCTGGGCCCTGATCAGAATTCTGGTGACTGTAGCCAAAAATGTGTTTCAGCTCTCAGTCAGACTGCACCTTTCCTCCCACTGAGCAGCATGACCCCACGTAAGAGACTTCCAAGGGGAACTGGTGAGACAGCGTGGTCCAGGGCAGTGGTGCTCAAACTTTTCCTCTCGCGCCCCCCCCCTTATCAGTAATAGAATCTGTCCGTCCCCCCGTCCCCCCATTACTGCACGGTTGGCTCAGCAGCAGAGCTTGGGATGAAGACAGAGCTGGGGATGAGGAGCTGGGGCTAGAGCCAAGGTTGTTCTGGGAGCAGAGAGGGAATGAGGACAGAGCTGGGGTGGGGGCAGACAGAGCAGGGGGAGGAGTGGAGCTGCAGCTGGGGTTGGAACCGGGCTGGGGGTGGAGCTGGGTTGGGGGCGGAGTGGAGCTGGAGCTGGGGGTGGAGCTGGGTTGGGAGCAGAGCAAGGGGCCAAATGGATCTGCGGCTGGGAGTGGGGACAGAGCAGGGCTGGGTGGCGCTGTTGCTCCCTCCCCACCCCCTGTGGGCGCTGGTCCAGGCACCACTGTGCACCCCCCCCCCCCCCGAACGTTCCTCTGCACCCTCTAGAGGGCGTGTCCCACAGTTTGGGGACCACTGGTCTAGGGCATTGAACTGGGACTCAGGAAACAGACTAGGGACCGAATGGCTAGGTAGCAGTTCTGCAGAAAAGGACCTAGGGGTCACAGTGGACGAGAAGCTGGATATGAGTCAACAGTGTGCTCTTGTTGCCAAGAAGGCTAACGGCATTTTGGGCTGTATAAGTAGGGGCATTGCCAGCAGATTGAGGAACGGGATCGGTCCCCTTTATTCGACATTGGTGAGGCCTCATCTGGAATACTGTGTCCAGTTTTGGGCCCCACACTACAAGAAGGATGTGGAAAAATTGGAAAGAGTCCAGCGGAGGGCAACAAAAATGATTAGGGGTCTGGAGCACATGACTTATGAGGAGAGGCTGAGGGAACTGGGATTGTTTAGTCTCCAGAAGAGAAGAATGAGGGGGATTTGATAGCAGCCTTCAACTACCTGAAGGGGGGTTCCAAAGAAGATGGAGCTTGGCTGTTCTCAGTGGTGGCAGATGACAGAACAAGGAGTAATGGTCTCAAGTTGCAGTGGGGGAGGTCCAGGTTGGATATTAGGAAACACTATTTCACTAGGAGGGTGGTGAAGCACTGGAATGCGTTACCTATGGAGGTGGTGGAGTCTCCTTCCTTGGAGGTTTTTAAGGCCCGGCTTGACAAAGCCGTGGCTGGGATGATTTAGTTGGGAATTGGTCCTGCTTTGAGCAGGGGGTTGGACTAGATGACCTCTTGTGGTCCCTTCCAACCCTGATATTCTATGATTCTATGAAACCCAGGAGCTATTCCCAGCTCTGCCACTCACCTGCTGTGTGACCCTCCCCTTTGTCTCCTGTTCCACCCTATGCCAGTCATGTCTATTTAGACTGTAAGCCCTTCAGGACAAGGACTGGCTCTCAGTAAATGTTTGTACAACAAGGCTCTGATCTCAGCTGGGATCTCAAGTGCTGCTGTAATATAAATAATTATTCCAGACAATGAACTATGTTAATATAATGTCAAGGTTGCAAAGTCAAGCACTCAAGAGTTAGGAGATGCCACAATTGGGTTTCCTCTGCACCCTTAATTTGCACCCCTCCGCCCCCCCGTGCACATGCATTATGATACAGCCTTTCATTGCATGGTCACGTACTACTTTTCCCCACACAGTCTTAATTTTACCATTTCTTAACACATGAGTGCTAGATTCTGCAGCCTTAACATTTTATTTATTTGCTTTTAAAATGTAATTTCCTAATTTAAAAACAATGCAACAATGTGACCAAACAGAAATTATATCCAGTGGAGCCATAGCGATCCCCAGCTTGGGTCACCAGCAGGGTTCAGCCCATTAGATCAACAGCACAGACCTCTACCACAGGAGCTAACAAAGGAACTGATAGCAGTTGCAGGTTCCCCTTACGTGGACCAGCCACTAGAGGAAGATGAGACACAACGTATGCCAGAAAATTTCACAGCTCTTTACTGACGGCAGAGGAATGGTGAGACTCAGACTCCTGGGTTCAATTCCAGGTTCTGGAGGGGAATGTGCTTTAGTAGTTATAGACAATTCTGCCCCATCCCCTGCAGCTCCTATCTGCCCCACCTTGGCTCCCGCCCTGTATCCTCGCTCCTGTCCCCATCCACTCCTTGATTCCTGCTTTACTCTTCCTATTCTCCCATTCCGCTGCATTCCAGTCAGGCAGCTTTCTCCTTCTGCTCCTCCTCCCTTCCTGGGTGCCAGCAGAGGGAGCATTGAGAGAACAGGAGAGACTGCCTCTTTGCTCTCGGTATATGTGCCTGACACCATAGACAAATCTGGCTGGTGGAAGGAACAATTGCAGAGAAAGTCCTGCTCACACCCTGAATCCCTGGGCTGGAGCATGCCCAGTGCAGATAGAATCTTCAGCAAATTTAGGGGCCAAACTCTAACAAGTCTCTACTGAGAATGTGCAATCAAGTTTTTTTTTTTTTTAAGGCTTGTAACGTGTCCAAATTTGGGTGGATTTTCATGGGGCAGCAAAAGGCACAGCCCTGACAAAAGGCAAACCCCATGCCAAGTTTCAAGTGCCTGGGTCAAAGCAGAGAGGTGCTAAAGCATTTTCCCCTAATCTCATTCTCAGAAATGGCCAAACCGTTTTAGCTGAAATTTAAAAATACTGAAATAAAAGAATCAGCCTGAGGCAATACCCGGCATGGAAAATTTCAGCCAAAATTATTTCAGTTTGGCAAAGTTATAAACAACTGAAAACAGGGTCTTATAATGGGAACTGTCAGACAACCTTAACTATAGGCGTCACTACCAACTACACATATGTTAAGGGTTGTTGAAATATATGTCCACTATCAAAATGTGAGTCACATGAAAGAATTACCGCCCATCTAAACAGCTGAGCTATTTGAAACAAGTGGACTGAATAGATTAAAAACCAACCACTGATACGACTTCTCTGATAAGACCCTGCATAGCCCCTGAACCTCATAATGTTGCCTTGACTGCTGTATTCCCTTACCCAGTGCATCTGATGCCTTCTTTATTACTGCGTATCCAGGAAAATAACCTGTGCTGCCAACAATTCTGTTTCCCTGTAATAAAACACCAGTAACTCTAAAATATCAGGTCTGTCAATACACGGGGATCCTTTCCCACTGCTGTATAATCTAATTCAGTGCTGTTCACACTGTAATTAGCTTGGGCATTGCTTCTACCCAATGGCATCACATTACACTTAAGACATATAACATGTCCTATTCCACCCTTGAGCCCATTCTCATAAGATTATGGTGTAAAAGAGCCGCTTCCCTCTGTGCTTTAACCACTCCTGCTACTTCAGTATCGGCTGCACATTTAACAAACAAACATGTCCTGGCTCTGTTTAACTGATCAGTACAAAGATTAAGGAATCTGATCCCAGCCCAGAGCTGGGTGGAATCAGATTTCTTAATACGGAATCCCATTTCCTCACCCGCTTCCATGAAGAACAAATGGTGTTAACTCCAACCCTCCGGGCTCTACCCATTGATCGATTATTTTAATAATATGAAATTTATACTTTGCACTTGTACAGCATCTGGTCCACGGATCTCAAAGGGCTTTGTTCAGAGCTAATTAATCGTCACACGACACCCCTGCCAGGTTGATATTATTCCCATTGTTACAGATGGGAAATGGAGACACAGAGAGAGGAAATGACTTTTACAAGGTCACACAGCAAGTCTGTGGCAGAGGCAGGAACAGAACCCAGTGCTCCTGAAACCAAGGATGAGGTGAAGGCACTGCACTGGGACTCAGGAGATCAGGGTTCACTTCCCAGCTCTTCCTGAGACGCCATTTGGGACTTTGGGCAAGTCACATGATCTCTCTGGCCCAGGTTGTGAGACCCTTAGGCTTAGTCTACACTACCCCCCCCAATTCGAACTAAGGTACGCAACTTCAGCTACATGAATAACGTAGCTGAAGTCGAAGTACCTTAGTTCGAACTTACCTTGGTCCACACGCGGCAGGCAGGCTCCCCCGTCGACTCCGCGGTACTCCTCTCGCCGAGCTGGAGTACCGCAGTCGACGGCGAGCACTTCCGGGTTCGACTTATCGCGTCCAGACTAGACGCGATAAGTCGAACCCAGAACTTCGATTTCCAGCCGTCGAACTACCTGGTAAGTGTAGCCAAGGCCTTACTTTCAGTGAGTAGTGAATTCAATGGGATTACTTGTGGAGTAAGGGTCTATTCAACGTTAGCAAAAGGTTCACAGTTTGACCTATGTCTGTGCTGCAGAAAAACCCCATTGCAGCAAGTCTCAGAGCATGGGTTAACTGACTTGGGCTCGTGGGGCTCACCCACGCATTAGGGTTGCCAACCCCCCCGGATTGGCCAGGAGTCTCCCAGAATTGATCTCCCAGTGACTACTGAAACCAATCTGGAAGATCTTAATAGGCCACTCAAAGAATGGTCGGCGGCGCAGTGTGGCTAAGGCAGGCTCCCTACTTGCCCTGGCTCTGCGCGGCTCCCCCAGCCCAGAGCTCGCACCCTCTCCCGCACCCCCACCACCTGCCCCAGCCCGGTGAAAGTGAGTGAGGGTGGGGGAGAGCGAGCGATGAAGGGGGGGGATGGAGTGAACGGGGGTGGGGCCTCAGAGAAGGGGTGGGGCAGGGCGGGGCCTCAGGGCAGGGGCGGGGCACGCGTGTTTGGGTTTCTGCGATTAGACAGTTGGCAACACTCCTCATGCTATGAGTGTAGACATTCCTCCTTGGTCAGGGGCCTGGGTCTCTGAAACCTGCCAACGGGGGGTGGGTCTAGACCCCAGTCTCTCACCCCAATGGTATCATCTACACTGGTACTTTTAGCTCTGCACTGCAAGCACCATAAGCCTGAGTCAGTTGAGACTCGGTGCTGCTGGATTTTCTTGCAGTGTAGACGTACCCTAAGTTTCGCCGTTCCCCACGTGTAGAACAGGAATAGTAATACTTCCCTTCTCTCACTCTGTCACTGTCTTGTCTGTTTATATCGCAAGCTCTTTGGGGCAGGGTCTGTCACTCTGTCTGTGCAGCCCCCAGCACAATGGGGCCCTGATCTCAGCCAGAGCCTCTAGGTGCTACCGTAATACCAGTAATACCCGGCAACCTGAATCACCCATTTTAATAATAATTCCTCATGGGTCACAAGCTGTCTGAACCCACTCCGCTCCCAGCCCACAACTGCCTCCCTCCAGCTTAGAGCTGGTGGGGACTAAAGCTGGCAAGGTCAGGGTTCCCACTGTGCCCAGTCTGGGGATGTCCGTTTTAGTAGTGAACATGTCCTGAAAGGGCAGGGGGGAGTTCTCATTGCCCTGGACACAGAGGAAGGGACGTTCTGGCTACTCAGGCCAGGGAGGGGAGGGGGAGCTGTGGGGCAGGTAGCACTGCGTTCCCAGGCCAGGGAGGGGTGGGGGAGCTGTGGGGCAGGTAGCACTGCGTTCCCAGGCCAGGGAGGGGTGGGGGAGCTGTGGGGCAGGTAGCACTGCGTTCCCAGGCCAGGGAGGGGAGGGGGAGCTGTGGGGCAGGTAGCACTGCGTTCCCAGGCCAGGGAGGGGAGGGGGAGCTGTGGGGCAGGTAGCACTGCGTTCCCAGGCCAGGGAGGGGAGGGGGAGCTGTGGGGAGGAAGTGGGCTCTGCTTATCCATGCCAGAGACATTTGCTTATTTGTCCCGCGTCCCGACCTACCTTCGGTCGGGACACGAATTGTCCCAATATTTTGCCTCCGCTCACAGGCTCGCGCCCCCCTGCCCCCTCCCGCCCTGACTCCGCCCCTTCATTCCCTCATTGGATCCCTCCCCAAATCCCCTCCCTGGACCCGCCTCCAACCCCACCCCCTCAGTGCTCCATTGGATCCCTCCTCAAATCCCCGCCCTGGCCCCGCCTCTTCCCCAAGCACGCTGCATTCCTCCCCCCCCCCCGAGGCTTGCGCTGATCATGTATGGCGGCGCAAGCGCTGGAGGGAGGGAGGAGGTGGAGACAGAGCGGAGGCAAGCTGTTGGGGGGGGCGGGGTGTGGAGCTCCGCCGCCGTCTTTTTTTTTTTTTTTTGCTCCGCCCTCCACCCCTCCCACCCCCCGCATCCCAATATTTCAACTGCGTGATCTGGTCACCCTAATACCAACTCTAATGAGACTAATCAATTAAGGTGGACTATTATCAGCTCATTCCCTCTTCTCTCATCCCATCATCCTTGCTCTCGATCCTGGCCCCTGCCCTCCATCCCGTGTCAGTCACACTCACTTACTCACTGCACCTTGGAGTCATCTCTCTTTCTCTCTCTTGGGCTCAATCTAACACAGCTCTTCACCAGTCTGGATCTTTCTCCCCACTTCCCACACACCCACCCCAAGAAGGAATGGGACAACAGGGAAGAAAAAATGGGATCTGGGGATCTCTTGAGTGAGGGGAAGAGGGCATGTGGAGAGATGGGATGGGAGGACAGGATCACAAAGGTGGGATCTTGGGGGGCAGGCAAGGATATGGTGAGAGGGGGGTCTCTTGTGGGAGGGGAGGATGGGACCTGGAGAGAGGGGAGGATAGGACTCAGTGGAGACTAATTGGGGAGAAGAAGAGGATATGGTGAAGGAAAGTAGGATCTGAAGAGGGAAAAGGGGAACTGGGCATCTCCTGGAGGAGGAAGAGGACAAGGAGGGTAAAGATAGGGGATCCCAGTAGTGGAGCCTGGACTTCTGCTGGAGCAGAGTGAAGGGAGAAAGTCTGCAGCAGCCAATGACTGGGGAAACCTGGTGCGCTTGGGCCAATGGCGGGGAAGAGCTGGGATCGCTGTGGAGCAGAGCAGCCATGTTGCGCATAGGATCAGGACCCTTAGTAGCAGGGCCGGCTCTGCCCCAGCCTATCCCTGTGGAGGCAGGACAGCTGGGATGGGAGTGTGGGATGGCACTCCATGCTCTGAAACAATCCTGGTTACAGAGGGACCAAGGTGAAAATTTGAATCCAGATCCCCCGCACCTCAAAGTCCACAGATCTGGGATTTGGGCGTGGGCCCATCGCTAATGTCAATGCACCCAAATTACCATTGCTCTCAAGCCTGGCCTTTCTTCCCTTTCCCTCACAGTTGACTCCCAGACACATTAGGGTCAGCGGCAGGTTGACACACGCCCGTGAGATTCCATAGTGTTGGCGTGATGATCCAGCGTCATGGGCTCTCTGCACACATGTGGCACGGGGAACACGGCACCCTGCCAGAGGCCAGATAGCTGTGTGCAGAAACAGTGCAAACCCCCATAAGTTGCAGGGAAACCCCAAACTCCCCCTCTGCGAAATCTGACCTACATGTTAGCTGGGGCCTCGGGAGAAGCTGCAGGTGACAGTGTTGTACCAGAGCAGGGGCTCTGAGACACAAAACGTTCTTGTGCTATTCAGTTGTGGGAGACAGTCCAGGAAAATTCCCCAGAAAAGGGAGAATTGGGGCTGGACTATGTATTTCAGGGAAACTTTACCTAGGTCTTGAATCCAAGAGCTCGCTCTCCCTGTGACCCCGAAACGACGAGATAACTGGCTCTGTGGATGAGGGGAAAGCAGTGGACGTGTTATTCCTTGACTTTAGCAAAGCTTTTGATACGGTCTCCCACAATATTCTTGCCAGCAAGTTAAAGAAGTAAGGGCTGGATAAATGGACTATAAGGTGGATAGAAAGCTGGCTAGATCGTCGGGCTCAACGGGTAGTGATCAATGGCTCCATGTCTAGTTGGCAGCCGATATCAAGCGGAGTGCCCCAAGGGTCAGTCCTGGGGCTGGTTTTATTCAATATCTTCATTAATGATCTAGAGGATGGTGTGCACTGCACCCTCAGCAAGTTTGCAAATGACACTAAATTGGGAGGAGTGGTAGCTACCCTGGAGGGTAGGGATAGCATACAGAGGGACCTAGACAAATCAGAGGATTGGGCCAAAAGAAATCTGATGATGTTCAACAAGGACAAGTGCAGAGTCCTGCACTTAGGAAGGAAGAATCCCATGCACTGCTACAGACTAGGGACCGAATGGCTAGGCAGCAGTTCTGCAGAAAAAGTCCTAGGGGTTACAGTGGACGAGAAACTGGATATGAGTCAACAGTGTGCCCTTGTTGCCAAGAAGGCTAATGGCATTTTGGACTGTATAAGTAGGGGCATTGTCAGCAGATCGAGGGACGTGATAATTCCCCTTTATTCGACGTTGGTGAAGCCTCATCTGGAGTACTGGAGTACTGGAGCACATGACTTATGAGGAGAGACTGAGGGAACTGGGATTGTTTAGTCTGCAGAAGAGAAGAATGAGGGGGGATTTGATAGCTGCTTTCAACTACCTGAAAGGGGGTTCCAAAGAGGATGGATCTAGACTGTTCTCAGTGGTAGCAGGTGACAGAACAAGGAGTAATGGTCTCAAGTTGCAGTGGGGGAGGTTTAGGTTGGATATTAGGAAAAACTGTTTCACTAGGAGGGTGGTAAAGCACTGGAATGGGTCACTTAGGGAGGTGGTGGAATCTCCTTCCTTAGAGGTTTTTAAGGTCAGGCTTGACAAAGCCCTGGCTGGGATGATTTAGTTGGGTATTGGTCCTGCTTTGAGCAGGGGGTTGGACTAGATGACCTCCTGAGGTCCCTTCCAACCCTGATATTCTCTGATTCTATGATTCTATGAAACAGGATTGTCTCCATCCCCAAGAGCAAGAGAGAAACAGGATCCAGGGGGTCTCCATCCTTTCGCCCCAGGAGAAAAGTTGTGATTTCACAGCCCTGGCCAGAGCAAGGGGAGCAGTATGGTGCGTTTGCAGGTGGGCGGCAAAGGGTCCAACTGACAGGATTCTCCCCCTCCTGATTCAGGACTGGATGGGCAGCCCTGGAGTCCAGGGAATCAGTTCACTCAGGTCTGGTTCCCCCACCAGCCCCAAGAGGAGAATGAGGTAGTTCTTCCCAAATTGAACAGCGCAGGGAAGCTCTGTGTCTCAAAGCCCCTGCACTCGTACAGCACTGGCATCTGCCGCTTTCCCCCCGAGTTCCCAGATAACCCGTGGGTCAGATCACGCAGTGTGGAAGAGCTAGTGGGAGCGGGAAAGGTTATGGTTTCACTAGAGTTGCTGATGCAGGGTCTCCAGGCTGACACTTACGGAAATGTGCAGTGATACGACAGCCTGCCACTGACCCTAATGCGTTCGGGGACAGTACGGGCCCGAATGGGAACTTGCAGAGAGATCCTCCAAGACCTGAAATGACACCAAATTGCAGATGGAGACCAGTTCCTTACACAGATCCCGGTCCCAGTTTCCTCATAAGCACTGATTCTAATCCTTTTCTTTAGTGTTTTCACCCAAAGAACCTGACAAAGGCAGATCAGTATCATCATCCCCACACCTCACAGGGGCGAACTGAGACACCAAGAAGTTAAGTGACTGGCCTGCGGTCATACAGCGAGTCAGTGGCAGAGCAGGGACTAGACCCCCCCCTTCTGGTGTCTTGAGTCCCGGGCCCATGTCCTAGCCACTGATGGGATGTCATTGTGGGATGGAGCCTCATGCTGAGTGAAATGAGTGAAGGCTCCCGAGGACGGAGTCAGGGACAGTACAATCCTTACCCGTGGCTGGGCACTGGCTTATCTGAGCGGATTGGTGTGCCAGGTTTGCCTACGCACTCTCTAGAGCTCTGCAACTCGACAGGACCCAACTACAAATGTCAGGTTCAGGTCAGGTCAGAAAACAACCCAGCCCCTTTGGGCTTGCGTCAGGTCACTTCCGATGGCCTCCTTCTGCCCGTGGAGTCGGCGCGGCAGCTACATGCCCCGCTCCTGCCGGCCGTCGCCACCTCGCTGCACTGTGGAGTGAGCGTGCAGAGGAGTCACCGCGCTTCTCACGCTGCAGCACTCACGGTGTGGCAGGAGCAGGGCCCGAGTGGACCCCTACTACTCTCAGCTGTTACCGGCCTTTGCTGAGTAGGTTCCTGAGTCATTTCCCATGGATCAAGCCTTACACAGCGACATCCCCCCCAGACCCCTCTCTCCTAGCTCTGTAAACAGCCCTTGCCCTGAAGCTGAAGAGGAATGCGGCTTGATTCGGCCTCGGCCCTCTGAAATCCAGAATCCCACTCAGCTCAGAAATGCTGTTCAAGAACTGGCCAGCAGAGGGAGCTCTATGGAAGCCAAGTGCCATCACGATCGTGGCATATTCAGCCAGCAAAAGGGAGGCTCGCCTGAGCCTAGAGATGGGGCTGCAAGACGCCGGGATCAGAAATTCCTTGGTGTTCAGAGTGGTTTGCATGGGGGTTGGGCTCAGCCCCATCTCCCCCCATTAGTCTGTCCATCGTGCGAGATGGAGCGTGACAAGATGAACTGCTTTCGGGTATAGATTTTGCTTCAAGATGCCAAGTGCCAGATATGGAACAAATAAGCAGGTACCGGGCCCACAAACTGGTCTCATACAAAAAGAACAGGAGTACTTGTGTACTGTCTCATACAGGCACTGCAGAAAGCCAGCCTGATCTCTCCTGAGATCACCCTTCTCTCCTAGGCTGGGAAGATAGTGAGGCTGGGGCAGGAGGGAGGAAGCTGAAATTTGCTTTTCCTTCTACAGGATCCTGGCAATTTTCTGGCTGGAGTCGAGAAAAGGGATAAGGAGACAAAACTGCACTAGCACGTAAAGTTTAAGGTCAGCTCCTGCAATGTTTTGACATTTCCAGTCTCCCCCAGGGTCCTAAGGATAGGAACACCAGAAATGTCGAGACGTAGATATAATTGACCTTAAACTTTCTGTGCTAATGTGGTGAATCTTGATTCTTTCCACCCCCTTTGCCATCCCTTTGCTTCAGAGCGGGCGGGGGCGGGCGGCTGGTTTGCTTCCCATTCCTTCTAGAGAACACACAAGGCCTACCCACTTCAGGCTGAAAGAGGTTAAACCGCCCCAAAATATCAACCCCGGGTACTGTCATTGCAGGGTGTAAAGGCTGTAAACACCCCAAAGAGAGAGGGGGACACAACTGGGGGAGGAGGGATGAAACTCAGCAAAGGATGCATCTGAAAGGTGACATCCTTTAGAGCAGGGAATGTCATCACGGATGCCACAGCAACACCCGCTGAGATCAAGGCACCATGTGCTACAGAGACACCACCCCAAAGGGCTTACCAGCTAAATTGACAAGGAGGAGTTATTGCCCCCATGTTAGAGATGGGGAACCCAGGCATAGAGCGGCTACATGACTTGGCCAAGGTCACACAAGGAGTCTGTGGCAAAGCTGGGAACTGATCTCATGAGTCCCCGTCCACTGCTTTACCCACAAATCCTCCTTCCTCTCTAGTAGCCCATCACTTGGGACATTTAAAACTAGCCTGGAGAAAATGCCAACGGGAGCTGGTCTACACGGGATGGCTAAATGATCTACAGCTGGGGTAGTCAATAGGCAAACCGCGGGCCAAATCCAGACCTCCAGACTCTTTTGAACGGATCCCAACATCTTTTTATTTACTTATTATCGTTATTGTTATTGTCTCTGGAGTCTGGGCCTTGACTAGACCTTGACCAAGAAATTTGGATCTTGACAAAAAATAATTGACTACCCCGACCTACAGTAATAGGCCTTTTCCATCTCTAACTCCTAGGATCCTTGCACTCGCGGCCCGTGGGGTTACTGGGCGAGCCCTGGGGACAGGGGGCAAGAGGCCAGTGGTCTTGCTGCCCCTGGAAGCGGTCCAGGACGGCAGAGGCTGGCTCCTTCACCTGCCTATCTCGGGCCTGCCCCCGACCCTGTCACTTAGCCAAACAGAGTGAAGATGATAATTGCTCTGGCTGCTAATCTATTCTAATGCATGGTAATAGAAGCCGAATTGCTGCCCTGATAACTCGCCCGGCTCATGCTGCAGAACCTCAGCGCAGTCTCTGTCCTGTTATCTCTGTCCCCAGGTGGGCCCCTCCCTGGATCGGAGTGATTTAATAAACGTTCCCCCCAGGCCTCGAGGGCATGCATGCAAGGGATTTGCTCTCCCTCCTCCTGCCCTACAAATTCAAACATTTAATAACGAACACCCCTGCTCCCGGGGGGCCTGTCCCCTCCCCCTTTCTGGAGCTGCGGATTGTCTTGTCACTGCTCAGCTTGCCCATGGGATGTGGGTAAAGGGAGTGGCAGCCCAGTGACTCTCACCCCCGGCCCATTAGGGGCCCTGGGAAGCCCAGAACAAGCACTCTTGGTTCTGAGATGGCCCAGCAATGGCACTGACCCACACTAGACAGGCTCCTGATGACGAAGGGCCAGGGGTGCGTTGCGGGGGGAGGGAGGGCTCTATGGTTCATTAAGGCCAGAGATGAATGGAAACACTTCACATGCAAATCCCTGGAAATTCGGAGCCTTTGTCTCATGAAAAATTGGAAACAGTTTGCCGGCCTGGGGAATGAGTGGGGAGAAGGGGAGGGCTGGGGACAAGGAAATCCACCCCTCAGCTGGCCCTCTTCAGCGTGACAGAAAGACCCCATTTTCCCTTTTCCCGCTGGGTGACAGTCGCCGCCTTCTGAGAGGGCTCGAGAACACAAACCGAGCCGAACCGGGCAGTGTCGGAGCTTCAGTCAAGTGTCAGGGTCGGCTGAACCCATCGAGCAGGGCTCCATTAATCCTTATGCTCACATTGGCACTCGACCCACCTTGTCCAAGTGATGACAACTTAGGGCATACACCTACGCTAGCCATGACTGCAGCTTTCTGAGATACAGCCTGGCATGCCATGTGACCCAGGAGTCTCAGGCCGCTGAATGCTGTGGTGAGAGGATATGCTTTCAGTCACCGCACCAAACCCCATAGTGTTTCAAACCTGGCTTGTGGTAGCAAGGCCTTGGCCTTTGTGAAGTCTAAGACCACTCCAGTAACCTCTATTCTCTGCACAGGTTTCAGAATTGATTTGTCCCGATCTACTAGGAGCCCCAGTGCGTCAAATGTGGACAGGATGACAGATACACTGGATAACACCTGAGCTTCAGTCTGACGCCTGACCAACCAGTCATCCAGGTATGCACCACATGGATTCCTGATTTTCCTAGATGTGCCACCACCACCACCAGACATTTCATGAACACCGAAGGAGCAGCTGAGAGACTGAATGGGAGCACGGTGAACTGATATTGGGACCCATTTGCCACAAATCTGAGACATTTCTGACGGTTGTGCTGTACGGTGACATGGAAGTAAGCGTTCTTTAAGTTGAGGCCAGTGTATCAGTCCCCCTGTCTCAGGGACGGAATAATCAAGGCTAGGGTAACCTTCAGGAATTCGTTTACATATCTAAGATCTAAAGTAGCTCTGAGACCTCTTTTTGATTGGGGGGGATCAGGAGGTAGTAGGAGTAGAAGCCTTTCTCCTGGAGGCCCAACAGGACTTCCTCTATGGCCACTGCCTGAAGAAGTAACTGGACTTCCTGCTGAAGGATGATCTCTTCATAGTGGTCCCTGAAGAGGGATGGGGCAGTGGGAAGGAGAGGTAGAAATGAACTGGAGGGCATAGCTCGGTTCCACGATGCTTAAGACCCACGCATGCAAAGTTACATGGGCCCAAGCCCGGAGGAAGAGGGATAAGCAATTTGTAAACAAAAGGTGGGAAATGGATGGATCCACAGTCACTGGTACACGGCCCTTGACCAACGCATCAAAATGTCTGTGTGGATGAGGCGGCTGGATGGGATGAGCCCACTGATGCTGAAGAGGAGGGCGGCAGATGTCATCTCTTACAATCCCTGCCCTTTCTCCTTGGTGGATCTTGAGGCCATGGAGGAAAACCCTGGTGTTTGTATGGCTGTCGAGGATGCAATTGTTTCCTCTTTGTCACCGGAGTATAGATTCCAAGAGATTTCATTGTCGCCCAGGTGCAGGGAAGTGATGTAAGAACTCTCCTCGTCCAGGGACAGATGAAATGCTGAAAAGCTGCCCAGGTGTCAGAGTCCAGATGAGGTTCAAGTTCAACTCTCACTCATGAGCTGCCCACCTCATGAGAACAGATTCCAGTCACATCCAAACTGAGAAATCGGCCCCTGCTGGACTTGGCTCTGGCCCAGAACCATCCCACAGGGTTGGGTTCGGCTCCGTGGATTCAGCTTTGAATCCGCTCACAGCAGACATTCAAAGGCCTCAGGACTCAAGGCTCTGATTGTGACCTAAAGACAGAGAAACACTCTAGCCAGTCCAGACACCTCAAAGCTGGGGGAGGTGCTCTCACATGGGCACAGAGCAAGAGTAACCACTGAAATCAGGGGTGCAAACCCAGCATAAGGGGGATTCGAATGAGGCCTATTCACTGCCTGTAGAGACAGGGGAATAGTAAGATCTGTAAAACTAGAGCTAGGCAGGCAGAACAGAGGACACTGGCACTACCCAAGCAGGGAGGGTGCAAGGATGTTTCACGCCCTAGGTGAAACTTCCACCTTGCGCCCCCGCAGCAAAAGCTCCCCCACTTCGCCCTGTGATGCCCCCCCCCGTGGCAGATCTCCCCCCCCCGCCCTCAGCTCCCCCCCCTCCACCCTGAGGCACCCCCGCCGTGGCAGCTCCCCTCGACCAGGGGAGCCGTGCGGAAGCTTCCCGCCCCAGCTCACCTCTGCTCTGCCTCTCCCCGAGCACGCCGTCGCTGCTCCACTTCTCCCGCCTCCCAGGCTTGCGGCGCCAATCAGCCTGGGAGGGAGAGAAGCAGAGCGAGGAGGCGTGCTCAGGGGAGGAGGCGGAGCAGAGGTGAGCTGGGGAGGGGAGCGGTTCCCCTGTGTGCTGCCCCCACACCCCTTACTTGCTGCAGGTGGCCCTCCCCGTGCCCCAGCTCCCTCTGCCTGAATGCCAACGATGACCAGGGCGGCCGAAGATCCGGCCGCCGCCAAAGAACCCGAAATGCCGCCCCCCAAATTCTAGCGCCCTAGGCAACCGCCTAGGTCACCTAATGGGTTGCACCGGCCCTGTACCCAAGACAAAAGCCTCTTGGTGCAGACACCAGACCCACCTCACCCCCTTTCACTCTGCCGTAGCCATCCCCACAGTCCGAGGTGCTAAGCACCATTTGAATATGGCACAAGGCACGAGGTTAAGGTGTTATTATTCAAGTCAGTGGTTCCAGTGAGATTATCCAGTTTAATGGAGCAGCTTGCATGGACCTCCCCTAAGCCTGAACTTTCGCTGTTGGAGAATTCCCAGCCAAGTGGAAAATTAGAACGAAAAGGAAAGAGAGGATTGTAGGGAGGAGAGGATGATTACATTCTGTAGAACTTAATTCGTAACTACAACGATGGAAAGAATAACTCCCAGCACCAGTGGACAATCCCTGGCAAACGGATTTCAATTTAGAAGCCGGCTTTGCTACTGCCGCTACAGCGTTATTTGGTGCCTGGCTTATGCTGCTCTGTTGATTTAATTTTCCACCCAAGATATCGGCTTTGTCCCCAGCCTGTGGATTCTGCCTCCTTCCTGCCAAGGCTAGAAGAGTACATAGCCCTCTCCCCACCCACTGCTGCCCTGTCTAACAGCTCGGCTGCTGTACTCCGTGTCGGTCATAGCTACTATGGTCAAGGCACATTAGAACACTAAGGGTCTGTCTTCACTACTTGCCGGATTGGCGGGTAGCGATCGATCAAGTGGGGATCGATTTATCGCGTCTAGTCTAGACACGATAAATCGACCCCCGAGCGCTCTCCCGTCGACTCCAGTACTCCACCGCCACGAGAGGCGCAGGCGGAGTCGCCAGGGGAGCGGCAGCAGTCGACTCAGC
The DNA here is from genome assembly GCF_027887155.1 of Malaclemys terrapin pileata. Classification (NCBI taxonomy): domain Eukaryota; kingdom Metazoa; phylum Chordata; order Testudines; family Emydidae; genus Malaclemys; species Malaclemys terrapin. The sequence continues at coordinate 8,875,455 of NC_071505.1, read as the reverse complement.
GCGGTGAAGACACCATGGTAAGTAGATCTAAGTACGTCGACTTCAGCTACGTTATTCATGTAGCTGAAGTTGTGTAACTTCGATCGATCTCCCCCTCTCCCCCAGTGTAGACTAGGGCTATAAAATGTGAAGGGGAGAGAGAGAGAGAAAGAATGAGAATGGGGAAGTCCAAGTAGGGCTTAGATGGCGCACCCATGGCCACATTAGAAAACAGTGCAGAGCTAAGGACAGGGATAACATTGTGGGTGAGGGGGTTGCCAACACTCCAGGATTGTCCTGGAGTCTCCAGGCATTAGAAATTAATCTTTAATTACAGATTATGTGGTGTGATGAACCCTCCAGGAATATGGCCAACCAAAGTTGGCAACCCTCATATGCATGCATGCCACAAAGGCAAGCCCATCCTCTCCGGCTGTGGCGAAGGTGGTCAGCCCATCTTGGGGTTTCTGAGACCATCCTGATTTTCATGGCTCTCTTCTCCTTGGACAGTCTGAAAGCCAATCAAGTTCAGGAGCTTGGTTTGTGACCTCATGCAAAAGGTGGTTCCTGCAGCAGCTGGGCACCGGGCCAATAGCCACTGCTCTCCGCTCTGCCTTCAGAGCTGGGCACCCAGACATCAGCCACTGCTCTCCGCTCTGCCTTCAGAGCTGGGCACCCAGACATCAGCCACTGCTCTCCGCTCTGCCTTCAGAGCTGGGCACCCAGACATCAGCCGCTGCTCTCCGCTCTGCCTTCAGAGCTGGGCACCCGGCCAATAGCCGCTGCTCTCCGCTCTGCCTTCAGAGCTGGGCACCCGGCCAGCAGCCGCTGCTCTCCACTCTGCCTTGAGAGCTGGGCACCCACACATCAGCCACTGCTCTCCGCTCTGCCTTCAGAGCTGGACACCCAGCCAGCAGCTGCTGCTCTCCACTCTGCCTTCAGAGCTGGGCACCCGGCCAGCAGCCGCTGCTCTCTGCTCTGCCTTCAGGACTGAGTGATGGTATATGTACTTCTGTGGCGGCGGGGGTGGTGGTGATGGGCATAAACGACTACAGACACAAAGAAGAGGGGCCCGATCAAATACATTTGAGAACCACTGTCTTAGAGGGCTCCATCCCAAGTCCTGGGCTGACCCCAGCTAGCGTGTGTGATCTGCCAGACTCACAGCACAAGGGACGGGCATGGATCTAGCAAGCCATGGACTAGAAAGATGTCTCTCTGAAACCCTACACAAGGTGCACACATGTGACACCGCAGAGGAGCTGACAGACTAATGAAGGCAGCAATGAGCATTTCACAAGCTGAAATGGTTTTTAAAAGGAGTTAGGTAAGAACACAGGTACTAATGCAACAGGAGGGCTTGGGCCTGTGTCCAGATGTTGGGGAGCAGCACCAGAATCAGCTCTATCAGCTGACTTGGCCTGTGGTATGCAAGAGAACAGACTCGTTGATCACAATGGTCCCTTCTGGCCTTGAAGTCTATGGGCCAGATCCTAGCTCCATGGGAAGCTGCATCGGTTTACACAGCTGAGGATCTGGTCTTATGAACTCCAGTTAACATGTAGAACTATAGCTACCAGGGCATCAGGGCCATTAGTTCACCTTAATTTCCCACACGACCCCAGGACACGTGCTGATGTGCAGCATAGCCTGGCTGAACTCTGACCCTAAACCTCTTCCCAGGGGTTCCATATATTCCTCAACGCAATGGTCTGATCACCTGGTCTGTAGGGGAATGTGCCTGCACACAAACGTAGATGGTGCCTGGAAGGCAAGCAGAGAGCTAATTTTGTTTACCTCATTCCCGAGTGCAGAGCAGTAAAATGTTACTGCTTCCCAGAGGCATGAAATATAATTTTGCCTTGAAGGTTAATAGTATTCTCCCCAGTGAGGAAAGGAACAAGTGAATGAAAAGCTCTTTCGCAACGTCTCGCTCTGCCCCTTGGAGACCCTGCTTCTCCTAGCCACTGATTGCAGTCTGAACCAAGTGCCCTCCTGTCTGTGACGCCACACAGGAAGGTTGCTTTTGTGGCTTAAATGCTGGGCTAGGAACCAGATCGGGATATAATTTCCAGCCCTGCCACAGACACCCCGTGTCACCTTGGTCAAGTCACGGATCTCTCTGGGCCTGTGTTCCCCGCCTGTAAAGTGGAGGTTCTAATTCCCTACCTCACAGGAGTGCTGGGATGTGATGACGGGCCAGATATGCACCTAGGCAGAAGGAGAAGGGCGACCCACTGGTGAGCCAGGCAGTCCCTCCTGAAGCCAGGGCCAAAAGGAGAAAGGTGAGTGTTCTCAGCAGTCCTGCTTCGAGCTAAGGAGCATTAGATTGCTCCTTAATCAGGGACAAGAAAACCTCTGTGCATTCTTGGTCTGGAGCTGATGACCCTCAAATCCCACCCCAGCAACTCTACCAGTTACACTACAAAATAATCCCCATTAGCTATTAGCAGCAGCAGCCCAGATAGTTTTTTGTCAGCTCTAGAATCAGCACAGAGTGACAGCACTTCAATGTGGACTATTTCCTTCCTCTTGTCTCCAAACCAGGGGATGAGCGCCCTGCCTAACTGCGCTCCTATTCCTACCAGGCTGCAGTGATGAGAGCGGTGACTGTAACTTGATGCCCTGTCCCACCTGTATTTTTAAGCCTCTCAAAACAGAGGCTGCTGGACACCTGGCTCTCTGGTTCCAGCCTCTGGTGCCTAGGGTCACCACACAAGGTCTCCTGAAGTCCTGGCCTGGGCTTGTCGGTTATGAAACAGGCTGATGATTGCACTTCCCCCAGTGGCAATCAAGGCAGAATTACTGGTGGAAGAAATCTAAAATATTAGATTCCCTTTCAAGCCCTGAGTTTCCTAGTCAGCCATGGAGTACAAGGCCAGCCTCTACCCTCCAACCTGGTCTGTCATGAACAATCCACTAAATCTATCAATTTCCCACATCGCTCAGGAGAGGATATGAAACACGAAAAGCGGCAGAACACTAATCCATTCTCTATATAAAACAACCAATAATAAGCGGGACATTTCCTATTACCTGCCACACAGTCAGACAATTACGCTGATTGATTCCAGTCAGGTTTTACACCCCACTTTATCCATCAGCAAAAGGCTTCATTGCCATTTAATATAACAGAACAGAACATGCTTAATGCAGCCTGGCAAACCGCACAGTATCGGCATTACCAGTCACAATAATTGATGAAGTAACACAGCGTTCGTATGGCCAGGTTTTGTGCAATCTCTGAATGGAAAGTGTAATAAAAAATCTATTAGAACGTCCACACAACAGTGAGTTCTCCAATAATTCTTCTCTTATTTTTAATGAACGTAGTGCCGGTGGAAAGGGCTGGTCTGACAGTCTTGGAGACAGATGTCTTCCACTCCCAGAACAACTACAGCCCTGAATGACCATGGTGATGGGCACAGGATAGATACAGTAGAACCTCTGAATTACAAACACCTCAGGAATGGAGGTTGTTCATATCTCTGAATGTTTGTAACTCTGAACAAAACCTTCTGGTTGTTCTTTCAAAAGTTTACAACTGAACATTGACTTAATGCAGCTTTGAAACTTTACTATGCAGAAGAAAAATGCTGCTTTCCCTTTATTTTTAGTAGTTTATGTTTAACACAGTACTGTGCCATAGTTGCTTCTTCTTGTTTTGGTCTCTGTTGATGCCTGATTGCATACTTCCAGTTCCAAACGAGGTGTGTGGTTGACTGGTCAGTTCGTAACTCTGGTGTTTGTCACTCTGAGGTTCTACTGTAGGTAGACAGATAGATATTTCCAGTGTTCTTGTAGCCAGATTTGTCCCTAAGATTAGAGACACAAAAGGGGGGAGGTAATATCTTTTATTGGACCATCTTCTGTGGGTGAAAGAGACAAGCTTGTCCTCCCTAAGGATAGGACTCTTCTTCAGGATCTGAAAGGCCTAATATGGTTCAAATTAGAATTAAACATTTAGATGGCTGATGAGAACATCAACTATGACATAGACATAGAATATCAGGGTTGGAAGGGACCTCAGGAGGTCACCTAGTCCAACCCCCTGGAAGCAGGACCATCCACAGATACCTTAGAGCAGGAGTTCTCAAACTTCATTGCACCGCGACCCCCTTCTGACAACAAAAATTACTTCACGACCCTGGGGGGGGGAGACTGAAGCCTGAGCCCACCTGAGCCCTGCCCCCTGGGGGGGGGGGGCAAAGCCTGAGCCTCACCGCTCTGGGCAGGGGGGGCAAAGCCAAAGCTCAAGGGCTTTAGCCCCAGGCAGGGGAGCTGCAACCTGAGCCCCTCCCCCCAGGACTGAAGCCGTTGAGCTTTGGCTTCGACCCTGGGCAGTGGGGCTCGGGCTTCAGCAAGTCTAAGCCAGCCCTGGCAACCCCATTCAAAGTGGGTTGGGACATAGTTTGAGAACCGCTGCCTTAGAGAACTATATATGTATATAGTTCTTGCATCCTCTCTGAAACAGCTGGTACTGGCTATTGTTGAGACAAAATAATGGACTAAACGGACCACTGGTCTGATCTGGTACAGCACTCCTATGGTCCTTCTCCTCTAATACAGCTAGGGTAAGCAAGGAATTTCAGGTCTTACTGGAGAGAAGGGATGGATGGATGGGTGGGTATAGAGGGAGCTCTGCAAGAGTTGGGGTTAATCCAAGTCAATGCTGAAACTGCAAGAGTCGGTTCACATCCCTGCAAATTAAACCACAGGGCACCTATCATGAAATCTACACATTAGTAGAGCTATCACTCTAGCCAATCGCTAGCCTTCCTCCAACCTCCGGCTCCATCTATGGTAAACACCGGGTGTGTCTCTCAAACCAGCGAATCCGGTGATGGAAAAACACCTATTAGCTAATGCAGTCTATTTTCTGCCAACAGAGGGTAGGTCCCTACAGCACATTCGCTAGCGTTTTGTCCAGTCTCCTGTTAAGATTTCCACCACTTCTACTGGAAAGACAACTCCGCAAGCTGATGGATCTCCCTGCCGGGAACTTTCCTCTGACATTCAGCCTCCACTGTCCCATTATTCTTAGTAAACACCCCATGTATTACAATATCTAATCCCCTTCCCTCCTTGGTATTCACACCCTTCCAGGACTTGTGAAGTGCTATCGCATCTCCTCTTATTCCCTCAGCCAAGCTAGATGTATTCTAGCTCTAACTCTCTCCTCAGCAGCCAGCCCCTCCTGTCCCCTAATCATTTTTAGTTGGTCTTCTCTGCCCTCCCTCCCCTTGTCATTCTCTGTCTAGCGCCTGGAACTGAACATGCTATTCCGGGTGCAGTGGCAGCAGCGTCACCCAGACCACCCTCCTCTGTGATGTGATGCCCCTGAGCACGCACTGGACTTTCTTTAATGCCGTATCGAACTGCAGACTCATGGACAGATCACTAGCTGCCGGCGAGTTGTGCTTCCTTCCATCAGGGCTCAATGTAGCCAGTATGGCCTGGGTTTCCAGAAGCACCAAGCACTTATGACTCCACACAAAGTCAATGGGAGACGTGGATCATCAGCACCCCTGAAAATTAGACTGAATCGCAGTTACTGTCCACAGGCAGATTTGACCCGCCAACAATGTCCCTGCTCTCCCAGGCTTCTCTGCCCTTCTGAGTAAATTATCTTTCTGCAGATGTATTAGCTTGTATTTTTCCAAGTGGAATCGCCCCTCTTCTCCTACAAAATCAAGCAATCAATCAATCTAACAAAGTCCTGCAGGCAAAGCATCTTTGACCAAGGCCCTGTGTCATTTTATCAGATGCTGAAGCAATAGCGGGAGGTGGCTAACAGCCAAGTCCATTGAACAGCAAGTTCCAGTCTTGTTTATTAATCTGTGCGCCTAGCACCGGCTGCATTGTGCAGAAGGGTCTATAATATGGATTCCAGATAATTAGAGGAAGGTCACTGGCAGGTATAGACCTGGGCAATCCACAGAAACATCTAGCTCCGTCTGAGCAGACAAGGGGATGCTGACCTCAGCTGTTCTTGGAAGCCTGGCTTCCAGGGGGGCAATTCAATAGGTAATTAGAATGTGCACAGTTCTAGCTGGGTGGTTTGTTGTTGGTTAGTTTTTTTGTTTTAAAGGCTCATCTGCTAGACGGGCAGCTTGTGTGAAAACTGGCACGCTCGTATAAAAGGCTCCCTGCCCCAGAAACCCCCTTGGGAGCTGCCACCCGATGTGCCAAGACTACCTCTGCTCCTGTTTTCCCTGCCAGCTCAGGACTCCAGCACCCTGTCTTGCTGAGCCAGACACTCCCGTCTGCTCCAACACAGACCCAGGGTCTGAATCACTTGTCCCAAAGCTGCAAGTTTACCTGAAAACAGCTCACAGACCTGTGCTTGTCTTTAGCACTCAGATGCCCAACTCCCAATGGGGTCTAAACCCAAATAAATCCGTTTTACCTTGCATAAAGCTTATGCAGGGCAAACTCATAAATTGTTCACCCTCTATAACACTGATAGAGAGACATGCACAGTTGTTTGCTCCCCCAGGTATTAATACATACTCTGAGTAAATTACTAAATAAAAAGTGATTTTATTAAATACAGACAGTAGGATTTAAGTGATTCCAAGTAGTAACAGACAGAACAAAGTAAGTCACCAAGCAAAATAAAATAAAATGCGCAAATCTATGTCTAATCAAACTAAATACAGATAATCTCACCCTCAGAGATGCTTCAGTAAGTTTTTTCTCAGACTGGACACCTTCCAGGCATGGGCACAATTCTTTCCCCTGGTACAGCTCTTGTTGCAGCTCGGGTGATAGCTAGGGGATTCTTCATGATGGCTTCTCTCTCCCCTCTGTTCTCTTCCACCCCTTTATATATCTTTTGCATAAGGCGGGAACCCTTTGTCCCTCTGGGTTTCCACCCCCCCTCACTGGAAAAGCACCAGGTTAAAGATGGATTCCAGTTCAGGTGACATGATCACATGTCACTGCAAGACTTCATTGCCCACTTGCCAGCACACACATATATACAGGAAGACTAACAGGTAAACACAGCTATCTGCAGACAATGGTCCTTGTTAATGGGAGTCATCAAGATTCCAAACCATCATTAATGGCCCACACTTTACATAATTACAATAGGCCCTCAGAGTTATATTTCATATTTCTAGTTTTAGATACAAGAGTGGTACATTTATACAAATGGGATGATCACACTCAGTAGATTATAAGTTTTGTAATATTTAATTAATGGAGATATCCCATCTCCTAGAACTGGAAGGGACCTTGAAAGGTCATTGAGTCCAGCCCCCTACCTTCACAAGCAGGACCAAGTACTGATTTTGCCCCAGATCCCTAAGTGGCCCCCTCAAGGACTGAACTCACAACCCTGGGTTTAGCAGGCCAATGCTCAAACCACTGAGCTATCCCTCCCCCCTAAATATCAGACCTTACAAGAGACCTTTTCCATGAAGCATATTCCAGTTACATTATATTCACTTATATTTTTATAAAACTATTCCAGTTACATTATATTCACTTCTTATTATGTTTTTATAAAACCATATAGACTGCACAACGTCGCAGGGCAGTTTGTTGTTGGTTTGTTTTTTTTGTTTTAAAGGCTCATCTGCTAGACTGGCAGCTTGTGTGAAAACTGGCACACTAGTATAAAAGGCTCCCTGCCCCTGGCTTGGGAATCCACTTCTCCACTGTTTGGGAATAACCAATGGAACACAATATGGTTCCCTTTTACCGCATCTTTCATCTAAAGACCTTGAAGTAGGAAGAGGGCCTGAAACATAAGCCCTCGTATCAGAGGCCTGAGGCCTGGGCTAAAGTAGCGGTCAAATCATTGCTGATATAAAGGCTGTGAGTTAGAGGCAGGCCCTGCTCACAGAATCTGGCAAGAACAGGGCTGATATTGCAAAAAACACACATTCCTAAGAGGTGCTGGACACAGAGCATTCACGCAAACACATTCGAGAAGGGTGGTACCAGAACACCTCGATACCAGCACATTCCCTAAAGAGAACAGGAACACACTGACCCATCCTAATGATAAGGTCAGGATGACAGTGGGATGGATAGAGATATACAAGGTGATGGGGTGGTAACTGGATACGTCAGAGGGTGTCAACTAACTACGCCAGAACGTAACCTTTTTTGTATTGGTGTATAAAGATGAGTCTCAGAGGGAGCGTCTTTGGCTGGCCTAGGGGATAACGAAAAGTCCCGCCATTCACTGAGCTAGTCCATTGCAACAGGCATACATGTGTTAGTGTACCTCTAACCATTTAGCGTGGGCATTAGGACCGTGCTTCGTTGACAATAAACCTAACCAAGTGCCTTCACTATGAACCAAGTCTGTGGATTGATTGAGCAGTTTGATTGGAGCTTGCTGTACGGGCTATCTGGCCAGAGTCAGGACAGCACGCAGAAAGAATACACACACACAGCCAATCATCTACCAACATTGTGACCCACAACCGCCGATCCGGTAAATAGTAGGAAGAGGGCCGGAAACAGACCCAAGAGTGCTCTGCAGACATTTAGCTTCACAACAGCCTTGTACAATTATCCCCTTGCCTTAGGCAGGTAAACTGAGGGCCAGAGTAATTAACTAGTAATTTGACCCAAGGGCACACATCCAGTCAGTGGCAGAGCTAGGAATGAAACCAAGGAACACTGGATCTGCCACCCCTAAGCCACACATCCTGCAGAACTCAGGGCAGAGATGGAGAAGCTAGAATACAGTGGGGACAATTTATGGTGACTCCCTTTGTGTCCTTGGGCAAGTCACTGAATCTCTCTGTGCCTCAGTTCCCGCACTGTAAAATGGGAATCATAATACTCCCCCTCCCTCTCTATCTTGTAAACGCCTCAGAGCAGGGACTCTCTCAATGTGTGTATGTACAGCATCTAGTACAATAGGGTCCTGATCTCAGCTGGATCTTATAGGCCTTATCATAATACTAATAACATAAATAACGAATAGGGTTGATTGAATATTTACCATCAAAACTATCTTTTGACAGAAAATTGGGTTTTTGTCTAAACAGTTTTTTTCATGGAAACGGTCTGTTTTCCATGGAAATTTTGACTTTTCATTAAAAACAAAAAACAAAAGGCAAAAAGCAAAAAAAAATTATTCAGAAATGCCACCACAGTATGTCAGAGGAGACATAGTCCAGGTGCCTCATGGCCCCATTCTCCTCTATAGACCAGGTTCCCCAGACAGCCTCCATGATGCACCACAGCCAGGGACTCCCATGATGCACCACAGCAGCTCAGCAAGAGCTGTGATGAGTTATGGGAGATGTAGTCTGACTAGGGACACTGGCTCATAAAAGGTAATGGGAGCATGAAGTGTCCAAACTACAATTCCCAGGGAGTACCATGGTGGCATTACTGAATCAGAAAAAATTGAGTTTGGGGCAAAATATTCAACCTTTTGCTGAAATCTCAAAATTTTCTGTGTCAAATGCTGATGAAAATGTCCCCTCCTCCCCCATTTTTAATGAAATTTTCAGTGGAAATTTTTTTTCTAACTAGCCCTAATAATAATAATAATAATAATAAAATCCTGCTGGTCACGATAAGAATCAGTGCCCCTAAGAAACAGACTGATTGCACGGTGCTGATACACACAACGTATGCCTATCTACATACTTCCTCCTAGCCTTCACTGCTCCCAACCAATCCTCCAGCCACTCAGACACAACCAGACAGTCATGGCTCAATCTCAGCCCGTGTTTGCCCTATCGATTTTCTCCCTCCTTCTGTCCCCCCTTTCCCCCCAATAGTTAGTGATTAGCTCCGAAGGAGATGGGGAAAAAGGGACCATCAATAACACAAGGTAATGCTCTGGGTGCAGCTGGGAAGGAGGAGGCCAGCAATGCAGAGCCTGGAAAAGTTGGCTCACTCTTTGACTCTAATGAGGGGCTGCTCTCATTAAAACATGTGCTGGATCCAACCATCTGTTCCTGCCCTGGCCTGTGATGAATTCCCACCAATCCCCAAACTTACATGGCCTCTAAGTGGTAGCTTAAGAAAAACAAACAACTCTGTTAGCAAGTCAATGTCAAGGTGAGATGCAGCAGGGGTGTCCAGATATTTCCCAGTAATGGGAGGAGACAGGACTTAGATCCAGAGGGATCCTTTGGCTAGCTTCTGGAAGGTTGCATTTTTCAGGAGATTCTCTACTCTCAGATCCCTTGTGTCCCCACTAGAGTGACCAGCAGGCTGCATTTGAGACCAGTTTGTGACAATGACTTTGAACCATCGTTTGGGAGTGATGGCGTGAGGGGATAATCCATGCATAATACATCCATAAACCATCACCCATCAAGTATCTAGAGGCACCTAAGATAAGCTTAGCATGTATCCTACTGGTTAGATGAGGGAGAATATGGCCTTTTGGCTAATCACGTTACAGATGGAGAACTTGGGGCACAGAGAAGTGACCTAACAAGACCAAAGTCACACAGTAAGTCAGTGGCAGAGGTAGAGACAGAACCCAGGAGTCCTGATCCTTTGGGACGACACTGCTTTATATTACACTCACAAAGACACCGCTGGTACAAACCTCTTTCTCAACTGAAATCAAAGAAAGAAAAAAGAAAGGATGAGAGAGCGAGCGAAAACGACTTTGACTTGAGCCAAGCTGAACACACATTTTAATGGGCATCTTTACTCCCTGCTGTTGCTGCTGAAAGGCTTGTAAAAAGATCCTGGCTTCCCCTTCACGCAGTTAGTGAGCTAATCAAACACAATTCAGAGAAGGCGCCTGACGGCAGTTCAAAGGCTGCAACTAATGAAAGGGAGTTGAGGTTTCTTAGCAGGACCACTGAGTAGCTGAATGGAAAAGGAGCTCACTGCTCTGGGGCAGCATGGGGGAGCTGCCAAACCCCATCCGACTCCAATGTTATTTCAGAGCCAGCCCTGCCTGTTGCATCCTGGGAGAAGTGAGGAGCAGTTTAGCAATTACCACTGTGGGAAAGGGTCCCAAGCAAGCCCCTTCTGGAACAGCAGGGGCTGAGATTCTCCTCTGAATTCCCCAGCGTAACTCCATGATTATGTGTATTACAATAGCACCCATAGGCTTCAACTGAGCTTAGGGCCCCTTTCTGCTGGGTGCTGCATATACCCAGAGTGAGAGACAGTCACTGCTCTGAAGGGCTTACAATCTAGACAAAGACAGCAGAGTTATTTCCCTTTTCCAGGTGGAGGACTGAGGTACAGAGAGATTAAGTGACTTGCCCAAGGTCGCACAAGGAGCCTGTGGCAGAGCTGGAAATAGAACTCAGATCTCCTGGGTCCCAGTGCAGTGCCCTAACCACAAACCCTCCTTCCTCTCGGTGGAGACATCAGTAAAGTTATGTACATGAGAGGAAAATGAGGCCAGCAGCATGTACAGGTAACAGGCCGGATCCTGACCTTAGTTACACTGGGGTAAAACTGGCATGACTACGGACTGCAGTGACACACTGCTGCCGATGGAGTCACGCCAGATTTACCTGAATTTCTGCCCTCTTGGTGTTCAAACTGTTCTGAAAAGTGAGCTAACCCCCACTGCGTTCATCCCAAGGGGGAAGCTGCAACATCCAGTTTTTGCAATCCATTTTCCGGTAGACATTTGGTCTATAAATGTCTCTGACCCCAAAAGAGACAAGTTGCTATTTCAGATATTTAAAGATACAGTATTGCACTGCTTGGCCTTAATTTTGGGCTTCAGCAGGCTATTGATTGCTAGGCTTCTTATATTATGTTAATAATGTCATAATCATGTCAGGGCTACAGCCCAGTCCCATAACGCTCCGGAGTGCAATATGTTTAATAGCTACTATTGTTATTAATCGATTTTGCTGTCCTTTGCTCTATGCATGTTTTTTTCTTTTAACGTTTTTTATTACATTCCCCAAACATCCAGGCGGAGTGAAAAGTCAACCCATTTGCAGCTACTTTTACTTTTAATTCAGGGGAGGTCTTCTCCCACTTTCCCCCAGGATCAATAGGGTATTAACTGTAACACTCGATAGCTGAACCGATCAGTCCTTGAGCTGCCAGAGCTGCAACTGAATGACGACCTATCAACGGAACAGGAAGACTGACACTCGGAACCTTTCCTCCTCCTCGCTCAGGCCTTGTAGATGGTGGGAGGGACTTGTTGATTTCAGTGTTATGCTTTTAATTCTCTAGGGCAGAGAGAAGAGCATGGGGTAAGGAACTCTTGTTTACATGTTGGCAGGGCACAATTCAGCTCAGGGCACCATTGTTGAGAGGCACCGTACGAACACATAGGGGGAGACAGTCCCAGCACACCCCTTTTTGAACTCCATGGGAGTTAAAGTTTCAGAGTAACAGCCGTGTTAGTCTGTATCCGCAAAAAGAAGAACAGGAGTACTTGTGGCACCTTAGAGACTAACAAATTTATTAGAGCATAAGCTTTCGTGGACTACAGCCCACTTCTTCGGATGCATCCGAAGAAGTGGGCTGTAGTCCACGAAAGCTTATGCTCTAATAAATTTGTTAGTCTCTAAGGTGCCACAAGTACTCCTGTTCTTCTTTTTATGGGAGTTAAAGTTACTCCCATGCCTGTTTTCTGGATCGAGGTCTAAGACAAGAAGAGACACATAATGGGAAGGGGGAGAGGGATGTCATCAATTCATGTATTTTTGTATACATCTGCAATCTCCCTTTGCCCCCAGTAACGATACACATACCAAATCAGTGACAACTGTCCCAATCTACCCCTCATGCCGTTGTTAACTGGTTGATTCCTCATAGACACCATTGTAGAGGGAGGGCCACCAATCTTGCCTTTAGATGAGCATCAGTGAATTAAAAAAAATAACCCCTCTAGCCAGCAACCTGTGTTAGTGTGTCCGATAAAGACGCACCATTCACACAGAGCCATAATCCGGGCGGGGTGACATTCAGAGAGCAGAACAGACACAACAAGAAAGCTTTATCTCAATTAAAATCCTGACTCTTGCGCCTCACAGAATACCCAAGCCTAGTTGGCAGGGTTGGCCAATTGACCCTGACCTGTTTTCAAAGAGGGCGGAGGAACCGAAGCGGTTTTGACTGCTGCTTCCTGACTCAAAGAGGTTCCAAGGGAGGACAGCAGTGATGGGAGCTCTCTCTCACAGCCTCCTCCAGAGCCAGGCCCTTCCACCTCCCCAGGGCCCCCTGAGTCAGGCCCTTCTCCCAGACCCACTTTCTCCTGGCAGCACCACTTTGTGTCTTCACACCAAACCTAAGCAAGACAAAGTAGCCTGCCGTCTCTCAATGAATCTAACATTCCCGGGCCAGGTAACGAGATGGAAATGGGTGTTTAAAAGACTGCCAGCCAGCGCTAAACTGCAGCGAGCTGCACGGCGCACGGACAAGGAATGACACTCCCAGGCATGCGTTGGCTAGATTGTGATTATTTACTGAATAGATCTCAATTCAATGAAGATCTACTCTCCCGCCTGGGGCCAGAGGGGCAGACACCTTTGGAATGAAGCACAGAAGGGAGAGGCTATGCTGCAAGTCAAAAGAGCAGGCAGCTCTACTCCCCTCTAAACCTCCTGCTGAGATAGAAATGGGTCCTTCCTCTTTTAACCCTTCTGACGCTGCCACTTCTCTGCCAGACAAGCAAATGTTCAGGGTGATGGAGGCACAGGCTGGATCGCCAACAAGTTACGCAGCCAATGAGGATTCATTTACCTTTCGTCCATTGATGCTGATGCCCCACGTTCTACTTCTCTGGTCCCCACAATCCTAAACCTGCTTGTTAGATTGCAAGATGGAAAAGACCTGTACGCCCTATGGCCAGCACTGGGTAGGCCCCCACTGGACAGTGTATTCTTCTCTGTGGGCCAATTCTACCAGTCCATCCTACTTCTATGACTCCCACCACTAGAGTATCTGAGCACTTCACAATCTTTAATGTAGGGCTGTCACTTAATCACAGTGAATTCACACCATTAACTCAAAACAAATTAACTCGATTAAAAAATTAATCTCAATTAATTGCAGTTTTAATCAAACTGTTAAACAATAATAGAATAAGTTTAAATGTATTAATTTTGGATGTTTTTATTTATATTTTCAAATATATTGATTTCAGTTGCAACACAGATACGAAACATACAGTGCTCACTTTATATTTATTTTTTATTACAATTATTTGCACTGTAAAAAAGAAACAAAAGACATGGTATTTTTCAGTTCACCTCATACAAGTTCTGCAGTGCAATCTCTTTATCATGAAAGTGCAACTCACAAATGTAGATTTTTTTTTGTTATATAACTGCACTCAAAAACAAAACAATGTAAAAGTTTAGAGCCTACAAGTCCACTCAGTCCTACTTCTTGTTCAGCCAATCGCTCAGACAAACTAGTTTGTTTACATTTATGGGAGATAATGCTGCCCACTCTTATTTACAATGTCACCTGAAAGTGAGAACAGCATTCGGATGGCACTTGTGTAGCCGGCGTTGCAAGGTATTTACGTGCCAGATATGCTAAACATTCGTATGTACAGTACTTGTATGAGGTGAACTGAAAAATACTATTTCTTTTATATTTTTTAGAGTGCAAATATTTGTAATCAAGAATAATAAAGTGAGCACTGTACACTTTGTATTCTTTGTTGTAACTGACATCAATATATTTGAAAATGTAGAAAAAACACCCCAAAACATTTAAATAAATGGTATTCTATAGTTTAACAGCACGATTAATCGTGTGATTAATCACGATTATTTTTTTATTCTTGCGATTAATTGCGATTATTTTTTCAATCATTTGGCAGCCCAAATTGAAAAGACCCCTCCCTGTGAGGGAGGGCCGTGCTATTATTACAGATGGGGAACTGAGGCACAGAGAGGCTAAGTGACTTGACCACGGTCACACGGGAAGCCTGTGATGGAGCAGGGAACTGAATGCAGCTCTCTCAAGTCCTAGGTTGGTGCCCTAACCACCGGATCTTACTTCCTCTCCGCTCTAAATGTCCCAAATGAAAAGGCTCCCATTGCTTCCCTTGGAACGCTGTTCCACAGCTGAATGGATCTCATTCAGGAAATTTCCCTTAGCATTCAGCACAAATTTTCCTTAAAACTCCCAGCGCTCCTCGCTATAACTCTCGGACCCCTTGCTGCTTAGGCCCCTTAGAGGCAGCTACCACAACCCATCCTGGGTCACTGTGTAGCCAAGTTTCCCAGCTATCGTTCCTTGAACTTCTCCTGATCACTCACTCCAGACCCTTCCGCACTTTTGAGATTGACTCCTGTCTTTGAAACGAGATCGCCAGCAGAATAGTGCATCCATTCCTGGCATGTAGCTTCCTAGCAGCGCCTGGTGCTGGCTGTGACTCAATTTGCCAGGGGCTCCTAGGCTGTGATGGGGAAGGGAAGGAGGAGGAAATACTGTAGATTTGCGATTCAACATTCTTGTTCTTTGCGTTCGCACATCTTACAGGCCTAGATCTAGCCATCGCTATCGCAACACGGCTCCCGTGAAAATTCAACACTCGGGCCTCCAGCCACCACCGGGTACTAGCCCAGGCCAACGGATGGGGCATTGCCCTGGAAGTCGTGAGTCCTTTGTTCCATACCCAGCTGTGACATTGGCCAAATCTCTTCATTTTTCTTTGCCTCAGTTTCTTCCTCTGTAAACGGGCTGATGATGCCCACCAGTTTAAGGGCATGTTATTTTGTTACTGGGGATCTCCCTATTCTCACAGGAAGAGCAGTGGTACCAGATTGGAATATATTCCATTTAAATAAGCCGCGCTATGAACAGACTGAGTAAAGGGGGAGGGGAGGACTCCCGTATCTCCCCGCAAGGCCAGGGTTCAGACGTTCATCTGGCTGCCCTAATTCATGGCAGGGGGCTAAGGAATTAAAGCAACGGCTTCTGCCTTGGGAGACATTTCATGCTCTGAATTCAATGCTATTCCAAAGCAGCTAAGGAAAAGGCCTGGGGTGAGAGCTGATGGGAGAAGGAATGCTGCAGAAAGGAGAGAGGCTCATTGCTCAAACCCCAGAAGGAAATATGGGATCTGTGTGTTGTTGAGAGTGGTGGGGTGTGTGTGCGGGGGGGGGGGGGGAGGAGAGCGGCAGAGGATGAGGGGTTGGATGAAACCAGAGCATATAGAGAGAACTGGAAGAAAATAATCTAGGCAAATGTGGAGCCTCAGCTCCCCTCAATGTCAGCTCCCCAGAGAACGTCCCCACATCAGGACACTCCGAGCAGCTCGATCCTTTGCTGCCATATGCGAGCTGTCCATGCCCAGCGGGACTCCGCACAGCCAGCCCAGGTTGCCACCCCCTCAGCCCTTGGGAGCACTTTTCATTTCCCGCCGAGACACCTCCTCTCGTGCAGTGCCGCTGCGCGCGGAGGGGACAGTGACAAAGGCGCCCTCACTTGAGAGCAGGGATGACACGAGGCAATTCAAGGGTTAGTGTGCGTGAGAGGGCGGAGGTGCGAATGTGTGTGTGTGTGAACATGACAGGGGATGCTAAGCAGTGGGGTGAGAGAGAGAGAGAGTGCACGCGGCTGGCCGTGCTAAGGGGAGTTTGTTGGTGTATCTGTGAGCGCAGAGAATGCGGTGTGTGTTTGTGCGTATGTGTGTGCAAAAAAACCCAAGAGGACTCTGTGTGTGTGTGTCTGTGTGCGTGCGCAATAAGAGCAGACAGGCCTGTGTGTGCGCCCGTGAGCGTGTCCGCATGTGAACATCCATTCAAAGAGGCAGCTGAGTGTCCTAAAAAGTTCCTAGCGATGATTTCAGGAGGGAAACAAAGCCTCCTGCTTTTCCCCCTTCTGAGACCTGCCAGGAATTTGACACTGTCAAAGATGATGAAATGTCAGGGAGAAAACACATTCGGAGGCAGACGTGACCCCGCCCTGGGGAGAACTCATTCGCTGTGCCATTTTCTCTCATTGGCAGGTTATTGGCTGCAGAGATACTGGGGAATGTCTGACAATAAGACAGAAATCAATTCCCTGGAAGCAGCCCTATGACGGAAACCGAATTTTCCAAATCATCCATCCATCATAACTCTCTGTGATTTTGCTCCAGAGGCTGCAATGCATTGCAAGGAACCCTACAGGGCATTCATTATTCTGATATGTAGCAAGTTAGAAACGCAGTGGAACGGCTACCAGAAATCCAGCGTGAAATTCTGTATCTAGCAAAGATCGGCCCAAGCTGCAAAACTCAGATCAGGAGTTTGGCCTCCCGCAGGGGGTTCCGATTTGGGGTTTCAATTCACCCACTTACACAAATAGGCCCTGATCATGAACATTCAAGGCAGCATGTGGACACCACTCACTAGATTCAAACGCGGCATAACTTTCCCCTGCACATCTGTTCTGCTTTCCCATGCCTGCATCCACCATGCAACTCTATCAATGTGCACTTCAATCCTCATCTACCAAAGCACCAGGTAATCTAGGCCTCCTAATGCACATCAATCCAGACCCGTAGCAAGCCTGGCTATTTCAGTTCCAGGCTCTCCTCTGATCACACACATAAATGCTGAACAGCACCATCTGCTACTAGGACCAGATGTCCCGATTGTATAGGGACAGTCCCGATATTTGGAGCTTTTTCTTATATAGGCGCCTATTACCCCCCACCCCTGTCCCGATTTTTCACACTTGCTATCTGGTCACTCTAACTGCTACCCTAGTCTTGGGCCTCCAACATGCTGCTGATGCATCTCAGTCCTGACCTGCGGCCCTGCCTGAGATTCCAGTCCTTGGCCCTGTGCAATGCAGCCAAGGCACCTCGATTCTGATCTACAGTACGCTCAGCGACTCCAGCCCAGAGCTCCCTACACAGCTGTGCTGAGGCGACCTGTGACAGACTGACAATATCCTGTAATATCCTGAACAAACCTGAGGGACTTAAGATCAACTTTACTGAATTAAGTTAAAACCTTATTGAAGCAGGGTTAATACCTTTAGGGTCCATTGCGTTAAAAATTCAGCTGTGGATGTGTTATTGTCAGGGCCGGCCTTACCCATACACAAAGTACGCAGCTGCGTAGGGCACCAGGAAATTTGGGGCACCACATTTCCTGGTGCCCTGTGCAGCTGCGTGCTGCTCTAGCCCCTGCTCCGGCTCTTCCCCAGGGCCCCCCGCCTCTGCTCCACCCCAGCCCCACCTCTTCCCACCCCTGCTCCGCCCCCACTCCCCTGAGCTCTGCAGCATGGCTGGGCTTGAACTCACTGGCGGTGGGAAGTGCAGACCCGGCCCCAGCCACGCCGCTGGTGAGTGGTTCCTCCTTGCCCCCCAATCCCCCTCTATTATCAACCTTTTGAAGCCACCCCCCTTCAGAGGTTCACATATACTAGTTCAAACTGGATCCTCCAGGGACCAACAGACAAAGAGAGGGGCTGGGGAGAAGTAGCCTGGTTTTCAACTGATCCAGCAGACAGACAGGACCACTGGTCCATGGAGGGCCCCGATCCTTTGAGAAGGGTTCGAAGGACTGGCCTACTGCAGCCTCGTAAGACTGGGTGCTGAAGCTGTGATGAACTGGTAACCACAAGGAACCCCCCTTGGGCGGGAGATTGAAAGACTCCATGTTCGAGTTGGGGTCGTGCCTGGTAAGCTTGTGAGTGTGTAGGTTCATCTATTGTTTTTAATGTTTTCTCTGTGCTGCTTTTTCCCTGCAGAGCAGGCTTGCATGGGAAGTGCTGTGGTGGTACCTGGAATCTGTAGCAATTACACCTGTTAACTGTCTCTGAAGAGCAAGCAAGCAGGTGCGCTGGGCTAACCTGTCTGCGCTGGGAAATGCAGTGAAGGCAGCGAGCTGTGCCGGCTGGAAATACCCCAGTCAGAAGGGAGAGAGATGTGGGTCTCCACCCTGAAGGGCAACGGCTGGGGAACCAGCAGCCTGACAGCGGGCGCCCTGGCAGGACCACTGAAGGGAAATACAGGTGCAGCTGCCCTGAGCTGTGGCAGATCCTAGTCCTGATGTACAACATGCCATGTTCTGGCAGCCCTGCCTCGCGTCCTGACTCGCACACACAGCTCTGCCAATGCTCCTCATTCCTGACCCGTAGCAACAGCCCCCCCACCTCCCCTGAGCAGAGACTGCAAAGCGGCTGCTCTGTCACGGAGACAAATCACAAGTACGGCACCAAACTCACCAGGTCTCCAGTAGTGAAAGGCTCATTCAGAAACCCGCTGCACAAACTAATTAGCCTCCCACCCCTCCCCACTGCCCTCTAGCTAGGAAGAACTAATCAAGGAAAAAGCCTGTTATCAAAATACATTTACTAGACACCAGCGTATTCCAGTCTGCGGGGCCCGGTAAAATCCATGTGTCGCCTCAGGCAGCCGCAGCCGCGCCGATGAATCAGCCTGCAAAGGGCACAGGCCTGTCCTGCACCACTATTTATGGGAAAGCAAATGGAGTGCTCCTGAAAGGGATCTGAGTGGCATCTTGGCAGGCTGAGATCAGAAAAGGGGAGGGGTAGTGCCAGCTGGCTGCAGGCTGACCCTGCTACTTCTACCTGTATGGATAGTGGAGTCTCCAGGCCTTGTCACTGGCCTTTCTGCTGAGGCCACCGGGTGCAATTCAGGGTGGTTTGTTCAGCGTCCACACCTGTACACCACAGACGGATGTGATTTATCAAGGGCCAACCGCTGCGTCAGAGCCTTTCGGACGTTAACAGGGGATTTGCTCTCTCTGGACCTAAAACTCATTTCACAAAGCCATGAAAGAGCCTCCAAGATGATGACACGTTTTGGGTACTTCTGCTCTGCTCCAGGTGAGATCTGATGCCGAGGTGCTAAACGGAGAGGTACATTAGCTATGCCTCAACTGATGGATTACGATTAAAGTTTGCACAGATGTGATGCAAGATGCTGAATAGCCCAGTATAAATCCACTGAGCCATCTGGTCCCCCTGCTGCGAGCACCTTTATGCAAAGGAGCAGGAGCGCCGCCAGCTTTTCTACCACCCTAGGCGGCGGAAGGTCCCGCCCCGAAATGCCGCCCCCCGCAGAGGCGGCGGAAGGTCCCGCTGCCGAAATATCGCCGTGGTCGCCGCCCCCCAAATTGTAGTGCCCTAGGCAACCGCCTAGGTCGCCTAATGGGTTGCGCCGGCCCTGCAAAGGAGAGAACATCCTCTCCTCTTTCAATAACCACCTGAGAAAAAGATGGATTCACTCTGCGTCAAGGCCCATTGCGGGCAGACTACTCCACTCTGCCTAGCTCTCTGACCAAGCTTCTGCTAGGGTTTGCTTCTTACAGACTCAGGCTGAGTGCCGGCTGAGACAGTGCATGATCCAACCAGCCACAGCTTGGGGATGCAGCCCAACGGCTACGCGTCCCCCTCCCCCAACTGCCACTTCCGAGCGACACATCAGAGAGTTCCAAACCAAATTCCATGTGACTCCAACTAGTCCAACAACCTTAACTCTGCCCAACAGCCATTCCAGCTGCACTAGGAAATGGGGCTTAATCTCAGCTACGCATGTGGGTGGAAGAACAAACAGGGCGAAGGGAGCAAGGTGCAGATGTGAACTTCCCCAGCATTTGGGGGGTTCGGCTCAGCCCTTCTGTGCCAGCCACCAGCTTCAGAGCCTGGGTTTAAATCTGAAACCTTCCACTAGTCAGGCTCATCTCTAACAAACAATGTACCTTTGTTCTGACTCCTACTGGAAGCTCTCAAAGCTCTTTGCAGACAGCAAGGCCCCTGCGGGATTGATGCCCGAGGTAGGAAGAACATAAGAAGCCCTCCATACCCCACACAGGGTTCCAGTTGCAACTGCAGTTCCTGGGTCTAATTCATCATTGCCCTGCTCTTGTGCAGTTGTTTACATCAATGCAAAACATTACCCTTCTGATATGGCAGCCGAGCCGTTTACATCCTGGTGTAAAGGGGACAATAATGAATTGGGCCCTTCAGGGTTTTTTTTCTCAGTGAAATTGTGGGTGCAGGATACCTCCCAGGATCAGGATCAAGCCAATAGCAGGAATCTACACGCTCCACCATCCCATTCACTCGCCAGTGCTCGGAGCTGACGTTCTGAACAGTGTGGGGCTCGCGGTGCTCTTCCTGTCCCCTCACCCCAAACGCTGGACAACTCCTCTGAATCTCTCCTGGCCTTCCCATGCAAACATCACTTCCTAGAGCGGGCCCCGACATTTCCTGTCTCCCACGGCAGCGCCTGTTAAAGGAGTTCAGAGAGGGAGAACCTCAGCCCAAGGGGGAGCGACATCCTGTCAGCGGACTAAAAGTCAAGCGAGAGAAAGACTTTTAAAGAGCTCGCGCCTGATCTTATCGCTGTCTCTGTAGGCGGCTTGGGTTACCGGAGACTCTCTTTAGCGACTCAGAAGACTTTGACCAAGAAAGGTAAAGTCAGGGTCGATCAATGAGACTGTGCCTACTCTGTGGCATCACGTTCCCTGCCGAGGCGAGACAGCGTTATTTTCTGGTCTGGGCATGAGTCTGGGAGAGGAAGAAAAATAAGAAAAAAGCCCCCACACTAGGCCAGTTGTTTAAGTGCAGTCTGTTAGAAATGAGCCTCGGGGAGGGATAGCTCAGTGATTTGAGCATTAGCCTGCTAAACCCATGATTGTGAGTTCAATCCTTGAGGGGGCCACTTAGGGATTTGGGGCAAAAATCTGTCTGGGGATTTGTCTTGCTTTGAGCAGGGGGTTGGACTAGATGACCTCCTGAGGTCCCTTCCAACCCTGATATTCTCTGACTTCTGGATGGAGAGGCTGCCCCAGATCCCATGGAGAAATGGGGCTGACACCAAAGACCAAAGCTAACTGATGGGATAGACACCCTCTCAGCCAGGACTCTCCGTCCCAGAAACTCTCGTTTCCCCATGGTGGTAGCTAATCGCTAGCCTGGACAGCTGAGAGAGTAGCCTGAGGCAGTCTGGGTGACAGAGCCAATTCATCCCAGCACCTGCACAGAGCCCCACACTGGGACCCAGAGAGGCAGCTTGTGCTTCCCCTATCCCAGGGCTGTTTGGGGTCAGTTCCCCCCTGGCATAAGTTAGGGCAGAGCTGTGGGGCTTTGGCAGTGGGGACTGTGTCTTTCTGGGCGGAGCTTCCAAGAGACAATCTGGGCAGGGTGCTGTGAAACTCTTGTTCCAAACAGCCGGCTGGAGCCAGACGCAGAATAAAGCCGTGCTCTTCAAACACTGAGTGACCACACACACAACCCTCTCTCTTTTCCCCGTGGCTTGATCTTGCTTCCATCAAGCCCAATGGCCCAACTCCCAGTGAGTTCAGCAAGAGCAAGGTCAGGTCCCAAGGCTGGAAACTAGCAGATAAATCTCCGGGCAACTCCTTCTTATCGCATTCCCTGGCTGCAGACTGCCTGCAGCTGGGCGATGTGCCGTAGCCAGCAGTTCCTGCCGTGATTGCTGGCCTCAGCCAGGATCTGGCTATGTCTGCCCTGGAGCTCTCATTTCCAGCTCAGGCAGACAGACCCACGCGAGCGTGATCGGCGCTAGCCTGCTAAAATACCAGCGTAGCCACGGCCGGTGGGCCGGCTCAAGTACAATCCCACCTGAAACTCTAGCTATGGACTTGGACAACTGGGTAGGCCATGGTTAGACTGCTATTTTCAGTAGGTTAGCTCAACGGGTATGGAATGAAACCTCCCAGCTCCAGGCCAGACATACCCTTACGGCGTCCCTAAATAGCAGTGACCCTAGGCAGCCCAGCCTGCGTTAAACCCCAGACTCCAGCCTCCACCCAGCAGCCTCAAGAAAGAATCCCCTTCCCGCAGTCATTGCAACCACGTCCTAGCTCCACGCTGCTGCTGCTCAGGGCCGGAGGAAGCTGGCATGTCAACAGCAGGACAGCAGCTTGCGGCCTAACTTGGTACTGTACATTGCTAAGATCCTAACTCAGGGGTAGGCAACCTATGGCAGGCGCGCCGAAGGCGGCACACGAGCTGATTTTCAGTGGCACTCACACTGCCCGGGTCCTGCCCACCGGTCCGGGAGGCTCTGCATTTTAAATGAAGCTTCTTAAACATTTTAAAACCTTATTTACTTTCCATACAACAATTGTTGAATTATATATTATAGACTTATAGAAAGAGACCTTCTAAAAACATTCAAACGTATGACTGGCACGCGAAACCTTAAATTAGAGTGAATAAATGAAGACTCGGCACACCACTTCGGAAAGGCTGCCGACCCCTGTCCTAACTGGTCATTATATGTGTTTGCAGGAGCGGGGGATGTCTGTGAAGAGGAGGGTGTTTTCACACTCTTTCATCTCAGTAAGTGGCTGCAGCTGGCGAGACTGAGACTGCCGTGGGGTGGTGGGTGTCCAGGTTTGGGAGCGAGGCAACCATGTAACTCAGCGTGTGTGCGTGAGGGAGTGAGAGGTGTTGGCCAGTGCGCATTTATGCAGCATACGTTTGCATGCGTGTCTCTGTGTGCGTGTCTGTTTTGGCACGTGTGGGTTGCATGACAGGCAAGAGCGTCGCTGCGGGAAGACGGGGGGTGCTTGTGCATGCTGGGAGTGGTTAGGGGTGCTGGTGCATTGGGCTGTAGATGTGTGTGCTTTGGGCAGGTGTTTGCCGGTGCGTGTGTTTTTGCATGCTGGGACTGGCATGGATCCCTGTGCGCCTGGCCACAGCCAGGTGTGTGCAAGATGCTGCACAGGTATTCATGTGGCCACAAGCCAGTGACTCCTCCCCCCCCCATCCAAATAGGGAGGGGGAACTACGGACACAGCAGGTTTATCCCCCATGCTAAAATATACGTTCCTTGCTTGAGACTGAGCCTCTCTCCAACGGTCCTGGAGTCATGATCAAACATCTGGGGAGGATCCTTCCATTTGCCTCTGTAGCGGGGTGGACACCCCCTCCTGCCTGGAAGGGCTTGAAAGCGGCCCTGGAGAGGGCTGCAGCACTAAAAGCCGGGCTGACTGGGGAAGTGGCCGCAGCTGGGCCACACCCCAATCGGGCCACAGCTGGCCTGTATAAGAGCAAGGGCGGCTCTAGCATTTTAGCCACCCCAAACACGCAGGCAGGCTGCCTTTGGCAGTGCGCCTGCGGGAGGGCCGCCGGTCCAGTGGCTTTGGCGTACCCGCCGCCGAATCCGCGGACCTCCCACAGGCGCACCACCAGAGGCTGCCTGACTGCCACCCCCCCTCAGGGACCGGAAGGGCGACCCCCGTGGCTTGCCGCCCCAGGCACGCGCTTGGAGCACTGGTGCCTGGAGCCAGCCCTGTATAAGAGGCTGGGAGCCAGGAGCTCAACAGTCTCTCTCTGCATTCAGAGAGAGAAGGGCCTGGCTGTAGGGAGCAGAGACAGGGTACCTGAGGGGAGCAGGGCTGGGGAAAGGCAGAGAAGATGGGGAGCTCCAGCGTGGAAAGCCCCAGGCTGTGGCCTAGCATTGGGCTAAAAGGTACTGAGGATTGCAGAGGGCAGCCCAGGGGTAGGCCAAGGCAGCAGGTCCAAACCCAACCTTGCCAGTGATGAGTAGGCTGATACTGCAGTCTGCCCCAGGGCGCGGGGCTAGACGATGACTGGCAGTAGCCTTATACTGAGGCGAGGTGGGAATAGTGGGTGGGGGTTCCCCAGGGAGGGGAGACCCTAAGACTGAGGGGTTACTGCCAGGGGGCAGCACCCCAGGTAAAAGGGCAGCAGGGTCCAGGGTGGGACACGGGGGCCAGAGGACAGGCGGATCAGAGGGCGCTCCGGAGCTGGAACGAGCTAATTCCCGGAAGTCACCAGCAGGAGGCGCCGCAGGGGTGAGTCCGCTCCTCTACCGCCTCCTTGCTCCTGTCAGTCCCTCAATCCTCAACTGTTCCATGGCTGGGAAGCACTGAGACACCGTTTGGAGAAAGCCCAGAGGCAGAGCAAGCGGAGGGAGGTGGCGGGGTCTGGGGTCCCTCCCCAGATTTGGAGGGCACTGCTGGGCCGGGCTCGGCTCAGGAGACTGGTTGGCACGACGATGCCTCTTGCAGCAGCAAGTGGAAGAGCAGTGATTTGTTTCCCACTGAGAGAAAACTTTCGTCCTCCCCTCCTTGGGTTCTGGTTCAGTGACACTAGCGTGACCTTGCAGTTGGCCTTGGCTCACCAGCTGCCTTCTGTCCTAGGCACTTGGTCTCTCTGTGCCAGCTATTAACTTTTCAGCCTGGTTACCGCCCCTCCCTCAGCCTCCCCGGAGACCTGCGCAGGAGCCGAGCCCCACGTTTTCAATTTACACCATCTAAATGATTCATCACAGCCTAAAGAGGCCTAAACGCAGCCCCGGAGGGGAGCTGAGCCACTGAAAGGAGAGGAATGAGATGAGAGCTAGAGATACAGCAATGCAAAGCTCCAGTGAGCGGCTCTCTTCCTGGCCATGGAGAAGCCAATCAATGTCCCTCCCTACCCCCTCCTCACGCTTCCCCCCACCCCCGGCTCTCTCTCTCAATAGAGTCAAGTTTCCCCCTGTAAGATTAGGATGGGAGAGTCACAGAAATCAATTCCTGGGCGCTGGCACATTGCCCCTTGCACAGAGAATTCAGGATCGCAATGCAAAGTTGGATCACAAAGCAGTCACCAGACACCATCCCAGCTCCCAGCGCTCCGGGCTAAAGCATTCACTAGAGTTCACCGGCTGGAGACTCAGAGCTTCCAGGGAACTGATGGATGGGGCTGTGGGGTAACCTTAGAAGCAGCGTGCACTGAGGACCTCAGTTACTGATGCTCGGATCCAACAGTGAGAAGCACTCTAGAAATAAACAGACAGCTACGCACACCCGACAGGCAACCCTTCTCCGTTAGGTGAGCAATTTACGGCATGCCCACGGCATAACCCTGCACTGCCATTAATTAAAGATGATTGATACTGGAGAGGAAGGAGTATCTTGTAGTTAAGACACATGCCTGGCTGTCTGGAGCTGTGAGTTCCATTCCTACTCTTTCAGCGAGAGCTTGGACAAGTCACGTCCCTGCTCCGTGCCTCAGTTTCCCCACCTGTAAAACAGGGATCATTTTACCTCAAAGGAGGCTGGACTCCTTCCTGCTTATGAAGCATTTGAGACCCTTGGCTGAATGGTGACATAGGGTGATGTATTAACACTAGTGACGGGCAGTGGTTCTGACAGGTTTTCCTGGAGATCTCGCATGGGCGGAGGGGTGGGGGTTTGATTGTACAGCACATCTAGGAAAGGCTGATTAATGCACTTCACAACGTTCCAAGGGCCAGTGCCAATGAGGACCCAAACACCCAGGTGCTGCTATCCTGAGACAGCTGGACAGCTTAACTCTGCAGAACAGGATCTGGAAGTTATGTGAGACCAGGGATATCTGCTGCTGCTTGCCTGGCTGGAATCCCCGGACAGCCTGGCTCATGTGATTTGGCCCTTCTGCTTCCAAGCCCAGCTTGAGGGGCAGAGGCAGGCAAATAAAAAAAAAAAAAAACACAGAGATCACAGAGAAGACAAAGAATTCCTGGCACCTTCTCAGACCTCCAAGTGCCTAGTTCACTCCAGGTTTGGTTTAAGGGCGAAGTGTCCTTTGCAAGGCCGGGTGGTTCTACCTGGAGCCAAACTTGCTCACCCAGCCCCACCAGATCAGACGTATTACAGGCGCTTTGGAGAGCGGATCCGGGACGCAGTGGGGCAGAAACAGGACAACGAGGCAAGAGCAGAGAGTGGTGAAGTGGCCACAGCACTGTCGTCTTTTCTTAGGGAGTTGTGGTCATTGACTTGTACGGTTTCCTAATAAAACCCGTAGAGCCTGATTCTCCCCTCCCCAGCAATAACTTCCCGAGGTCAGTGGCGTGGCACTGGGGGAAGCGAGGGAGGACTCGGGTTCTAGGCACGCAGCAGCTTTCCCCAAGGACAGGAGAGGCCGTGGGGAGCACTGGCGCGGAGCTCACGCCTGGGAAGCAGGACAAAGGAAAGGAATTTAGAGGGAGGATGTACATGTTTTCCTTTCTGAGCACCTCAAAACCCAAGGTGAATTAGCCCTCGTGGCCCTACCGTAAGGCATGTAAATAAAGGGCAGCCCCATTTACAGAGGAGGAAGCAGAGGTTAAGCAGTAAAGACCCAGGTCTGTCCTAAAGTTGGGACTAGAACCCAGGAATCCTGCTGTGCTGGCTGGTGTATTAACTACAAGGCCATCCTTCCTCCTTAGGGAGGAGAAGGAGCCTGTTGGGGGGAAGGTTTGCATGGGGGATTCCTAGGCTATTGAATCCAGTTCTCCCTTCCCTACTATACGCTGGCCAGCATTTCCTTTAGCTCCCTTGCACCCAGCTGCTGTGCAATCTGCAGTTGTCTCTGCCCCTTTTCTCTCTCCGGGGATTCATTGCTAGGTGCATTGATTGCTTGATCCCTGCCACTGACCCTGGGTGGCTGCAGCAGTAGCCTGAGATGAACTATCTGGTTCAATCAGCAGCTAATGTGGTGTGATGGTCTCTTCTATGCATCTGGAATCCCAATCACTGAGCCAGTCGGGGAGCAACGACACCTACTTCTCCAGGCCAGACCTGGAGACCCAGATTTACCCGCTTCCTCAAACAGAAGAAATGACGTCACACCTGGGTCTGTGCTCTAACTTCACCCACCGTTCAGGGACTCCACCTTCGTCTCGCAGGTAAATGAATGGGATTTAGCTAGACAATGGAAATACCCTCCCTGCCTTATCTGCATCTCCATCCCCCAACAGCCAATGATTGTCTCAGCTGCTTTTTAATGCTAGACCCTGGGCAGGGCCCCCCACTCCCACTCGGTACGGAGGCGGCCGGGTTTGGTTCTTGGTTTGGAGAGGAGGGGATACGTGACATATTCATGATGATTGTGCCACAGCTCAGGCACCTTGGTGATGCGGCCGTGTGCTTCATACATCACTATCACCATCATCATCAAACTAATGCACTGCACTGGACAAGCGTACCGGTGCCTCTGCTCCACACAGGATAACAGCCTGCTACTGCTCTCCGCTAAAGGAATGAGTCCTTCAGCTCCAGTAGTAGAGGCTCATGTTTAAACCGAGAGGTGCGTGGGGGGTTCTCAGCAGTGATGGGTGACTGAGTCACACCAAAGTGTTCTTCAGGTTCCTATAGACTTGGGTAGGAGGGAGGATCTGTCACTCCTCACACCCTCGGAATACGCTGCACGTGATCAGCAGCCACACAGCGCCAGATCCCATGGGGGGAGGGGGAGGTTCAGCATGCTTTGACAGCCCTGACTCTGCCCCCGTGCCTACACAAAGGGTGCAGGGCTGGCAGAGGCACCATAAGCTTCCCCTATGCTGATGCCTCCAATATGCCTCAACCTGAACCCAGAGGAACCATCTCTAGAGCTGGGCACGCTGCTCTGCAGAGACCCCCACCGAAGAGACCAATCAGTGCACACAAGGTGGCTGTTTGTTGGGCTGTTGACACCCGCCTGCTAGGAAATGAACCGAGAGCCACCGAGCACCGATCAGTCACTACGGGGACAGGCCGGATGGAGCTGATGACTTAGAGGTGAGAGGCCCATTACCAAGCCAGCCAATCCCTCTGTCCCATGAGGGTCATTTGACATAAAGCTGACTGATTCCAGTGAAACATGCTACATAAACAAGTCAATAATGGCAATCCACGCAGGTCCTTGATACAGAAGAGGTGGGCCCCTTCATTGCCTAGGTCACTGATACCAAAAAGCAGTCTGCTCGGGAATCACGGTGGTGGACCCGGGAGAAGAAAAGCAGCGGGAGAATACACCAAAGCTGGCTGTTGAATACAAGTGCTGGCCTCACGTTCTCAGACCAAGAGGGACGAGCAGAGCCCTGGATGCAGCTTGCGCGGTATAGCTGGGGTAACGTTTACAAACCTCAACTCAGGCCAGGTGTGCCCAGGATCTACTGAGGGAGCCCAGGGCCTAAGCAAAGGCGGGGCCCGACTCCTCGTTTTGGGCATATTTAGTCAGGCCATGTGGCTCTGATCTGAAATCAAGCAAACCTTGGTGGTTTCACACCCCAGGAGTTGATGGGGACAGCTCATGGGGTGTGAACCACCTGGGGGCTGATTTACATGAACTTTCTTAGCGCTACCAGCAGCGGGCTCATTTCACTCCACTCTCCAGCGACCCCTGATAGCCACAGGTAGGCGCTGCTGGCCTCCAAAGGGCATTGCTATGTCCAAGTTGTCCTCTGTTGGATGGCAGCTTGCCATAACTCGTGAAGGACAGGGCTGTGAATACAGGGGAGGAATAACCATGCAGTGAGCCTCTTTCCCTGCTGAAGACCTTTGAGACTCAAGCAAAGCATCTGTAGGCTATTAACAACAGTATCCCCGCCGCCCCAGCTGCACTCTGCTGGTCTATATATGGCCATGAAGATCAGGCCACATGCTCCGTTGGCATGTGATGCTACCCCACCATTCACAGCCTGCCCCAGCCTTGAGCTCGACACACCTGAGACCCAGCTCTCTCTGGCACTGGAAGAGGGTTCTCTGCAGGGCAGAAGGGGCGGGGGGGGGGGGGGGGTACTGAGGTTAGTGAGAGGAAGCCTCAAGGTCAAAGGAAAACAATACAAAGTGCTGCAATGTCAGCAGGGCCTGGGACCACCTCAGCTGAAGTTCTGCATTCGTTCTAGAGGCCCTGGCAAGGCTGTATTTCAGAGTATGGCCTCCTTCCCTGCAGTGCCATTTTAGTGAGCAGACTCCTCCCTGGACACTGATACTGGGACCCATGTAGGGTGGAAATTATCTACCCAGACTTTGCCCACTGTCCCCGAGGAGCCAAATGGTTCTGCTTAAAACAATCAGCATTGAAACAGTTGGGCTGACATTTAAATTGTTGTCACTAGGTTTCAGAGTTAACACTCCGCTGAGCTGAAAGGGGGCAGTTCCCCCTTAGAAATTACCTTTGAATTTGGCCCCCTGTGCCCATGGAATCCTGAGGTCCTGATTCTCCTCTCATGATAGTGTAAAGCAGGAGTACCTCCCTTGAAATCAACAGCGGTCAAACAATGTAAGCAGTGGAGAGTCAGGTCCTACAGTGCACTTGAGACATGTGTCTGAGTCTCGCCCCAGCCTTGGTCCTGCTGCCCTATCCCTTGGAGAAGGGAATGGATTTGTCCCCGAAAAAGAAACTGTAAGAGCGAATGGGCCTGATTCAAAACAAAGTGGAGCAAACAGGAGCTTTTCCATTGATTTCAATGGACTCTGGATCAGGGTCTTGCTGAGTCTCTCCTTATCC
Source organism: Malaclemys terrapin pileata (assembly GCF_027887155.1). Lineage (NCBI taxonomy): Eukaryota > Metazoa > Chordata > Testudines > Emydidae > Malaclemys > Malaclemys terrapin. The sequence continues at coordinate 8,845,350 of NC_071505.1, read as the reverse complement.
ATTCACATGTGCACTCAGAAGGAAGAAACCCAGACTGCCTTGTCTTTGTGATTTTCTTTACCATTCGAAGTGAAAGGGAGACGACTGCTTCAGCAAGGACACTCTCTCTCAGTCTCCGAGGCCCCAACAGAGCTGCTCGGATCGCATTTTCGAGTGATGTCTTGTGCCCCACCAGGGACAGACCTGTCCATTTGCAGCTTTGCTGCGCGCCCCGGTAGAGAGTGAGAAAAGCACCCTGGGGCAAGGGAGGCAGGGCCAGATGGAGGGAAATGCCATCGGGCCGTACTCACATGTTGTGAAGCACACACCAGCCACAGTGGGGGTCCCCGGAGCCCAGGCACGTGCTGCAGGTCTTGTACTGCCCGCACGACTCCACAGGCACTCTGGTCAGCTGCGGGAGGAAGGGAGAGAACATTTCAGTCTTGCTGCTCTGCTCCCAGTTCCTTTCTGGAGCGCAGGCTGTGAAGCCATTCACGCTCCTTGCTGCAGCAATCTTCTGGAGCCAAGCCTCTCAGAAAGGAACCTGTGCAGAGCAACCCAGGCCAGCCGCGCAGGGAATGCTGCCGTGCGGCCTCTGAATAAAGCTGTTTGTAACACACGTTGGTCCAAATGGTGTTACACCAGGGGAATTCAGCCCCATACCTCCCTCTCCGCTGCTCACACACACAGCACTGAAACAAACACCCACGCACAGGCTCACGTCCACCTCTCCCCACACATACTGCCCCCTATTGCTTCAGCACAGCAGACAGCCTGTTTGCAAAGCACGGCTCTAGAACGCATTGCTAAATTGCTAATTCATCTGATCAACACACCTTCGGCTTATGCCCCGGAGGGCAACTGCGGGGCCTGAACTGGTAACGCAGACTCTGAAAGTAGCTCTCTAGATACCTCTCTCTGGGACTTACATGGCCCCCCTTTATCACAGCATCTAATCCTCACAACACCCTAGTGAGCTGGTGCAGTCCTATTATCCCCATTTTACTGATGGGAACTAAAGCACAGGAAGACTAAGTGCCTTGACCAAGGGCACACAGGAAGTCTGGGGTGGAGCAGGCACATGCACCCAGTCCTGGGATAACAGCCTACAACCACTTGGCCGTTTTTCCATTCTAAGAGCTCTCTCCTGTTCTCTTGTCTCCAGACCTCTCTGCCACGCCTACTCCATGGTGAATATTTCCTTGGTCAATAAATCGCACACCAGGCGTTGCCCACAAGCCCATCTTTTCTTCTGGAAACTCCAGCTATTTATTTTCCATGTGCATCAATGTGCAGCTATCATTCCTCTAGCCCTCGGGCCCCCTGGACTTCAGCTCCAACACCACCTTAGCTTAGGGCAGCTGAAGGAATTTCAAAACCTCCTATAATTTTCAACCAATCCCGGTGGTTGTTTATACGCCGCACTTAGCTCCGCTTGGGCTTTCTGTTTACACACAGTTTCACTTCCTGGTTTTCCTATCCTAGCCCAATGCTGTTGCCAATTGACACATTGCCACAGTGTCTCTTTGTCCCCCTCTAGTGGCAAGACAACATAAAGAGGTTTATGACTTTATCCATGCCTCCAAGCTGCCGCTCCAAGCTCCTGTGTTAACTACCCAGGTGGGGTGGCCTCATTGGCAAATTGTTGCAAAGATGTAACAGAAATTAGCTACCTATGTAGGTTTTTGTATAATTGCCCATCACTGTGGTATCTGATCACCATTCAGACATCCAATGACAGCAGCAGCAGGACCTAGGGAGTATGGTTATTTCACATACACCGCTACCTCAATATAATGCGACCCGATATAACACGAATTCGGATATAACGCAGTAAAGCAGTGCTCCGGGGGGGCGGGGCTGCGCACTCCGGTGGATCAAAGCAAGTTCGATATAACGCCGTTTCACCTATAACACGGTAAGATTTTTTGGCTCCTGAGGACAGCGTTATATCGAGGTAGAGGTGTACCTGCCCCTGTACTGCTTGCATCCCATTTGGTGAACCGGAGACACATGGGTATGTGCTACAGCAACACATCTTGTTTTGTGTTAATGCCTCCAAGACACACAACTACCCAGTATGAACTCACACCAAACCATGCGCCATGTTCCGTGGTGTAGGCCCTAGTGAGAGGTCTCCAGCATAACCACTCCTATCATTGTGTGCTATTGCTGGTACAGTGGGCCCTGTATGAATTCATCTCAAGCAGCTTTATCGTGAGATTAATTACAATTGTACCATGCTGATAAATGTCTTGAGCTGCAGTGTCAGACCTTCTAATGAATAAAGGGAGAGACTACAGAAAAAGGAGCTGAGACTGAAAGGAAAGCCACCAAGGGGTCATCAGCTTAAGAGAAGGGAACATTGAACAAATAAGACAACATCAGAGCTCATATTTTACCCTGGAACATAATCTGCAATTAATTCAGCTCATCTCCGTGAGTCTAAAGTTTCGAGAACTGTCTGTGCCCTCTAGAAGCAATCAGCCTTTGACGCTGCCCCAAAGATAGATGAAAAAGAAAAGTCCACACAACCCTGCAATCATGTCTTCTCCTCATCATTACTGACAGAAGCATTGGAATGGAGACATTTTCTGTAGTGAAGGCTGAAACAATCTCTGAAACCAGATTTTGATTCCCACCAGGAGCAGCAGAAGTGCCTTAAAAGTGGGGGGCCACCAGTGCCCAAACCGTGGCCCTGCCCCCCGTGCCACCCTTTCCCCCCAAATCCCTGCCCTCACATTACCCATTCACACCGAGGCCCTGCCCTCGCACTACCTTCTGCCCGAGCCCCCCGTCCTGTTCCCCACACTCCCACCTATTCCCTGTATCACCTATTCCCACCCTTACAGCCAGTAAAAAGGTGGAGGGCCATGGCCCCTGGTCCCCATGTTCCAGCACACCTAATTCCCACCCCACCCCTCTGACAAACTGAAACCATTCCAGGTGACACTTCTTAGGAGTGATCTTCTACCGAGGTGGGATTCTGATGAGTGTTTCCCTGCTGAGATCGGAGATTCCAAACATTGAGGTGCCTCTGGTGCAGAACAGCACAAGCTGGGATATTATTTATATTACTATTGTGCCTAGAGGCTTCACCAACATCGGGCCCCATTGTGCTTGTCAGCAGATACACTTAGTAAGAGGCTGTCCTGGCCTCAAAGAGCTCGCAATCTACATAGACAAGACAGATAAAGGACGTGTTGCTATCCTCATCTTACAGACGGGAAACAGAGACTACGATTGAATGATTTGCCCAGGGTCACACAAGGAGTTGGTGGCAGAGCCAGGAGCTGAACTTAAATCTCCCATGTCCTAACTGAGTGCATAGGCGCCGACTTCCTCTCTATTCGGAGGGGGTGCTTGACCCCTCCCCCCGCTCAGGCTCGCCCCAACTCCACCCCTTCCCCAAAGCCCCACCCCCATATGCCTCTTCCTGCCACCGTTCCGCCCCTGGTCCCACCCCACCCCACCTCTACCCCCAAGGCCCCAACCCGCCTCTTCCCACCCCTGCCCCACCTCCTCCCCCCCCCCAAGCACGCCCCATCCCCATTCCTCCTCCTCCCTCCCAGTGGCTCCTGCACACCACTGAACAGCTGTTCCGCGGCATACAGGAGGTGCTGGGAGGGACGGGGAGAAGTTGACCGGCAGGGGTGCTGGGGGCGGGGGGCTTGGCTGCCGGTGCTAAGCACTCACTAATTTTTTTCCGTGGGTGTTCGGTGCCTATGACTGAGTGTCCTAACCACTAAGCCACCCTTCCTCACAAATGAACTGCAAACCTGAATTCCAATCTTTACATTAACCAGTAGGACCAGCTCCCTCCAAAAACCACATCTTTCATCTCTTTCTAGTATAACTGAGTTACATGGAGTCATTTAAAACAAAATGATTGAGGTTTTGGATTTGATCGACAGTAACCAGCTAATCCTGCTAGAAACGTGGCTCCCCCTTCTGCCATTATACAAGGCTCCTGGTATGTGCTCAGCCCTCGTTTGCTGGCTTCCATCTTTGACTCTTTTATAATTTCAGTATATACACATTCCTTTTTTCTAAGCTGCCGACATTCTGGTCAAAATATGAATTATTGCTCCATCTCTGCTGTTATAATTGGCTGTTAATATAGCAGCTGGATTTATTCAGTCTGATGGACTAAGTCAATTTAAATGTACAAAAAGGCATCTTAAGTAGCCAATTTCCTTCCCAATAGTCAAAAGATACATTTCCAAAACACTGAACGTGACTCTGTCAAGCTGTGTGGGTTCAGAGAATGCTGCTCCTATCTTTCAAGCCTCGGCTGGCCCCCCAAAAGCGGCAGCAAGATTAAAAGAGGCTGATTTCATTTCAAAGCCCTGAATAGAGCATTCACGCTAGTGCTGTTTGTTGAATAGCTTGAGACAAAAACCACCCAAGAACCAGGTTCTGTGCTCCCTTAGCAAAGCTTCTGAGGATGTGGTTAGTGCAAAGGACTCTGGGAGCTCTGGGATGCCAATCCAGCTTGGGCCATTGACCGTGTGATCTCAGGCAAGTCTCTGCAACTCCTGTGCGTATTCCCAGCAGGAAGGTGTGTGAAAAGCAGGAACCCAACTGAAAACCAAACCCTGGGCCTGATCCACCCACCTCTACCGTATACCGGTGTGAATCAGGAGTAAATTTTTATTTACATGATTGTAAAACCAGTTTAAGAGGAGACCCTTCGGCTGGGCTAGAAATGGATCCTGGGTTCCATTTCCACCCTCCTTTCCCAGCACAGCCAATGCGAACGCCACCCTCCTTTCCCAGCACAGCCAATGCCAACGCCACCCTCCTTTCCCAGCACAGCCAATGCGAACGCCACCCTCCTTTCCCAGCACAGCCAATGCGAACGCCACCCTCCTTTCCCAGCACAGCCAATGCCAATGCCACTCCCCTGTCCCAGCACAGCCAATGCGAACGCTACTCCCCTGTCCCAGCACGGCCAATGCCAACGCCACTCTCCTTTCCCAGCACAGCCAATGCCAATGCCACTCCCCTGTCCCAGCACAGCCAATGCCAACGCCACCCTCCTTTCCCAGCACAGCCAATGCCAACGCCACCCTCCTTTCCCAGCACAACCAATGCCAACGCCACTCCCCTGTCCCAGCACAGCCAATGCCAACGCAACTCCCCTGTCCCAGCACAGCCAATGCCAACGCAACTCCCCTGTCCCAGCACAGCGAATGCGAACGCCACTCCTCTGTCCCAGCACAGCCAACGCGAACGCCACTCCCCTATCCCAGCACAGCCAATGCCAACGCCACTCCCCTGTCCCAGCACATCCAATGCCAACGCCACTCCCCTGTCCCAGCACAGCCAATGCCAACGCCACTCTCCTGTCCCAGCCCAGCCAATGCCAACGCCACCCTCCTTTCCCAGCACAGCCAATGCCAACGCCACCCTCCTTTCCCAGCCCAGCCAATGCCAACGCCACCCTCCTTTCCCAGCCCAGCCAATGCACATGCCACTCTAAACTATTCCTTCTCAGTGTAAACTCCCTCCCAGCAAATCTATTCTCCTATGCTCAGAACGTTGAAAACCAGAGGCTTTAATTAAGGCGAGTTAATTGGAAGCAGCAGTAGCTGCCGAGGACATATGACACAATAATTAAGTTTGGGGTCAATGTGGCTGCTGCGTGGCACTGCTGGGGTAAATTACCTGTTCAAGTCACACACTCATTTTTGCCTATCACCGTGTCCAGGATCTGTCCCTCCCTCCTTTGTTATTCCCAACTCCCCTCTCTATCTGTGTGAGCCGGTTCTCCTCTGTGCGGCCAGTGACACGCCCAGCAATAAACAGAGGGAGATCATATGGGACAAACATAAAGGTGAAGGGAAAAGACTACGGAGTTCTCTACACTAGGCCAGAGAATTCACAAGGAAAAAACAAAACCCATCCCACTAGCTCAGGGCTATGGAGTGAGAGTTCAGAGCATCTTCATCCAGGACCAGCAACAATCCTGGCCTCTCCCCCGTAACTTTCCTGCAAGCACCCAACGTCGGTCAACTTGCAATTCATGCTGTCCCTGAGCTCCACTCCTGATCCACGCACCTCAGCTCCCTCCGAATCCCCAGCCCGGTTACTGATGAATCTGGCCTCACGTGGTCCCACAAGTTAAGTGTTTCAAATAATTGCAGGCTGCAAATCGTAAAACAAATGAGGTTTGGCAAGATGTTTGCACTCAAAAGCCTTCAAAATGGAGAGCCTAGTGTCACAATTAAAGGAGAGAAAGCCCAATCTTAATGAGCACCGGTTCCTGTGCGGTTACTGAGGCGTGCATGCCGAGTGAGGGATAGATCGTTAGCTAGGCTCTATAAAGACTATATATAGATTTAATTGGGCCCAGCAATGGAATTTATGTCAAAGCGCTGGGTTTTTCGAAGTCCGGCACCACTTGAGGGCTAATGTCAAAGGCGTGAAAAGCTAAATCACCCAGGGAAAGTCTGATTGTTACTGCTAATGATGATGGCTACCATGTTCCACCCTCTCCCCAGGTCACCTTGTTCCACCATCTCCTCAAGAGGAGTTCCATCCCCTCCCTCACTTATCCAGTCCCATCTTCTTGCCAATGCATCCACACCTTCCCTCTCCTTGCATTAACACACCTCACCCACTCCCTGGCACAGTCTCCCCCGTCCCCACCTTCTCCCCAGCCTATTTGTAAATGTTTGGGGTTTACAGGAAGCAGTTGATGTGGGAGCAGATGTTAGTCTCGTACAGGGAGCAAACAGCTGAGAAACAGGAAGGAACCTTCATTCAAAGGTGAGCTGATTTGGGGGGGGGGACACGCGACAATCAGAATAATTTCAGCAACGTAACATTTTTAATTCCCATGAGCCTCAGCACTTCCTGGTTTTAGGTGGAAGCAGAGCTGTTCAGATGCCCCTAGAAAAGCTGTCTTTACAGCATTTCCTTATGACACTGCAGGAACAAGGACTTTCAAGAGCCAGCTTGTTCACCTCCAGTGGGTGGGAAACCTTTGGCTTTCCCTATGAACCAAATAGCTGAAACTCCTGAGTTCACCCACCACTAGCCCAAACATGTCCAAGCCTCATTCACTGTGTGACTGTAATCCACTCGATTGAACAACTTCTTCCTTGGCCTTGGAATTCAAAGCACTTTACAAAGGTGGGCAAGCATCATTAGCCCCATTTTACAGGTGGGGAAACTGAGGCTCAGAGACACAAAGGGACTCAACCAAGGCCACACAGTGAGCCAGTGGCACAGTCTGAATTAGAACATAGGTCACCTGTCTGGTAAGCACCTGCCTAAAGTGGGGCATCACTAAAAACAGGGTGCTGTTTCCTATCCCAGTTTCTTGGAGGAAATACATTTCCCTGCATGCAAAGGGACAGTAAATACTTCCTCTGCGGTGACACTGGCAGACCAGGTGCCAGCTCATGCCAAGGTCCCCATGTCTCAGTTGACTACTAACAAACGCGTAGCTGGAATCAGCCTGGCTCACCTGTGTGTCTGTATTGTTAAAACAGGTATTAGAATGATAAGAATGTGTTTAGTGTTTGGACTTTATTGAATGCTTGTAAATTGCTGCATGCCTTAATCTCACGTGAAACCTCTATATCCTATATTGTAAGGCACTACTTAAGCATTTGTACCGAGGGGCTTGTGTGCGCCACTGTGGATTCCTCCTATCAATTGAGACCACAGCTCAGAGCACATGGGAGGAGGGATAAAAACCCCTAACAAGAAGAAACTGTACCTCTGTGCTGTTTGGACTCTGAGGTGCAAGGTTTCTAGGCATAAGCTGATTAGCCGAGGTTAATCCTAAAGGACATATAGACCTTGCTTATTATAGATGCTCCCATTACCTTTCGAAACTTAAGATAATAACTCAGGTGTGTATCTATGTTTACCTGCTTTAACCTTATAAATGACTTGTTTCCTTTTCCTATTAATAAATCTGTATATAGTTTATCAAAGGATTGTCTACTAGACTTGTCTTTGGTGTGAAATCTAATATGCAATTGCCCTGGGGTAAGTGACTAGTCCTTTGGGACTGGGAGTAACTAGAATATTGTTAAAAGCAACAGAGGGTCCTGTGGCACCTTTGAGACTAACAGAAGTACTGGGATCATAAGCTTTCATGGGTAAGAACCTCACTTCTTCAGATGCACTTCTTCTTCTTGCATCTGAAGAAGTGAGGTTCTTACCCACGAAAGCTTATGCTCCCAGTACTTCTGTTAGTCTCAAAGGTGCCACAGGACCCTCTGTTGCTTTTTACAGATTCAGACTAACACGGCTACCCCTCTGATAGAATATTGTTGTGATTCTTGGTGTAAGGGATCTTCTATCAAAACGCTAGGCTCAGCTGGGTGGCAAGACAGATTGGGGAACCCAAGGGGACTATCTGTGACTCCATGCTTAGGCTGTTATAGTGTATGAGGCGTTTACAGGTGATCATTGGTTGATGGAATCTAAGTATAGAACTCACAGCCAATTTGAAGTCTGTGTCCTGGTTCTTAAGAGTCTGCCCTGCGGTTAAAAGAACAGGAGTACTTGTGACACCTTAGAGACTAACACATTTATTTGAGCATAAGCTTCCGTGGGCTACAGCCCACTTCATCGGATGAGGTTGGAACTCACTGCAAGGCAGCTTGACACCCCTCCGCCCACTCAGTCTCTCTCCCTTCACCTGTCCACTCTGTTCTCCACCGCGAGTAGTTTTCCATGCAGTGCCCTCAGCTCTCCGCGGACACTGTCCGAGCAGCGTTCATCGGTCTGCCCCAAACACAACTACAATAGCATCAACGGAGATACTGTAAGGTCAGGCCAGCTGATCTACAAACTAGAGGCCTACGATCTAAGACCTGGGAAGTTGAAGAGCAATAAGCTGCATTCACAATTCATCTGGGCTTTGGCTAACAAACTCTTGCCAATAAAAGAGTGAGATACTTTATGCATGACTATTTGAATACCTGTTCATCCATGGAGTTGTACCCACTGCCACGGTGTTAACAAGTGTCTGAGTCTAGAGCTAACAAGCAGCCCTGGGAGGAAAGAAAGCTGCCTGGGCTCTCAAATACATGTTGCAATTTGTTAAACGAGGGAAAACCAACCAGTGCTGGAAGACGCTCATGAAGGCTCAGCTATATACTCAGAAGCTCGGGCAATCATTAGCACTACCCAGCTGTGGGCGTTTTCAGGCATCTGTGCAATTGTTTCTTTGGCTGATGTACACCCCAGAGTTTCAGGTTGGAATGAACCAAAACGCTCCAAGAAAAACTCAGTTGGAAACTGCAGTGTTTGCCACAGTTTCAAGTTTCACACATCTTCGATCAGCGCCAGGCCTAAGATGAACAATTCAGATCCAGACACTGAAACCTCCCTCCCAGCCCCTCGAAGTGTATTTCCGTCGATGGATCAGAAGGCCAGGTCAGGGCTGTAGGTTCTGTAAATTCTCTAAGAGCTTTCTTGCTAGTTGTATCACTACAAAAGGAAAGTTCTAGAGTGTTCCAAGTTCAGGGATTTCATAGATTCACAGAGCATAAGGCGAGAAGGGACCATTAGATCATCTAGTTTGACATCCTGTATGTCACAGGCTATTACATTTCACTCCACTGCCCCTGTATTGAGCCCAATAGCTTGTCTTTGACTAAAACATATCTTGTGATTGGCTAAAGCATATCTTCTAGGAAGGCATCCAGTCTGGATCTGAAGACATCAAGAGATGGAGAATCACTCACTTCTGTTGGCAGCCTGTTCCAATGGTTAATCATCCAAACTCTTAACATTTGTGTCTTTTTCTCATTTGAATTTGTCTGGCTTCAGCTTTCAGTCACTGGTTCTTGCTATGCCTTTCTCTGCTAGATTAGATAAGCCTTCTGATGACGGTATTTTCTCCTCAGGCAGGTGCTCGTACACGCTAATCAAGTCACGTCTCAGTCTTCTTTCTGATAAACGGGTTGAGTTATTTAAGTCTAAATGGGTTGAGTTATTTAAGTCTCTCACTATGAGGAATCTTCTCCAGTCCTCAAATCGTTTTTGTAGCTCTTCTCTGCACTCTCTCCAATTTTTCAACATCCTTTTGAAAATGTGGACACCAGAACTTTACACAGTACTCCAGTATCAGTCTAACCCAAGCTATGAACAAAGGGAAAGTCACTCCTCCTGCCCTGTTTATATATCAAAGGATTGCATTAACCCTATTTGCCACAGCATTGCATTGGAAGCCCATGTGATGCCTAAATCCTTTTCAGAGGCACTGTCTTCTAGGTTACGTCACCTATTCTGTAGGTATGGCCGCATTCCTTGCTCCAGATGTATAACATCCCATTTGGCTGTATTAAAATGCATTTTGTTTGAAAGGGCCCAGCTTACCAAGGAGTCCAGATCACTCTGTATGACTGCCCTGTCCTCATTATTATTTGCCACTCTGCCATTTTTGTGTCATCTGCAAATTTTATCCGCAGTGATTTTGTATTTACTTCCAGATCACCGATGAAAAAGTTGAATAGCGTTGGGCCTACTACTAATCCCTGGGGAAACCCGACAGTAGCAGCCCCATTCAGTGATGATTACCCATTAACGACTACTTTTTGATATGTCAGTTAGCCCATTCTTAATCCATTTAACGTGTACTTGATATTGTATAGTGGTTTTCTTAATCAGCATGTCATGTAGTACTAAGTCAACACAACTATGCAGTTCCCTTTATCAATCAAACTTGTAACCTACTTGAAGAACTAACTCAGGCTTGTTTGAAAAGACCTTCCGTCCATAAAACCACGCTGACCGATTGATTCAGTTTGACACAATTTAGAGATGGGCACCAGAAGCAAGATCTGGGTTTGGCTCCCCCGTCAGAGTTCAGGTTTGATCCATTCCTTGGGGTTTTGTTCAGGACCATCTCTCTCCCCACCATTAAAGCTGATCTCTAGTGGGAGCTTCTCTTTCCTTTGTGTTTCTATCTTCTTGGACTGAGGTGATTCCTGACCACTAGCTAGACCAAGGAGTTGAGACTCCAGCTCCTTAAGCCTTAAGCCACATGCACACATGGAACCCAGAGCACTTGTGCGGAATGGATGGCTTAGGAACTGGTAATGAGGCACTAGACAGCTGATTCAATCTAAGGACTTGATTACCCTCTGATGGCTCTTTGGAAGACTATGTGAAATGGGGGTCTTGGTTCAATTCTGAATTGTCAGGCACCCACATCCCAAAATCCACCACTAGACAGGATCCTTGCCCA